>NC_081412.1:13731602-14399102 GCF_030272615.1 Cryptomeria japonica | reverse complement strand
TTAAGTAAAGCATTAAAGAGGCGAGAACAAATAGAGGAACCTAACAGTAATTCTCTTTGGGCATTCTCGAGTAGACTACCACGCAAAGACAAGGTTGTTGTAGATGCACTAAAAACATTAATTGAAAATTTTTGGCATGACAACACAAGAGTATCGCCCAACTAAAGAGATGTTGTTAGAAGACAAATTGGGTCTAAAAATCATGAGCCACATGCGAAACACTATTTGGATATGACTCAAACTAAATTTTATGAAAGATTCCTTCAAAAGTTTCCTCAAATAAAAATTTCTCAAAGATTTTTTGAAATGGCAAAACCTTTTTATATTAAGATTGATCATGTACGCAACACGTGTTGTTGTAGGATGCATATTGAATTTTCCATGCATTATGATATTTTTTGTCATATTTGTTTTACTTTGCACATTAACTATGTTTTGTAGGAATTTAATATACAAGCACCTCCTAAGTTGGCAAGGGAATTTATTTCAAGTGTGCTATGTAATAGACATGATGGTTGCATTTATTATAAGATGCCTTGTTTGGAAGGTTCTTGTGCTATATGTGGTGGTTTGCAATGTTTACCAAGATGCATACATTTGGAGAGCACACATGAAATTGGTACGAAACTAGTTTCTTTCGGAAAATACAAGATGGTCACATATGGAGTTAAAGATGGAAAAGATTTGAAGAGATGTGAACTAGTGAAAAATGATATATGTGTAGCTCAATTTATGAAAATGTTTCAAGAGAAACTAGTTTATGAGTACATAATGCATACACATAGAGCTCGATGGTTAGATGAGCAATTCAAGTTATGTAAGGACACATTTCCTCTTGGCACCATTGTCTTTATCGTTGATTTCACTAAAAATTATACACTACAACCTCAAAATGAAGTGCAATCCATGTATTATCACTCTACACAAGTTTCTATTTTTGTACACATAGCATTCATGCATGCAGATGATAGCACAAAGGAGGATAGAAAGGTTGTAAGAGAGTATCACTTCTACATAAGTGATGATTGTACTCATTCATTAGAGTTTGTACAAGGATGCTTTAAAGTTTTCTATGATAGTTTAAGGGAAAGGAACATACGATACAACCAACACTTAATATGGTCAGATAATTACACCGCACAATTCAAGAATGCAAGGATGTTTTATTGGTTGACAAGGATGCATGTGACAAGCGGTGTACAATATTTTTGGAATTTCACTGAGGCTGGACATGGTAAGGGAGAGCATGACGGTGTAGGAGCATGTGTGAAAAGAGCCCTAGCCAGGGAAGAATTGAAGTACGAAGGTGGTGCTAAGTTGGTAGATGTAGAAACAATTGTGCGATGGTGTAAGTCTACGATGGGTCCAGGTAATCCAGGTACATCATTGGTTCGTAGATACTTTTGGTTGATCACTTAATCTAACATTGAAAACTATCTAGATTGTTGTACAGTTGCAGGATCGAGTGACATGCACTCATTTATGAGTTCAAATTCAAGTTCACTAGTAATTTATACGAGACAGATGGTATGTTTTTTGCTCTTCATGCATGTATTGTTTGTGGGAAGAATGTGAATTAGAAGAGTGGGTTGACAAATGGTCTTGTAGACCGTTGGTTCCCATTGATTCATATCAAATTCCCAAAGCACTACAATTGAGCTAGATGGAGACATCAATGGATTTTGACCATGTATCCGACCTAGTGGATTCAGGTGATTTTTTGAGTTATTTTTTTTGCAAGTATTCTTTTTGGTTCATTTTGTTGTACATCATACTTTATTTTTGGTATTAATTAACACTTTATAAAATGTAGGTCATGTGTATGTAGTTGTTGCAGAAGAGAACAATGAAGAAGGAACCGATTACTATTTGTGTTGTTGTGTTGAGCCTAAAAGAAAATTGGCAACCACAATCATTGATGGAGAGGGTATTGAGTATCCAATAGGGTCTGTTGTCGTGACAGGAACATGGCTTCGGAGATACCCTATCAAGAATTATGATGTTTGGTTGTTCGAGGACTTTGAAACACATAGACATATTCTTCATTTCTCTAACTTTGTTGTTGCAACAAATATTCATTTGATGAAGTATCGTGGTAGACCTCATAACAAGATTTTATGGAAAGTTCGTGAATCTGACCACGAGGCAATACTTGACACAATACGGGTTAGAGCCAATCCTAAAGGCTCACTTGATTGATTCTATGGTTCAGAGTAGAATGATTTTGAGAATTTTGTATAAATCATCGACGAATTGTTCAATATTCATTTTTTGTATATATAAATGCCCATGAGCTGATTTTTACATGTTTAGGGGCATAATTTTGTATATTTAAGTGGCAATGAGCTGATTTGTACATATGTACATGCCAAATTTTGTATATTAAAATGGCGATGAGTTGAATCGCACATATTGTAATGCCAAATTTTGTATAAAAGCCCATGAGATGATTTGTATATTAAAATGGCGATGAGTTGAATCACACATATTGTAATGCCAAATTTTGTATAAAAGCCCATGAGATGATTTGTAAGACAATTTTTTGTATAATCAAATAGCTAAGAGCTGATTTGACCATATTTAGAGGCAAATTTTTGAATAATATGTGACAATGTTTTGTGACTATTTTGTGTGTTAATGTTTTGTGACTATGTTTTGAGTATATGTGATGTGTCCCTGGTCAATCATGAGAATTCTTGATTCTTGTATAATCATGGATAATTATTTGAGTCATTATTGGGTCATAGGGGTCATAGATTGAGATTAGATACAATTTGAGAAAAAATTGTCATTGTTGTCAAAAAAATTGTCAAAAAAGTTGTCAAGCAACTTCTACATTGCTTCGGTAGGGTATGACTCTCGAAGTTTTGGTGCTTTGGGATGCACGACAGAGGCATGCCTAGCGTAAACGTGCCCACCCGAACGTGCTCGCGATGTCGGTTTGTGCATACGATGAACCGAATCAATTCTAGCCAATCTTGCAACTTTTCCTTGCAAGCAACTGACGATTTTTGGAGTAGGCGAAAAAATGCTACTAATTGAAAATGGCTCTGAGTCATAGAAAACCGAGATAGGCCATTGTAGAGGAGCCTCACGCGACCCCACAAGATCAAACAAATCAATTGTATGTGTCGTGGATTGGAAGAAATAGTCCATCAAATTTTGACCATTTTTGGGACTCGGGGCACTTGAGAGATCGCATCGGTAGGGTATGACTCTCAATGTTCTGGTGCTTTGGGATGCACAAAAGGGGCACACCTAGCATAAACCTTCCCAACCGGACGCGCTCGCGACATCGGTTTGTGCACATGATGAACTGAATCAATTCTAGCCAATCTTGCAACTTTTCCTTGCAAGCAACTGACGATTTTTGGAGAAGGCAAAAAAATGCTACTAATTGAAAATGGCTCCGAGTCGTAAAAAACCGAGATAGGCCATTGTAGAGGAGCCTCACGCGACCCCACAGGATCAAACAGATCAACCGTATGTGTCGTGGATTGGAAGAAACAATCTGTCAAATTTTGACAATTTTTAGACTCAGGGCACTTGAGAGATTGCACTGGTAGGGTATGACTCTCGACATTCTGGTGCTTTGGGATGCACGATAGCGGCATTCCTAGCCTAAACCTACCCACTCGGATGCGCTCGCGATGTCAGTTTGTGCACATGATGAACAAAATCAATTCTAGCCAATCTTGCAACTTTTCCTTGCAAGCAACTGATGATTTTTGGAGCAGGCGAAAAAATGCTACTAATTGAAAATGGCTGAGTCGTCAAAAACCGAGATAGGACATTGTAGAGGAGCCTCACACAACCCCACAGGATCAAACAAATCAATCATATGTGTCGTGGATTGGAAGAAACAACCGTCAAATTTTGACAATTTTTTGGACTCAGGGCACTTGAGAGATCGCACCGATAGGGTATGACTCTCGACATTCTGGTGCTTTGGGATGCATGATACGAGCATGCCTAGCGTAAACCTACCCTCACGGATGCACTCGCGACGTCATTTTGTGCACATGACGAACAAAATTTGACCATTGCGAGCGTGAGGGTGCTCTCGCACCAAACACATTATTGTTTATATTCATATTGTTAATTACATATGCAAATATTCATTTAATTTTATAAAAGGGAAGCCACCAAATACAACGAATACACAATAATGAATTGAATACAAGGAGTTTTGTAGGGTTAATTCAACATTTTAGAAATTTTATCAAATCATATTCCACGATTGCAATGTTTTATATCATATATTTTTGTTGTTTATATTCATATTGTTGATTACATATGCAAATATTCATTTAAGTTTATAAAAGGACAACCACAAAATACAACGAATACAAAATAATGAACTCACTACACATTTATTGGATCAAATATCGATATTTATATATATAAAAAAAGGCATGTCTGCCAAGTCAATACAAGTATTACAAAAATGTGGCATATGCCATGTCCAAATCGATATACAATAAAAATGTAGAATATATCTACATGTATTGGTCATTCTATGACAAAAAATAACACTATATGATCCTAAACTTGTGGTGGATCATCAAAATCAAGCCTCTTCGGCGCAGTTCGTGGCTCTGTAGATGGCTGCAAAACCACAATTCAAAAGCCAAGTTAGAATTCTTTTGTAGAAAATAGTTCACAATTAACAACATAACTATGCATTTAACTTTAATTCCTTTGCAATTGAAATGTAGATTACCTCATCGACTGATCTAGGAGCTAATGTCTTCGCTCTCCTCTCCTTGTCACTCTTAGGAGTTTTCTTGAAGACATACTTAAATGGATCCACGTTATGGCCATACTGCGAAGGAGTCTATTGTAGATTAAATGTACAATTAATACAATTTACTAACATAAATATATCAAAACCACTTAAAAGCTATAATATAGAGAACAATGACGTACATGTGCCTGAGATGCTTCTCCAATGGACTGAGGATGGCTCACCATCAATGTAGACACTGTTGCTATTACCTATACAAAAAATGTACAAAGATTAAATGCAATTAATATAATGATAAGTATTGAAGGTTGAAAACAATTAATTTTACATATCAAACAAAAGTGTACCGGATCTTGAGATGCTTCTCTAGTGCAAGGAGGAGGGTTCGCCATTGACGAAATAGGTATGGATATTTCCTGTATGAAAAAACTATAAGATTATAATATATCACAAGCTCACATGTACGCATGCATATAATCATGAAACCAAGAAAATAAAGTAGAGATACATACCTCTGCCCTCTCTTGATCAGCAGGCAAATCAAGTGCATTCAACATATCCACAAAGCTTAATGGCCGTTGTACATGTAAAATAGATAAAAAACACTAATCAATCTACAAACCCCAGCTAATACTTGATTTCAACATTTTCAAACAATTGTACAACTAAAAATGTGTTCAATTACCTTCTTCACACGTTTTGGCATCTTCGAGGAATTATTTTTCTTAGGACGAGCCCTAGACGCAGAGGGGGTACCCTAAAAACACAAAATTAACATGAGATATTAGTACAGATAATAAATTAAACATAATTTTAAAAATCTAAAATGAAATGACTTGCATATTCCATCAAAACAATACATAAAAAGAGTTGTACAAAATATGATACTGTATAGCCTTGTAGGCCAAAATCGATCGCTAAGAGCGTGATGTCATCAATCTGGGACATTTCGTCCCCTGTCAACACCTACAAACCAGAAATTAGACCAAGCATTAAAGATAGTTAGTATATCTTGTATTTTTTTGAATTCAAAGTGTACTATTCTATTTTAACATGTTACAAAATTTATACCTCAGGCATCGAAGTTGCAGCTATGGTAACTGGGGGAGGTGTATGGGATACCGCTGCTGCATCCTGAAATGAATATTATTTGTCTCAATTTAAATCGATGTATAAATGAAAATTCATTTATGTAATTACAAATTTAAAGTGACTGATAAATAAAATGTTATGATTTCAAATCAACACACCTGTGTCTGTGACTCATGGGCAAACACCATGTCCATCAACTCATCTGTCAGCGCGACATCCTCAATCGTGTGAGTCTGACATCTACAACTGCAAATCGTGCATAGATGATATGAGTATCCATCTGCATCGGCTGCATCATCTATCCCCGAGCATATCCCCGAGCAACTGACATGCATATGCTCGATGGGCTCTCTGTCGCCCTCTAACGGCTCATCATCCAATACAATAGGGTTTGCTAATGACGTCCCATGCTAGATGATGGCACCAGTCAATGTTGTGGTCGCCTGAAGAGTTTGTAGCTCCATCGACTCTTTCAGCTCTAATGGGACAGCCTGATGCACCTTGGGTTTGGGTGCTAGAGGGCGGTGACTCTCCGTGGCTAATTGCCTATGGGCTCCAGGTCTATCTTGGGCAGAGCCAGGACCTCTACCATGAAACTCTCTCATGTCAAAATAGTTTGGCCGCACATTGAGCACAAACTCACAATATATTTTTCTCAAAAAATATAATGGCACCTCATAATTATTACAAGGTGGATCATCAAAGACCATCCACCACCTCTGCCAAAAAAGATTCTTCATCTGCACATTGGTACACCAATGTATGAGAAACCTCTTTGCATTAAGAGGTAATGACTGACCAGTTTTGGGATCAACAAAAAGGGCACATATTTGTTGTTTAGAAATATTTTTGTTTTTTACTCCATCATATGATAGCCCATTGGCATAGAATTGACGACATCTATCCCTAAAGTTTCCCCATTTGGTAATTTCTGTGGAAACAGCTATGGCACCACTAGCTAATGTTTCTAGGCTAGTGGTGAGGGATTGATGATGGTCAAGTTCAAATTTTTTCAATTTTACAATCAGTCTATTGATTTTAGACATATTTTGTCCTAACTAATTAATTAATTCTTCCTGTGTTTCGGCTGTGCGGTCAAAAGGAAGAATTGGGGGTTGTTCTTGTGTGTTTTCAGGAGGTGCATTTGGTTGTTCTTGTGGGTTTTCAAGAGGTGCATTTGGTTGTTCTTGTTCTGGATTAGAAGAATCTGGTTTTTGAAACAAAAAATGAAAAAACCTAATCAAAATTAATGAAATTAAATTCAAAATGTAAAACAAATTGCATAAACCGGAAAGAAAGACAAAAATAAACAAAAACTAACCTTGATCCATAGCCTGGAGGAAAAATTTAGCACCCTGTTCGCGGTTGAGGTGAGAAAATGGGGAAAAAACAAAGTTAAAAACGCGATTTATAGGTAAATGAGACCTAGTTTTTTTCTAAAAAACTTTTTTTACCAGGTACTGCGTACATGGTTTTATTTGGATTATTAGCGCGTACGCACTCATTTTCCTATAAGTAGCGCACATGCGCTCATTTTCCTAGGAGTAGCGTGTATGCACTCATTTTCCTAAAAGTAGCGCATACGCGCTACCTTTTCTAGGCTTGGGAAGAACAAACCTAAGCACATACGCGGGAATTTGAAATTTTAAAACCGTGTATGCGCTGCTTGTTTTTCCAAGTTTTTTTTGGGTGGTGTCCACTTTTCTGACCACCATCTTTGTGCACACGCCCGTATCCAATCTTTGTCTTGGGAATACTTTATTGTCTGAGGGAATGCCCTTATGTCATTCATGTCTACTTTCTTTGAGGTTAAATCTTGCATTGTGAAAAGTATTTGAATTAGACGAGGTTAAGTAGAATATTGTAAACTTTGTTTCATGATATCTAACTGAAAAAAGTTTATCTTAAGTGGATAATAAGGTGAAGTCTTTGTGCTTTGTTGAGTTATCTTGTTGAAGTAGAAAGTTTTATGATATACTTGGAAGACTTTGTGCTTAAAATATATCAATTTTTGGGTTACAATGGTTGATAGGATTTGAGTGTTTGAAGGATACTTTGAGCTCTTTTGTATACAAAAGGCTCATCCCTTAAGTCATTTTCAGAAAAGAAAGAAACCAAAGACTTTGTGCTTTCATGGACACATTTCTTTCAATTAGTATAGATTTTTAAAATTAATGCAAGTTTGAATTGTTTTATTGAGAAAATAAGAAATTTGTTCTAGATACAGAATTAGATAAAAACTAGTTCTTAAAAAATAGAATTAAGTTATTATACCATCTTGGATTAGTATAAAGTTAGTAGGTAGATTTAGAATACATAGAGATTGCAGTAGAAATGGGGAGCATTCCCTTTATAAATAGGAGAGATCATATCTTGCCTTCTAAGAGATATTATCTCATGTATTGTCGTGAAACTCACATCTTGTAAGCCAATACGAGTTTAGAAAATTTTCACCCAACAACTTGCTTAAGTTTTTGCAAATGGGGTTGCAAGCTAAGTGGGTTTAACCTTGGAGGAAAATTGTGGTTAAGTGCACTTGAGTTGGAGTAGTACTAGGATGAGTTACCTCTCGAGAAGTCCCAATGCTTCACCTCTGTGAGCATCAACTAGATCCAATGAGTGCTAAGTGGACCATTCATTGTCATGAGAGATGGGTTCTCGTGAACCACTACTCATGAAACATGGGTCAATGAGTTTTCCTCAATAACTACAAAATTCAATCTTGATAGCAATATCATAATTTGATTGGTTGTGGTAAATATCTCCTACTTATCAATTGATGAGCTAAAGGGGCTCTATAAAGAATGGTTCATAAGGCACAACACTTGTTGAAGGTTTTGTAAATGGGGTTATAGGCTAAGGGAGTTTAACCTTGGAGGAAACTCTATAGTTAAGCACACTTAAGTTGGAGTAGTACTGGGAGGTGTGACCTCCAAGAAAGTCTGAATGCTTCACCTCTATGAGCATCACCTAGATGCAATGAGTGCTAAGTGGACCATTCATTCTCATAAGAGATGGGTTCTCATAAACTACTACTCATGAAACATGGGTCAATGAGTTTGATTTAGTAACTACATAGTTGAATAATAATACCAATATCATAAATTGATTGGTTGTGGTAATTATCTCCTACTTATCAATTGATGAGCTAAACGGGCTCTACAATGAATGGTTCATAAGGCGCAACACTTGTTGAAGATTTTGCAAATGGGGTTGCAAAATAGGTGGATTTAACCTTGGAGGAAACTCTGTGGTTAAGCGTGATTGAGTTGGAGTAGTACTAGGATGGGTGACCTCTAGGGAAGTCCCAATGCTTCACCTCTATGAGAATCACCTAGATGCAATGAGTGCTAAGTGGACCATTCATTCTCATGAGAGATGGGTTCTCCCGAACCACTACTCATGACACATGGGTCAATGATTTGACTCAGTAACTACATAGTTGAATCATGATAGAAATATCATATTTTGATTGGTTGTGGTAAATATCTCCTACTTATCGATACTTGTCTAATCTAGAGTACCAAGCTCTTGAGGTTTGCTTAATTCCATAAAGAACTTTCTTTATCTCACACACAATCCTTCTATTCTAATAGTATGAAACCTTTAGGATGCTTAATAGATACCTATTCTTCTAAATATCCATTTAGAAAGGTTGATTTTACATCCATTTGGCATACTTTAAAACCCTTATAGCTTGCAAGAGCTAGAAACATCCTGATGACTTCTAATCTTGCAACCGAAGAAAATGTTTCTTTGAAATCTATCCCTTCAACCCGTGTATAGCCCTTGCATACAAGCCTTTCTTTGTTCCTAGTGATTTCACCATCCACATTCATCTTGTTTCAAAAAATCCACTTGGTTCCAATGACATTTTTCTCTTTGGGCCTTGGAACAAGTTCCTAGGTGTTGTTCTTTTCAATTTTCTCCAACTCCTCTTCCATAGCTTTCATCCAAAACTTGCCTTCACTTGATTCATTAAATTTCTTTAGTTCTACCTTGGAAAGAAGGCAAAAATGTGTATGCTCTGTTGAGTTGGCAAGTCTTCTCCTTGTTTGAATTTCTAAGTCTAAGTCTCCAATATCCAAGTCTTCTGGATGATTTCTTCGAACAAATTTTGATGTAGTTTTCTATGGTGCCTTTGATGGAGTTTTGGATGATGCTTTTGATGGGGTTTTAGAACTTTATTGTTCTAGTACCTCATTCTCATTTTCTTCTTTTGAATCTTCTTCCTCTTAACTTTGTTTTTCATGGCGATCTTTTATATCCTTCTCAAAATGTTTTCCTTCATCAATCTTTACATTTGCAGTTTCTGATGGAAATATTGTCATTGATGTCAAAGATGATAATTAAGGAAATGGATAGTTGTGATTTATATGTACAATACATATACATGAACATCTTGATGGATAGATTAATGAATAGAATTGAAGACATCTCCATATATAAGTCAACAAGGCATCGTTGAATATAATGTTCAAAGATGACCTGAAAAGTGATGAAGCTTAAATAAATATATGCAACGATTAAAGTCATGAAGACTAATACTTTATTAGTCATGATAGTTGATATTGGTCACAGGTATAATGTTCAGTGACAATAAAGAAGCAATGTTTATGCTAATTCTTGCAACGATTAAAGAGAAATAATAAATGACGACTCACAAAAGACCAAAAAACAACGACAAAGATGATATATTTGAGAAGAAATATTATAGAAGATCTCAATATCTGTGAAGAAGTTCTTGAGACAGCGTTGAAAATGAATGACAACAATTATATTAGATTAATGACAAGCCAATGAATAAAGTATATTAATAAGCACATGAATATGGTATGACTTTATTAAGACCGATTAATAGTATACTAAATTCTTGAGGAATCGAATGACAATTAGAAGGGGCAAAAATTTCACAAGAGTTATGCATAGGTGGCAGAGATTCCATAATACAAGGAGAATTTAATAAAATCAAGACAAAGTTGACTTGTAAACATTATAATATCTGAATTGTTAAAATGGTCCACTTGTTGAGTAAAGGTTTCGTGAAATGTAAAAGAAGTCAGCAAAGCCCCGATAGTCATGGTCGACTCATTATCGCTAAATCAGCGATTCCATTTATGAAGTGTCATCCACGTTTTGTAAGAAATGATTTGGTAAAGATTCAAATCGTGAAGTAATCCGATTATAAAAGATACAATATATTTACTAAATATTTAGTGAGATCTAAGAATAGTGAAGGGGTGTGAATTGTTAAAGAGTTAATACAAGTGTAATACAAAGGTGAGATTAAGAGAAGTTATTTGCAATGAAGAGATGTGATTATCAAATGGTGATGTCTCTTGAAGATGCCTAAATTCAAAAGGTATGTCCTTTGAACATATGAAGACATATTTAAGACATGTCCAAATCATTTTGGAAAGGATGTATGTAAGGTGTGAGTGGAGAATAATAATTCTGAAATTATTTTCAGACTGTAAGTGAACTGAAGAGTGTGTATAGTGTTGGGTGTTGTGGTTATTATTCTGAAAAGAAAAATAAGAAGAAGAGTACGTAGGTGTGAATTATATGAATAAGAACAAGAGTACATAGAGTTAATAAGTTTGAATTTATTTTCAGACTATGATGTGGATATAGGAGAAAATAAAAAGACTGCACATACATAAGAAGCAAAAAGGAGATGTGAATTATGATAATATAATTCTAAAGTCACAATTCTAAAAAAAAGGGTGTCTTGTGCCTACAACAAGATAACCATTCAATTAGAACAGATGTAAAGAAATATAAAGCAGAGGAAACTTATCACAGCAGATATGAATAAATGAGGTTATCAAGAGAGTTGTGTGTAAGCATTGAAGATTATCATCTACACCAAGAATAAAGTGCAGATTTGTGAAGGCCTATATGAACAGATTTATGAAGATCTGCATGAACAAACGTATGAAAAGTATAAACAAGACTATCACAGCGTTATGAAGCATTTCTAAGAAATAATTATCAGCAGTTTGTATACAGATTTAAAGGAAATGTATATGCAAATGTGAATTGAGGAGTAGATATATGCAGATTTGGGGAAGAGAGTATATACAGTATGAAAAGAAATATATATATGTGAAGGAAAGTATATGTGCAGATTTGGAAAGATTGTAATGCCCATCATCTGTTGTTGAAGCAACATTAAAAGATGGAAAATCAAATTTATATTCAGTGGGTTGGTGCTCACTAATTCTGGATTTGGGAGTTGGTGCTTCTAGTGGGTTGGTGCTCACAAATTTAGAAGTGGAGTTGGTGCTTCTAGTGGGTTGGTGCTCACAAACAATGTTAGGGGTTGTGCCTACGAAACTTTGTAAAAGAAGAAATATATAAAAGTATTGATTTACCGTGGTTTTCTCCTGTAAGGGTTTCCACATATATATCTTGTGTTCATATTATTTAGATCACATATGAATGTTGGTGTGCAATGATTATGTTAATGAGATAAGCTATATAATTGTGATTGAAGTTGAAAGAGTTTAAATTGGTAAAATTTGTTGTTATATTGATTCACCCCACCACCCCCCTCTCAGTATAACTGTGTGCTCTTCACTTTCCAGTATTTTGTGAAGTTTTTTATTGTAACATCTATATGCTTTACTTCTTGTGGAATATCTAAGAAGAATTCCCTCATCTTCTCTAGTGTCAAACTTTTCCAAATCTTCATCTCTTCTAGTGTAACATGTGCCTCCAAAAACCCTAAAGCGCTTGACTGTTGTTGGTCTTCCTTTCCACAACTCCTAGGGTGTTTTGTGATTATTTACCCTGATGTGTGCTCGGTTCAAGATGTAGACTGTTGTGTGAACTACTTCTTTCCAAAAGTGTCTGCTATCTTTGATTCATACAACATGGCTCTTGCCATTTCTTGGATACTTCTGCTTTTTCTTTCCACAACTCCATTTTGTTGAGAACTTCTTGCTACTAAGTATTGTCTCCTTATCCCATGCTTTACACAAAAGTCTTCAAACTCATTGGAGGTGAATTTTCCTCCTCGATTTGATCTAAGACATTTTATCTTTGCATCTACTTCATTTTCAACTAACTCCTTGAAAGCTTTAAACTTTTAAAGGCTTCTGATTTCTCCTTTAGGATGGCAACCCAAGTCATCCTGGTGTAGTCATCAATTAACGACATAAAATATATTTCTCCTTGCAAGCTTTTTGTTCTAGTTGGTCCACAAAGATGAGTGTGTTTGAGTTCTAATGGTTTTGATGTTGAATACTCGCCGGATTTGAAGCTTACTCGGGTTTGTTTCCCAAGTTGACATTGTTTGCAAATGATGTTGGAAGGCTTTAGAATTTTTGGCTTTTCTCTCATTGCCTCTTTTCGGCTAACTTTGACAAGGTTGTCAAAATTAAGCTGGCTTAATCTTTTATGCCACAACCAACTTTCATCTTTTGGCAACAAATTACAACTTTCACTATCAATTTCTTTTAAAATGTATAAATTATTTGCTATCATATAAGAATTTTCTATCAACTTTCCATCCTTTTTAATTTCACACCCTTTAGGAAGAAATGTTACTCTATGTCCTTGATCACAAAGAGGACTTACACTTAGCATATTTTCTTTTAAACCTTTAACATAGAAGACATTTTCAGTTTTTGTTTTTCCATGATCTAGACTGCATTCCTTTACCTTTTATCTCTTTCCTTGAATTGTCACCAAATCTCATTATTCCTTTGTATGTTGGTTCAAGAGAGATGAACTTGTTCTTGTCACTTAACATATGCCTTGAACAACTGCTATCAACATACCATCTATCCTATTAGTTGCGATGCCTTCCGCTGCCCTAAGGCCGTCTGCTACAGCCGTTGCGAAGCCTGCTGCCTTACGACCTTCTGCTGCAGCCGCCCAGCTTCGACCGGCTACGGATGTCATCCTGCCTCCTCTCCCGAATGTTGTTGCAGCCGCCCAACTTCGACTGAATGTGGATGTCGTCTCGCCTCCTCTCCTGAATGCTGCACCCCTTGGCATGGTTGCTGCGATTGGGGCCTCGACGGAGGTTTATGTCCGTGCCTTGGCGGGGGGTTCGGGAGCTTCTACGCCTCTTGCCTCGGTTGCTGTTGGTAATATGGTGGATGGCGATTTGGTGCATTCGGCGCCCTCAAATACTAATCGGGTTGCCCGTGGCTTGGGGCCTGTGGCTGTTACTGTATGCAAACCCTTGGTTTTCAGGATGTTTGCTGATACTGAAAAGGAGGTTATCCACAACTCCTCTGTGTTTGAATCTCATGGTCTGATTTGTAGGTTTCGAGGTTTTTGGCCTAGCCTCCCTCAGTTGCAAACTTGGATTTCCCAAAACTGGGAACTGCTCTTAAAAGGTTCGGTTAACATTTTTCCTTTAGCCAAGGGTCTTTTCATTGCTAAATTTGAATATGTTGAGGATAGATCGAAAATTGTAAGTATTAATCCTTTCAGCTGGGAGGACAAATTTGTTTTGATGGTTAAACCCTGGTTCTCGGGTTTTAACCCATCTACTGATTCATTTAATGAGATTCCTATTTGGGTTAGGCTCCCTAACCGTCCCCTTCATCTATGGACGGACTCTCTACTAGAGGAAGTGGGGGAGGCTTTAGGCGAATTCCTAATGATCGATAAGGATTCTTTCCAAATTTATCATTCTACTTATGCTCGGATATTGGTTAAAATGGATGTTTCTTAAGGGCTTCCAGCTGAGATAGAGATTGAATCTTCCTTGGGATCTTGTGTCCAACCGCTCAACTTTGAGGGTATCCCCTTTAGATGTCGAAAGTGCTTCCAGACTGGACATGTTGTTGCATGGTGTGAAACTGATAAAAAGAAAAAAAAAATGCTTCTTGGTGGAAGGGAGCCTCCTCTGAACACTATTGTGTTAAAAAGAAAAGCTTTTCCCAGGTGATTGCACAGGTTCCTCAGGCCGATGGTGTTGTGCTTCTGGTTGCTGCCTCTGTTTCTAGTGTAGCTTTGTCTCAGGAGTGTGTGGATTCTTGCGGTGGCATCCCGACTGATCATTTGAAAAATGTTGGATCTTCTTCTTCGGTGGATGGCCTTCTTGCTTCCCAGACTGCTGCTGGACCTTTGTCTGATTCTCTGACTTCTGTTGTCCCTGCCTCTCTGGATGTTGGCTCTATTCCTCATGGTGATGGGAGGTCCTCTATTCTGGACCCATCCTCTTGGCAAAAAGCTACTGCTAGGGTTGAGGAGGGATGGATTACTGTTAAAAGCAAAAAATCTAAATTGTCTCAATCCTCTTTTGATATGACTCTTCGATCCCACAAGGGCAGATCAAATTCTTGATCCGTCCTGATTGGGTTGAGGTTGCTATCTTTTGCAGCCCGCTGGGGTTTGTCGGGGGTCCCTTTGTGCTATTCCCCCTTTTGTGTTTGGCTGTGCCATGTCTCTTTTGTGTTTTGTTTCTTTGAGTGGACTTTCAAGTTTATCTTTCGGTTCGGGTTGCAAGTCCTTCTAAAACTTGTCTTGTATAGGGTTTCTGGTCCCTTAAAAACTTGTTTTCCTTAATAAAAAACATACCATCTATCTTTCTTGTTTTGAGCATGTAGAGCTATTTGAACAATCAAGGATTCCCCTTCTTCCTTCTTTTCCTGCTTCTTTTTTCGAAGTCATCATTGAGTTCTCCTTTCTTTTAATAGGAAAATCTTCTTTCTTATTTTGCTTTGGAGGTTCAACAAAGATGGTTATGCAAAAACGGGTTGTATGACCAAAAATGTGGCATTTGTAGCATATAATACCATAATCCATTAAAGGAAAAATGAATTGTAGTTCGTTTGAGTGAAACTAGGAACATTACTAGTATAACTCCCACAATTTATTGCTTATAATAAGAGAAACAATATCCATTAAAAGAATAATAAGTTTTAGAAATATATGGTTGTTTGTTTATGAGGCTTTCTCCAATTGTCCTTGTTTTCCTTTGAAGGTGGATTGGTTCTTTGAGAGATTGTGTTCTTCTTCTTGACTTCAACCATTTCCCTTGAGGTATCCATAGTCTTCGAGCTTGTAGCTTTTGTTGTTTGATCTTCCATAAAACCAAGACCAGTTTTATTGAGGTCTTTGTCAATTGAGAAGTTTATCTAACTTCTTGGTGCTTTTGTCAAATTTTTGATATTTTTCTAGCTCCTCTCTTAAGGTGATGATTTCCAATTCTAGATTATTGCAATCCACTTATTTTGCTTTGAGTTGATCCTTCATTGTATCCTCAATTCTTTTGGCTTCTTCTAGTTGTACTTTCAAGTCTTCAATAATCTTTTTTTATTTCTCTAGAAAACTTGAGACTTCATGAAATTGTGCCCTTGCATTTGGAGATTTTTTTTTTTTTTTTCTTTCTAATTTTTCATTTTGTTTATATGCATAGTGAAGTTCTTCTACAAAGTCAACTTCCTCTCCACTACATGTCTCCTCTTGTTTTTCTTCTTCATTTCCATCATCTTGAACTTTCATTGCCATGAAGAGTATCTCTTCTCCACTACTGGAACAATTTTCATAGCTTTCTTCTAATGAGGTGGAACTTTTCTTGGAATAGAAGCTCTTCTTATAGCTTTTCTTTCCTTTCTTCTTTGCATATGTTTTCTTTTCTTCCTCACTACTGTTACTTTCATTTTGAGGACTTTTGGAAGCATAGTGTTCAACTTTGCCACAATTGAAGCATTTGAATGGAAATTTACCTTTATCTTTCTCGCGTCCCTTTTTAAACTTCCTCATAAAGTAAGCTTCTGCCTCATCTAGCTGATTGCTTGAAATTTCAATTGGTGCATATTTTTTGTTTTTACCCTTCCTCGATGCTTTGAAGGATACCTCTTTTTGTGATGGCATGTCTTTAATCCTCATTTCATAGGTTGTGAGGATCCCATTTAATTTATCTTTTGCCAATTTATCCAATTCTTTCATTTCTTCTAATGCTAATACCAGAGTCAAATTTCATTGTCAAAGATCTTAACACTTTTTCAACAACTACTTTTTCATCAATATCTTCACCTAGCCCTTTGATTCAATTTATAATTCCATCCACATGCAATAAACAGGAGGCTACATTTTCATCTTCCTTCATTTTAAGACTTTCAAATTTTCTTTATGAAATTGTAGTTTTGCCTCTTTTACTTTCTCATCTCCTTCATAGATATTTTTTAGTTTGTTCCATATATCTTTAGCTAATTTGCAATGCACGACTTTTGTAAACTTAGAATCTGCAAGACTGCATAGAAGAGCATGTTTGTCTTTGGCATTATTTTCACTTTTCTTCTTTACAACTTGGTCTGTTGGAGGAGTTGATGGAGGTGTGTAACCATCTACCATAGATTTCCAAACATCAAACCCAAGTGCATTCAAATATGGAGTTGTGTAACCATCTACCACAGATTTCCAAACATCAAACCCAAGTGCATTCAAATATGCTTCTATCTTGATGTTACAAAAGGCATAATTTATCCCATCAAAGATTGGGTTTCTGATTGATGCATAATTGTCCACCATTTGTGCTCTTTAGGATCTTCCTTTAAGCGGCGAGGCTATGCCCAAAGGAACCCACTCTGATACTAATTGAAGAGCACACAAATATACTGAGAGGGGGATGGGGAGGGGGGAGGTAAGGGGTGAATCAATATATTAATGAAATATCTTTTAGAATGATTTGAAACTATGTTGCTACTTAAATAACCATGCACATTGCAAAGAACACAAATTTTCTCATGGAAACTCAAAATGGGAGAAAACCATGACAAATGAATGTTAATAGATTTCTTTTACAATTTATAGATGCACCAACCCACATGAAGCACCAACTTACAAGAGGCACCAACCCCTTCAAGTGAAGCACCAACTCCACAAAATGAAGCACCAACTTCACCAAGTTGAGGCACCAACCTCAATACAAAGTTCTGCTAGACAAACCTGCCAAACCTTGACCTTAAATCTACAATAGACCAATTACTATGTCCTTGCAAAATCTGCCATAAGTCAGGCTATAAATTCTTCATCAATCTGCCCTCAAATTCTTCAAAAACTTTTCTCTCAAAGTCTCATAAATCTGTAAAACTATATCCCCTCGATCCTCTCCACTTCTCCATTATAACTCCTTTCTGGTATACATATATGTATGCAATCTGTCAGCAACTTCTTATATTTCAAACATTTCTTATACTTCCACACACATTTTCAAACTGAATTACAATAGTAATACATATGTTTTATTTCGTCTCCAAATGAAAGGAACACAACTATCCATTATACCCCCACGTGAATAGTCATGTATTCTCTTGTTTAGATATTGATTGATAATTACTAGTTATGACTCCCATTAATCAAATCGGTGCCTTAAAAACAATTTGTTAGCCACATTTTCTTTATTAATATTGGTGCTTACATAAATCGGTTCCTATTAATTAATATGAACACGGATAGTAATTCAAACTTTTCATAGAATAAGTCTTCGATAAACCAATGGCCATAAACTTCGAAGGATATAGTCTTCGACATTATTATCACTGGCGTTTATACTTTGAACTGATTGTATTCTGTTACTACTTCTGTTATTACTTCGAACTTATCTTTTAACCCTCAACCGATTATATTCATATTGATTGTTACTTCGAACTTATGATATGCATTTCATATATATTTTTTAATCCTTCAGTCCGTGGCAACAATAATCAGTTCTTCAATAGTGTAGATCCGGTCTGCAATTTTTACATAGACATGGATGAGAACCTCTCCAATGTGGATGGGAATCGGATCTGTCTTCATTAGCACTTGAACTTCAGCAAGGATCAAATGTGGAATGTTCAACTCACAATGTCATCAGCATGATCCACTAGTTGTAACTGCGGGCAACCTTGACATCAATGACAAATATAGGAAAAAGTTTGCTAAGTACTTTTATGCTATTTTTCTTGTATGAATGAAGCTATTATTCTTCTAAGAATAGAGTTATTATTCTTGTAATAATTATTTATGAGTTTTTTTCAAAAGTTGTAAGAAACTCATAACAATTAGTATACAAACTGTTTGATGAAATGTCTATACATCATAAATTGTGAAAATAAATTTGGATTAGTACTTTGGTTCTATATATTACATAGATACAATTCATGATTCTCAAATCAACCTCTAATTCACTTTTCACCTTTTCAATTTTCACAACCCTCTTTTGATCCACTTTGTCATCCCTTATTTCTTCATAGCCGTGGTTTGAAGGTTTAATTAAAGACTCTCTAACCATAGAACAACGAAAAAACACCACCAATATATATTGGATAATTATAATTCTCACAATGAGTGGTTTTATTACTAGAACATAATTACACCTTTCAGGGTTTATGAGTTTCAACAAATTTCAAGCATAGCCTTATGACCTGTGGATTTCTACCAACATGCAACTCCTATAACTAATTGATTGTTCTAGCTCTCCAAATATAGCTCCCCTTCTCATTACCTTAAAATGATTTTAGCCACCTTATAATGAAGAAATAAAATAAATGGTGTCATGAGAACACATAGAATAACACTAGGCACCTTGTGATATGAATCAACTGGCCCTTATGAAATGATTTCAACCTTAGAGAATGCTTAAGATTTGATCACATCTCCTTGAAACTTGCAAAATGACTACCTTTGTTTTACTTTGAGATATTACTCTCAAAAATTGATGTGGCCCTCAATTTACTCCTATTTGAGAGCAATTATTATATAGGCAAACTTCTTGTTTGGACATGAATTAAATACTTTACATAAGAGTAGCATTATAGAATTAAAAACTGATGCAACATGCAATGAAGCATCAAATACATATCTAGACAAATGAACACATCCATAAGACTCACAACATGATAGCTTCAAACCGCTTTGATGATTAGATACACAACCAATACAGTACATCTCTTTTTCTAACAACTTGGCCTAAATTCAATGGTTTTGAACTACAAGTAGAGGTTTGTAACTATAACCACTCCAAATGGAAAAAATACACATGGATAACACTTGCAAAATATGAGGAGACAAAACAAAACAAAACAAAACAAAAAACATTTTTTTGTTAATATAGGTTTGTTCTTTGATCTTAGATGCTCCTATATCATTCATATAGGATATTGGGTTTAGGGAATGGGATTCACAAACTAAGGAGGTTGAAGTTTGGGAAAAAGGTAATGGTTTATGAATATTGTTCATAAATAGGGTTGGACTACTCACATATTCAAGATTTGGGGAGGCAACTAATGTAAGTGTTTGGTAATCTTGAATAGCATCATAGTTAGAGTACGCATTTTTTAGTTTGGGAACATGGATTAGTTGTGTTTTCAAAAGGGGGCTCGTGAACAAAGTTTGCATTTAGGAAAAGGATTCATTAGATGATGAGATTTATGTTTTGGCCTGGATAGGATTTAGAGACAAGCCTCCTAATCATGGAATAAGGGCTGGGAAGAACGATGATAAGGCTTAGGAATAAGATTTATGAACAATGTTTAATATGTAAGAGGATTCCTAAATGGGGAACTAAGGTTTCGAAACAAGGATCCTAAAAATAGTTAAGTTTTTCTAGCAAGGTACATAAATGAAGTTTGTTTTTGAGGTTAAGGATTAAGGATAAAGTCTGAATAAGGATGTGACAATAATATGCTTGAGAAAAACGTTCATGAATGGGATTATTGTTTTTTTGGAATGGGGTTCTTGAAAAGTCTCGAGGTTTTGGATAAGGTTTGCTAAGGGATCCATAAGTAGTTTTGAGGTTTTCGCAGATGGATAAGGATTCCAAACAAGATTAGTAAGGTTGGGTCTTGAGGTTTCAAATTGGTTTGTCAACAAGAATAGGGTTGAAGATTGATGTTTCTATATGGGATTGGATTATCCAATTTCACTCTATAATCTTTGAAATTAGAAATCTAGTTGTAATGAAGCTTGATAAGTGTTGGGGAATGCAGGTTTTGAATGAGATTAAGTCAACCAAATTTCACTCTTCAATCTTTCTACTTATAATTTTAGGTCCAATAGATATCAATCAAGGATTTTATATTAACCACCTAGACAGTTTTCCCAACTGAAATTACTTATTTAATAAATTAAGACTGATGAAGCATTGAGTAACAAAACACAAGTTGGGAAAACATGAACTATTTTGCAAAAATGCTTCAAATAATCCTTTTATAAGCATCTACATTTGCAATTTATTAGTTAAAGTGGGTTAAACTAAAAAAAAAGTGCAAATAGACCAATTACATATGATAAGAAATATTGTTTATCGATCAATTCCTTCAAGGAGCTTAATTACATATTTTTTACAATGTATGTAGAAAAACATAAGGTATTTCAATAGAAAATTAAAAGAATATATTAACATGAGCGAATAATAGTAATGTAAGGAATTGTTGAAAGAAATATCATATTAAGAAGTTTTAGTAAACGATTATAGAAATGCTTCATATAGGATGTATTGATTTTGGTCAATATAAAAATATAAATGAAAGGGTACATTTAAATTACTATATTATTGTGGGATCTCAACTACATGATGTCAAAGAACTTAGGAAAATATAATGGTAAGGAAAATAAAGCTTAAAAAACCATAAAACAAATAAATATAAATAAGACCACCATGCATTTTGTAGAATAAATCACATTTTGTTTAGTAGAATGAATCATATGGGCAATATTTCAATTGGAATCTATCATTACACCCATCATCTCAGCTAATTTTATTTTATATGAAATGTCATTCTTAGCTTAGCTTTTGTAGAATAATCTACAGATATTTTCTAATTTTATTAGCATTTTCCAGGTATTATATAATGCATTAAATTTATATAATCTTGTTACGATTTCCTAGAATCAGTTGCATGAATAATATTTTATATGACATTTCCATTCTCTCACAACATCCATCATCACTGATAAGTTTGAAGCCAATTTCGTTTTATTATGAATGCCAATTTGTTAGGATTGAGAATAATCTACAAATATTTTCCAGTTTATTTAGCATTTTCTGGGAACTTTATAATGTAGGAAACATTGAGGCAACCTAAAAGCATTTTCTAGGTACTTTGTAATGTAGGAAAATTTACACAAATATTGAGGCAATCTTCAAAAATATTTTTATTTTGTAAAACATTACTGAATATTGCTCCCTAAAAGTTTTCCTATAATAGCTTTACCAGCTGAAACTTATAGACCTTATAGGTAAGGGTAGAGATGATTGCGAAGATTCCAGATCAATTATAATATATCTACGATATTCAACATTGTCCACTAAATTTTTCCTGAGAATAGATTTAATGGTTGAAGTTTAAATAGAGGACTTGCACAGCATATAATTATGGGAAGTTTATTACAAAGATTCAAATTCAATTATTTAAAAAACTACGACTGGAGCCCCAGCCTTGTGATAAACTGTTGGGGGTTTTGAAACCTGACATTTATGATCAAACCCTTGCTGTTCAAGCCCCTATATCCATAGCTGGGGTCGGCCCTACTGTCCATAGGGTCACTCACTATCCAAAAAGCACTACTTCCGCACTAGCCACACTTGCATTTCGGTAGGGATCACCTCCCATTATAGTTGGCTAGTTGGGTGAGCAGCTACACAACCAAGATGCAGAAGAAATCTTGCAACAACTTGAAGGATAGGCTACCAAGTAAAGAATATAAGATCAAAAAATAATAAATACAATCAATTATTAAGCATGAATAGAACTTCACTACTTTTTTTTGGGGGGGGGGAGTAATTACTTCAACTTCCTGATATGGAGACATAATCTTGTCCGATCCAGACAAGCATCACAACTCCAAAACCAACCCATATCACCAAAATTGGCTTAAGCCATACTCGTGCTAATCCTGCATCACAGTCTTGAAGGACTCTTCCAACAAGCCTAATGATCTTTTCAATATTGATTTGGCAGATTCATTTTTCTCTACATTATACAACTGCAATAATTCATTGTACAAAGATTTATCAATCTTCTGACTAGAGTGAAAGCAAGATAATTCTATCATGTCAAATAGGCATTCAAATGCTGCCACGTGGACCTGCAATTTCAAAGAATACATTGTCAGTGAGACATCGTAAATCTCTCTTTGGAACAGATGCATTTAAATGGAGATAGAAGAGAAATTTATTATACCAATAACAGTCATTACAAACTGAGCTTGAATGTAAGCATTTCATCATGCTTGTTCACATTAGGAATAATTAATTTTCCTCACCTAAACTTAGCTAATAATAACATGTGTTCACCTTAACTTCAGGGACAAAAGTGTCATCACTATCTCATCAATCCTTGATTGAGGGTAGTTAGGTGCAGGTCGGTAGTGGGGGGTCAACACAAATACATATAGTACTTGAAAAATTAGTTTTTTTTAATTGATTATCTATTAAAAGAATAAAAGTGGTAGTTTACAATATGATTTAGGTGCCCATTGGGATAGTCAAAGTTCAAGAACACTAGTTTCCATCCATCAAAGACAAAACATCTAAACCATAATTACAAAATTGTCAAAACAACCATAAAATCAAGACCAGCCTAAATAATTGATGATCTTCCAGCTCCAAAAAGACAACAGTATTGTTGAAACTAAGTAGCTTCGGTAAGATAAATGATTGAATGAGAGACTTCATTTATCTCTCATTCAATCATCTACCTTATCAATGTAACTACAAGCTAATGGTAGACTTCATGATTGAATGAATAAACTTGTTATATTCATCCTTATATGCATTTCACATCAGATTGCACAGTTCGATACTTGAACATCATTATCGTATATACTCGATCGTGCTATGACCATATTTCATATGCTATGGTTGAAATATAACAGATCGGATAACTATAGTTATCGTATTAATCTCATACCGATTTATTATCGGTCGTTAATATTAAATGATATTTGACTTGACCCGATTTGTTAATTGTTGTCAATATTATCTACCATTTGTCTTAACCCGATGGTTATCGGTAAAGCACTTTATTGAAACGATGCCTATGAAACCGATCAAGACATGTCTTGATTGGGCATGTCAAGAGACATGTCCGGTCAAGGCATGCCTTGATCGGTAGGCATTACATATAAGTATATGCCTTGTGAAATGCTGTAGGATCATCGAAATCAATTAATGTAATCTACAGCAACCTGCAAATACGAAGCAACAGCCAATAAAACAGTAAAGGAATTTCTGGACTTCTACAACTTAGATTTGAATAACATTTACAAGTATAAAATATACTAATTTTTTTAGTTCAAATAATTAGTTGAAAAACAAATTCATTAAGATCAACTTCACAACAAAATAGAGTTGCTCAAAGGAAAAATAGAACTATTGTTGAAATGGATAGAAGCATGACGAAAAAAAGTACATAAAAAAAAATTGGGCAAAGGCAGTCACTATTGTAATTTATTTGTTGAATAGGAGTCCCACAAAAGTAGTTCACAAAATGATTCCTGAACAAGCTTGGTTTGGTTTTACACGATTTTCTGTTCATCTAAAGGTGTTTGGTTGTCTCGCTTATGCACATACAGATCTAACACGCCTACATTTGTGAGTTGGTTCAACAAGGCTTGGTTGAACTTGTATGTTGTCCTACTGCAACACAACTTGCTGATATTTTCACAAAACCCCTTGCTCATGGTCTCTTTCAAACACTTTGGTGTTTACTTGGTGTTCTTCCCAATATTCATTATGGGGGAGGAATCGGATAACTGATGAACTTTTATTCTTGTTTTATACAATGTTCATTGTGTGGGAGTATTTAGGATAATAAATGTTGTTATTAATCAGGACATTGTTATTAATCAGATGTTGTTAACAGGCAGTTATGGTTGATTGGGTGTCAGTTATGAGATTAGTTATATAATTCAATTTTTCATCTACTTGTATAAAAGGACTTCTACATCAATGATCAGTACAAGAGTTTGTTTGGTGTGTTCTCCTAAAATCTCTGAGACAATGAACTGCAGATCATCATAGTAGTTTTGTTTGTAATATATTACAGCTTTCAGGGCTTCAGTAGATTTATGGTTTCTAAAAAAATTCTAACACAGCCCATGAGAATTTGTCTACAAGTAGATCTTGTGAGTCATCCCTAGTGGTTAGCCCCTATAGCATCCCTTGAGAAAGATGTCATGAGATTCTAGTAATTTCTCAAAGATAAACATTAGTTGTTAGTATCTCTTACTGCTAATCTTGTATGGCTATATGGGAAGACAATTCGATTGGATCTTGTTGATGTGTTTTTTATGCACATGCGAACACAGAATAAAATACCGAAGTATCTTATCCTCTCTTGAACAAAGTTCCCGACTGCTGAAGATCTCGCTGAAGGATCAGTCGGAGTAACTCCAAGGTTCTGTTATGTAGGATCTCTACGTGTGGATAAGCTCTCTGTGGTATGATGTGATTTTGCTGGAATCACAAGGGGACTTACACTTGACGACCTAAACGTCTAATTTGCTGGAATCACAGGTCCTATTAACTAACTGGAAAACAACCAAATGAAAAAAGATGCAAGGTTCAGGAAGCCTACTCTACTATATAGAATGCGAGAAGATGGATGAATGACTAGGTGGAGTCCTACTGGGCTGGGTCTCACCATCAGGTTGAACAATTCAACACCAACTCAGTGCGATCTTCTAAGGGATGCTTCCAATACGTTCAAATCGTACACCATCTGACAATGATCACCATTCAAGATAATGCATGAACAATAGACGTGCAACGACTTAAGATTAAGCTCATTTTATGCCAGTTGACCACGCAGGGCATACTTACCATCAGTAAGAGGCTAGTGGTATGGACTGGACAGATTCCACACAGGTGCATTCAACAATTTTCTTCACTCAATCTAATCATCTATCATCAAAAATGAAGATTCAACAAGAGACCATGCACATTGCAAAGAAACAACATATTCCACCATATCTTCAATGAAAAGAAGTCTTTACAATTAAGGCAACAATGTCTTGCCTTCTCTTCTTAATCTACTCTAATTGCTATTCTACTATTCTGGCCTCTATTACTAACTATTAACTATTAGCTATTATTGACTAACTATTAGCCTTTACAAATGAGGAGCCAGGGCTTATATAGCGCCCTCAATACAATTCAATGGCTCAGATCAATTTGAGATCAATGGCCGAGATTTTACAATGAAAACCCTAATTAGGGTTAATTACAACAAACTTAATTCTGACCAATGAAATAATTGCATTATTTAGACATGTCTTCACTGGAATATTTGACCAATGGATAGCCGGGGTAGGTACATCGAAGTTAGTGCCATCTTTGATGAGTCAGGTACATTGAATCTGGACATGCTGAAGTGGACCAACCCGACTGGAGGAGTGATGACTGGGATGCCACCTTGTCTTTCCTTCAAATGTTGGACTGGAAGAGGTCGTCCTTGATGAGGCTGGGTTGGAGAAGGTCGTCCTTGTTGATGCTGGGCCAAAGAAGCTCGTCCTTGATGAGGCTGGGTTGGAGAAGGTCGTCCTTGTTGATGCTGGGCTGGAGAAGGTCGTCCTTGTCCTGGCCTGGTCTTCTTTCATCTACCAAAACAAACCAAAATATGATCAAGGACACATGATAAATTCATTTCAACATAGCATTTTCAACTTAAATCATCAACAAAAAGATATTAACATGAAACTTGCCCGAGATTTTCTCCAGGAACAGACCCTATAAGAATTTCGCCCTGGACCCTTTGGAAGGGGCAGGAGCAAAATTCCAACTTTAGCTCAAAATTCACATTTTTGAAGGTCAAACATCTTTCCAAGGCATTCCAAATAGCTTTTCTCACCCTAGTCCAGGCCTGACTTAGCACAAAATTTGGAGAAAAGGATGGTTTTAGTGTTTTTCACTCTGGACCCTTTGGAAGGGACAGGAGCAAATTTCTTGTTTGTAGCTCATTTTTTCATCATTTCAACTTCAATCCACCTCACAAGGAAAGGAAACACTTTTCTTCTCTCATCCAACCCAAGTTTATCTTGATTTTGCAAGGCAAAATAGGTGATTGAAGGATTTTCGCCCTAGACCCTTTGGAAGGGTCAGGAGCGAATTTCCTCTTCTGGCCTAAAATCATCACTTCTGGAGACAACCATCGACTTAAGGGCAATCACAAGGGCATCTTTTACCTTGGTCTAGGCACAGCTTAGCATAAATTTGATAGGAATAGGTAGATTTTAGGATTTTCGCTCTGGACCCTTTGGAAGGGTCATGAGCGAAATTCTCCTTTGGCTTCAAAATTTGCATTCTTGGCGACCAAAATTCACTCTAAGGCAATCCAAATGACTTCTCTCACCCTTGTCCAAGTTTGACTTTGCTCAAATTTTGGAAGAAAAGATGGTTTTTAGGATTTTCACTCTGGACCCTTTGGAAGGGTCAGGAGCGAAAATCATTTTTAGGCTCAATTCCTTCATCTTTCATGGTTTCTAGCAACTTAAAGTCACTCTCAGGGGCAACTTCTCCTTGATTTTACCTTAGCCCACACTTGATCTAGCAAAAAATTGATAGCAAAGAGAGCTTTTGAGAAAATTCGCTCTGGACCCTTTGGAAGGGTCAGGAGCGAAAATCTCATTCTTGACCCAAAATCATCATTCTTTCAACTTGAAACTTCTTTGCAAGGTAGAATCTCATCCTTCATTGCCCTAGGAACAAGGTTTCATGTCCAAGAAAGGTCAAAAAGTAGGCTTATAAGGAATTTCACTCTGGACCCTTTGGAAGGGTCAGGACCGAAATTTCCTTTCCTGGCTAAAATCCTTCATTTTCACAACTTCCAAACACTCTCAAAGGCAAGATCATGTCCATTTCCCCTTTCAACATGCTTTGGACATCACAATTTGGTCAAATAGGGAAGGAAATGAGGTCTAGGAGGATTTTCGCTCTGGACCCTTTGGAAGGGTTAGGAGCGAAAATCATGATTTGGGCTTGATTCTTCCTTTTTCCAACTCAAAATCACCTCAAGAGGTAACTAAACATCATCCTTCACCCAAGGGATAAGGTCTTAAGCCAAAACAAGGTCAAAAGAATAGGTTTGCAAGGAATTTTGCTCTAGACCCTTTGGAAGGGTCAGGAGCGAAATTCACCTTCTTGGCTAGAATCCTTCATTTTTTCAAAGCTTTTAAACATTTCCAACGTCCAAACATGTCTACTCTTCCCTTGAAAACGCCTTGCAAATCAAAATTTGGTCAAATAAGGCAAGAAATGAGTCTTAGGTTGATTTTCGCTCTGGACCCTTTGGAAGGGTCAAGAGCGAAATCTTGATTTAGGCTTTAATTGCTCATTTTTCAAACTTCAATCTTCTCCTGGAGGCAAATATAGATTGTTTTCCACTTGAGGAAACAGGTTTTAAGCCCATTCAAGGTAGCAAATGAGGATTATAGTGAATTTCGCTTTGGACCCTTTGGAAGGGTCAGGAGCGAAATTCCTAATCTTGGCCAAAATCCTTCACATTTCTACGTTCCATCACCTCAAAAGGCAGAGACATGTTATTTCCTTCCCAAATTCACCCATGGAACAAGGTTGGTATCCAAAACAAGGGAGCAAATGAGGCTTATGAAGAATTTCGCTCTGGACCCTTTGGAAGGTTCAGGAGCGAAATTCCTATTTTTGGACAAGATCCTCACTTTTCAAAACACTTCTCAAGGCAAGAACACATCAAGACTCACACACAATGCCTAATAAACCAACGCCCATCCAAAACAAGGAAGGAAAATGAGGGTTATAAGGATTTTCGCTCTGGACCCTTTGGAAGGGTCAGGAGCGAAATTCCTCTCCTAGGCTAGAATCCATCATCCCAAGGTCTAAAATCTCTTCTCCAAGGCAAAGTTGCATCAAACCTTCTCAATTATGCCTCAAAAGTCTACAAACTTGGTCAAGCTAAGGAGAAAAATAGAGGAAATATGAAATTCGCTCTGGACCCTTTGGAAGGGTCAGGAGCGAAATTCACCTTAGGCCATGATCCTGACTTTATTTTTTCGCATTTCTTCATTCAAACAAGTGCTTTTGCCTTCATTCAAGCCTAGGAATGCGTTAGTTCTAGGTTTTGGTCAAAGTAGAATGTCTTATGGAGAATTTCGCTCTAGACCCTTTGGAAGGGTCAGGAGCGAAATTTGACATTTTGAACTCTCTGTCAGGATCATTTTATGGAATATAACATTTAAGTATAAGTGACATTTCTTATACTTTAAGTTATATTCCATATATACTTTCAGGATGTTTGAAAGTGGTTTCGGACCTCCAGGAGATATATTGCAAAATCTAGTTTTTGGAGGATTCTTCAGTTTTCCAGACTTAGTCAAATTTCAGGATCAGGAAATTCCAGACAGCCAAATTTCAGGATCAGGGCATTCCAGACTTCATCACTCACCAACTCGACCTAACTTAGACCTTCAAGGATGATACTCACTCACCAAGCAAGACACAATTAGCAACAAGAGCAAAACCAGGCCCTAAGGAAGACTCTCAAAGAAACCCTAACCTGGAGCACTTGCTGACTCCCCTGGCTCAAGCAAAGCCTACCATCCTATTGATCCCTTGGCGACACTCAAAATGCAAAGGCTAATAGACAAACCCTAAACACCTAGAAAGCAAACCCCAGAAAGCAAAAAAAGTAGGGGTCCCCATTTGCAATGGGGCGATGTGTGAATACGTCACAACAAATCCCTAAATTGGTGATTCCTAAATGGTGAATGTTGTCACTGCCAAATGTTAATATTCTTATGTGTTTGCTCAGGTACCATCACAAAACCAAATTTTCTTGAACTTTGTTATTTTGTGCAGGTATCTAGGTAGGACAATCCACTATACACCTTATAGAAGAAAAACTAGTTGAAATAAAATTTTAGTACAAACTGATTAAAGTCTTTAAAGGCCATCTTTCTGGTGCAGGGATAGCTTCCCAAGAGCATTAGATCCCATAATATACAGAAAATAAATATTTTCAGAGGTTTGTACTTTGGACTTGTTCCTCACATAGATGGAACATAACTGTCCAATTTGACAGTGCAAATTTCAGAGATTCATAGCCATCTTTCTCACTCATAATTTAGGCAGTGGGCATCATGTAGGGGTAACTCGCAAAAGATTTGTCATTGCAAGGGAGCAGAATGTTATTAGTGGCATAACAGCAGTCTATTTTGCCATTTAAGAGCAACAGATTTATGTCAAATACTCATTTTTATCAAATCAGTGATACCCTACCCTAAGAGAAAAGTGAACAGAATAAATATGTTAGGAGGAGGTGAAATGGTCTATAACTTGATCAAAACATCGGATTTTAAGCAATATTGGAGACAAATATGAAATATATTAAAAGAACTAAGAATTCTCTAGCTCTAGCATAGTTCAGAAAATTGTATGATTTTACATGCAGTTATTCATTAGTGGGATAAATACTAGGAGGCCGTCCGCATAATCTCTTTTAACTTTAGAATTTCAAAAAAAATGTTCATTTTAACGGTCACATACATACCGTGCAAGTAATAAGTAATTTAAATTGAAATGTAACATAAGCAAATGCTTTGAAAGGAAAGTTTTAGGCATTAAGTACCTGTGCAATTTTTATGCTGCTTATGCACTCGAGAATCAATGGGATTAAAATTTGAAAGGACTGTACTTGCACAAAAGAGTTAAATAAACTTATCAGACATTGTTATAGAGTAGCTCATCAGTTAAATAAACTTATCAGACGTTATAGAGTAGCTCATCAGTTAAATAAACTTATCAGACGTTATAGAGTAGCTCATCTGTCTATCTGAAATTTAAAGAAAATGGATTTTAATATTAAGCACACCTCAATGATCAAGGTATTTATAAGAGCCCCTTCATCAGAAGAAATGCTACTAGCTTCTGAGGTGGCAAGACGAAGCCTTCGATACAATGCTTGGATTGCCAGAAAAACTGATAACTTAACTGCAGAACACACGAGAAAGTTCCTTTCTGTTCAAAACACATAAAACTAGAACAACCAACCTCGTCTAGCCAACAAACAATTGAATATGACAAATAGATATATGGTTTTTTGAATCTTAATACCTTGCCATGAATTTCCAGGATGAAGAGTATTATGAAATGCTGCAATTATGTTCTTTCCCTGCTCAAGAATGTCTTGTACCTTGGCAACATTGATGACAGAAGTTATGCAATCCAAGACTTTTTCGTGAGGTGATGGTGTGTCTCGTTCATTTTCGTCTGCACACATAATTTGTCAAGATTACATGTGTAATTGGGTAAAAGCACAATGCTATATCACCCTTTTATAAAGGAAGTGGCCAACACAACTAAAACTGTTTAACTTGACCGCATAAAAATGACATTTCTAAATTGAATTTCAAAATAATGTAAACTGATCAAATGTAGAAATCTAAATGAAATTTATGTCTGTAATTTTTAAAAAAAATTTAAAAAATTGACATTTTTTTATATATTCAAAGACAGATTTTTTATTGCTGAAAAATGCTGAAAATCAGAGGTTCTAGTTGGCATCACCAAAAAAATGAAAACGAGCTTATTTTTTTCTGATTTTAATCCTCCAAATAGAAGATATATATATGTAGTGCTAAAAAAAAAAATTAAATTTTGATGTATATTTTTCTCGTAATAATATTTTTAAGTCTAACATAGTTGAATTTGATAGTTTTAATTCGGCGTCACCTTTTGCTACTTAATTTATCATTATCAAAAAAAAAAATATACCCTTTTGGAGAAGATTCTCTAATCTAGTGAAAAAAAATAAATTAATTCTTTAATATCATTTAATATTTTTGTTTAATTTCAAATCAACCTCTTTTTGAACTTAAAAAACCTACTTGCAATGTTTAAAGAATAAAAAATATTACAATTAATAAAAATATTTAAAAAATTATATGTCTAGATTCCTGACTCCGAGCTCTACAAAAGGGTATTTTATGAATTTTGTAAAAAATATTCTGCATGAACAAAAATAGAGCAGAAGTGAAAAGTTTCAGAAATGCAGACAAAATGGTGATTTTGTTGCCACATCACCTGACACATAGGCAAGTTCGGTTGAACTCTTCATACTTATAACTTAGTGTTGTGCATTGCACACGCTCCCTGTCGCCGACAGGGTCCCCCTTCCTTTTTGAGCCTTTCCGTCTTTGCCCTGTTGAGTTCTGCGCAGAGCCTCTCGCGTCCTTTCGAGCGAGCCTGCGTTCAATCCGTAAGATGATGATGTTGAGCGAAAGAGCCAGTAATTCCATTAGGTTAGTCGAGCCCTCGTGCATGAATTTCAAAAGATTGTTCAAGCTTGTGAAATCGCCTTGAATGGGCGTGTGATGATGGAGACTGGCGAAGTCCGCCAAGTAAAAGAACAGCGCGTCCAAAGGTCACGTGAGGACCCAAAGTTGCCAATTTTTCGCATAAGAATGATGAGAGAGATTACATGATGTTTGTTTTTACAGAGTTTACGAGATTTGAATGAATGGCGATTTTCGCCAACTGGAAGAGGAGTGAATTTTTTTTTGCAAAGTGCCAAAGTTGGCAAAAATGCCCAAAGGGCCGAATTTCGGACCCCTTAAGTGAAATGTCAAAAGTTAAAAAGTTGGCAAAAATGCCCAAAGGGCCGAATTTCGGACCCCTTAAGTGAAATGTCAAAAGTTAAAAGTTGGCAAAAATGCCCAAAGGGCCGAATTTCGGACCCCTTAAGTGAAATGTCAAAAGTTAAAAAGTTGGCAAAAATGCCCAAAGGGCCGAATTTCGGACCCCTTAAGTGAAATGTCAAAAGTCCGAAATTTGGCAAAATTGTCACAGGGTCCGAAATTAGCAAACCCTCTAGAATGCCGAAGATTGCCTTGCTAGGGATAAATACGAAAAGTTTAAAGTTTCAAACTCCTCCCAATCGCTGAAAGTCGCAATCCGGAGGAAAGGCGTGGGGAAAGTAAAGATCGAAGTTGGCAAAACCCTTTAGAATGCCGAAATTGGCAGAGACTCATCATTCTCCGAAATTGAGCAGTAGGGGATAAAATGCCAAAGCACCAAAGTTCGCGATTTGGAGGATGAAAATGCGAAGTTTAAGAAATCTTCAAAAACCCTCATAGAACCGAAAATCGCATTTTAGGGTGAAAGTGCGAAGTGTTTAAATTGGCAAAATCCCCCATTCCTTCGAAGATCACGTTTAAGAGAAAGCGCAGAGAGTGAAGTTTGCGAACCACGTCAAGGCACCGAAGTTCGCGATTTGGAGGATGAAATGCGAAGTCTTTGAAGTTTTTAAAATTCCCTCATTCCACCGAAGTTAGGGTAAAATCACGTGAAAGAGGATCTCGTAAGGTTTGGAGGTTGGAGCCAGAGAGCACAATTTGCATCAAAGGTAAAATCGTTGACATAAACCCTTTCAAACATTCAAGTTCAATTACCATTTCGCCCAAGGTAAAAAATCGCTAAGTCTAAAATTCAAAACTACAAGTTCTTTTCAAACCATAAGCACGAAAATTTGAATAAAGTTAACCGTTGAAATTCAAAATTTGCAAAACTCCCCCATCCGTTCTTGCAAGGCAAATCAGGCAATTTCTCGCCGTCCATTTTCACCAGATAAGTACGCTTTACCTCTCTCGATCTTTTGAAGTATTTGAAAATTGGATAGGTGTGTGTGCAAAAAATTGATTAAAATGCTTAAATCTTGAGAATCGCATCTTTCCGTTTATAAGGCGTCATGCAAAGCAATCGAAATCAGAACTTACTCCTAAGAATCAGCTAGAAAATGCATTTTCAAAATAGGAAAATTTCTCAAGCTTTGTCCATTTTGAAAATTGATCCTGAAAATGCCCAAGTATAAATCCGTAGTCAAAAGCTTCATAACTATTTAGGTTTAAATCAATCAAGCTTTTAGCTAACAAAATCATGTTGTTCTTCCAATACAATTTTTGAATTAATCCAGGAATGCTGCCATATTCTTTATCTAATCCGCTTTGCTTCCTTTTATCGCCTCGTAATCCGTGTCCGGCTGTGCAAGATAAATGTCTAAATCAGCGGTAGAATCATCAAAGACTGTAATGCCCCCATTTTAGCAGACTTGGATTTTGTGAGATTAGCCTATTACCCTGACCCTCGTAGGCTAATGTGTTGGATAAAGGGTTTTTTGAGGATTGGTATCATCTCCAATGTTCAGAGTGCTTCAGTTTGGTCTTCGTTTGGCATCATTCGGACATCATTTGCTCTACTTCCTATTTTTAGTAAGTCTTGGGATGTTAGAGATGGACCCCTGCTATTTTTAGTAAAGGGGGTATGGTCATATGCAGCTTCATCATATCAGCTCCCAGTTCAGACGGCGTTCAAAAATGTTGAATATTAATGGAGATATTAATGTTTATTTAGTTTAAATAAACATTAATGTTTTGAGCTTATATTATTAAGTTATAATATAATTTTATATTATAACTTAAGTAAGGGTCCAAGTATCATTAAAGGGGACCATTTAATTAATTAATTGTGGCTCTTTTACCAAGGTGAAATATTAAACGACAAAGTGAAAATATTATATCATTAAATGTCATTTAATATCATTAATTGATTTAATGCCTTATTGGAGAAAATCAAACCTTCATGGGAAATATATATAAGGCTTTTGAAAAGAAGATAAGGGGGATTGATTATGTGATTGGAGTTTTTGATTGAAGTTTCTCTGGAGCATTGAAGTGTAGAATACCAAGGGTTTCTGCAGGATTCAAGGCTTGTCGGCATTGGAGAGCGTGGTTTCTTCATTGTAACAGCATATAGAGGGTGTGCAATATCATCTGATTATGCTTGTGAGAGTTGGCTTCATTCAGAAGTCAATATTGAGCTAATTGGAGGGTTTATTTCAGAGTTTGTTTGCAGATTGAAAGAGACTACAGTGCGCTACAGTGCCGTGAACAGTGCGCATGAACAGTGCGCTACAGTGCCGTGAACAGTGCGCTACAGTAGTTTGAGTTCTATAGAAGGGGATTTAGAAAGGTTGAACAGCTATATATATTTGACAAGGGATTTGCATATGAGGAGAATCAAACCAATATATCAAAGCAGCCATTGAAATTCCAGGTTTTCTATCTATGGTCATTGTATTAGAAAATCATTACTTCATTGCATCATTTTCTATTATGATTATATCATTAAATACTTGGAGGTTGCATATGTTTAATGGAGATATAATTTGCATATTCCACATTCATGGTAACATTCAACATTGATCAGCCACTTAGCTTTCATGCCAATTGTTTGCTTAAATGCCTAATGGCTGTAGGTATACATTGGGATGCATGACAAGTGTTTGTCTTAATGTCAACTAGCTGTACTAGTTAATTTCAGTCATTACATATGTGTGGAAAGGTCTAAAACAGCTAGTATATCATTTCTATAACAACTTTGCATTGTTAGAAGCTTTCCATAACTTCATTTGCAGCCTACAAACCCAAAGAAGACAAATAAAGAATTCACTACAGCGGCTTCAAACATTGTATGCCAAGTGTTTGACAATATTCCTTGGGGTTCAAATAAGCGAAACAGGGTCAGATTAGCCAAGGGATATTACAAAGACGCCTGCTACGGCCGAGACATCGGGAGCATCCAAATCAGATATCCCCGTCGAGTCGAAAGGATGAAGTACCAGTATCAAAGAGGGGGATTGAGGGAGTCAAAAGTTTAGAGTGTATGGGATAATGTCGGTGATACTGACCTAGGCCATATCGATATCCAAGATTTCAGGAGCCGAGTTTTCTCCCCTAATGCCTACGGAAGGCCTAGGCAGATGATGGAAAGTGGCATCGCCCAAGCAGCAGGATTTCCCCCAGCAGTGCAAAACTATGAGTTAGTAGTATAGGCTGCCCGACATTACCAGCCAGGTTCCAGATTGGTGCTCCTTGAGGACATGGTCCTCGCTAACTTCACTCCTGAGGCCATTGACAATGCATTTGACATTCCCTTCCCAAACAACCCTATAGCAACAACTATAGATGAGGCGCAGGGGGCATATGATATGAATCCTACCAAATGCAGAACACTGATCAATGAAGAGTGGTACAAGGAGAGAAGACCTCAAAGCATCAGAATTGGGAAAAAGACCTCAAGAAGTGACTTTCACAATGAGCATGGGGACATGGTCACATTGCTCAGCAGGGTTATGGGACTTCCCAAATCCAACTACTTTGAAGAGTGGATGTTTGACTTCACAGAGCAAGTCTTTGCTGAGAAGTCCAAGTTTGACTGGGCCCAGATTATAAGCGACAACATCCACACTCAGCTAATTGAACTCGAGACAAAGAAGTACTTCACTATGACCTCTTATTTGGTCTACATGTTCGCCAGGAACCAGCCACTGCTAGGTTTAATAATGAAAGGTGAAATTGGGAATGGACCTGATCAGGTAAAGGTATATGATTGTTACCCACAGCTTCACTATCAGGATATAGCTCAGAGAGAAAAGAACAACCCGACTTATGCAGTTGGCCAGTATGAGTGCATCAATGACGCCTTCACAATGCACTTGGTCAGGCTTATGCAGGGAGGATTACCCATAAGGCTCTCGAAGCAAGCTACTATTCTAGTACAGAGATACGGAGCCTGGTTCATCCAGTTCCCAAGGTTCTCCTATATCCGGATAGCTGGCTTTGATGGTGCCCCTCTCTGGCTTCCATAGTACCCAACCGACTAGATAGTTCTTATGGAGGTTGCAAGGCAGTCACATCCGGCCGGCACCTTACTCAGAGACAGCAAGCAGGCTGGATTCGCGTTCCCCATGATTATAGGGAACCAGGATGTCCATTTGAAGACCCCCACCCAAGCAGAGGAATCCTTCGCAGAGCTGGCCTCCTATGGCATACAGGAGCATTTTCCAAGGAAATGCTTTGATCACGACAATCTGGCAAAGAGAGCCTATGGCAGGCGGTATAGAGCAAAAGAGTCAGTTGAAGATTATTGGAAAAACTGCTCTGATGACTATGAGGTCCTAAGGCGTGAATATTCTAGGCTAAGTGTGCAGCAAATGCGACTCTATGAATATCGTCGGGTCCCAGATCAACTCACAGATTCAGGAAATTGCCTACAGGTCCAAGAATTTGAGGCAGTAAGGCATCTTTTGCCAGGCGTTGATTGGTCGCAAGACCCGATCACTAATTTTGAGGCAGTCATGGCAGCCCTAGCAAGATATACAGACCAATGGTTGCATCAACAAATTGAGCGACTAATTCATGAAGGAGTCCAGTTCACTTACCACTTAATGGGTAGCCTTGATTCTCAGTCCTCCAAAGATGAGGGAACTTCCAGTGCACCTAGGGAAGAAATTGAAAAGCTTGAGAAAAGGAAGAAGGCTAAAGCCAACAGAGGAACTCGGACATCCAAGAGAACAAGAAGGGAGAAGATTCCCATTAGGAGGCCAGAGGTCACTTCATCATCAAAGGACCCCAGTTCATCCGACGATGTAGTAGAATTGGATTATATACCTGCTCTTCCTTCCCAGAGCGACATCGATGCATTTGGAGCTGATGATCCTCCCGCACCCGACATGCTGGACACCGAGCTAAGAGTCATTGAATCAGCTGAGCCGGGTAACCAAATTGAGGAAGGAGAGATTCCATCCATTCAGGAGATCAAAGTACATGAATCCACCCAACATAGTCGCCATGAACTGCTGCTCCATAACACTGCCAAAGATGACTCTACCGTTGAAGGAGAGCAAAAGGCAGAGGAGACGCGCGAGCTCGAAAAGGCTGAAGAGCTACCATCACACGAAGGCACCAGACAATTGTTCAGTGAAGTAGGAGAAAACTCTGTTGCAAGCAAAGAGCTTGACACCTTCTCCACTTCTCCCATAACGGAACAGCTGCAAATTTGTGATGAGACGGCTGAAAACATCAAAGAACAGAGTGAAAATTTAACCATAGCATCAGCCCAAACTGTACCTCAGGAATGGTTGATTGCCCGAGCCCAGCGCAAGGCCGCCACAAAGCCACCCATTGATTTGGAGGACATCTTCTCACATATAGATCGAGCTAAAGCCAAGGGAAAGAAAAAGCCCAAGGCATATTCTAGAATAACCAAAAATGAGCAAAGGAACCGTACTCTTCACATCGCCACCCCACCTGTAGACAAGTCAGCAGATCGGATCACACTGGCAGATTATAGCATCACAACCGTCCCCATCGGACGAGCCACTAAGGAACAGGAAAAGGAGGAATTCAAGGATTCAGTATAGAACATGCTCAGGCAACTTGAAGAGATAACAGCTGAAAAGGACATGTATCAAGCTCGTGCCGAGCAGGCCAAGGGATACATTGATCAACTCCTGAGACCATTGCACAATGCTTCCGAATCCCAAATTCCCCCAACGGCCTTGGCACAGAGGACCACAACAGAATTTGAAGGAGTACGGGATACTGCGAGGGCCGTCAAAGAATGGATACAGGGCATCAAAGGGAGGGGAGAATGAATCCTCGAAGAAGTAAAAGAGATGGCTCACCATCGAGAGGCCACCCTGGTCCGGCTATTAGAGGTAAAGAGGGAATCCATTAGAATGCATGAAGTGGCTGCCACTGCTCTTCCCCTCAAGAGAGCTCTCTTCTGGACCCATGCGCAGATTCCTACATTATCCACCATCCTAGATCCTTATAACATTGGCACTCTTAAGGAATGGTACTGGACTATCACCATGAAGAATGACACGAGAAATCATTGATAAAGAACACGATGCATGCGAGACAATTCTGAACACCATGCAGGAACTCGGCAAAATGATCCTCCGATCAATGGTCTCGAGATGGCAAAATGACCTGTCTGATGAAGTGATACAGTCGGACTGGGAGGAAAGACTAGGAATGGATAGGATCACCTATTCCGCTAAGGACCTGAGTTTTGTTGGTCAATTCCAGTCAGACATGTTGTGCTTCGAGCATAATCGTTCCAGCTGGAAGGATGGTTTGAAGCACGTAGACCAATACCTTGAAGGCATGTAGTATAAAATTCGCCATCCTCCTATGCCTCCATTCAGTTTGCTATTCCAATTGTGCCTCAGGTTCCAGGAATATGTTCGTGAGGAACGTACAACAGGTTGGGACCTTTGGCGAGAATATTTGCACGGCGAGGATGAATTCCTAGAAAAGGGGTGTGAAGCTGAAAAAGAAAAAGTGCTCTCCTAAAGTGTTTTTTTTCCCTTTCTGATTTTGAAAAGTGCACTTTTTGGCCAAAGGGTCATGTTTGACTTCCAAGTCAACTAAATGTAAAACTTTATGTGTATGCACCTTTTTGGATTATTTTTGGATAAGTTCTAATTACCTTTTGGGGTAGTTATTACTCCCTTTGGGGTAGTTGGTGATATTTGCCTCCCATTTATGGGTATGGGCAGCCATGTTTTATGGATGAATCTAGGCCTTTAGTTTAGATAAGATCCTGGTCATTCATCCAATTTTGAAGCCTATTTAAGGGACTGGTTTTCCCTTATTTTGGAAGAAGTTTTTGGGATTGTTGCTAAAGCTCTGGCGAAATTTACAGGATTTAATGCAAAGTTAAGACTATTTCAAGTTTCCCTGTGAGTGCATGGTCTCCTTCTTCATTAATTTAGAATTTTCAGTTATGTTTCTTTCTTTTATATAGCATTTTCTAATTAAACATCCGATAGAATCCTCATTGTTCATACCATTAGGGAATGGCTGATTGTCTTTCCTTTTGTATGGTTAATCTGAACCTTTCATATGCTTAGTTCGGTTATTGAATGCTCACTAAATGAATGTCAAAGTTCTGATGTTGTATTTAATAGCATGAAAATTCAATTTTCCCTTGAAGATCGCACTAGATTGATGCAAGTATTGTGCTTAAATGGCTGGTAATGCTTAATTTAGTTATTTGGAGGTGTCTGTCTGTTTACTAAATCTGCTATCTTAGTTAAAATTTATATTTTCTGTCAGGCTTGCAAAACTCGGCGAGCCATTAGAAAACTCGCAAGTAATCGCGATCCCTAATGGCGCGCGAGTTAATCGCGGAAAAACTCGGCGCGATTTTTCCATATAGTCGCCACGATTTTATTGACAAATACTCGCCGTTAATCGCCAAAACCCGCCCGAAAATGCGGCACAAAATGCGACTAAAGTCGCAAGCAAAAAACGCCACGCGATTTCCAGTAGGGTTTGCATTTGCACGCGCGACCAGGTTTTTACTTGTTTATTCGTGATCTTTTTGTATTGTTTTATTTTGAATTCAGTCATTTAAATTTTAATCGACTATGTATTCACAGTCAATTAAAATGAGTCAAATGACTGTTTTAAAATTTTTAAATGACTGTGTCATTACAGTCATTTCAAATGACTGATGACTGTGTATTACACAGCCATTTCAAATACACAGTCATTTGAAAATGACTGTGTATTACACAGTCACAGTCATCTCAAATGACTGTGTAATACACAGTCATTACAGTCATTACACAGTCACAGTCATTTGAAAATGACTGTGTATTACACAGTCACAGTCATCAGTCATTTGAAATGACTGTAATGACTGTGTATTACACAGTCATTTCAAATGACTGATGACTGTGTAATACACAGTCATTTTCAAATGACTGATGATTGTGTAATACACGGTCATTTGAAATGACTGTGTAATAAACAGTCATTTTCAAATGACTAATGACTGTGTAATACATTAATGTACATTGTAATTAATGACTATGTATTACACAATCAATTGTGAAATGACTGTGTAATACATACTCATAGTCATTTGAAATGACTGTCAACTGTGTATTAAAGTATTTCATTTAAATTTAAATTTGAAGTTAAAAACTTAAAAAAATACACAACCAATTAAAATTTTTAATTTTAGATAGTCATCTATTAATAGATGACTGTAAATAAAATACAGTTATATAGTCATTGTAATTTTTGGATGTTCGTGATTTTTTTTGTTAACAATGTTATTGATCTCTAAATGTTGTCTCTCTTTTGCTAGGTTCTTTTCCACATCTTTTTGAAAGAAAATGGATTCAGCTTCTACAGTTAAAGTTGGTGGCAAAAAGAGAGACCCTTGTTGGAAACATGGGAGACCAGGTCCAAAACGAGGAGATGTTTTTTGCAACCATTGCAAAAAAATTGTAAAAGGTGGCATTAATAGGTTCAAATATCACCTTGCAAAAATTCAATGCCGAGATACCACAAGCTGTACAGAATGTACTGAAGAGGCTACGAGAGATGCAATAGTAGCGCTTGAAGCATATGATCAAAGGAAGGCAACAAAAAAGAGAACAGCAGAGGCAATGGCAGCCCCAAGGGCAGATTTGAGTTCCATAGGGTTACATACAGATGTGGGGACATCTGGTTCTTCCCTTGGGCCACGGATACGAGCAAAGGGAACTTTGGACAGCAACATGGAAAACTTCTTTATTCCACGTAACACTCCTGGTGCACAACCTAGATTGCTTGGCACTGCATGGAATAAAGAGGCTCACCAACAAGCCAAGGTGGCGTGTGCTAGATTTTTTATCTACAACGATGTTCCATTCAATGCTATTTCTAGTCCATCTTGGGACCAATTGGTCACCGCGTTGACTGTGGCAGGTAAGGGGTTCAAGTCCCCAAGCCGTTACGAGGTAAGTGGACCGTTATTGCAGGATGAGGTCCAAAACACTCATGCATTAGTGGAAGAGCAAAGGACTATTTGGGAAAAGAATGGCTGCACCATTCTTTCTGATGGATGGACAGATGGTAGGAATAGGACACTCATCAACTTTCTAGTTGCTTCAGGAGGATAGTTAGTAATTTTAAAATCAATTGATGCCTCCAATGAAGTGAAGAATGTGGAGACCTTGTGCAACATGTTGGATGAGGTGGTGATGGATGTGGGAGTGCAGAATGTCATCCAAGTTGTGACGGATAATGCAGCTACATATGTGGCAGCCGGCAGACTTCTAATGGCTAGACATCCGACATTATTTTGGAGCCCTTGTGCTGCCCATTGTCTTGACTTGCTCCTTGAGGACATAGGGAAACTAAGTTGGGTAAATAAAGTGGTTGAAGATGGAAGGAATATCACCAAATACATCTACAATCACACATGGGTCCTGAATCTTATGAGAGAGCACACTGAAGGTAAGGATCTTGTGCGATCGGGGGTCACACGCTTTGCTACCAATTTCCTCACCTTGCAGAGCATACTTGCTACATTGCCCAACCTGAAGCGGATGTTCGTGAGTGAAAGATGGTTGGGGAGTCCTTATGCTACAAAGCCTGAAGCAGAGAAGGTTGTGATTGCCATTTTTGATACTAATTTTGCCAAGATAGTGGAGGAGATCATCAATGTAAGTTTTGAAACTTTAATTGATGATTTATTATTTAATTTTCTAATATTTCAATCTGCTGATTTTGTTAGATTTTTTATATCTAGGTGTCGGAACCGTTGGTGAGGGTGCTACAAATGGTGGATGGGGATCATAACTCCATGGGGTATCTATACGAGGCCATGGATAAAGCCAAAGAGGCGATTCAACACTTGTATGGGTCAAACAAGACCAAGTATGAACCCATATGGCACATAATTGATCGGAGGTGGAACCATCAACTCCACCAACATATTCATGCTGCTGCCTACTTCTTGAGTCCCAAGTTTTTTTACTCTCCAAGTTTCAAAGCAGATGCAGAGGTTAGAATTGGCCTTGACACATGCATTCGGAGATTAGTTGATGATGAGATCCTTCGAGACCTGATACTTGATGAGTTGCAGAGCTATAAGAAGGCCTTAGGGGAATTGTTTTCTTCACCTGATTGCAAACGTAGGAGAGCCACCTTACGACCAGGTAAAAAAAAACATATGTTTAATTTTTACCATTTATTTCTCTCTTTAAGATTATTGAAATCTTTACAAGTTATAAATCACATTTTGTATCCTTGCAGATTTGTGGTGGGAAGATTATGGTGCCACAACGCCTAATCTTCAAAAGCTTGCCATCCGCATATTATCACAGCCTTGTAGTGCTTCTGGTTGTGAGCGCAACTGGAGTGTTTTTTAGAACATCCACACAAAAAAGCACAATAGGTTGACTCAACAATGCTTGAATGATCTTGTCTATGTGCGGTACAACATTCGATTACATGAGAAGAAGGTGCTAGGGCAAGATTCACATGAAGCACTTGACTTGGATGACATTGATCCATATGCAGCAGAATGGGTTGCTTCTCCTGATGATGTTGATAATGATTTGGATCCATTCCTTACTAATGAGCAGCTAAGTGAGTTGGAGAGGGCAGGAGAGGAATGGGATGCAGAAGTGGCAGCATGTGAGGAGGAGCAGGAGGTTGATCATGTAGCAGAGGCACCTGTTAGTGTTGAGGATGTTGCTACTACTTCAGCACCACCCACCAAGCGGCCACAATCTGTTTTGAGCTTTAGTCGTAGACGCAATTTATGATTTCTTATTTTCATTGATACCAAACTTTGAACTTCATATGTAATCAGAATTTCAGAGGTTCTTGTTTTGTGGTCTATGACTCTATGACTCTATGAGTTTGTCACTATGATACGTTGATATGTATTGAACTCTTATTCATATGTTGCACTTGGTTTTTGGTTTATGCTATGATACTTGCATTTGTTGCTATGTATTACCAAAAAAAATTGATTTATATATCATGGAAATCATATATGTTATACAAATTTAGTGTAAATGTGTGTTTTTGAATTATATATAAAAAAAAAATGTATTTTCAAATGTTCGATAAAGTTGCCGAGTTTTGCCAAGTTTTTCACCGAGTTTTGGCGAGTCCCGAGTTTTTAAAATTTTTTGGCCTTGCCGAGTTATTGCAAAATCCGAGTTTTTCAAGCTTGTTTTCTGTAGCTCTCTCTCTCTCTATCCCTCCTGTTCCCCTTTTTTTAACCAAGAGAATCTGCAGCCTTGCTGAAAACAGTATCGACCCGACTTAAACCATTTGATAAGCAAGACCAATAAAGTTTCGGGGAACTCATCCAGCAATTGCCTATTTCACCGTAAGTCCCCCTTGTGTTTCCAGCAAAAAACACATCAAACCATTGAGCAATCCCGCAGTCAAGACCTGACAAACAAAACCTTGAGGTTATCCCCTTTGATCAAACATAGAAAATAGCACTAGGGATTTCCTTATCTCAAGAGAGGATAGGATACTCAGCAGGTTTATTCTGTTCTGCGTTGGCCATATGGAGTTTGCAGCAATGCGACTTTAGACACGTCAACACTTAGTTCGGCCGAACTCTTGGTACCATCTAGGCACCATGATTGCGCCAACAGGCGCCACGTGGTAAAAAAAATAGTCCGACCGAACTTAATTCAGCCGAACTCAATTTGGCCGAACTAAGTTCGATCGGACTATGCCAATTAGCCCAAAGGGCGACACAACTTTGTGCTTTTGCTCATTTAAATTATGCAATATGATGCACTGATTCATTTAATTAGCAAGATGAACATCAAGAAAAGTAATAGAATGGTTAAATTTATGTTGCCATTCACCAATTCATTCTTAAGATCTTAAGCATTTGGAGTACTACATGTCTGTGGGACCAACTAACTTTGAACCTTGTAGATATCATATTCTCATATGGTATTAGAGATTAAAATGATCTGTATTGGTCTGTTTGAAGCTATTGAATGACACTTTTTGGTATTGTTGTGACGTATTCACACATCGCCCCATTGCAAATGGGGACCCCTGCTTTTTGCTTTCTAGGGTTTGTTTTCTAGGTCTTTTAGGGTTTGTCTGTTAGCCTTTGCATTTTGAGTGTCGCCAGGGGATCAATAGGATGGTAGGCTTTGCTTGAGCCAGGGGAGTCAGCAAGTGCCCCAGAATTAGGGTTTCTTTGAGAGTCTTCCTTGGGGCCTGGTTTTGCTCTCGTTGCTAATTGTGTCTTGCTTTGTGAGTGGATATCATTCTTGAAGGTCCAAGCTAGGTCGATTTGGTGAGTGATGAAGTCTGAAATGTCATCCTGATCTTCAAATGCCCTGAAATTTCGCTAAGTCTGGAATGTCCTGATCCTGAAATTTGGCTAAGTCTGGAATGCCCTGATCCTGAAATTTGATTAAGTCTGGAAAACTGAAGAATCCTCCAAAAACTAGATTTTGCAATATAACTCCTGGAGGTCCGAAACCACTCTCAAACATCCTGAAAGTATATATGGAATATAACTTATACTTAAATGTTATATTCCATAAAATGATCTTGACGGAGAGTCCAAAATGTCAAATTTCACTCCTAACCCTTCCAAAGGGTCCAAAGCGAATTTCGCTCCTAACCCTTCCAAAGGGTCCAGAGCGAAATTCTCCATAGGACATTCTACTTTGACCAAAACCTAGAACTAATGCATTCCTAGGCTTGAATGAAGGCAAAAACGATTGTTTAAATAAAGAAATGTGAAAATGAAGTCAGGATCTTGGCCAAGATTAGGAATTTTGCTCCTGACCCTTCCAAAGGGTCCAGAGCGAAAATCTTTATAACTCTTGTTTTCCTCCTTATTTTGGCTAGGCGTTGGCTTGATGGGAGATGAATGGGTATGTTTTTTCCTTGAGAGGGAGTTTGGTTGATTTTGAAGGACAAGATTTTGACCTAAAGGGGAATTTCGCTCCTGACCCTTCCAAAGGGTCCAGAGCGAAATTCATCATAAACCTTGCTTCTTGACTTGAATGGATTAAGAACCTTGTTGCTAATGTGGATGATGATCTAATTTTGCCTTGTGAAGTGGTTTGAAGCTTGAAAAATGAGTAATTTAGCCAGGAATGAGAATTTCGCTCCTGACCCTTCCAAAGGGTCTAGAGCGAAATTTCTAAAAGCTCTAAATTTTGCAGTAAAGGAAATCAAGTTTTGATTTGTTATGGCATGGATGGAAGGAAAATGACTTGCTTTTGCCTCTTGGGGTCGTTTTGGAAAGTAGAAATGAAGGATTTAGCCCAAGAAGGGATTTTCGCTCCTGACCCTTCCGAAGGGTCCAGAGCGAAAATCTCTCTGAGACACATTTCTTGCCTTATTTGGCCAAAATTTGAAGTCCAAGGCATGATGAGATGAAGTATGAACATGGTCTAGCCTTTGGGGATGTTTAGAAGTTGTGAAAATGAAGGATTCTAGCCAGGAAAGGAAATTTCGCTCCTGACCCTTCCAAAGGGTCCAGGGCAAAATTCCTTATACCTTTTGACCTTTCTCAGGCTTAACAACTTGTTCCTAGGGCAAAGGGAGATGAGATTTTACCTTGCAATGAAGTTTCAAGTTGAAAGAATGATGATTTTAGCTCAAAACCAGATTTTCGCTCCTGACCCTTCCAAAGGGTCCAGAGCGAAATTCTTGGAAACTCATATTTTCTTCTTGGAGATGGTCAAATTCTTGAGTTTATGGCATGGTTAGGTGGACTTTGATGTGTTCTTGCCTTTGAATATTGGATTGAGGTAATGGAGTAGCCAAAACAAGCTCAAAAAAGGAAATTCGCTCCTGACCCTTCCAAAGGGTCCAGAGCGAAATTTCCTAAAATCACCTTTTCTCCTTGCGAAATCAAGTCAAACTTGGGTTGGATGAGAGAAGAGAGGAGTTTCTTTTTGCCTTGTGAGGTGGGGGAACATGCTAGAAATGATGAAAATCGTTCCTGACCCTTCCAAAGGGTCCAGGGTGAAAATTCTTCAAACACCTATTTTCCCTTGCAAAATTAAGTCAAACTTGGGTTGGACGTGAGAGGAGAAGTGTTTTCTAGCCTTTTGAGGTGAATGCAACTTGAAATGATAGAGAAATAAGCCTAAAAAGTGATTTTCGCTCCTGACCCTTCCAAAGGGTCCAGAGCGAAAATCCTTGAAAACATTGTTTTTTCAAAATTTTGGGCAAGACCAAGCTAGGACAAGGGTGTGAGAAGGCATTTGAATTGCCTTAGAGTGAATTTTGGTTGCCAAGAATGCAAAATTGAAAGCCTAATGAAAATTTCGCTCCTGACCCTTCCAAAGGGTCCAGAGCGAAATTTCTAAAATTCCCCTTTTTCCTTGCAAATTCAAGACAAGATTTTGGTTTTTATACCATGGGAAGGAGAAAGACAAGATGTTCTATGCCTTGGAAGTAATTTGAAGTTGGAAGGATGGCAAGATAGCCCTAAAACAAGATTTTCGCTCTTGACCCTTCCAAAGGTTCCAGAGCGAAAATCCTAAAACCTACCCATTCCTTTCAAATTTATGCTAAGACAAGGTTTGACTAAGGTAAGAAATGCCCTTGAGACTACCTCTGACTTGATGTTGGTTTCCAAAAGTGATGATTTTAGGCCAAAGGAGTATTTTCGCTCCTGACCCTTCCAAAGGGTCCAGGGTGAAAATCCTAAAATCTCCTATTCTGCCTTGCAAAACGAAATCAAACTTAGATTGGGTGAAAGAAGAAAGATATTTCCTAGCTTTGTGAGGTCGATTGAAGTTGGAACGATCAAAAATGAGCTACAAGAAGAGAAAATCGCTCCTGACCCTTCCAAAGGGTCCAGAGCGAAATTCTTAAAACTTCCATTTTTGCCCCAAATTTACATCAAGCTTGGTGTTGGTTGAGAATGAGGACGTCCTTGGGCATGTATCTAAGCAAGTATGATCACAAGGTGAGAAGAATTTGAGCCAGGAATGCAAAATTCACCCTGACCCTTCCAAAGGGTCCAGGGCAAAATTCTTATGGAGCCTGTCCTTGGAAAGGATTTTAAGCAAACTTCATTTTGATATCTTCTTGTTGATGATTTAAGGTAGGAAATGCTATGTTGAAATGAATTTATCATGTGTCCTTAATCATCTTTTGTTGTGTTTTGGCAGATGAAAGAAGACTAGGACAAGGACGACTTTCTCCAGCCCAACATCAACAAGGACGACTTTCTCCAGCCCAGCCTCATCAAGGACGACCTTCTCCAGCCCAGCCTCATCAAGGACGACCTCTTCCAGTCCAACATTTGAAGGAATGGCAAGGTGGCATCCTAGTCATCACTCCTCCAGTCGGGTTGGTCCACTTCAACATGTCCAGATTCAATGTACCTGACTCATGGGAGATGGCACAAACTTCAATGTACCTACCCCGGTTCTCCATTGGTCAAATATTCCAGAGAAGACATGTGTCCAAATTATGCAATTATTTCATTGGTCAGAATTAAGTTTGTTGTAACAAACCCTAATTAGGGTTTCTTTGTAAAATCTTGGCCATCGATCTCAAATTGATCTAAGGCATTGAATTGTATTGAGGGCGCTATATAAGCCCTGGCTCCTCATTTGTAAAGGCTAATAGTTAGTCAATAGTTGATAGTAGGTGAATAGTTAGCTAGTAGTGAATAATCAGTTGATAGAATAGCAATTAGAGTAGAATAGCAAGAGAAGGCAAAGATTGTTGCCAAGATGTTGTAAAAGACTTGTAAAACTTCATTGAAGAAATGGTGAAATCTATGGGTCGACTCAACAATTTGCATGGTCTTTATACTTCTCAGATTTGATTTCATGTTATTAGATGAGTGGAAGAAATGTGTTTGATTGATGGTGAAATTTGTATATCCATACTACTAGCAGTTTGTTGATTGCAGACTTGCCTTGTGTAGTCAACTGGAATCATTCAGCTTAAGCTTAACTTCAATTGCCGCTTCTTCATTGATATGCATCAGCCTGATGGTGTCTATGCCTGTAGCGATGATCTGAACATCATAAAGCTTTCCTCCGAAGATCACACTAACCTTGTGGAGATGGTCCTGGGATGTCAAGACAAGACTTAGTTAGAATTTCATCAAAGATCAATCATTGCTCCTACATTCTTAGTGTCAGAATTAGATCCTTCCCTCGCCCTCATCCTTTTTTCTTTTTTTTCAAAATCTAGGCTAGTGAAATCCTGTGATTCCAGCAAATCAGACGTTTAGGTCGTCAAGTGTAAGTCCCCTTGTGATTCCAGCAAAATCACATCATACCGCGAAGTGCTTATCCATGAGTAGAGACCCTACATAACAGAACCTTGGAGTTACTTCGACTGATCCTTCGGCGAGATCTTCAGCAGTCGAGAACTTTGTTCAAGAGAGGATAAGGTACCTTAGGTATTTTATTCTGTGTTTGGTCGTGTACAAAATACACATCAACAGGTATGTATGTCAATCTTTGGGCTTATCATTCATGGCTTCAAGTAACAACTAGTATCATGTATATAGTAATGGATCAAATAAAGATAAAGGCATGAATTATATGTGTATCATGTATTAAGAAGTTTGAACATAAGTACATGCACATAGCTAAGTTAAAATATTTATATTCTTCTTTACATTCAAAATTGGCAAACCCCAAATGATGGCATTTGCATTTGCCAACTTTGAGGAGCTTAATCATTACATAAATTCATTATTCAAAAATTGTTATTCTTCCAAGAAATCACATAATGTCAATGTAAATCAGCATAATGTTAATGATAGATGGTTATTCCATTGCACTATATCTAATTTAATGTTGTAAGAAAAGAAGTGGTGCACTAATTGTGGTAGGGATCCAATCATCATAATATTGTGGTTGTACTACACAATCATAGGTTAATAGTATAGCAGCAAAACTATTTTGGTGAAAGAATGTCAAACCAAAAGTATAAGATTTTTCAAGAAAAAGGGAAGAAACCAGATTACCAAGAAACATAAAAAAAAGAAAGAAAAACCTATTATTTTATAATTTAAAGGCATTTTAATTGCATTGAATAGAGAGAAAATAAAAACAAGAGCAGAGATCTAGGATGGCAGCCCCTACCATGGTCGAAGGGTAACACCCCTCATGGGATCTACGGTTAGTGCCCCTCATGCGGGTCTAGGGGCAATGCCTCCAATGGGCTCAAGGGGCAACATCTGTTGTGAGGTCTAGGGGAAGCTATGTTTCTTAATTTTATTGCTTTTAACCAAGCTCCAAGCCTCCTCCAAACATTTCAAAAAATGCTTGACTTTCAATTTTAAGATTTGGTTGTTGTCAATTTTTTATTCCTTTTTTTTAATTAATAATCTCTGTTACTGGGTTTTTCATGTTAGGCTTAGAATCGGAGCTAGGTCCGAGCAAGGTCTTGGTGTGAGCTGGGTTCATCCTCGGGTTTGTATTTGAATTGGTTAGTATCGAACTTAATTTGTGCACTCTAATAAGGAAACTCAAACTCAAGAGCCTGTTTAGGATTTTGACTCTTGGTAGTATAAAACTCAACTCTCCAATAATAGAGAAATTCGGTGTTTGGAACTTCTTCTGGAAACTCGATTTTTGGATAAGATTTTGGATTTTGACTTTTCCAAGTATCTTACCCGAATATCAACTCATCTTCATGAAATCTTTGCAATTTCATTTTAGTATCCATTTAGTCATTTGTGTATTGTCATCTCATATTTCTTTGTGCACTTCCTTCTTGTTCATCCTCGAATTTACGCATTTGCTTACATGATGGAGGCGGCAAATCGGGCTTATGACTTGCATAACAATGTGGAAGTTCGGTGCTTGGACCCTTTCATGAACCGAGATTCATCACAGAATTGTCTCCTCACCAAGTTTTATTTTTGTTGTCTTCATTTCATTGTATTGATCGAATTTCATTCTTTGAACTAATTAAGACAGATTGAGAGTCTAAGAGTGTCAAAATTACCGTTTGTAAGCTCTCGACACTTTCCAATCTTCGTTATTCGTGCAATGCATGGTCTCATACTGAACTTTCACTTAAAATATTGAAGAGAGTCTATCCTTCCTTGATATCGATGTCTATAATTGCTCATTCGCCCAAGAATTTGAACTGAATATGAGGTTCCAATGCATTTTGAGTTTTGCTTTATCAATGATTGCAACTGTTATATCTTGTCTTCACCAGTTTGAGTGCACATTCGGGATCCCTTTGATCATTTTACATCTTTATTAGGGAGATTGACACTTTGGCATTTAGGTTTAAATCATTGAATCTAATACTTAACTGAAAACAATATTGACTAATTTCATTTATCAAATTCTCATCCATCATTGGCCTCGGCTTTGCTCTTTCTTTAATTCGCGATGCATATTGCAAGCTTATTTCGCTCGTTCCATGTTGATATGTTTTCATTCTTCCGTGCTTTCTCTTACGTTTGGGAATTGTACCCATAATTGTCTGCTTCACTGAATCCCCTCATATGCTGAGTTCACTGACTTCTCAATTCTCCTTATTCGTGACTTCATCCACATATTCGTCAATCATTTCATATATTAATCTTGCCAATATCATTTGGGCGCAATTTGCCTCAACCTTTAAACATTCCTCATCACATTATTTTCACCAAACATCTATTCTAGCCGAGTTTTGTTCTTTCTTCCAAAGATTTCAAAAGTTGATCATCCATTATGCATTATCAGGAACTTACAAAATTATTCATCTCTACATTATTTTCCCGAGCTATACTTCAACGAATTAAATGGCAAAGTGAATCTCCAGTTTTTACTCATCTTTGTGAGTTCTTTCATTTGCAATCCCAGTTCATTTTCCATATGGTCGATTTCATGGAGACAAATCATCCCCGGTCATGGTGTGGATTGCAAGCACATTACTTTTCCTTTTACATTCGCATTCATTACTGAATCTTTCTTAGTCTGTCAATGCCAATTTAATGCTACCTCTTTCGACTTTCATCCCTTATTTTGAAGAGCTCGTCTTTTTGTTTGTTTTAATGATGGTGGCCATTTCACTTATATCAATCATTTGAACCTTACGATTTAATTCTGCTTCCCTTCATCGTTCATCAAGCTTCAATGTTGCATGCTTAACTTGGTTCTGTTTGATTGTATATGTCCATCGTGTGACATTGGGTGCTTGACACTGGTGATTTGTCGCTTGATATTCTTGGCCTATCTTTTTTGGCCTCGGTTATGAAAACAAGACTAAGATCAGCTCTTCTCTCACAAGATTGATTTTATATTTGGGACATGAAATTAAATGAAAGAACCACTAAACTTGATAGAACAAATGCTTTTATGTTGGCTAAATCATAAATAAGTCCACATACAGGAAAATAAGATAGATGAAATACTTTTGACACAAACCACTCAAGATTTCAGAAAGTGAATGACTTAGCTGCATACAAAGCTACAACTAAGATGAAAAATTATTCCAATACAAAGTCTAACATTATCTTTCACTTTCAATTTAATCAACAAAATATAAACACTCTGATCAGACATAAAACTCAGATTCGACATGTCAATGAAATTTTTGCAGCACAAGCATAACATCAACATCACTAAGAAACATGCTACTCAGAGAACTTATTTATAAGTCAACAAAAAAGTATTTTAGAGATTTTAGGATAATCATTACTTAATATAAAAAATCAATTCCTTTAAAGCTAACCACGAAAAAGCCAGAAAGAAAGTACTTTAAAGCACTAAACTAATCTAAACAAAGCTTTAGATAAAAGTACACTAAAGCAACTTAAAATAATCTCTATTATTTGCTCAAAAAAATTACCACAGAGGGGGCATGATAGCCTTCAAGAGTAGAGTCCATCACTTATCATGAATGTCATTATATGCACTTGTTCAATAATTTACAATTCATGCATGTAATAAATTATAAATGTATTGCCACCATATGATAGCACGTGTACTCTCTATCCTCATTGAACATAAACTCTTTGAGTAGTGAAGCCAACTGCTGAACTCTTCAGTATTCAACAGAATATCAGCATACAAAATCAGAATGAAAATTAAAAAATTATATTTAACAATTTCCCTGCACGAATGATGTATTGTTATATATTATGTCAATTAACTAGCAGATTAGAATGGACAAAAACGCAAGCACTTGATTTTATTATTCTTACTCACTGGAAACATTTTTATGATTGATTTCTTATTTTATAACATGTAAAACTGAAAAACTGTTCAGTCATGTTAACTATAATCAATTTCTAAGAAGATATCTTACAGGAAAAAAATGCTACCTGCATTATTGTCATTCAAGAATGAACCAGTGCGATCAGTTTTACCCAAAGAGTTTTGAATGCATATCTCTAATAAGAAAGGCATAACCATATTGAAGAATTCTGGTTTTCCAAATGCCTTGATTATCTGGCAATGAATAACAGAAAAATGACAATTAAAACTAATAAATATTTAAAAAATAAAATAAATCACTAAACTAGAAACATATATGATTGGCACTTCAGTGCACTATTACAATTATGTACAAAATAAATGAAATCAAATCTCATGCACCATCAAATTAAGTTTGATCAAAATTTTATCAATAAATATGCACCTGAAGTATATCAGATTCATAAACTTGCAAGACTATACCTTGACATAAAAATTGGTAATTTTTCCTACAGTGCTGTTATTGGCCATATAATATCAATGCTTAGAAACACAACTTTTATAGTAAGTAAGAAAAGAAGAAAATGCATCAATGTCAACAAATAATAATTCAGATACATAATAAAAACGTTATAGCAATCTGTTAAATTTATAATGTTAAACCATCAAGTTCAAAATTTAAAACTGAATCAGAAGCATTCAACAACAAAGATAAAGCTGCCATTGTTAATCTGGGAGGAGAAATAGAAGGAACGCACTATCCATAGAAACCTACTTGGTACTACAATAGACTTTAAAACATAAGATTAAAACAATTTTCATAGCTTTAAGGAAAAGTTAAAGATGAAGAAAAATGACCAAACTGTATGCCAAAGATTAGCTTTACTAACTTGCATACAGAATAAACACATTTATTAAACTTCAAGTTGTATACATGCACTCAACAATGCAGTTGAGGCACCAGCAAAGTCCATTGAGTCTCAAACTTCAGCCTGTAGGGAGCTGCAAACCTTTATCTATCATCACCACACATCCCTAGACATTTACATAATTTATGCAAACACAAATTTATCAAACCTAGACATACAGGGTATGGCAGTTGCCTTTTTTGTTTAACATAGAGGATGAGAGAGATGCAAGAGAATTTATGATGTACAATGATATCCACAGATTTGTCTATGAGGGCAGCTTCCAACATGGAGATCATTATCATTCACAGATAGAATTCCCCTATTCTAAAAGACGTGCAATAGTATGTTGAGGCTAGTGATATGTATCAGCCAAGGGACATCCCACATTGTGGTTGTATAATGAATTCATGACCATTATATAGAAGATGTGGAGAGGACAAACACTCCTCTCCACATTAAAGGCTATGTGCTAAATCCAAAAGAGCATGTGGAGGTGACCAGCATTGTAATATGCAGCCATGTTTGTGGTTTGATTTTTTTGTTTGTTTTTTGAGTGTTTTTGCAATGGATTTGAGTTGCTAAATAAAGTGCAGATAATAAAGTACTTTATAATAAATGAACAACTAAAAAAAAAAAAAAGAAACTCTGAAAGAAAAGTAGCTGAAAATTCAAGATTTTATTCTTGATCTGATTTTTCAATATTTCTCAAATATAATAACAACCCAGATCATAAAATGACATAACATATCTAATCTGACATACTCACAAAACACAACCAAGAAATAACTGGAGCTGCTCATAAAATATGCATTCCAGAGGTGCCAAAATGCTCCCAAAATAGACAGCAAGGTCTGGAAATGTCAAACAGAAGAAAATAACTCAAATAAATGCAAATTCCAACTTTAATAAACTCCAACGCTCGCCCTAGAAACCTCATGTGGAACTTCAAGAAGTGGTACAGCTGACTGGGAATGGTATGGCCAGCTAGAAGAATATAACCCACAAATAGAAATAAACCCTTTTCAATCTTCTCCAAATCTGTTCTCTTCAAATCTAATTGACAATAAGCTCTAAAGTCTGATATATAATTTCCAATATGCCCAAATGTGACCTCTAAATGAAATCACCAAGTATTCTCCAAATTGCATCTATCAACAATGTACAGAATGTTGCCTGCAAGGGTTGTCATATCCCCCTCATATTCTAATTAAAGGAGTCTTGAATGTATCCTTAAATAATGATATGTAATGATTATTATATTCTGATTATTGTATTCAAATAATAATTATTATATTCTGATTATTTAAATAATGATTTTTATTATTATTATATTCTGATTATTGTATTCAAATAATAATTATTATATTCTGATTATTTAAATAAAGATACAATTATTATTAAAAATTTGATAGTTATTGATATTCATGTTTTATTATGGGCAACCAATAACAATTTCCGTAGCTAAATAATAAAGATCAAAGGAAAGGCAGCGACCTTTCAAAGGGATCGCTGCCACTAAGAGTCATGACCAATGTTGGTGGTCTTCCACCACAATAGAGGAGGATAAATAGCCTCCACGGCATTTGGAAAAGACAGGGATAAAAAGTCAAAAAGAAACTCGCATTCGAACCTGAAGAAAAAGGAATCAAAAAGAGAGGACACCTCAGCAGAACTGGAACACTTAAAGGGGCCAGAAAAAACAGTAAGAACTTTCTATTATTGCATTAATAGACACGGGCTGATCAGGTATTTTTTACTGGTTATACAGAACATCTGATTTTTAGAATAAATCAATCATTGTTGCTAATTAATTACTGAATGATAAGTAAATATTATATGGATACTGAAAATCAGTATCACACTTCTGTAATTATTATTGAATTAAGAATGTGACTTGAAAAAAGGGGGAACGGTTGTAAAGACACCCTATCAAGTTATCTATCCTAGCTTGCTATGATTGGGGTTCATTAGTAGTTACAATCTATATCACTACATATAAAGTTGTTTGCAATTAATTGTTTTATGTTTCATAATAATTAATCATTTTTTACTTTAAGCACCATAATAAGTCATTCCATACTTTATCATCATAGTTAGCTGTTTGTAATTATCTTTTGCTTATATAATATAATTTGTAGATTATTTCCTAACTTGTTTGCAGGTTTTTCCCCTTCAAGGAGATAAAGGTACTTCCCTCTAACCCTCTCTTATTGGCTGGGAATTGTAATCTAGGAAAACTAGGGCATTTTATAAAAGGGGACATTACAAGGGTTTTCGTCCTCACAAACCAAGATGAAGAAACGATCTCCTCCAAAACAGAAGTAATATCAAAATCAAAACTCAACATATTTTCAAATGAGAGCCCCGATCCTCTTTTTATAACTTTTGAGAGCTATTTTAGGAAAAAACAATTTTTGCTTTTTGGTTTGCCCTTTTGAAAAAAAAAAAATTTTGCTTTTTCACTATTTTTTGGAAAGCCACTTCTTACTTATTTGTTTTTTTGCTACTTTTTGGAAAAAAAAAAATTGCTTTTCCACTACTTTTTTAGAAATGTGATTTTTCTTTTTATTTAATAAAAGTCGCTTTCTTTTTAATCTTCTAATGTAGCATCAAATAATAAAGGTACATCCATTAAAATAAATCACCTTTAATTTAGAACTAGTTTCGAATCTTTGATAGTCCCTTCATTTAAATAAATTTAAATCTTTAATTTAACTTTATTAATTAATAACTTATCGTTATTTTTTTGAAACCACGGATTATATAAAATGCTGAGTGTCATCAAAATTGAACCCACCGAAAATACTAAAAATAGTAACCCTAAGAGCTGGTCCAGCCAGTGCTTGAAAGTTGAAACTAAAAATAGTAAGTATTGGAAGACTAACCCAACATCACTCCAGAAAAGGTCATTCCACTTATACATCTGATGGGAGTTCAACTAACCAATGAATACTATCAAACTATTGGATAAACTGCCTCCAAGGTTCCCTAACCCAAACACAATAGCCTACAGGAACCAACTGAATAGGCTAAAGGTCCACCAACTCAGCTAGTTAGGCAGGGGACATTACAAACATAAATCCATTCAAGGCTTAAACAAACCAACCAGCCAATTGTACCGAGCGTGCATACATATAAGTATATAACAGCAGATACAAGAAAAATACTATGGCACATACATTGCAGTTATTATAGCTATTTTAGTACACAAAACTTGATCAAATGGCATAATTTTTTCTATATAAGTATATTCAACCAAAAGCAACTACCAAGATAAATTTACCTAAAACACCTAAGTATTTTACAACCCTTCAATATTCAACATTTTAGAAAAACATGTTAAAATTTCCCATTCGCAATCTTGATTTGCTATTCTTAGGAGAAAATCTGGTAGTAATAATTTAGGTGATCCTAGCTGATACCAAGCTCCTTCCAGCAAACTATTTACTCCTGAAACACCATCCATGAATGTATTGCTCAAGAAAATAATGTTGATATTTATGAGAGTTTTTGGTGTATCATCTTACCACAGCAAAATATTCCTCATGTGCTATCTATTGGCTAATTATGGCAAAAGATGCAGACCAAACAAATAGAAAACTGATTTGACCAATTAAATTCTTACTGAGCAATTGCTAGGATCAATTTATGATCTTATAGATCTTTTCAACCCAAAAATCCAACCAAATGACTAATAATTACTACATGGAGAAAGGCGTGTACCTTGAAAATTGCAAGCATGGTTTGGGGAAAGATTTATTGCTCTTATAAAAAGAGCAGGTAATCCATTTCATTCGATGAAGCTTCAGGTTCAAGTCCCACACAACCCAGAGTACTACAATTTAGTACCTTGTACCTAAAAGTATTTTTCTCTCTTTGTAAAGTCCCCATTTTTCCAGCGATTGCTCAAGAATCTTAGATTTGCCTGTTAGCCGTCTCCGCAGTCAAATGATGGTGTTAGGAGATGTTTGTTTCACCAGGAGGAGCTATACTTAGACACTTTTGGACTTGGTGGGAAATTATTCAATAAAGTTTATAATAAAAGCTTATAAAAGCTTATAAGAGGTTACAGGTTACTTTTTCTATTAATAGAAAATTTTAATAAAAGTAACTTTATGAAGTTCTAACTTTATTATTCAAAAGTTAATAAAAGTAACTTTATAAGTTACTTTATGACTTAATAAGTGACTTTATGATAAAAAGTTCCTTGCACACATTCCTAGGAGAGTTTAATAATTAAAAAGTGGTTAAAATTTCATGATGAAATAACCCTCTTGCTGGGCATACCTTTTTAAGAAGAGAAGATTCTTTTAGAATCTTGAAAAGATGCTTTTAGGGGTTCGATTTGGGGTTTTGGAGAGAAAAGGACTTGTACGTGCATTTTGGGATTCATTGTGATTGAAGATTTTTGAGAAAACTATTTTGCATGTCTGCAACATATCTTGCAAGTGTGTGGATTGGAATTGGGGACGTAGACCTCCATTTCTGAGAGAAAGGACGAAAAACCCTTTCATATTTTGTCAAATTGGAGTGCTGGGAATGCTTATATCTGCCCAACAAGGGTATTAATCAGAGGAATTTTGACACTTACAGAAGCAACTAATCATGAGAATCAGATCTGAGCAGATAGAGGGCAGATTTTGGTGTATTATTGCAGTTTGTGGCCAGTCATACCTTTCCCAGCCTAGCCTTACACTCCTTGCTTGCTTGGGAATTCATAGAAAATAAATTGGAGGGTTTACATCTGGTTTTTTTGTGCAAATTTCATTGTCAGCATTAGGAATAAAGAATAGAATCATTCTTTCAGGTTTATAATGTCTTTGGAGGGAGATATGAGCAAATTAGTGGGGAAAATTGACCATTTTCAGTTAAGTCTCCTGGGAGCCTGAAGGTAACAGCAGCAGTTTTATCTATTCATGAAAGATTTGTTTTTGGAATTATTAATTAGGAGAATTAAACTCATTGGAGCAGTTAGGACTCTTTGGAAGCTCCTGTAACAGCAACAGGATTCATTTAAGTCAATAAAGAAGCCCTCCAGGCAAGGCGTTGGATTCCTGGTAGGCCAATTTTGGCATATCATTGTTGAATTCTATTATTTATTGGCATTTGTTAATTGCTGTTATAAAATCAATCAATCTGAAAATTTATTTCCAATCAGTAGTTCATGTTTTATCATTGTTATTCAATTGCATTGTCAAATTCCCAAGGCATAAATATTACAAAACACAAAAAAAGCATAAAACCCCAAAAACAAACATATAAAACCAAATTCTCCTACCGCTGGCCAAAGAGATCAGAATCAGAAAACTAAATCAGATTGCTACAATCGGTACTTGGCATCTTTCACTCTTGCTTTCAGTTTTGTCAATGTATTCAACATTCAATCAATACTTTCCGTTGGATTACAACCATTGCATTATGTTAATATACTATGAACTGCTCACTCAAAGCTGGTTCACCTTCTGACTTTTCTTTCTTTTTTTTTGGTTGATAAGCTTGCAGCTAGGGCTGCATCATTATACTGATATCATTAAATATTTACAGTTTTCTTTTTCATTACAAAATCCAGAATCGAGTCCTAGTGGGCCTTTTTGTTATGGCCAATTTCTTCTATTCCTAAACTTCTTGTTCCAAGCCTAACAAAATTGGAAACATATACTACTTGTTCCAGGGCCACCCAAGACACAAAGCTATATATTTATATTCTATTCTATTCCATATTCATGTTGGTTGTTTCTGACATTGATGTCAACAGCCTGGTGCTGAGTATCAAATTTGTATTTGAACTGGTTATTTATGTGTATGTTTCTCCAGTACATGCTTTGTATTGCTTTGTCATCGGATGTTTTTAAGGCAAAAATGGGATCATCCACATTTATGTTTTCACTTGGTTTGTTAGGAGGTTTTGAATTTGTTTTTAGTGAATACAGCCATGTGGGACATCAAGTCTTCAGCGAGTTTGATATGGTATCATGTAATATCTTACATGAATGGCAGCGATGCTGACAGTTTTCTTCTGCGTCTTAGATGTGACACTTGTACTGAGTATGTCCGTTTTTTGGACTTCTGTGCGAAAACAAAGGAGCATTTGCAAAACAGCTGGACCATTTTTTTGCTTTCTGAATCCTTTCGATGTATGGCTTATATCAAGCTGAAGATGGTCCGTTTGTTTTGGTTATATGTTTGGTATGCATATGCTGTGTATGCAGGTTATACATGGATTTTTTCGATAAATCTCGTGACATGTGGAAAGTATAAGCATAATCTTCTGCTAGTGCCGGTTTTTTATTTCATTCTTTCTGGAAGAATCTCGGGCAAGTTCTTAGGTTGATGACAGCACCAGGTGTTATACGTCTCTGGGTGTGCAAGGCGTTTGATTGTTAATGTATGTGGTCCGTTCTTCTTTCTACGGATGTGTTCTGAAAAATAAAAAGTTTTGCATTCAGAAAGAAAGTATAAAAACAAATGGCGTAAGAATCATTACATGGTGCCTCTGACAGATACGTGTTGGAATTTCTGTTTTAAAAAAAAAAAAACGTTTTTATTTTCTCAGAAAATCATTGAGATGTAATACGTTTAGTGTACTCAGTATATGATGTGTGGGCCAAATATTTTGTTTGTGATATTTCTCTTTTAAAACTTCGGTGAAAGACGATTTACTGGGTGTGCGTGCTGCGTTTTTTTTGGTTGGTGGAGATATTGGTCTGCTTCTTCGGATGGATATGGTGTTGTTTTTAGAAAAAAAAATGTTAAGCAGTTCACATGTGTGTAGAGTACTAAAGAAAATAACAAGAAGAATGTATGGTGTATTTTGCTAAAAAAAACTTCTATATACATGTAAAAGCACACAGAGTTATAAAGAAGAATCCATCTGAACAGTATAAAAAACATGGGTATAGTAATGAGTTGAAATACTGAGTGAAGGACTATGGGATGCTCATGAAGATTTCGTGTTTGGATACTAAAAGTGCTACAGAAGTTATGTAGTTTTATTGAACTGTGATATGGTTTTGACAGAAATATTTTGGAAAGTTTAATTGAACATCCTTGTGTCCTGTGAGAGCTCTGTTAAGGATATATAATGTTCTGAACTTGTAAATTTATGTTGAAGCTGAGGTTGGTGCCTCTGTATATGGGAGTTGGAGCTCCTATTTTCTTGAAGTTGGTGCTTTGTATGGGGTTGGTGCCCTTATTTGTAATTCTGAGTTGGTGCTCGTTGGGTTGGTGCCCATATGTTTTGATAAAACTTTTTGATGCTATGGTTTTTTACCCAAAAGGGTTTTCCATGAGATAATTTTTGTGTCTGCTTTGTTTTTACTTGTCTAGTTCCTTTTCAATTGGCTCAACTTGCTCAAAAGTTATTGAAATACTGATTCACCCCCCCGCCCCTCTCAGTATTTCTGGATTGTTTTTCAATTCATACTTATACTCAAGCTAACCAGACCTGATCTACCTTTCATACTATTTTCAAAATTTACAACATTCTACCTTTTCTAACTATTCCTCCACATCCTACTCCCGGTTGATGAAATTGAACAGCTACTCAACGCAAAAAGTAGGCTCCAAATTTGTGATCTTTTGCAAGAAAGAGCAGCCCTTAGTGGCCATGTTGCAATGCCCCATCACTTTTGTGGAGCTGAACTTTGAGAGAAATGGGTGTCATTACACCACCAACAGCTTGTTAATGTTTTGGTTGTGAAATGACCACTCCGAATCTGGCTACCAAAAGAACATCCTCCAAATGTCAAGAAACCCTTTCTTTACCATCTTCGTAGCTAGGGCCCGCACCATGTTTTTAGGTTCTCCAAGGTCGAGGAGAGATGCCACAAACCTAGATGAAATGTTAGTATTTACCCTGTACCTATTATTTGCAACCAAAACTTGTCTCCAAGGGCCCACTTAATTGCCATCAACGCAAGCCCATTTTGAGTCTTAAAAACTATTTTGAGCCTATGCTCTAAGACCTTGCCAAAGAAAGCCATCTATCTCTTGATACGGACCAACCTAAAAGGTTGTAAATTGCACCCCATGCAATTCCACGCTACATAAGCGCCTTCGCTTTAAGCCGATTGGAGAATCCCTAGACCTTTTTGTTTGTTTGCCCGCTTGACATATCTTGTCAACTTTGCCTTGTCCTTTTTCCCGACTCTATTGATTGTTTGACTCACACACCTGTGAGCCACGGAGACGTCTACACATCGTGCTGGTGTCTCGTGAATATTCAGTCTGAAGGTGGCCATTGGAACATTACACTTGCACCTGGTAGAGTTGATAACGCCTCCTGTAGTGCGCACCAACGTCAGTTTTGCTTCCAGGTTGTTTATCTTGCCCTTCTAGCTCCATTTTTACTCTCTAATCAATCTCTCTCACAATTTCCCACATTCTAATCACACTCTCCAACATTCTAAGCAATTTTTGCATTCTTGGCTCTCTCGGTTACTTCATGCTTGAGACTTTCACCACTTTGTGCGTTGAGGAGGATTTCATGTTTCTTTTCCTATCTGAAAAGCTCTCCACTTTGGGTGTGGAAGGGGAGTTCTTCTCTTCTTGTTTTGCACTCATCATTTTATCTCCATTAGCATATATATCGTTGTGTTTACGTTATATCTCATTTTATCACCTATCAATCTATCTATCTACCTGGCTGTCCCTGGAAGTGGAAACACCAAAACAGGGGTCTGACTAGGGAGAACCTCTAAAACACAGCCCAAACATTTTCATCTGTCAAGTTTGTGTGCTGGTTATTGGAGGAGCTAATTTCCCCAGAGGCTTCAATAGTGGACCAGCTATGAGCATTTCCTTTTCTTTTCTTTGTCTCTCTATTTCATATTTGCTATTATTTTAATCTTTGTTATTCATCTATCATCTATCATCTATAAAATGCATTAAAACGCATATCCTATCGCACCATATATTCTGGTACAAAACTCTATACTTTGTCCATATAAGACACCAACACACGTTGATGTCGTCCATGACCCGCACGTGTGTCCTTGGGCAAAGAGTCGGCGAAGGTCATCAAAAGATCTCTATGCAACATCTAGTGTTATCTACTGGCACTTGACAACCATTGTTCTTTGTGCTTATCCCGAGTGGAGAGGTTGATTGAGTTCTTGAAAGGTTGTCAAAGGCCTTCGAAGCAGTTTACTTTTTCCCCTTCTACACAATCTAATCAATGTGTCCATCTTACTCGTTAGATATTTCTAAATGCAAAAACAAGCATATAAGCAACTATTGCGCCCTTTCATAAATAGACCTCTTCCTCATAATATCATGTGCCACAAAATAAGCCAACTATGTACAATATATGAGGGAATGCCTGCCAATAATGTCCAAAATTGTTTACAAAATAAGCCAACTATGTACAATATATGAGGGAATGCCTACCAATAATGTCCATAATTGTTTACAAAATAAGCCAACTATGTACAATATATGAGGGAATGCCTGCCAATAATGTCCATAATTGTTTGAGTGATGACAAGAACACTTGAAACGAATTAATACTTTTCACATGATTTACCATCTTTCCTTCTTGATTTGGAGATACATACTACAATGATCATACCTACTGTTTACTACTCTATCTGATAAATTAAATACAAGAAGTAACAGTAGAGATGACAATGCATACCAAATACAAGAGTAAAATATATCTTTATTTACACAAGAAATTATTATAGAGAAGAAGACCAGAGATGGTCGACCATTGATTACAATTGATCCGACTCTATCATACTACCTTCCTTGATGCACACAATATATTTAAAGGACTCGACGATTGCAAAGAGGAACACAACAATCAACCAACCGATGCTTATAACCACCCAACAATGACAAATAACTCAATACAAACATTTAGTACATTGTCAGATAACCAATATTATCGAACATAACAATAGACATTGTAAGTTGACTACATCATCCCCCCAAAAGAAAAAGTCGTCTTCCAAACAACAAGTAAATGTCAAGCAATATTCAAGAAGACTAACGACAAGAATGTACAGAATGACATGTACTGGGCAACCCCAAATTGTAGTGCACTTGACAAATCAAATGGGGGTCTAGGGGCAACACCCCCAGTGGGGTTAAGGGGCAGCGTCCCTTGCGAGGGCCTAAGAGCAACGCCCCCACTGATGTCAAGGGGCAACGCCCTTTGCCGGGTCAAGTGGCAGCGCCCCTCACAAGGTCCCAGGGCAGCCACCAAATTAAGACCTTCAAAACCACACAAAACTTCATTGCGCACATCCTTTTCGTGACTTTTTAAGATGCCAAAAACAATGCTGATGAAACCAAAAAATAGAGATTTCATGTTAAAATCATGATGCAATCATTTTTATGCATGCTTCGTACTCTGCCAATAATGATGCAAAATCCATGCATAAAAATGATGCCAAATTTGTCATACGGCATAGGTCAAAGGATACTATATAGATGAAGAATATGAATGTTGTATGAGAGCAACAGGTGTCTATCATACAACCAAGAACCACTATATGGTACTACCAAACAATATCATACAGTGGGCAACTTAGGATGTCGAATGTATAAAGCAAGCATGTGTTGTACAAAGCTGCAATGTGAACACCATATGCAAAAAGGTTTCGTACGGATTGTTGCTGATGCACCTAACCAAGTAATCGTACAGTCATATATTTGAAAGATTGTACAATGAGTTTATGTAATTGTCGTACGAATGACTCAAGTCGCATTTCCAAAGAATGGTGATATCGTACGTAAGGATGAAGCCTTGTCAATGCAAAATGTCCTCATACGAAAAAACTATCATACCATGAAGCTCACCCTACCAAGCCCTACACTCTGCCAAGGAGTATGATGTCTTATGATTGAGAATGGAGTCCCTATGGATAGAGTCCGTACACTGAAACAAGGAACTTGTATTATGCCAATTGCCTTCGCCAAGAATGGATTATGATGCCTCTGTCAAAAATAAGAACCATGCTCTTGCCAAGAATAAAAATTACAATGTGGCCAAGACTATGGAATATAAGTGGCGGAAGGTAAGAAAACATCTTTACTTTTTTTTTAAATATTCCACTCTAATTTTTTTATTTCCATGCACTTTTTAATTCCCGCTTCACCTTTTATAATTTTTAATTCGGCCTCTCCAATAATTTCTTTTCTCAGGCCTTTGCACTTTATTATGTCATCTAAGTCTAATATTTTAATGACTCCTTTTAAATTTTTCTCGCTTGTTGGCTCCTCTTTAAATTTTTTAATTTTTGTTCACTCCATTATATTTTGTTTTTTCTTATCATTTTCCATCTTCGTACTATCGAATGTATCGTCCATAACTTTACACACTTCCATTGAATGTTCTACACAAAGAGTTGTGGCTTCAAGGAAATTACATGTTGATGGAAATATCTCATAGCCCTCCATTTGCCAGTGAAATAGTCCATTCAAGGAACTCGTCTCACCTTTAGAACAATCTTCCAGCTCGAGCATCCCTTCATTATTGGGTTACATGCCTTTCCTTCCTTTGTCCATACTCAACTCTTCGTCTTCGAATTCTAATTCGAAGGATGCCAATTCCTTGCTCATCACCTGATTTTTCGAGTCAATGAGGTACTTCCTCCCTTCACTCTCAATTGAGAGTGTGTTTCGCTTCCAGTTATGATTCGCCTTGGCAGTAATCAACCAACCTCTCCCAAGGAACACATCATACACCTTTTCCAATGGGATAACTACAAAATCCAAAAAAAAGCAATATGTGCCAATTTTTACTATCTATGCCATCAATATCCCCAACGAGTTAATGCCATGTCGGTCAGCACCTACCAAGTGGAAGGTTGGCGGTCAAAATATTGGCTTCCCCAAGCATTTCCAAGTAGCTTCCAACAGTATGTTTACTCCTATGCCTCTGTCGACAATGGTGTTTGTTAGCTTCTTCCCCATTATTTCCATCCCGACGAGGACCAACTTCATCCTAATGCTAATCATCAACATGGGATCATAGGTCCGATTACCTTCAAAAGGTGGTTTCACTGTCGATTTCTCTTGTCGCTTACATTCGTTCTAGCCAACTGTGTTTTCAGTAATGGTGTTGGTAATTGAGGTCTACCACCTTGATGGGTACAATTGTTTGTAGCACCTATCGAACTATGTTCTTCTCCGACTCCAATCGCAATGACGTACTTGCAGTTCCATTGGAGGTTATTTGTTCATTCGCCATCACTTGTTCTACTTCTTTGGCTTCTCAAAATCATTCCTTCTATGTATGAGGGTCCAAGTACAGCACATTCTTCACTATGTTCTCGTGATTGTCATAACTACCTTATTTTGTTCCTCCACATCCATAATGTTAATACCCTTTTGCTTCAAGCAATTGGTGTCTTCATGGTCACGTAATCCACAACATTTGAACATAATTTGTATGTTGTCTTTCTTATTTTGCTAATCTCTTGCAAACTGTCTCCATTCGCTACTTTGCCGATATTGTATGATAAGACGTCCCTTGGAGTCATACTGTATTTGCTTTCATCTTCATTGGTTTTGATAACCACCTAGCACTGCATTTTGTGGTTTCGATGGAGTGGACTCTCCCTCTGTGAAGAGTACTTGTGTACTTCTAGTCTTCAAAGTATCTAGGCACTCCTTTATTGACTCACCCATCACTTGGCAAATCTCACAAAACATCTTTCTAGAACAATTACCTCTCGTGTGCCCCTCAATTTTGCGCTCAATACAAGATAGTTCATTAATTTATTTATAGGTTCCTTTCTCTGCCTTCAATTCTTTCATCATTCTCATCATATCCCATCGTAGGGCCTAAATCATCTTGGATTCTTTGTCACTGCTACCTTCGGTGCTCTCATTGCTCAATCTTCCTTTTTCCCCGAGAGGATGTTTTGGATTCACTCGCAATGTCCATCACCCAATTATACGTATCAACGTATGATGATGAAGGTACCACTTTAATTATCTTTCTCAACGAAGGGATCAATCCCTCAATGAACCACCTTTTTTTCAACCCATCAACTAGCTAGTTCTCCATCTTACTTAGCAACTCCTTAAGCCTAAAATTTGTGATGTCTCCATTTTAGCAGACATGGATTTTGGATGATTAGCCTATCATTCTGACCCTTGTAGGCTAATGAGTATGGATAGAGGGTCTCTTGAGGCTTGTATCATCTCCAAAGTTCAGTGGTTTTCAATTCTAGCTTTCGTTGGGTGTTTCCAGGGCTTCGTTTGCTATACTTACTATTTATAGTAAGTCAGTGGATGTTAGAGAGGGACCCTTACTATTTTTAGTAAGGTAATTGGATGCCAGTGGATGCAGTGGGTTACCTCCTAGAGCAGACGGAATTGAATTATATGCATTATTGTGGAAGTTATGGCATTTTTATTATTATTAAAGTTGTACTTTAATAACAATAATTAATTAAAAAGTGCACATCGTTTAAATATCTAATTGACTTTATTATGAGGGGTTATTTAATGAATTATGAAGTCAATTATTTAAAGTGCATTTAAGTTATATTGGGGGCCCACTTTAAGAGATGATATATTAAATGCTTTTAAAGTATACTTTATTATAAGTGATAAAGTGTTATTTAAAGAGAGATATAAGTGTTTAATAAAGTATACTTTATATTGTGCGACAAATGGAGGGAAAAGTAAATGAATGAAATTAGAGTGAAATTAAATGAGATGAAGCCAAATGCAAATTAAATATTATATAGAGGATTTTGAAAAGGGATTTCATTCATTCTTTTGTGCATCTATTTCATGAGTTTTCTCTGCAAGGAGCAAAGAGTTTCTATCTTCAACCACCCATTGGAGAACGATAATTCTTCACTGTTGCAGCCATTTGAGGTGGTGAAATATCCATTGAATTTGGCTTACGGGAGGGCTCCATTCATAGACTCTATTTGTGCTATATTTGTAAGAACTTGTTTAAGTCTCAGGCAGAATTGGAGGACATAGTGATTTGTTTAACTTTTCCAGCTAGGGTGTTTTGGTTCCAGAGTGCAGTTGAAGCCTTTTGATGGTGGTTTCATGATTTTCGAAGCAGCCTATGATTTTATATGAATTTGCTATATTTGGGTGACTAGGGTTTGAAGATATAAATTGCATTTTGTGATCAGACTTCCTCAGAAAATTCTGGGAGGGTTTTGGCCATCAATAAGGCCTCATTTCACATCCATATCCAGCATAGGGCTTATATTTCTCATCATCAGCTTGGACGGCTTCATTTGGAGGTGTTTGGCACATTCCCTGGGGTTCTAATTGCCTGTTATCAATCCAAGGAATTCTCAAAATTTATATCAGATTGTATTCAGCTCCAAACTTTACATTTTATGGTCATACTTCAAGTAATAATATCTGGGTGTGTAAAATTTAATGTGTATACTCCCCTAATTAATGGATGAAGCTGATTTGATGTATATTTCAGTCTCAGAAAATTTATATCAGTCAAATAAAAGTTTTTCTCAGTTCTGATTTTTGGACCCAAAAGTTGTTATTTAGTGCCTATGGTTATAATCTTCATAGACAGCATAATAGTTTGCATGCCAACTGTTTGAGTTAATGTCTAGTTTCTGTAGGTGCATATTTACATAGCGTGGGTTATCTATATGCATTCAAAAAGACAAAAGAATTACACTTACATTTTAGTTCTTTGCCTAGACATCTTAGTAATCTTTTGGAAGCATTTAAATAACACGTGACATCATTCCAAACAAAACCAAACAAATTGAAACAAGAACAGCAAGTACAGACTTTGCAAGACAAGTGTTTGACAATATTCCTTGGAGTTCAAATAAGCAAAACAGGGTCAGATTAGACAAGGGATACCACACAATTGTACGCCCGTCTGTTCTCATGCTTCCCTTGTTTGGTATTATAGATTTCAGTAACAATTTCATTATCATCTCGTAGGAGTTTAAGCTCTGCCTAGAACGCCTTCTTCAGCTTTTCCCAAGATTCTGTGTGTTCATCTTCTAGTTCTAAGAACCAGTTGATAGCTATTCCCCATAACGTTGTAGGAAACACCCTCAACTGGTAATCTTTATCTAACTGACCGCTTGCCAACCAAATGGTTTCACACATCTTGCAGTGCCTTGTAGGATCCTTTGACCCATTCCCCGTGAACTTCAGCATTTTCTGCCGACCCACATTCAGACTTACTAAAGGAGTGAACTTCAGCAATTTCTGCTTTCCCTACACTCTCAGCCACGCATGCATCCTCTACACATCTGCCTCTAGCATCCCCAACACACCGACTACTTCCAGGCTCTAACTCGTTCCTATGCTCCCTCCATTCGAGGGTCTGCAGTTCGGATCCTCCAATTCTCAATTCCTCTGAGATGGATAGATGACGGAATATGTGTATGAGTTCAAGATTATCCTCTTCGTACTCCTCGTCCAATGTTGATTGTATGGACTGATAGTTTGATGATGATCATCCGACTGAATTTTCCTCAAATGTCTCTCATAATCTTCCTTTTTATTCTCTTTATCTACAATCCTTAAAGATCACGTGGTCTTGACCACCCTATGTCCTCTTCTTGCCTTTATTGGGATCTAAGGGCATGAATCACTCAAATCTGACCTGATTTCTTTTAAGGCAACATCGCCAAAATGTTTACTGCTATATCTGATAAATTAAATACAGGAAGTAACAATAGAGATGATAATGCATACCAGATATAGGAGTAAAATATCTTTATTCACACATGAAAATTGTTGTAAATATTGTCATTGATGTCAAAGGTGAGGAGGCAAAGTTGTCATTTGTGTTACAAAGAGAAGAAAGAATGAATTAAGTTATCAAGATATATGAAGAATAAAATGAACGAAACAATTAAGTGGATAGACATATTAACGATGAAGAATATCCCAAGGAATATGAAAGACGATGACTATGCAAAGCTATAATGTCTCGATCACTCACATTTAGGTTGTCCAAGTAAAGAAAGTGATGAAATTGAGATCAAGACAAAAAGTCTTCTAAAAGACAAAGATTATTAGAAACGCAATATAGTAGAAGAAATTAAATATAATGTATAAGAATATTATTAATTTCCAAATTAAAAAATGGCAGTCTCTTTGATCAATGATTCAGACAAAGTCATGAAAAAAGGAAGATCCACATCAACATCGTTGTCTTTGGGCATATCGACTCTATGAAGTTGGCTACCACTGCTCACCTTATCTACAAGCTTAGGAAAGTAAGAAGCACGTGATCGAATATGTTGAAGAAGTTGCTGAGATGAACAAAAGATCATACAAGTATTTTGGGGTTCTTGACAAGCTTAAGAAGGAACGTGGCATTACCATCGATATTTGAGTCTACAATGAATTATGAGACTATGATGAGTTGACTTTAATCTGCTTCAAAAACTATTCTTGCCTGCCTTGAATCTTTATTAATAGCATTCCACATGAGCATGGTTTTAAGTTTGGAATGACAAAATATATGATACTGACTTCATAATAATGCAGCAATCAAACAACTTCACAAGAGAATTGTATTCATGGTTATATATTAACAATTCTGTGGGTATTGACAATGTGGAATTCTACTTGTGGTTTGTAGTCCTCTCCAATATTCACTGAAGATATATTATCATAGCAATCGGTGCAGTTTCTATTATATGAATGAACAATATTAATCAATAGAGATGTGGCAAAGAAAGAAATGACTGGTGATCTTCCTGATGACGCAGATTGAAGTCGAGTTCACAGAAATTGGCGAATTAAATAACACCCGATTGAATGTCAAAACCAATACAATGGTCATTTAGTAAATCAAAGGCAATCTATGAAGACTTAGACGTGAAGCATGGAGACCATCAAGTCCTGTAAGAAGAAGAATTTGTTCAGAAAATTGAAAAAAAAAAAACATCGATGGAAGGGTGCGATAATCAGAAGAATAGTTGACCGACATGTATGTGGTTTGACCGATATATTACAGCACTTCGTGATAAAAGAATATCAATGTTGATTAAAGCATATCGAGGGTTTAATAACCTCCATCATAAAGCAAATAGTTATGTTAAAACAAAAAGATTATAATAAACAAAACAAATGAAACACAACCAGTTGTTATTGAATTGGTTTAAGTAAAAGATTTGTTTATAATTGCAACCTTTTCATTTCAAAGGTTAAATTCATATGAAAGGATCTCTCGTTGAAGAGTTACCACCTCTCATGATAGGGTATGTGAAAAGTATTAAAGATATAAAATCTAAATTAAAATGTGTGACAGAGATGATGGGTGAGTGTTAAAGATTTATCATATACATGGCATATATATAAAAATGAATATGCAGATATCGAGAAGAGAAATATGCTGATATAAAGGATATCTTGGAGAGATAAAGAAGAATATTTGTATGAAAGAGAAGGCAGAATTTGTGGAGAAAGAGTATGTGTTATGGAGGGTTAGAGGAAAATTCATGAAGCATATGTGAGCAGATTTGTTTTAATTATTATAACAGTTTTATGAAAGAAATAATAGCAGATTTGAAAAGGAGACTTAGAGCTCTTGTGAAGACATTTTAAAGAAGAGTACAATAGCATAAGTTGTGAAGAACAAGATCGTCCATCATCTGTTGAGATAGCAACATTGTTAAGGTGGAAATTCATATTGGTGAGGTTGGTACTTCATACTGGGAGTTAGTGCTTCCAATGGGTTGGTGCTCACAAATTCAGAAGTGGGAGTTGGTGCTTCCAGTGGGTTGCTGCTCACAAACTAATGTGTGGGAGTTGGTGCTTCCAGTGGGTTGGTGCTCACAACCTAAGTTAGGGGTTGGTGCCTCTAGTAGGTTGGTGCCTACAAACATTGTAAGAGGAGATATTTATAAAAGCATTTATTGCCATGGTTTTCTCCCTTAAGGGTTTCCACGTATATATCTTGTGTTATATTTATGTTCAAAATAGTTAGATCACATATGAATGATAATATACAATGAATATGTTTATGAGATAAGTTGTATGCTTATGATTAAAGTTGAAAAAGATAAAGTTAGTGTTATACAAATTTACAATTGATCTGACTCTATCATACTACCTTCCTTGATGCACACAATATATTTAAAGGACCCAGAAGTTGCCAAGAGGAACATAACCGTGAACCAACTGACGCTTATAACTACCAAGAATGACAAACAACTTAATACAAACAATTAGCACATTGTCGGATAACCAATATTATCGAACATAACAATAGACATTGTACAGTGACTACACCTGCCTTCTGTCCCTGCATAGTAATAGCATAGGCTGAGCCTCAATTGGCCCCTCTTTTTTATGATTACACTCAGCGTGGCAATTTTAAATGTTTATGATTTCTAGAGTCTCGTTAGCTGCCAAGTTGGCCAACCTGTTACCATCCAAGTTGGCTTCTTTGTTGACATTTAGCAGTGAATTTTGTCTACGAAAGCCTCAAGTATCCAACTCTTCTTTTTTATTTAGTATATTTTTTCCTTTATATGTTCATATCCCGTTACTGGTTGCTCTTCCAAGTTATGTCTGAATTTATTTCTTTTACAAATTTATTGCACGGATTGCTTCTTGACATTATTTCTTTTAACATACATATCCATTTCTTTGCTGTTGGTAACTCTAGCACTATATAGTTCTGAAAATTGGGGCCCTAGTTTGTATTCTTGTGACTGGGCTCAAGTTGAAAGGGTCTATTTCTACCATGTTTGAAGATTTTGTTTTTGGGCATTCCTCATTTGATTGGTCTCGAGTGCAATTTGTGCACATTTTTTTGAAGCTTGTTCACTACTATGGCACTCTCTTACAAAATGTCCCCATTTTCCACATTTTTTTATCTTGCATAATGGGTCACCATTTCTAATCTCTTGTTAATAAAGTTTTTGAATCATTATTACTGTTGTTGCTAGGCAACAATAAATTTCTAGCATTTCTACATCCCTTCAAGTTTTGGATTTTTTAAACAGGCGACACCTATTGTCATGTTTCTTCACAATACAAATACCATAGAACCTTCCTGAACACTTGTCTTCCCAAATGTCCCTGTGTATGATCTTTCAAATCGTAAATCTGAATTTTCTCGTTTTCTTTTCTTGATTTTACCTCATGAATCAGTTCTTTTAACATTTTCATTACCATTTGCACTCCAGACCCTTCAATATCCTCCTATTTTCCACAACCTAATGATTGTTGTTGATCTACATCCAACATAGAGTTAAGAATTTCTGTGTGTCCTGATGTTGGTGTAATTCTTGTAATTTCTTTAAACTTTCACTTACAAGATATCAGTTTTTGATTTCATCCCTCAACAGTTTAACATGTATATACCAGGCCCAACATTCTCATATTATATATAACTTACTCTTCTTAAATCTTTTATGAAATCTTGAGGACCTCATTTTAAAATTTGGACATCATATATAACTTACTCTTCTTATTCCATTTTTTAAATTGCTTACAGCAAAGTCTCTTTAATGTTTTCCAACTTTTGTTTCTAGCATCTGTTGGTGAAACATTTTGCAGAGGAACCTACTAGCATATTTTCTATACATTTATTTCCCATTTTTCATTTGTGAACCATTTAAATTTTTTTTAAACCTAATCAAGGCAATGACTAAGTAAGTCACCTGCATTATTCATATTGAAGCATGTTGACTTGGAGACCATGAACTATTTGGTTTCTGACTTTTGTCTATTATACTTTGACTTTCTCTCATACTTTGACCAATACAGACATGTGGCTCCAAATCTTTTGTAACAACCACTCTCTCAAATAGACATTCAACTTGAACAAAATCTGTTCCAACTATGTTCCAGACTGATCTACATAAACTTAATGCCTTCTCCATTTTATCTCTCTTTTATTTTGCCATTTACTCACCAATGTATTTTCAATTTGTTGTAGTAACCATTTTAAATTAGAATAATCATTAACACATCAAATCTTATTTATGAAGTCACGTTCACTGATATAAAGCCATTCAAGTCCCAAACAAACAAACTTGACTGCAATATTGACTGATAGATGCAACAGAATTCCAGCACACCCAATTACAAGTATATAATCAAGGCAATGACTAAGTAAGTCACCTGCATTATTCATATTGAAGCATGTTGACTTGGAGACCATGAACTATTTGGTTTCTGACTTTTGTCTATTATACTTTGACTTTCTCTCATACTTTGACCAATACAGACATGTGGCTCCAAATCTTTTGTAACAACCACTCTCTCAAATAGACATTCAACTTGAAAAAAATCTGTTCCAACTATGTTCCAGACTGATCTACATAAACTTAATGCCTTCTCCATTTTATCTCTCTTTTATTTTGCCATTTACTCACCAATGTATTTTCAATTTGTTGTAGTAACCATTTTAAATTAGAATAATCATTAATACATCAAATCTTATTTATGAAGTCACGTTCACTGATATAAAGCCATTCAAGTCCCAAACAAACAAACTTGACTGCAATATTGACTGATAGATGCAACAGAATTCCAGCACACCCAATTACAAGTATATAATACCTAGAACAAGTATATTGATAATATTAATAATAATGTCCTTAATAAACATGTTGGATATAATACTTTTATGAATAATTGTGAGATTAATACAACAAACTCTGTCAAACTCAATTGTGGGAGTGAGCTAACTAAACTCAACAACAAAACCATTCAGATAAACTGTTTAAATGAGTCAAAAATTAAAATTTCTTTGCTTCACAATCAAGTAGCAGGGGAATGAGATACAATAATGAGAATAATTTAGCATCTAAGACTTTTGATTTATCATCTAAGACTTTTGATGCTCCTAGAATGAAATATTTAAACAGAGGTATCCATTTTGCCATTTCTCAAAAATGTATTCCCATGAAGGATGTTATTGTCAACATAGATTACTAAATATGCACACTACCAGTTTAGAGGATAAGATAAGAATGTGTGATTCTCTTGATATAAACCAGATTGCCAAAAAGAAACACAGGAAAAGTGGAACATATAAGCAACTACCTATGCATAACTAATAAATGAACAAAAAACTTACGGACAGAAATATAAATTTACCACCCGTACATTTTCTAAACAAAGAAATGCTGCATCACGGTAAGACTTTTTTTTCTTGGTGCATGCTGAAGATACAGCAGTGATGAGGGCATCTGGACCAATGGGGTCATTCTGAGATATTGCATCATGGCATGCTTTACAAATAGCAGCAGTCGCGTCCAAAACAACCTCCTTTCCCTGTCAGATCGATAGTATTAAACAGTGTTGGAATGTAGACATTTGCAACCCCATAGAATAAAAGAAATAAAATGAGTACCAAGATATTACACCTTCGATTTTACTTGATGTCACCATCTAATTACTTTATATCTATCATTCCATTCAGATTGAAGTACAAGACAATACACATGTTGCATTGTTAAATTTCTTGATCCATACCTCCCATATGCGTCCAGGTATTTCTTTCACAAGGAATTTCAACAAGTCTTGAACAAATGGTGCCAATGATTCACATAGAACTTCTGCCAGTTTTATCATTGCTTTTGCAGACTGAGAGCAGAAACAATAGAAAAATCATCTCTTCCATATTTTCAAAGATAACATTTCATGTAATTAAGATGGAAAAGGAAACTGCAATAACCAAAATATATTTCATTTTGTATTATAGATCATTTACTCAGAGTATCACCAGTCCAAAGCCATAAGCATCAAAATGATAAACTCGTTAGCTAGAAGTTATCAAGAATGAAATAATTAGCCCAATGGTATACACTATACAGATTGCCCAAATATATTGCTCAGTCAAAGAAGTAGACAAAAGACCAGTGTGTGCTCTAAGTTGTTCGTCTCAGTTCAGATTATAAAGCAAGTGAAATTCAATCGATCTAGGCCACTTACATCACTTACTCATCAAAATGACTAAGGCAACTGGAATTGCTATCAATAATCCTAGCATAACAATTCAGCCGAGAAACAAAGATGGCAAAAGACACAAAACATGACACGTGCAAAGATGTTTAGTATTCATCCAAACACCCATGGACCAATGGAAGTTGAGAAAGGATGAATACTTAATAAGTTCAACTGCAGCCAGACCTGTACAAGGCCAGATTTTTTTCAGCCAGACCCATCCAGCAGAAAACAGCACTATCAGTTGAATTCTGCCATATCGAACCCATACAGATTAAGATACAATAGTATTACAAATTGAATACAAGGAAGCTAAAACACTCAGAATTCAGTCCTTTTGGTAGCAAATCTAATTTGGTATTTATGTTTGTCAATTTATTAAATATTTAGTTTGCATATATCTACAGACTACACCCCTTGAGGGTCATGTCCTCCTTTGTTGCAGCATGTGTGCAGTGTATGAAGTGTATTGAAAAAAATTCCAGAGCAAGGTAAGCTAGGAAGATTATTGATGTATCGATAATGTTCATGAGGTCCTAAATAAGGCTAAGTGTAGTGTACGAGATTGTATTGAAGCAAGTTAGAGAGCAAGGTAGCCAAGCAAAACATTATTTGTTAATGTTCTTGGAGGCCTCAAGAAGGCAAGCCCTCTTGTAATGTTGCAAGAAGATAGTGCAAAGAGAAGGAACAGCCTTGTTTTCTGGTGTTTCCCACACTGGGTTTCTCCAGAGTAATCTCTTGTTGAGCTCCCCTTTTCTCTGTCTTCCAGTTCATTACTTGATCCATTTCATGTATACAACTACATACAGTCAATTCTGATATACAAGAATATACAATTCTAAGGTAATTTATTGTCTTCATAAACAAATTACTAAGAGAACAGCACCAATAATTATCTAAATTGTTTTTTCATATGCTAAAATTCATACTGACAAATTAACTATGGAGTACCTATGATAATTACAGATCAATTTTTGCAAACCTTTTTCTTGTTTGTCCATGATGATGATAGCATTCCATCACAAAGTACAGCAACTATTTCAGGCAAATATAACTGAAGCGTAACACTCTCACTACTTGAGTTCTCCTCCCATACCTCCTCAAAAAGGCTGCCAACCTCCTGTTCATCATCAAACCTGCAGAAAAAAACATAATATGAAATAACTGATAAATCTTGCAATACAATCCCTGAAAAAAAAACAAGTAGATAAAAAATCCAAATTAAAAAATAGATATATGTAGCTAAGGTTACATAATCATTCAGCAATGCCATTTTGTACAAAGGCTTATCCCATTAACAATATACATATGATTAACTTCAAATAGCCAACTTAGCACAATGCTTTGCATACTGATTCCATACTTGGCATTGCGACCATATTATCATAAAATACACCCACTCAATAAATAAGCAAAAAACAAAAGAGAACAAATGTGAATATGTCACAATGCATGTCCCTGCAGAACATAGAACCCAACATAATATGAATTAAAATTATGAAAGCATAGAATTAGTCTAGACTCTAAAGTATTTCTCAACAACAGAAATTGAAGTTGTCAGCAAACCTTGCCACAAAAGCCACAGGGAGAACTATGGTGTGATATCCCTTGACAGTTTCAGCAGCTCGATGTGAGAAATTTTTAAGTAGAAGAGCACTTGCCACTTGAGTGCTCCTGTCACTGTCAGAAGTGTACAATGCGACAGTATCCTCAATCATCTTCTGTGCTTGAGCAGAACTGGCATATTTCAGCAAGTCTCCACAGGCAGATGCGAATGCTCGCCTCCCTGCTGAACTTTTCTCTCCCTGAACTGCTGGGAACAAAACCTTTGATAGTGTGCTTACGAATGGTTTTATATCCATACCAACTTTTTGAATAAGTAGACTTATAAATCTTGCAACACCAACCCTACAACAAAGAAGAAAATCAAAACTACAGATAAAGAAACATATTTATTTAGCTCAAGCTATCATATTTAAGCAATTCCCATTTATAGAAAAAATTATCCAATTGAAAAAATATACAATAAATTGAAATAGTGATAGACAAAATGAAATGCCAGTAACCAACTTCGCATAATGATCTGCATACTGATTGTAAGCAATAACTAGTCAATACATACACCAATAACTCAATTGAAAAGAAGAAAATAAAAATTAAACCAAACCTTCTAAATAATAAGTTTTTTTGTGCCACTTCACTACCAGTTGAGTTGAGAGCATATACCATCAACCATAAAATAAAAAATATTCTTAAAAAACCCCTTGGCAGCCTAATTAATACTAGACTGGTGATGTGTATGGAAACACCAATACCAACAAAACCCTAAAACAAAGTGCAAGTAGCAGTCGCATGAGTCAGAATCCTTAAGGACTCCTGTACACTGAGTTATCACTGACAGAAACCTGACGCAAAGATCACAAAACTAATGCAAACCTGAAAAAACATAATTCATGCTTCACTTCACAAAATATTCCAAGTCAGCTATCTAATTAGTAATTATAATGCAAAATGAGCAGCAAAACAACAGGTTTTGGTTAAGCATTGAAGAAACAAGTATTGGACACAATAATGAATAAAATAGCAAATGTGTTAAGGAAATCTTCTTTTCAAATTAAATGATTTCTCATCAACTAACATTAGTAATGTAATTACAACTAATATTTTACTGTCTTTTTCAACAAATGTTAAAATTCTTAAACTTCAATTTGCAAAATGGTAGTATTTCCCTCAAAGATCAACAAGCGTTTGTATAAAATGCACCAATACTAACCAGATTCACAAAATTTTGCTATTACCACTAAGCTCCAATTAAGGACATACTGTTAGTAAAATCTCTTCATATTCATTTTAAGCAATTTCACTTATATCAATGACACTAGAGCTTCAACAGAGTGCATTGTTAACTGAGGAGAAAATTTTAAATCACCACATACCCAACTTCCCTCTTTGAAACACCTACCAACTCTTGGTCCTAGATGAGAAAGTTTTATGATTCTAGGATCAAGTTTTTTAGTTTTAAAAACAATTGGGCACCTAAGTTCATCTGGACACCAAAATAAAATAGTCTACTTGCCAAAATAAAGTAAGAAACAAAGCAAAAGTAATGCAGAAGTTGGTATATGTGCCCAAGTGAAATGTGAACATTATAAAGCAAACCAAAGGAGGAAAATGATGAATCTAAGCCTTCCATTCAAAGTAACACCCAAGCTAAAGCATAGCAATATTTTATTATTTTTCAAATGTGATGAAAATTGGTTTAAAAAAATTAAAGACACAATAAGGAAATCAAAGCCCTGATTCAGATGGATACTCAAGATAAGAAGCAGAAATGGAAAGAAAAGGATGAGGATAGAATTGGTTTCAAAGCAATTATGTTTATTATTTTTGAAGCTTCAAATAACTGCAACTAGAAGGTTATACAACGTAATGACAATTGATACTAGACTTATGTTATAGAAATTGTCATTCACATTCTAAGTTAGATTAAATTGTTTAAAGAGTTTTTATGCGCAGTGAATAAAGAAATTGAAGCTTTCTTATGCTGCCAATATTTCCTTTCAAAGTTAGAAAACTCAAAATTGTACTCGTTCAAAGAAGTCAATTAATAAGAAAGATCTATGTTATCTTTATGTAACTATAATTTTCATGGTTACAAAACAGCTTTCAATGTCTAAATAACAATTAATTATCTTTGTCTTTCTTCTTTAGGCATTACTATTTCTCTGTGTTATGTCTTCTTCAAGATCAACTTAATCATTGATGCAACTTCAAATATCTTTGTTTTAATCTTTGGATGGTATTTTTGTTTAGGTTTTCGCTATCACAAATTGAGAAACATCATTATAAGATAGGAGGTCTTCAAAGTCTCATACTCTAACCAATGAGAGCAAAACAGATAGATCAAGATTTCTCATTTATTTTATCCTTACGTAAAACCCCAAAGAGTAGATTGTATAATGTTCATATTAGTAGACCTTTTTTTTATTGAAGTTTTATCAAGGAGCTTCCCTTACAAATTTGAAGACAGGATTTTCTCATCCACTATTCTATTTTGTATTGTCATGAAAGTGATATTAAAACATTTATTACTTCACTAGTTTGTCTAGATTCCATCATACATCAACATTCATTTCTTCATTCAAATGCTGTCTCCCCACCTTTCTTCAAATGCTCACAACTCACATACCAATATTGTACCCTTCTTGGATATCACTAGCATCGTCAACCTACTTTGATCCTAATGCCAGTATAGATCGACAATGAAGAAACAAGAAAAACTTATAACTCAATCCTTATATAACCAATATTATCGTGTTTATATAAACATGCACATTAATTTAATCATATACTTACTACCAAAAATAGTACAAGCTAAAACTAGTCAATCTAATAGTTGCCTCCTCATTTTTACCATGCCTAATCCTTTAAAAGAAGCCATGCCCAGTAACCATTTATCACCTACCAAGCAACCTTCGTGACTTGAATCTAACTCCTTCAATGGAAATTTAAGAAATTCAATTCTAGTGCCCAATTATTATCCATCTAGAAGTGCTTTGAAAGAAGAGAAGGAGATGATAATGTTACACATGATGACCATTATAGGTGCTTTAAAAAAGAAAACAAGTGTTGATCCTTAAATTACAACACACTTTGAAGAACCTACTACTACTGATTAACAAGATGTTGGGAAACTTGCTCCAGTGGCATTCTTTTTTGTTCATAAGACAAAAATTGACATCTCCATGTAGAGGGTACACTTTTAAGTCCTTGTACTTTTCTATAACAATTTGACATTCACTTTCACTTAAGTGACTTTCTCTCTTTAAACATTCTTTTGACTCATACAGACACATTTCTTGTGCCTTTCCTTTCATTTTTGTCATTAAACACCTCTAGAGGGTGCTCGAGTCACTTAATCCACTTGTTTCCTTCTATTTCATCACTCACTTTTAACATCCAATCCCCAAGGCACACTCACTTCACTTAAGAAACTTTTGATATGTTTTCTCATTGACCTTCTATCACTTAAGTCGCGAGGGGAGCATTAAGGAATTTTATGACACTTTTCTTGATTTTTTACGTTGAAGTTTTGTCACTTTAAGTCAGTTGGAACAGCCCAAGGGCGTTGTGTTGCATAATTATCATGTTACAATGTTACAATATTTATCTAAGGAATACTCGGGACATAATGTAGTAGCGTACACCAGAAGTGTGCGCGTAAGCAATATCACTCGTCACAAATGGGAATCCCTTTTATTAAACTAAACTAAGCAAACGAAAGCAAACTAATCTAAGAAAGCAAAAACAAACTAAACTAAGAAAACAAAAACAAACTAAACAACTAAACTAAAACGAACCAAGACAACTAAACTAACTAGAACTCAGAAGAAGCTATTCTAACTATATACAAATTAGTCCCTTCAAAGGAACTCAAGGTTTGAAGTAATGTTTCAGATATTGCCCGTTGATGGGCAACAGGATGTCTTCTCCTTTCAGGGTTTTCAATTTGTATGCATTTTCCCCAAGTATCTCAGAAATTTGGTATGGTCTTATCCATAGGTTGTCAAATTTGTCATGATCCCCTTTCTACTCATGAGCTTTGTCCCAATAGAGGACTAAATCAGAGATTCTGAATGCTTTCACTGTGGCACGTCTATCAAACCATCGTTTGACGACCCCCTGGTGTTTTGCAAAATTCTCAAGAGCTTGATCTCTTAATTCTTCTAGTAATAGGAGCTACGACAGGCGAATTTGAACTCTCTCCTCTGGGTCTAGGTACTCTTGCATGAATCCCAGTGTTGGAATCCTCGGTTGGATCGGGAATACAAGATCTTGTCCATAAACTAGGTGATAAGGAGAAGTTCCCAAAGATTTATTTGCTCTTGTTCTGTCTTCTCATAGAGCAAACCTGAGTTGAGTATGCCAATCTCTAGGACTTTTCTCTAGTAACTTCTTGATGACATTGAGTAAATTTTTGTTTGTTGATTCTGCCAACCCATTACCCTAGGGGTAATAATTTGATGAAAACTTTAGGGTGATCCCATAGTCAAATGCCCACTTCGAAAATTTCAAGGAAGTGAATGTCGAACCATTATCACATACTAGAGCATGAGGACATCCAAATATGGTGATAATATGTTCTTCTAAAAACTTGATAACTGCATCTATTGTGCAATTCTTTAACGCTTGAGCTTCAGACCATCTGGTACAATAGTCGGTTGCAGTCATAATATACTTATGTTGTGTCGATGAGGGTGGGTTTATATTGCCAATAAAATCTAGGCCCCACATTGCAAATGGTTTCACTGCTGTGATAGGTTGTAGTGGCATTACAAGATTCTTTTCTCGATTTGCAATCTGGCAAGTGTGACACGTCTTAACATGCTCATATGCATCTTTGAAAATAGAAGGCCAATAGTATCTTGCCCTCAAAATTTGGTAAGTTGTCGCCTGACTTTGTAATGTCCCCTACCTGATCTATTTAAATATACTAAAATTGATAGATTTTCTTCAATAAGTTATTAACAAGTGCTCGTCTATTTTCCTCATTAGCTGATTAATTTCATTATTCATAGTTCTTAATATAGATATCAAACCTTGCTATTACTTCAGTTTTAAGGGAGAAGGGTTTACATATGTTACCAAAGCACTTAGAGACCAACTACAATAGGTTCCCTCAAAGTTTACAGATCCAAGCCCTTACCTATCTTGGGTTTATACCCTCAAGGCTTATGGGTCGCTGATCCCCACCCTATCGTGGGACTTAACCTATTGCTTGGATTTAGACTGCCCCTCTTTGGAACATGTCAATCCCATCTTCTTAAATACGGAAAGCAATAACATGATTTAGACTATAAGTATATATATTTCTTATGTATTATGAATAGATATATGAAATTAAGTATGACTGTCATACATATTGCAGTCCATATTAGCATTACTATTAATTCTGCATAAGAACATTATTGGGCTTCATATATTAAGCATACTTATTAAGCACATCCCCATGCATACCACCAAGAACACAAATGTTACTGCCTGTAACTTGATAACAATTCTGATCTGATCTGATCAATGGTGATCTTACTAGATGCTTTTGATTCCTTTCCTTTATATCTCTCAATGTGAGGGAGAGGTCACACCTCTTCATCATGTATACCCTTTGGCAAGAGATACACCCTTTCACCATTAGCACCCTTTGAAAGAGTGCAACTCTTTATTATTTCTGCCCTTTGAAGGGGACACAACCTCTCATAATCAGATCTGCACTTATTATTTAAATCAGATCTGCACTTCTCATTTCCAAATTATTCCCCCTCTCAAATGAGGTTCTCTTCTCCCTTTTATATCTCATTGTTGAGGGAGTCACAACCTTTCCTTTCATTTCTTTTGACTTTTCATTAACCTAATTAATTTTTAATTAATCATATTTAATTATATATAATTATTTTATTTTATATTTTAATTTTATTTTATTATTATCATTTATTATTAAATTTTATTTCAAAGTGGGGACATTACAGACTTCCTCTATGGACTGTGCCAAATTTAGAGTGAAAATGTTCTATGATTCTCCTAGCTTCATCATTTCCCACACATCTCAGGTAAATGCCTTCGTGATTCTTTATGTAGAGCACTGATCCCTGAAGCATGTAGCGCTAACATTTGAGCCTAAAAGCTCGTTTTTGTGCGGGCTTTATCTGTTTAGGATAAGCGTGATTTAACAAATAAGAGATGATATCATGATACCACTCATTTGGGGGTTGTGCCAGTTAGAGCATATATTTCTTGCATAAGGCCAAGTCCCTCAATAGCCATGGTTTGAGCTAAAGCTTGTATGCAAACTATCTTCATGGGTTGCAATTCAATATCATACTCTTGGATAGTGGCAACCCACTTTCCTCTTCTCTCTCCTAGCTCATTTTGCATTAGGAGTATTTTGATAGCAGCATCCAAGATGATGGCATAAACTTTACTTCTCAGAATATAATGTCTAAACTTTTTGATGGCCTTCACCAATGCATAGGCCTGTTTTTCAATACTAGGGTATCTCAGTTCTGCATCTTTTAGGGGTGAACTCATGAAAGCTATTGGATGTTCATCTTTCTCTTTCGTTGGCTGAGTAAGCATTGTGGCACATGAATGCTCTGATGCAAAAGAATACAAGTAGAACAGCTTCATGTAGTCTGGGCTAACTAAGGCAGGAGCCTCAGCTATAGCTTGCTTGATTTCTTCGAAGGCATTCCTTGTTGGTGGTGTCCATTCCATCTTAGCATCCTTTTTTAACATCTCATTTAATGGTTTTACTATTTCAGCAAAGCCTGTGATAAACATTCTGACAAAACTGATATTTCCGAAGAAAGATCTGAACTCTTTTTAACTAGCTGGCAAACTAATTCTTGAGATCGTTTCTATGCGTTCAGGATCAATCAAGATTCCTTTCTCTGTGATCAGGTGTCCCAGCAACTTGCCTTCGGTAACCCCAAATATACACTTTTTTGGATTTAAAGAAATCCCATACCTTTGGCATTTCTGAAATACCTTTCTTAGGTCCTCTACATGGTCTTCTCTCTTCTTTGAGAATACTGTTAGATCATCCATGTAAATGATTATGCATTTTCCAATTAATTCCCTAAAGGCGATGTACATGGCTCTCTGAAATGTGGCCCTTGCATTTATTAGCCCAAAGGGCACTCTTTTATAGGCAAAGGTTCCCCATTTTGTCGTAAATGTTGTTTTTATTCTATCCTCGTATTCAACGAACACTTGGTTGTATCCTGAATATCCGTCCAAGAAGGACATCATCTGGGATCCATTGATGATTTTTAAGACCTCATCAAGTGATGGTAAAGGATAGATATCCTTATCTGAGGCTCGGTACAAATTTCTGAAATCAACACATAATCTGATTTCTCCATTTCTTTTTCTAATGGGAACTAGAGTGGCGTACTGGGAATATGATTCCTGTTGATAATAATTTATTTACTTCATGTTGAATAAGAGGTTCCAATATTGGATTAACCGGCCTCTGGTGTTGTCTAAATGGTTTACTTCTTGGCTTGAGGGGAATTGTGTGCGTAATGATAGAAGTATCGTAAGTCTTCAAAACTCCAGGCTATGACACCGACGAACTGTCTCATTGTCTAGATTATACCATCTCTTCCTTCTGATGTACAAGCTTTGCCTATACATACATTCTTAACTTCATCCTTGGCTTCTGTTGATGTATATTTTAGGCACGTGCGAACATAGAATAAAATACCTTAAGTATCTTATCCTCTCTTGAACAAAACCTCTCAAATGTTGACGATTAGCTTAAGGATCACTTGAGAAAACTCGAAGGTTCATGAATGTAGGGTCACTACGTGTGGATAAGCTTTGTTGGTTGATGTGATTGTTGGTATCACAAGGGGACTTACATTTGAAAGCCTGAATGCTTGATTTGTTGGAACTTAGATCATTTGATGTTACAATCTGGTGATGCTTTTTGTCCTGAACTAACTTGAGTTTAAAAAAATGGCAAAAGATGAAGGGTTAAGAGAGTATTCTAAATCCTAGAATGTGAGAAGATGGATGAATGATTAGATGGAATCCTACCGAGAGAGGTCTCACCATCAAACTAAACAAATTGACACAAGCTCAATGCAATCTTCTAAGGACATTTCAAAGATGTTCAAATCTTTATCATCGAACATTGATCACTATTCAAGTTAATGCATAAACAACGGACGCGTAACAATTTGAAGTTAATCTCATATCATTCCAGTTGACCACGCAAGGCACACTTACAATCAGCAAGAGGCTAGTGGTATGGACTAAACGGATTCCACACAAATGCATTCAACAAATTCTTCCATTCAATCTAAATTTATTTATCATCTAAGATGAAGATCCAACAAAAACCATGCATATTGTAAAGAAACAACACGCTTCACCATAACTCCAATGAAAATGGAGTTCATTTACAACTTAGGCAACAATTTATGCCTTCTCTTCCTACTCTACTCTAATTGCTATTTTATTCTCTTAAGACTATCTATTGACTATTAACTCACTATTAACCTTTACAAATGAAGAGTCTGAACTTTTATAGAGAGCTCATTTACAATGAAGGGCCAGGATTGAATCTCCATCAATGGCCAAGATTTTACAATGAAACCCTAATTAGGGTTTTTTACAACAAACTCTTCTTAGCCAATGAGGGAATTACATTCAGAGAGTGTGGACCAATAGATATTGAGGGTAGTTACATTGGAGTTTGTACCTTCATATATGAGCTTGATTCATTGAAATTGGACGTGTTGATGTGGACCTCTCTAATTGGTGGAGGTAGTGATTGGGACGATGACTAGGATTCCACCTTTATCTTGCACTTCATAGACTTGATTTGATTCATCATGAAGGGAGATTCAGAGATATCTCTTGATACTCAACATTATTCAGTTGCTCAAGATGATGAGAAGCAAACTTTGGTTAACTCTTTTGAAACTATCTGCTTCTTCAGTCGTGCTCGATGCAGGTCTTGTGATGACTTTGGGTGATCTTCCTTCATTTTCGACATACTTGATGAATGATGCAACTGGTTGAATGTAACTCTTCAATGTACTGACTTCGATTCTTGGATTCCTGAAGGGAATTCAAGATTGTAAAAGATTCTTTCATAATTGTAGTTATGTCTCCTTCATGCTCCAGTGCTCTGAAGTAGTTGATTGATCTCTTCTTTGCAACTTTTGATCTCCTCATGTCGTCAGGATGTGATGGGAGTCTTGAGATTCTTCCTTTCTAAATACCCTTGTATTTGATGAAGCTTCTTCTTGAACTTGCAAAGTGGTGATAGGAGGTACTTGTCATGGCCGAGTCATCCCTCTGTCCTTGCTTGTATATCCTATCTTATGGTGATTGTATGATCTGTCCTTGAGATACCTGTTGCAATCTTCCTCCAACCTGGTCCTTTTGATCTCTTTCTTACCTCCTGCAAAACAAACAATTGAGCATCAAACACACATGATTTATAACCTTTTCATACTCCCATTTTGACTTAATCTCTTATTCTATATGCTGCAGGTCTGATATGTGTTTCTATAGGGGGGGTCGCTCCTTTTGATAACTGAATTCTCTGTCTTTGTTAATGATGTGCTCCCTTGCAGATTAAATTCATTGTCTTGCTGATCAGATTTGCTAATGATGTTCATTGGATTCTTTGCCTTGTTAATGAAATTCGTTGTTGAAAGAAGAACCTGCTGTGAATTAGTGATTGAAAGAATGCTTTGAGTCTTCCTATATAGGTGTCTTAATGAGGAGATGTGTTCTTTTAGGGTGAGGCCGACTTGAACATTTTCCTTCTGAATTGGAATTATGTTTGGAGCTAAAATACATTTGAATTGCTAGCCATGGCCCAAAAGGGGAAATTCGCTCCTAGATCAAGGCAAGGGACAGGAATCAAGGAAATTTCGCTCAAAATTTGAAGCAAGGGACATAATTGTCCAATTTCGCTCTTGACCTTGGGCAAGGTACACATCTTTGACAAAAATTTGCTTTGGACCCTTAGCAAGGAGATGAAAAAGCTCGCTCTAGGACCTTCGCAAGGACATGAAAAAGTTCGCTCTAGGACCTTAGCAAGGATATGAATAAGTTCGCTCTCAATCTTGAGTAAGGTACATGACTTGGTGAAGCTCTTTGATTTGATTCCTTCAATTTTCTTTTACTTTGTTTATTTTAACCTTAAACTCTCCACTCTTTCCACATGAAAGCATCACCAATCTGACCTTTTGAGAGCATCTATGGAGGAAGTTCACTCTTATGACCTTTGGAAGAAATTCGCTCTAAGACCTCTCCAAGGACATAATCCAAAATTCGCTCTAGGACTACTCCAAGGACATGACTCAAAAATGAAATTCGCTCTATGACCTTTGCAAGATACATGTCTTGATAAAAATTTCGCTCTTGGTCCTTTGGAAGGTACATAATTTGGAAAGTTCGCTCTCAAGCATCTACAAGGTACATGATTTCTCAAATTCGCTCTGGACCCTCTCCAAGGTACATCACTTGGAAATTCGCTGTAAATCTTGAGTAAGGAACAAGACAGGGTCTAAGGCAAGTTTGCTCCAAGTTTGAGGCAAGATACAGGGCCTAAATGAAATTCAAGGAGGACACCATTCAAACAACCAAGGCTTGTTCTTGCAACTAGAAATATGATCAGATAACACAAGAAACCTAGGCATGATACAAAGGAGTCCTAGATCTACTTTCATGCTCACAACCGACTGTCTTCACTCCACCCTAAGGAGACCAACCTGACTTGATAACCCCCTAGCTACTTGAGAAACTCTATCCCTTGAATGCAAAGATTAATAGCAAAGACTCTAATACAACCCAGAAAGCAAAAAGTGGGGTCCCCATTTGCAATGGGGAGATGTGTGAATACCTCACAACAGTTCCCAAATTTATCTTTTCGTATTGGTCCCCTTCAATCTTTTGTCTCTTCGCTCCATTCATCTGATCTTGATCAAATATTCTTTCCAATCGTATCATTCCCCTAGGAATGATATTTGTCTTTAAATTCAAAACACCATCGTCATCAAATTCAGCCTCTTATGTTCCTTCATCTCCATCAATGATCTGTGTCGCGAAGACATCTGAGCTTGTCAGGAACTCGCGGATATGGTCATCATCATTGAACACTTGAAAATTCGTAATATTGTCGGGAATTGATGGTATCGGTGATAACTCTACTGATAACTGGTTTATGTCGTTCATGGCAAGCAGCTCCAAAGAACTGGCTGCCTATGCTAAAGAATTTGCCATCTAATTGTCTAACCGGTTCATATATTGAATATTGAAAGCGTCAAAGCAATCGATGAGGTCCCACACTATGTTGGGGTAACGAGTTAATCTCTTATTGTGGCAAACGTATTGTTTCCTCACTTGCTTTACAACTACTTCTAAATCTCCAAAGGCTCGTAAATTTTGGCTCCTTTCATTAGAGCTAACAGTAATCCATGAACCAATAATTCATATTCCCTTGACACTATTTGTGCAACGAAACTCCAGCCTATGAGCCTCAAGCTACATTTCTTCTTGGGGACTAGTTAATTCAAAACCAGCTCCAACTCCTTTCTTCAATCTAGATCCATCAAACTTTAAGATCCAAATTTGTTCCGCTGACTGAGGAGGTGATTGAGCTAATGCATTAGTAGTGTTGTATTCATATCCACTTTGTAATTGGTTTACTACAACATATTCAACTTCCTGTTCTATTATTTGATAGGATGTTGAAGCTTGTATTTCAATAGCGCGATTATGCTGATCTTGCAGTTGATCTATTTCAGTACTTTCGACTTCTCGTTCCTTGGATTCTTGAATCCCTAGATTTTGTTTTTGAGGATCTTGTTTTTGGTCCTTTTCTTTATTTTCAATTTAATTTTCTTCTTCACTTTCTTCAAGATCCTCAAATTGTTGAAGCTTCTGTCGAACTTCTTTTATAGCCTTTTGGCACATTTTGCAAGTAAATTCTGAATGGGACGTGTCATGGATGCGACATCAGTTGGTCATCAGCAACTCATGAATTTTGCTTTTCAATTCTACTTTCTAGCTCACACTTGTCCAAATGAAGTCCTTGAAGTTTTCAAATAGTCTTTCATCTTTATTTTGATCATCAGGTGCGACTACTGGTGCAGGTTTTGATCCCTTTTTAGCTTTCTTCTTTTTGGATGATGCGTGTAATGTTAAGATTTCTTCTACCTTAGGTTTATAAGAACCTAAGTCTGTCTCGAGAAACAGTATTTCATTTTCCCCATATTCTGTGATCATTAATTTGAGCTTTGGCGTACTGCCAATCTTTATCTGATTTGGAACTCCTTTCCACAGCAGCCACATATGAGAAAAGTTGGTGGAAATGTATCCGTTCAACTTTCGTGACCAATCTCTACTTAAAAGCATGCCATAGCCATCAGGAATATTGACAACAGAAATATCGATACAACTTTGTACTCTAGGATCGGCTGCTAGCTGCATGTGGATATTGTTTAATTCTCCAACCACAGGAACTTCGGTTTTGCCCAACTGAGTAACCTTTTTATTGGTTTGTGTAGGTATCACTCCTAGTTTCTTGCACATAACAAGAGGCATCACGTTGCTGGAAGCACAGCAGTCTACAAAACAGTTATGTACAAGCTTTCCGGAATCCGAATATTCTGACTGACAATAAGAACGGAAGAGGTTCATCTATTCCCTAGTAAAGGACTACCGGATGTTTTACTTGGTCGATTAACATCTTGATTCTTTTCTTTCTTTTGTGATGCCAGCGGTAGCTCATTTGTCAAAATTTCTTCTTCTTGGAATATGTTTGTGTCTTGAAGAACTTCTTTTGGCATGATATCTTTTTGTTTTGAGCTTCCTAACAATATTTGGACCATTCCTACAAAACTAGGAGGTTGTTGTGAAGCATCAATCGACATTTCTTGTATGTCTTGAATAACATTTGTGTTTGCTGGAGCATTGGATACATTTCTATTTGGTACGTTTTGTGAAGTATTCCTTGGGGATGAAACTTCAATCAAGCTGTTTAGCAGTATCTCTTGAATCTCTGGAATTTTCATTAGCTCGAACAAGGGTCCTTCATCTTCTTAAATTCTTCTAGTACGCATGTACCTAGTCTCTTCAACTCTTCTATGGGACGATCTCGTGCTTGAGCTGGTGATTGTCCAACATGAGGGATTGTTTGTCGCCTTTGTTCAACTGGTGATGCAGCAGATTGTCTTGCCCCATTTGCTTGGACGTTCTGCTGACGATATTCAGGTGAGTCTCTTGGAAGAGATGGCATATTAGTAGCATTTAGATTTGGTGGGGTCTGGAAATTATTTGGAGGAATAGATGTGGTTAAAGGTTCATTTTGGCGGACATTCCTCTGATACACCTTGAGGGGATTTCCAGACATCAGCTGAAATGCTTGGACTTCTCTGGTACCTTCCACCAATACACTATTATTCAATGGGGGAAAACTATAGCCATTAATTACAGCTGGTTGGTCTGGTGGAACTTGAGTTTCCCGCCTAGTTTGATATTGTGTTGTTTCCACTAGACTCTTTGTAGATGCAGGTGGGAATCTTTGATTAGGCTGATAAGGCGCATATTCTCTGACACTCTCAAGAACGAGGGCTTGGTCTTATCTTGGTGCGGGGACAAACTCATATCCCATCACAAGAGGATCTTCTGTATTTCTTTACTCATTCTTAAAAATATCCGCTGCTACTTGGAACTCGTGACAATGGAATGCTGATCAGTATTGTGCAATCTACACCATCCTGATAATGTTGCTTTGGCTAAGAATACTTTGTCTGCAGGACGATTGTTAGCGGTAGGTTGATTATCTAAAGGATACAGAACAATATCGTTGTTGGGTCCAGTATTCCATGTTTTCTTTTGGAATCCTTGATTGTTATTCCGGAATCCTTGATTATTCCTTTGATAATTTTGATTTTCTCTAGTAATTTTGATTATCTCTTTGGTATCCGGAATAACTTTGACCGTGATAATTCCCTTCAGTTGATTGATAGTTCCTCTGCATACTTTGTATTTGATTTTTTTGATTTCTCAAATATGTGACCTCAGTTGACAATTTCCTGACTTGGTCAATCAATTCTTTCATTTCATCCTTCTCTTCCTGAGTTTGGACTGAGGTCATTGCACTTTGAAGATACACTGGTTGTGGGGGTGGTGCTTGAGAAATATGTCATCCCGGCTGAAGAACTAATTGATTGTTCGGAGTAGGAACCAGATTCATCACAGGAGTATGCTGAGCCAATGCTCGATTGATATCCTGAATTTGGTTTTGGACAGCAGCAATTCCTAAATAATTGAGCGGCTCTGAAGTAGTACGTAATCCCAACTCATTACTAATTGTAATGGCTGCAGCGTATGCTTCTTTTAAATTAGTTGGGACTGGATTTTTTGACTTTACAAACATAGCAGTAAGACGGTCTAAGGCTGTGTAATATACTTTCAGTGATGCAGCGTTATCCAAGTTGTAGGGATCTCGCAATCTTGTGTAGGCCATGTGGAACCTGTTGTTGAACATGTTGATCGGTTCGTGCAGCTGTCTCATCACTTCCACAAATTGTCTATACAAATTTGTCAGTGAAATTGTTGCTCTGAATTTCTCTAAGAAAGCATCTTTCATTTCTTGCCAATTGTGGATAGAGTCGGTCGGCAGATGGATATACTAACACGAGGCCTCTTCATCAAAAGTATATGGGAACAATCTACATGCGACATCTTTTTCTTGGATATCTCTGTTTTAGAGATCTTCAAAAATTTTAATATGCTCGTCTGCAGTGCAGCTCAGGTCACCACTATGAAACTTCGAACAAAATTGTTCCAAGTTTTTGGGCATGTTATGGTAAACAATAAAGACCATAGGTGATGCATTTACTGACGCTGCACCATTGGAATATTTGCCTGATGTACTCCTGCTTGAATTTGTCGAGCAACTAGTGGTGGGGATGTGTTGTGCGTTGCACACGCTTCCTGTCGCCGACAGGGTCCCCCTTCTTCTTTTTGGTCTTTTCGCCTTCACCCTGTTGAGTCCTACGAAGGGTGTCTCACATCCCTTTTGAGCGTGCCCGTAGTCAGTCCATGAGAGGATGACGTTATGAGCGGAAGCCTGTGAATTCTCAAGGTGAGTTGAACATTCGGGCGTTAAAATTCCAAGAGATCGTTTAAACTTGTAAAATCGCCTGAGATAGGCGAGGAATGGTAGAAGCTTGCAAAATTCCCCAAGTAAAAGATAAAGCGTCTGAAGGTCGCAGAAGGACCCAAAGTGTCGATTTTCGCCAAAGGATATAGAGGAGATAAAAAAGTGCAAAGTGTCAAAAGTTGACAAAACCTCTCAAAATCCCGAAATTCGCACTAAAGGGGAAAATGGAAAAGGTTTTTAAGAAACTTACAAAATGGGGAAATCCCCGAAATTCGCCAGTATTGAAAAAAATGCAAGAAGTAAAACTTGGCAAACTCTCTCCATTTCCCAAAAATCGCATTCCAAAGGGTAAGTTTGAAAAGTTAGAAAAGTTTTCAAAACTCCTCCTAACCCCAAAAATTGCGATCTAGAGGGTAATTGGAACAAAGTTAAAAGTTTTAAAAGGCAACCAAAACCCCGAAAATCGCATTATGGGGGGATAAAAAGAAATGAAGAAAGTTTGAAAAGTAACCCAAAAACCCGAAGTTTTCAAAAATCGCGATTTTTTTTAAAAAGTTTGAAAAGCAACATGAAATGCCCAAAAGCGCATTATGGGGAGATGAATGAAAGAAATAAAGTTTCCAAAAGCACCCAAAACCCCAAAGTTCGCATTACAAAGGTAAATCGCAAATTTTAGCAAACTTGTAAAATGTTTCAAAATGCCGAAGTTTCCAAAATCGCGATTTTTGGGTAAGTTGTTAAAGTTTGAAAACTTGCATAATGTCCTATTTTTCCAAAATTCGCTAAGAAAGGCAAAATCGTGATTTTCACAAGGTTTTAGAAAGAGACTCCAAATGCCAAAAGTCGCATAGTGGAGGGTAAGTGAAGAAGTTTTTAAAAGTTTGCAAACACTCTCAAATCGCCAAAGTTGAAACCCAAAGGAGATCGCGAGTTTTTTAAAGTTTGAAAACCCTTCCCCCATCCTCCGAAATTCGCCAGAAACGACGTGAATGTTGAAGCGTGAAGTTTGAAAAGCTCTTCAAACCTCCAAAGCCACGATTTCAAACTTTGCAGAGAGTAATCCAAATGCCGAAATGAGTGTAGGAAGAAAAATCGCGATTTCTAAACATTACTAACCCTTTTCAAAATCGCCATTAACCCAAAACGCCTAAGGTAAAATCACGCAGGAGTAAATCGCCAAATCACCAAGGTAAAAAAAATTGCTAAGTGTTTAAACTACATTTTCTCTCCAAACTTAGGCGTGAAATAAGGAATAGGGAGTTAACCATTAAAATTTGAAATTGCAGAACTCTCCCATTCCCAATTTGCAAATTGTGAATTTGTCTTTTCAAAGCGTAGGGCATAGGAGAGGCATTTTTTCAAATTCCAAAGGAAATCATTCCTGCAGGCCAGATTGTGCAGATTGACACCATTCATTTTGCCAGGTAAGTTTGCTTTGTCTCTCTTAAAATCGTTTAAAATATATGCAAAATTGGATAGATGTGTTTGTGTAAAACTAATCAAATGATTAAATCCTTAAACCACATCTTTTCCCGTTTAAAAGGCATCAGGCAAAACAATTGGAATCAGAGTTTGTTCCCAGGAGTTAACCAAAAAACGCATTTTTTCAGACTTAGGGAATATTCAAACCTCGTTCGTTTTGAAGATTGATCCTAATTGTCTAAGTGCAAATCTAGCAGTTGGAATCGCCTAAGTCCTTGAACCGCAGCCGAATAAGTAAATTTTTTAATCAAAGAGCTTACTAATGTTCATGTCTAAATTAATCAATCTTTTTCGCTGAAGTATCATGCTTTCTTCAAAATTCGATTTTCAAATTAGTCCTTGTGTGCTAATGTATCCTTTTTATCTAACCCGCTTTGTTTCCTTATATCGTCTCATAATCTGGGTCCGACTATGCAGGATAGATGCCTAAATCTACGATAGAGTCCTCAAAGACACCTGGTGCAGCCAAAACGTCCCAAGCATCCAAGTCAGACATCCCTCGCAGAGTCGAAAAGATGAAGTGTCAGTATCAGAGAGGAGGACTGAGGGAATCAAAAGTTCAAAGCGTGTGGGAAAATGTAGGTGATACTGACCTGGGCCACATTGATATTCAAGACTTCAGAGACAGAGTTTTCTCCCCTAACGCCTATGGCAGGCCTAGGCGCATGATGGAAAGTGGCATCGCCCAGGCAGCAGGATTTCCCCCGTCAGTGCAAAATTATGAGCCGGTAATAGAGGCTGCCTGGCATTACCAACCAAACACCAGATTGGTACTCCTTGAAAATATGATCCTCGCTGACTTCACTCCTGAAGCCATTGGCGATGCATTTGACATCCCCTTCCCGAACAACCCCATAGCAACAACTATAGATGAAGCGCAAGTGGTGTATGATATGAACCCTTCCAAATGCAGAACATTGATAAATGAGGAGTGGTACAAGGAGAGAAGACCTCCAAGCATCAGAATTGGGAAAAAGACCCCCAGAAGTGACTTTCACAATGAGCATGGAGATATGGTCACATTGCTCAATAAGGTTATGGGACTCCCGCAATCTAACTACTTTGAAGAGTGGATGTTTTACTTTACAGAACAGGTCTTCCCTGAGAAATCCAAGTTCGATTGAGCCCAGATCATAAGTGACAACATCCATACCCAATTGATCGAACTTGAGGAGAAGAAATACTTTACCATGACATCCTATCTAATCTATATGTTCGCCAGAAAGCAACCACTGTCGAGTTTAATCATGAAGGGTGAAATTGGGAACGGGCCCAATCAGGTGAAGGTGTATGATTGCTACCCACAATTACATTATCAGGACATAGCTCAAAGGGAAAAGAACATCCCTGCCTATGCAGTTGGTCAATATGAGCATGTCAATGACACCTTCACAATGCGCCTGGTCAGGCTGATGCAAGAAGGACTACACATAAGGCTCTCCGAGCAAGCTACCATTCTAGTACAGAGGAATGGCGCTTGGTTCATTCAGTTCCCAAGATTCTCCTACATCCGAATAGCTGGCTTTGAAGGCGCTCCTTTCCGACTCCCACGATACCCAACCGACAAAATAGTTCTTCTGGAAGTCGCAAGGCAGTCATGTCTGATGAACAGTTTACTCAAAGACAAGAAGCAATCCAGATTCGCCTTCCCTATGATTATAGGTAACCTCAATGTCCATCTGAAGAATCCAGCCCATGCAGAAGAATCCCTTGCAGAGCTAGCCTCCTACGGCCTACAAGAACATTTCCCAAGGAAATGCTTTGATCACAACAATCTGGCAAAGAGAGCCTACGGCAGGCGATACAGAGCAAAGGAGTCAGTTGAAGATTATTGGAATAACTGCTCTGATGACTATGAAGTCCGACAATGCGAATATTCAAGGTTGAGTGTGCAGCAAATGCGACTCTATGAATACCGTCGAGTCTCGGATCAGCTAACGGATTCTGGAAATTGCCTACAAGTCCGAGAATTTGAGGCGGTAAGACATCTCTTGTCAGGCATCGATTGGTCACAAGATCCAATCACTGATTTTGAGGCAGTTATGGCAGCCCCAAGAAGATACACTGATCAGTGGTTGGACCAGCAAATTGAGCGACTGATTCATGAGGGAGTCCAATTCACCTACCACATGATGGGTAGCCTTGATTCTCAATCCTCTGAAGATGAGGGAACCTCGAGTGCACCTAAGGAAGAGGTTGAAAAGATCGAGAAAAGGAAGAAGGCTAAAGCCAGCAGAGGAACTCAGACATCTAAGAGAACAAGAAGGGAGAAGATCCCTATTAGGAGACCGAAGGTCACTTCATCATCAAAAGACCCCAGTTCATCTGATGATGTAGTTGAACTAGATTATATACCTGCTCCGCCTTCTCAAAGCGATATTGATGCATTCGGAGTTGATGATCCTCCTGCACAACACATGCTAAATACAGGGGTGAAGGTTATTGAGTCTGTCGAGCCTGAGAATCAAGTTGAGGAAGGAGAAATTTCGTTTACTCAAGGGGTTGAATTGCATGAACCCACCCAAGGGAGCCGCCATGAATTACAACTGCATAGTACTGCCAAGGATGACTCCACTGTTGAGGGAGAGCAAAGGACAGATGAGACCCGCGAGCCTGAAAGGACTTAAGAACAACCATCACATGAAGATACCAGACAGTTGTTCAGTGAGGTAGGAGAGAATTCAGCTGCGAGCAAAGGACTTTATACTTCCTCCACTCCTCCTATAATAGAGCTGCTACAAATATGCAATGAGCCGACTGAAAACATTAAAGAGTAGAGTGCGAATTTAACCATACCATCAGCCCAGACCATACCTCAAGATTGGTTAGTTGCTCGAGCTCAACGAAAGGCAACCACCAAGCCACCCATCGACTTGGAGGACATTTTCTCACGCATAGAAGAAGCCAAGTCCAAGGGGAAGAAAAAAGCCTAAAGCATATTCCCGGATAACCAAAGATGAACAAAGGAACCGTACCCTCCATATCACCACCCCGCTTGCCGATAAGCCAGCAGATCAAGTTACACTGGCTGATTATAGCATCACAATCGTCCCAATCGAACGTGCCACCAAGGAACAGGAAAGGGAGGAGTTCAAAGACTCCGTGCAAAACATGCTCAGACAACTCGAAGAGATAACTACTGAGAAGGACATGTATCGAGTTTGTGCTGAGCAAGTAGAGGGGTGCATTGATCAACTACTGAGACCATTGCATAATGCCCCCGAGTCTCATATTCCCCCTACAGCATTGGCGCAAAGGACCACAGAATTTGAGGGAGTACGAGATACCGCCAAGGCCGTCAAGGAATGGATGCGAAGCATTAAAGAGAGGGGAGAACAAATCATTGGAGAGGTAAAAGAAATGGCCCACTACCGAGAGGCCATTTTAGTCAAGTTGCTCGAGGTAAAGCGGGAGTGCCTCAAAGTTCACAAGGTAGTCGCTACAACTTTTCCTCTAGTAAGGGCCCTTTTCTGGACCCAAGCACAGATTCCTACACTGCCCGCCATCCTGGATCCCCACGACATCAATATTTTTAAAGAATGGTACTAGACCATCACTATGAAGAGGCAGACAAGAGAAACCATTGACAAAGAACAGGCAGAATGCGACCAAATTTTGAAGAACATGGAGGAACTCGGCAAGATAATCCTGCGATCAATGCTTTTCAGTTGGAAGAATGATCTGTCCGATGACGTAGTGCAACTGGACTGGGAGGAAAGATTAAGAACAGATAAGATCGCCTACTCCACTGCAGACTTGAATTTTGCCGGTAAATTACATTCAAACATTTTGCGCTTTGAGGTTAATCGGTCCAGCTGGTAGGATGGTTTAAAACATGTAGATTGTCATCTGGAAGGCATGTAGTATAAAATACGTCATCCTCCTATGCCTCAGTTCACGGTGTTGTTCCAATTGTGCATTAGGTTCCAAGAGTATGTCCGTGAAGAACGTGCAGCAGGTTGGGACCTTTGGAAAGAGTATTTGCATAGCGAAGATGAATTTTTAGTAAAGGAAAAAATGCTTTTTTCTTTTAACTTTGAAAAAGCACTTTTTGGCCAAAAGTTCATATTTGACTGCCAAGTCAACTGTAAACTTTAAACTCTATGCATGTGCACTTTTTGAATTGTTATGGATAGGTTTTTAATTACCTTTTTTAGGTAGTTATTGCTCCCCTTTGGGTGGTTGCTGATATTTACCTTCCATTTATGGGTATGGGTACCTTTTTGTACAGATAAATCTGGGCCACTTGTTTAGTTTAGATCTTGGCCATTCATCTATTTTGGGAAATCTATTTAAAGGGACTGGTTTTCCGTCATTTTTGGATGAAGTTCAAGGATTGTTGTTGAAGCTCTGGCGAAATTTACATAGGATTAATGGAAAATTAAGGTTGTTTTCATTTCATTTGTGAGTGCATGGTCGCCTTCTTCACCATTTAAATTATTTTGTTATGTCTTTTATTTTTCAATAGCATTTTTAGGATAAACATCAGATAGAATCCTTGTTGTTCATACCATTAAGGACTGACTGACTGTCATTCCCTTTGCATGGTTAATCTGAACCCTCTCATATGCTTAGTTCGGTTATTAGACAGTTAATGAATGAATGATAAAATTCTGAATTTATGTTTAATAGCATGAAAACTTATTTTCCCTTGAAGATCGCACTAGATTCTTACAAACATTGTGCTTAAATAGCTGATAAGTGTTAAATCTGGTTAATTGGAGGTGTCTGTCTGTTTTTTCTTGAAAATGCTATCTTAGTTAAGTAATTAGATTTTCCGTATCTCTTCTCCCCATCCCTCTTTTTCCCTTTTTTTACCAAGAAACCCTGCAGTCATGCTAAATTAGTATCAATCCAACTGAAATCAACCGATAACGAGACTGTTAGAATTTTAAGGAACTCGCCTGAAAGTTGTTCATCTCATCGTAAGTCCCCTTTGTGTTTCCAGCAAAACACATCAAACCACTAAGTAATCCCGCAATCAAGACTTGACAATCAAAACCTTGAGGTCATCCCCTTTGATCAAACAAAAAACAGCATTAGGGATTTCCTTATCTCAAGAGAGGATAGGATGCTCGATGAGATCATTCTATTCTGCGTTGGCCGAATGGAGTTTGCAGCGATGCAACTTTAGACACGTCAACGGGATGCTAGTGGTGATACTACTTGAATTGGTGTGACTTGAACTGGTATTGTATGATCTTCTTGGACCAAGATTTCCAGCACTAGGATTTCTAGGGTATCTCTTGGAATTGAAACTCTAGAAGCAGGTGTTTGAAACAAGCTTGAAATATGGAACAAACTGGAAATATCTTCTTCTACAAGTATCTCTTCTCTTGACGAATCTTCTTCTTCACTTGTTGCGGCTGTTCTTTTCCTTTGCTTGATTCTAGTAGAAGATTCTAACTCTACAAACTTTTTGGATGAAGTCGGAGCTGATCCTAGGACTCTTTGGAACTTGCCCGGCGAAGGGGAATTTGTGCGATCCAACGTGACTTTGCTTAGTCTTGTCAAGGTGGTGTGGGAGCGGGTTGAGGAGCTGGTTCAACAGTTTGTGGCGGTAGTAGACGTTGTTCTCTTCGTATTTCAGTGTCAATACGATCAGCAATTTCTTCTTCTTCCTCAAGAACAAAGCACATTCATTGCCAATCGGCGTAGCCTCTTTTTGCTTCCCACGCTAGAGTGTATAATTCAGTGATGACGTTTTCTTGCTCGTCGTTGAGGCTTAAATCTAGTTGTACTACTGGATCAGGATCTATACCTAGTTCAGGTGGAGTGATTGGTAATCCCATTTTTCATCATTTCTCAGGTTGAGTGACTGATTTCAGAGAAAGTCGCCATATATCTCTATGAATCTGCTATTGTAAAGCTAAGAATTTTTGTTTCTTTAGATCCTTTTCGATTTTTGTTTCAATTTTTTGACCTTTCTCTTCTTCTTCAACAATAACGCAACTTGCTTATCTGAATTGAGTGTGGTCTGTCGTTGATTTCCAAGCAAGCGAACGTAACTGATTGGTGATGTTTGTCTGGTATAGCCCTAATTCTGGTTGCTCAAAAGGTATGTCAAAAGGAAACTCATACAAAAACAACATACTGCTTCATGCCAACCATTTCAAATTGTGAATAAGAGTTACTTGTGGAATCTTCACACAAATTTGTGTTGCATGTGGAAACAATAATCAGACCCTCCTTGTAGCGCCAATTTATGTTGGTGCGTGGGAGGAGGGTAAACCATAAAAAGCTCTGGATAATCCCTCGCAAGTACAATTTGATTTGATCTAAAGTTCAACTTTTCAAACATTCATCGCGTTCAGCCCTCCTAGCGCCAATTTATGTTGGTGTTTGTTTTATCATCTACCAAACATTAGAATAAAATACCATAAGGATACTCTATGAACAAGACCACAAGGCGACTTCAAGGTCTATATGTGCGAACAAGCGACTTTAATGGGATAGCTTCTTGGGTAGTGTATGCTGAAAATCTCAAGGGGGACTTATGCTTATCATTTGGAATCATTCACAAGTAAGACTTAGGCGAATTTATCAATGACTGCTCTTTGTTTTTGAATTTTCTGATTTAGGATTTCAAAAAAAGATAAAAAAAGACGAGGGTTTAGGAATTCTATACTACTTCTAAGCTATTCCTATGAACTCAAGGGACGGTAAACACTGAGTGAAACTGGTAACGACACTTTGTTTCGCCACACTCGGACAACTACACAAAGCGGGTGCAATCTTCTAGGGTTGTGCTTAAGATTTTCACACTCATGAATAATACTAACAATCGAACAATATTACTCAAAGTAAAAGTTAAGAATCCACATTTAAAAGCTCGGCCTAACTTTACACATCGAATGAAAATCATCCATCCAACAAAAGTATGAAAAAAATTTCACCAATCTAAACTATCAAATCTATCATTCATCTAACAACTTCAAAGCAAATTACTAAAAGCAAATCTAATCTAAGTGTTGAAGGGAATATGTAATAATGCAACCATTTAGCAATAAAAAGGCTTCAAAACAATACTGATAATGAACTTTTTATAACTCAAATAGCTCTATGCAACAATTTCATAAATACCTCCACACTGAAATGAAATGAGAGAGCAAGTTTATAAAGAGTTTTTGAAAGCAAAATAAACGGTCGAGATCAATCTAAGATCGACGGTTGAAATCTAGACAACCTAACCCTAGATAAAGTTTCCAAAATAAAACCCAAGATCAACTTCTTCTGATATTCGATGAACCTAGACACAATTTAGTCAACCTCCTCCATTATGACGTGGCAGCACGTTGACCTTAAACTCCAACCCTTCCAAGTCATTTGCACATAGAGCAAAGGTGATCTCCCAGTCTAATTCCTGCTTCTGAAAGGCATCTCTGATAGACATGAGGTTTGATGCCTTAGCCAAATTATTCTTCAAGACTGGTCCTGTGATGGCAAAGAAGATGTCCTAAACTCTGACCTTAAATTCTCCAACTACATATCGCTCTCCCGGATAGTCTCGTTCCCAAGCATCTTTGTAACTACAAGGAAGATGTCATGAATTGCCCTTATCTATCCTTCTATTCTATCGGCATCAACTTTCACCTTTTCCAAGACTTCATTTTGTGCAACTAGTGTCCAGAGCCAACTGTTGAAATCATAGGCAGCCCTTGCTTCAATTATCTTCTGATCAACCAACTCTTGGGGTGAGATTCCTTTCAGCTCTCTAAGGCATGGAATGATTCTATCCTGGACATCCTAGAAGTCAGCCCACATTTCTGCCATTTTCTCAATCCTGGAAAGCAAAGGAGAAGTTTGATCATATGTTGATGAGATTCCTTCGATAAACTTGGCTGCTTCTTCTCTTATACTTTCTATCCAATCTCTAATTTCTCTGGTTGTTACTATATCTTCCTCAGAACTTTTGACTACCTGTTGTGAATCCAAAAGTGGGAGAACCTCTGCATTGGCTTGATCAAGCGACTTAGTAGTCAAATGCCGAATATATTCTTTCAAGCACTCTACTTCTCTCTTATGCTCATTCTTCTTTTTTTGTCTCCTCGTCCAGCTTTGCCTTCATCAAAGCAACTAAATTGTCTAAGTCCTCTTTTACTTGGGCCAAAGTCAAAAGTGGTGATCTCATGCTCATGAGGAGCATTGTCTCCTTTTGCCTTGTTCACCTTAGGCACGGCTATCTGCACAGTACGGTTGCCTGCCTCATCTCTCTGGATGATGGAAAATCTCTTGGCTTGTTTCTTCACTGCAACCTTTTCTAGTCTGGCTAATAAATCTGCCATATCATCTTCTTTGAAATCCTCTATTGCTGGTGTGTTTACTTTCAACCTTTCTTTCAACCAATCAGGAATAGTAGGTTGCTCAATGCCTTCCATCTCCTGATTGTCTTTCTCACATTCAATACCTCGAACGGCAAAAATCATACCTTCTTGAAATTCTCCTTCGTCCATCTCGTTTTCATTTTCTGATTCTAGAATCTTTGTGCCCATGGGAGATGGTGGTTGTTCATTTTCCTCATGGACTGATTATGCATTCTCTTCATGAATTGAAGAAGGAATGTCTATCTTTGCCAATGACTCATCAACAGTTAATATATATTTTTCATTCTTAGATGTGGCGAATCGAGAGGGTTCTATCCTTTGCTTCTTCTGAGCAAGCTCTTCATTTACAATTGTGTTCCCCTTTCTTTGAGCACTAACACTTTGAGTTGCTTCTTCATTTGAGGAATATCCTTTTGCTGCTCCCATCAGAGTATATGTCAAAGTTATATTTTTCCTCTTTAGCCTGTGACACTACTGATCAACCCACCACCTAGTATACTGCATAACTGTCCGCATCAAAGTGGTTAAATCTGCATGTTTTGGCTCTGACCACTTGATAGGAGAAAGGGGTGCATGCTCATCAAAGTCAGGCTGAGTATATTCTCCATTATCTTCCAACTGATCTAGCACAAGAAAAGGTTCAGTCATTCTAATGAAATTTATTGACAATCTAGAAAACAACCTTTTTCTGATATCAAATTCATTTGCAGCATTAGCCCAAAACTCTTCTATGTCTACCCTGTGTCTGAATCTTCCTTCATTTGCTGATCAGATATTGTTATGAGGATCATAATTTTCTCTAGGTCGATAGAACGTGAAAGGGTACCACTGCATCTCTAGCCTGGCACCCTCAGCTGCCTGCACTGTCGAACAATACTCCTCCATATTTCCAATAAAAAATGGAAATGTGATTGCTACCTTCTGCTTTATCCTTTTGAAATTCTGATATGTCTCGAGTTGTCTAAGAACTTCAAGGAGAATCATCCGGTTGGTTGGATAAATTAAAAGTTTACAAGGACGACCTTAAAAGCCTTCGACCCTTATGTATGTAAACTTTGGAAACTAGATAAACCAGGATCCATATCTGCTGATCAAACTTTTGGATTCGGGAGACAATCTCTGGTGAGTTCCTCCTTGCAACGTCCTTGTAATGTACATTAGGAATGCATCATGTGCTCGATAGCTTTTCTCCTTAACCTGCAACTGTGGGTAGCAATCATAGGACCGGAATTCGTTCTCTCCATTGCCAACTATACCTCTACAAATTAGTCCAAAATAACTATAGGCTGCAGCTAGTAGATAAACTATTTAAGAACTCATGTAGAATGATTTTGTCTTCTCTAAAAGTAAATCCATCAGCTGCTCATGAAAGTTATTGTTGATTATGCAAGACCAATTAAACATCCCGACTCCTGATGTGATCTCGTCCATGAAGTAATACATCCATGTTTCGAATGGTGTAGCCTTAGGGCTGCCCATTAGCCTATTCAGCAGCAGGATAATATCACCATACTCTTCCTTAAAGTATGGGCGCAGCAGGACCTTAGGCACTTTCCCTTGAGGCCTCTTCTTCTCCAACCACGATTTGTTTGCATTGGCTGCACAGAGCTCAGACTGAGTATCATAAATCCTTCTAGTATCCTCTTTTGTCTTGTAGGTGCTCTTATTGTATTTTAGAATTCCAAATGTTTCCTGGATGGACAGCTCTGAAAGGTTGGATAAAACCCTTCCATCAGGTGCAACGATTACTCTTGACTGTGCGTTTTAATGTCTAGCACATTCAACCATAAGTTCAACACATTGCTTGGCCAGAGGAAGTCCTGTTGCCTGGACGATGCCATTCCTCATCATCCACCAAGCTATAGGTGTTGGCAGGTGTCCATCAAGACCATACATTCTCTCTTTGAACTCTTCCAGATCAACATGTCTAAGATCAATATCTGTGACATTCTTCCATTTAGACTTGATCTTGGATTCCATCTACTTCCCTTTGCTGGCAAACTTCATTGATGCTTCCTGAATGGTGTTTCCTGCAAAACACATGAAAACTTAATATTATTTTCAAATTTTAATTCTAATTCTTAATTCCTTTTCCTAAAATTTCACTTTCAACCTGATAAATGGTTAAGTTCTTGTGAAAAAGCAAATTGAAAGTGAAGAGTTTGGCCAAAAAATTGATAAAATTCAGTCAGATTGAGTCTTTGAAACCTCTTTATGACTGAAATTTACCTCTGATTCTAAAAATCTTTCTTAAAATCAAAGAAAATACTTAATTTCTTGACCTCTAACACTTAGAAGATTTTCACTTCTTAAAAATTTCTCTTGAAAATCAAAATCCACAAACTTGAGAGAAAACCTCTTCTCAATAGTTCTCTAGATTCTCAACCTAAATAATGAATGTGAAAGTGACTTGGTTGAGAATATATAGAGTTTAAGTCTTTCCAAAATGGAAAGTTTTATTTTCCTCTCAAAATTTCTTTCTCATCAAAGAATCTTCTAGAACTTTCTAGAAATCTTGGATTTTGAAAATTTTCTCTGTGTTGAAAATTATTTCTATGAAAATAATTTTAATTTTTTCATGTGACAAATTTATTTTCTAAAATGCTGGTCTGATTTCATGTGAATAAAATTTTGTCTTCCCTTATGGCATGTCAGCTTGATAATCTTCCTGTTGATTAGGCATCTTCACATATTCCATTTATACCCAAATGAATCAATTTGTGTCAAGGATTTGATCAATCTTGCAAGGGTTTGGACAATTTCTTCATGCCTTAGGGTTTGAATTTGAGAACAAATTTGTTTCAGTCTTGATGTCTTGGCATGCTTCATGGCAAATGGAAAGTTCGGACAATTACATGTCTTTGACAGATTTCTTCTTGTGTCATGTTTTGGATTGTTTGGCGTGCTTGAAGACTTTCTTCTTGGCAAGGCGAAGTTCACATCTCCTTGGACAATTGTTTTAATTTGTGCTTGATTCAGTTGGACAAGACCTTGGACATGTTTTATTCCTCAGTGAATTTTGGATGATTTTCTTCCTTGGATATGGAAGGGTGGACTTTCCACATTTTTTGACAGATTTTGGTTCATGCTTTATAAGCAAACTTTCAATATGTTATCCTTTTAAACCCTACGCAGGAGTTTGATTAACTCATGCCATCTTTACTGACTGTAGATCAGAGTTTAGTAGGGTTTGTGTTTGGAAGTTATCCTATCATTATGCTTGCTGTTCATGGTGAATTTCAGTGATGACCAGACAGTTTGTCTTGCTTCCTGTCATGTCTTTTGTCAAGGTTTTCTTCATCTTGGATGAAAATGTTCCATGCTTTGTAAGATTGATTTTGTCTTTGAATGCCTTCTTCTTGGCAGGGCGGAGTTTACATTTCCTTGGACTGGTTTGTATAGGAAGATCATTTGGAAGACTATCAAAACATGTGTATTTCTTTATAGAAGACTTGAATAATCTTTCTCCTTCAAGGTGGACTCAGAGATGACCAAGGTGAATTGAGAATATGATAACATAAGCATGCTGTATTGTTTTATCTTTGTGCCAATTGAACCTTTAATCTGCTGTCTATGGCAAATTTGGAGGATTTTGGATATGTCAAACTTTTTAATTGCTTGTTCCAAACCCTTGAAATACTTTGCTATGCGAATTTTGGATCAGTTTGTTGCCATTGCTCTCTTCAATCTGCCTTCTTCTCTTTGCTTTGATCAATTCGAACCTTGCTTGGTAAATAATGAAATCTTGCTGAAGCAACACCTTGTTTTATAGCTTCCTAGGTGGTTTCTAGAAGCTTTGTGCTTTATTCCATCCTTGAGAAGTTTGAACTCTTGCTTGGCAAAGAATGAAATAAAACCTTGTTTTATAGCTTCCTGGAGACTTCTAGAAGCTTTTAATTTTGGTATAGTTTTATTGTTTTATTTCATCTTTGAGGAATTCAAACTCCTTTACTTTCTTCTAGAAAGGAGTCTTGAAAGCTTCTATCATGCTTTGGAAAGCTTTATTTGCTTTATTCTCCTTCTAGAATATGAGCTTGAAGAAGGTTCTTCACATGTCACATGTTTTATTGCTTTTAAATGCCAAGTCATCATACTTGCTATCTTTCTCTCTTTGAAGTGCCATGTCATTATTTCATTGACAACTTGGAAGGCTTCCTTGCTTCAGTGGACTTTGGAGTGTTTATGCTAACTTGATGAAGGCGGACTTGAATGGCCTTCTTCCAATTTCTGCTTTGCTTGCCAAAAAATCTTTTCTTTTCTACCCTGACAAACTTTGAAGGATGTTACACATTATTTCCTAGGCGAACTTCATGTTCCTTGTGCCATGCTTTATCAAGGCAGACTTTACCAACCTTAGGACAAGTTGTTTTGTGCCTAGGCGGACTTTGAAGTTCCCTTTCCACACTTCCTTAGGCGGACTTGGATGAGCTGAAGCCAAGGGTGGACTTTGAGTCTTCCATGGCATGTATGCTTTGACATGTTCTTGGCTTATTTTTCTTAACCAAAGGTAGGAGTTTAATTGACCTTCGCCATGAGTTAGCTAGCTGAAGGTAGGAGTTTAACTAACCTTTGCCATGAGTTCATCTTTCCTTGCCATGCCAACTTGGAAATCTGTCTTAGAAGATTGTCGGATATTTTTGTGAATAAGATTAACCTTAGGTAGGAGTTTGGGTAACTCTTGCCATGAGTTAGTCGACCAATGGTAGGAGTTTACCATTCATTGGACAACTTCATTGTTCCTAGGCGAACCTTGATCCTGCCTGAATATTTTCCATACTTGACCCTCTTGGGCGAATTTGATTGACCATCTACCTTTCCTCTTGTCTAACTTTGAGCTTGGGTGAACTTGTCTAAGCATCTGTCATTTTTACTTCTCCAACTTAGGCGAAATTTTCAATGTGCCATATCTAAATTCTTCATACTTTATCAACATTGTTCATGCCATGTTGATACCATGTTGGTTTATCTGGAACAAAAACCCTAATCTGGATTTCCATTTTGCTTATTGCACTTGGAGAACTTATTTTCGAAATCTGAGAACATGGGTACTGATAAAATGGCGAATCTTCTGGAACAAAACCCTAATTAGGGTTTGTATTTCGCTTTTTTCCCTTAAAGTTGTCATTTTCAAAATCTGAGAACATGGGTAGTAATAATTTGGCATGGGGATCAAAACCCTAATTCCAGAAGAAATAAAAATTCAAACCCTTGCTTATTATACTCAAAAGCAAAATTTCTCGCATCTGAAAACATGGGCAAGACTAATATGACCTAAAGAACAAAACCCTAATCTCAGAAAAAAGAAAAAATTTCAAAGCCTTGCTTTTTATATCTAGAGACAAGATTTTCAAATTCCGAAAAAATGGGTAGTAATAAAATGACTTAAGGAACAAAACCCATATGCCACTTTCAAAAAAGCAGAAAAAAACAGAAAAAAGCAAAATTTTCTAAAAATAGCGAGTTGTCAAAAATGACCCAAGGCAATTGCAATCCTCATCCTTCGGACCTTCTGAACACTTTGACAACACTCAAATGCAATTCTGAGCAAGATTTCTCAATTTGACTCGGGATGAATTCTCAAAAGAAACTCTAACTTAAAACTCTCTCAAAATGAGGATTTACGAAAATGCAGAGCTAAGGCAAAAACCTAAAAAATTAAAAAAAAACAGGGGGTCCCCATCGCAGTCCCCATCTTCACCTTGCTTAATATGCCATGAAACTTCCTCTTATTGGTCCCACGAACATGTTGACTTGAAAAGACAGCAATAATTTGACAACTACTAAGAACAAGGACACAAGCATGGCTTACAAATGACAAATAACAAGGTTTTGGCTCAAAATATGACTCAATATGAAATATTGTTTATGGGTGAATAAATTGATACTTGAAATAACCCACCTGCAAATATAGGGTAACTCCAAACAGTATAATTAGTCTCACTAATTAGATTTGTGCTATCCAAGCAAAGTGCTATCCAAGCAAAGTTCAAGATGGTTCAATCAACTTGAAAATGTTCAACTATTATTTCTTGGATTTTAGGTGATATCGATGATATTGAGGCTATTTTGTTGCATCACAAGAAAAAAAATCATAATCATGTTACCAACCTACTAGCCAAGTCAGTCTTCAACCCTAGCTTGAACTAGCATCTCATAATATAAAGAAACAAATTTCCATAGTTCCATGGGGTTTTGGGATGTCTCCTCAAGGGGATGGGGGAATGTGTTTTGGAGATGGAGGTACTTGAGGCCTAAGTTTGGAAACACCGTGGGGACGGCAGTAGGGGGGCGGCAAGGGAGCAGTGCTAACATAATACATATAGTACTTGAAAAATTAGTTTTAAAAATATGTATATGTATAACTGTATAACAAATAAGTAAACACATTGCAATGATTGCAATGAACTTTGAACAATAAGTTATAACTAGAAACTAGAAAGATTGTGTTGTAGTATCTTAAAAGGATCTAACCCTAAAGATAGTAAAAGCTCTAATTAACTTACCCCTATCATTTCAACTCAAGGTATAAAAATAATAGCATAAATCTATTTCAATTTTGTCATCATGAAAAAAATCTTTATATGTGTAATGATCACTCTAAATGATCTTATATTTTTTAACAAGCATAAGAACCATGCAAACTGAAACAATGCTTATCTCTTCTATTAAGTACTGATAATGATTACAAGCTGATACAAATTTTGGTACAGGGCAACACATTGAAAAGACACTTTCTAGATTGCCCAAATTGCATGAAACTAGCATCCAATAGAAAATAATAAAGGAAAATACCTTGGAAAGGCAGCTCAAATGATCACTATAGGTAGGGAACACACATATTTATTTAAATTACTGTATACAACAATGTTGGTCTGATACAACTGGAAAATATGTTGCAGGTCTGAAACATCACCATTGTAGGTCCAAACAACCCCTTAAAGCCTCCTAAAACTCACTCTATGCAACCATGTGCACCCCCAAACAATGCCAAACAATGCCAAACAGCCTGAGATAGACTCAACCATACCAATCAGTCTTGAAAAATTGCAAGTCCGCTCCAAGGTTGAGGGACGTATGGGAGTCCCTTTTAGCATTTCTAACACAAGAAACTTTTGAGAAACGTCCCCCTGGTGAGGAAATATCTCAAAGACGGCAGAGGAAACTTGGTGGCAGTGAAGGGATGGCAGAGGGACGTTCCCCAGGCGTCCCCACGTCTCGAGGACATCCCCGTCTCAGAAACACCAGCATTTTCAGGGGGTACGCATCCCTGTGGAACACTGCAAATTTCCTCTACCCTACTCAAGATCGTCATCCAATCACCTTGGCAAAAGAGTCGGGATGAGTGAGCCATTTGCAAGTTTCAACAATATAATCTACTGTCCACTAGAATGCCAATTGAATCTAGGTCATGAAGTAACAAAAACCATCTCAAATGATACCAAAGAACCAGTTGTGAAAAGCATCTATAGTGGCAAGGCAAACTATTGAATCCTCAATTACTAACTAATAAATTGTAAATCGTCCCTATTGAGGATTGGATAATGTCCTCAAAAGCTAGTTTGCGCTAGGCAAGGACAGCTAGGCAGGCTATCATGTTCATATGCAATAGTAATCTCACTTAAGATTTTGAAGACACGTGCATACCAACTAAAAAGAAATCAAGGATGTGCTCTTCTATCAAAACCTCCAAAGAAATTGTCATTCTACTTCTATGTAGATGTCACCTTCACTACCCTATAGTTGTGTTCAAATCTATTAGGTGTAAAAACTCCATCTATCTATAACACCTATTGTGGTATAACCTAGAATGATCAAAAATCTAAAATGACATGTTCAATATTAAATAAAAAACAGTGTGCACAATTGCATGGTGACAAGAAACAAATATATTTTGAATATATAGCATACAATGATGTAACGTCCCCTTCTCATTAGTACGTGGGGTTGGCCTAATATTTGACCCTCGTAGGCCAAGGAGTTGATAAAGGGGTCGTCTTGGCAGCTACTTATGGCTTCACATTTTATTTTACATGATTTTATGGTGAGATAATGTGTTCTCACATATGATGTCACGTGTGCACTTTATATTTTAGAAATATTTTAATATTTAGTAAAGTGCAACTAAAAGATTATTTTAAGGGGTGATTAAATATTGTTTTATTAAAATGGAATCTTCTAGAAGGAAGCCAATTCATGTGTGGGAAAAGGATAAAAAGGGAATGAGCCTCATGTTGTGATCATCGGTTATTTGACATCTCTTCTTGTGTTAAGAACTTGTGGAGCCAAGGGTTTCTGCAGATTTGGGTCATTAGGAAGGATACCTCCCTTTGATTCGGATAATTGAGGTGGTGAAAGATCCTCCGAAGGGTTGCAATTGTGAGTGAAGGATACCTCAGTCCTTCATACTTGAGTTTATTGTGGTTGACAGCATGCATTCATGGAAGGCGATTTTGGGAGAACACTTCAACTCATTGGTGAATAGACATTTATGATTGCGTCTACACATTGAGATAGGCAAGCCAATTCTCTTGGACAATATTGGAAGTAAATTTTGGAAAGAGTTGCAGTCATTTCAGGTCTGACACAAATTCGACCAGTCCCTCCATACCCCACGATTTTACTCATAACTTCATCTTGGAGCTTCGATCCAGTCCTAGATTGGAGTGCCCACTTAGGAGGAGTTCACTAATGATGATAGATGCTTAATAAGGAGTGAAGGAGCTGATATTTATTTATTATTGTCACTTACATCTAAACAGGGGCGATTTGGGTGAAGGGTTCGATTTGGGACAAGGAAAGCATAGGAAGACTAGATATTGCTTGCTTCTTCATCTATACACCAAGGCGCTATTAATATTATATTTTCCTAAGTTATTAATGCTCAATAATGTAATATATTGTAAGATATTGTCTTTTTAGTTTCTTATTAGAATCTTTCTATTTTGAGATTCTTTGTAAATCTTTATAATAATCTTCATGATCATTCGTAAATACAACAATCATTTTTACCAAATTATTTTCGTAATATGGTATCAGAGCAGAAAGAAAAATTTTGTTTTTTCTAAAAAAATTCGAACGAAATTTTTCATCAGTGAAAAAACAAATCTAGGGCTTGCAATTTTTTCAAAGTTCGAAATTCAAATTTTTTTTCTAAAGGGTTTTCTTCCAAGTGGTTTTTTCTACTGTTCTTCATGTTTTTTGTGGCGGATTTCTTTTCAACCAGACCTTCGTCCCGTGACGCCATTAATCCTTTGTGCGTGACACAATTTTTTCCACCTGCAAATTTTTTCTGCCATTTTTGGACGTAAATCTGCATTTTCGATTAGGGTTTTTACCCTTCAGATCAAGTCAAAAAAAATTTTGATTGCAGATTCTTGGTGGGTTTTTCGAGAGCTCAACTAGGTTGTTTTCAAACTTTTGTGGGTGCATCGTTTTCCGTGTCTCGAATTTCGTGCCAGCAGATTTCAATTCTAATTTCAGATTCTTTTTGGGTTTTTCACAAGGATTTCTAGGTTGTCTTCGGATTTTTCTTGGTCATCCAAAAAAATTTCTTGAAATCTGTGTCAATCGTACTTCATATTTTTTTTGATGTATGTACCTGTATCTGCCTCTGTTTTCTGCAATGGGATTTGTGCTTTGTATTTCGTGCTATCGCCTCTTCTCTAATTTTCGTTTTATGTGCATTGGAAAACGTATAAGATGGTGTCATTGACCAACTTGATGTTGGAAGGCAGTCAGCGATTTAATGGCAAGAATTATGACACCTGGCAGCAATGCATGCTGACTATTTTTGAATATCGTCGCCTTGATGATCTTGTTTTGGGAATAGAATCTCATCCTACCACAGCCAGATCAGATCAGGACAAGTTTGATGACTGGAATCAAGAGGTTGTTATGCTTCTCAAGCACTCTGTCACAAATGACCAGTTACCTCAGATTCCTTCCAGCAAGTCAACCTCAAAAATTTGGAAGCATCTAAAGGAGTTGCATGAGACATCCGACAAAAGTCAAGCGTTCTTTCTAAAGAACCAGTTGTTCTCCATCATGATGGATGAACACGTGTCCTTACAGGAGCATCTCACAAAGATAAAGGACATTCGAGATCAGCTCGAGGCTATCGGTCGGAAAATGGAGGAAGTGGATATGGTAGTCATAACCCTCAAAAGTCTACCTAAATCCTACGAGCACTTCATAGAGACTCTCATCATTACTTCTGCAATAGGATCGCTGGAAACAACAGTTTGGTAGCAGTGCCACTTCATCCTCCTCTGAGCAAGCATTTGCAGCCAAATCCTTTCACAAGGATAAAGGCAAATTTCAGTCATCTCAGTTCTCTCAGTCGAAGGGCTCTAATCAGTCACAAGAAGGCTCGAAAAAGAAGAAGGTTCAATGCAATTATTGTCACAAATATGGCCATCTGATTAAGGATTGTCGCACACAGATAGCTTCCGAACAGCAGTAGCAAGGAGGGTCTCAGCCTAAAGCCAATGTTGTTGAGCACACAGAGAAAAAAGAGTCTACCTTTTACGCCTTCATGGCTAAAAGACCTGTAGACCATGTGAAATCTTCTGCTTGGTATATTGATTCTAGTGCTTCTTGGCATTTCACTCACAAGCGTGATTGGTTTACAGAATTCACTCCCTATACTAATTCAGTTATTTTTGGAGGAGGTGAGGAGTATACCGTTGTCGGCAAGGGCAACGTTCAGATACAATCTGGTGGGAGGAATCTCATATTTCTCAATGTGTACTACAATCCCGGCATGGAACTGAACCTTCTCTCTGTGAATCAGATTATGCGTCATTCTCCTCAGCTTGATGTCATCTTCAATGCACATAAGTGTTCTATTATTGATCGTGCGACGCGCGCTACAGTTGTTGTTGGTATTGAGGATCATGGTCTTTACAGACTTGTGGATACAAGTGATTCTCTTGAGCATGCCTTCACAGCAAAATCCTCCTCTATCACCCGTCTATGGCATCAGCGATATGGTCACCTGAACATTCACTATCTTGCTCAACTTGTTCGGGAAGACTTAGTACATGGCCTACTTGAAATTCAAACTCAGAATCAATGAGTTTGTGAAGCTTGTCAGCCTGGGAAGCAGCACAGGACATCGTTCAAGGATGGTGACTCATGGCGAGCATCTAAGGTACTGCAGTTGGTCCACACTGATGTATGTGGTCCAATAAATACTACTTTTGTTACTGGGTGCAGGTATTTCTTACTTTTTGTTGATGATTACAGTTGTAAGATGTGGGTGTACTTTCTTAGACAGAAATCAGATGTGTCTCCTGTATTTCAGAAATTTAAGGCCTTGGTAGAAAGAGAGTCTGATTGTTCTATTATTACTCTTAGGTCTAATAATGGGGGGGAGTTTTGTTCTATTGCTTTCTCCACTTTCTATGATACACATGGTATAAAACGTCAGTTAACCACACCATACACCCCTCAGCAGAACGTCATAACCGCACTGTTACAGAAATGGCTAGGTCTATGTTGGAAAACAAAAATGTTCCTAAGAAGTATTGGGCAGAAGCAATGTTTACTGCAGTGTATCTCCTTAATAGATCTCCCACTCATGTTGTTAACAGGAAGACTCCTGAGGAAGCCTAGACTGGTCGCAAACCCAGGATCAGTCATTTGAAAGTTTTTGGCTCTCTTGCATATGTTTGGATTCCAGATTCGAAGCGCTCTAAGTTGGATTCCAAGAGTCAGAACCTCATGTTTACATGATACAGTGACAACCATAAGGCCTACTGGCTGATTGATGTAGACACTGATCGTCTCATCTTCAATCGCGATGTTCTCTTTGATGAAGATTGAGGACCATTTCAGCTTTCCTCCTCTGAGCAGAATTCTGAGGATCTGCCTTTGAAGGCTTCTGATTTAGGTGTTTGTCTTCCATTTGGTTCACCTGATGGGAGAGATGATGCAGATTCTGTATTTGATGATGCACTACCTGAATTTCCTCCGGATGATGCTAATCTTCCACCTATTCCAGATCCTCTTCCACCTCCAGTTCCAGTTATTCCTCCTCCATCTGATGTTGGCACATCTACTCTCTGGCCTAAGTGGTGGGCTAAGACCATCAGTAATCTTTGTCCTGATGAGCTCATTGAGGGTAGACCTTCCACAAATAAGGGCAAGCAGCAAAATACAATTAACTTTGCTCTCATGGACAACATTCATAGTATTTATGAGCCTCAGACTTATACCGAAGCAAAAGGGATTCCAGAGTGGGAACAGGCAATGGATACAGAATACCAAAGCCTTCTGAAGAACAACACCTAGGTTCTCTCTGATCTTCCTCCAGGGAAGAAACCCATTGTATCATGCAGATGGTACCTTGGATAAATGCAATGCCAAATTAGTTGCTCGAGGATTCACACAACGAGAGGGCATTGATTATGAGGAGACATTTTCTCCTACTGCCAAGATGAGTACCATTCGTCTTCCTCCCGCTATTGCAGCTCAATTTCGATGGAAAGTCCATCAAATGGATGTTAAGAGTGCCTTCCTCAACAATGAATTGCAGGAAGAAGTCTACATGACGCAGCCTCCTGGTTTCAAGGTTGCCGGCAAAGAACATCAAGTATGTAGACTCATTAAAGCACTCTATGGACTTAAATAGGCACCTCAAGCGTGGTACATGACGATTGATCAGTACTTGGTTGCTCAAGGTTTTCAGCGTTGCCCTTCAGATAGTGATTTGTATATCAAACACTCTGGTGATGATATTCTCTTTCTTGTTGTCTATGTGGATGACTTAATCATTACTGGCAGTTCAGCACATTTGATTGCAGAAATCAAATAGGATCTGTGCAAGGAATTTGATATGACAGATTTCGGGCTTCTCCATTATTGTTTAGGTGTTGAGGTTTGGCAATATTGTACACGGAAATAAAACTACTTAATTAAGTTGTAATGGTGTTGGTTAGTTGGCAACCGAGGGATGGCAATTGCGGTGCGACGGTTGGCGCTCGCACCCCCTCAACATCTTTATATACTTCCGAATGTAACTTGTGTACAACAATTATGAATGGAATAACATCTCTTATATTGCATCTGGTATCTATGGCATTATTATTCTGCATTACGTGTTTTATCTGTGTACTTTAAGTTATTCACCCGAGAGGGCAAACATTTGGCGCTGTTGCCTAGACGTACTCGGGAACGGAAGACGCGGATGGCGCACGGACACGATGGGCCTACCCGTTGGTGAGATAAACCCAGAGGCCGACGATGCCCAAACCGAGCTCTACAACGGAGAAGACACTGCGACGAGGGAATTTTCAATTCTGCTCTAGGTAGCCATCGAGACATACGTCCGACGAGAGGCCACGGAGGCGGAAATCCCACCAAGTGCCGTGTGGACAGCACTGGAGGTTAGCCCGGCAGTAAATCGGTTGATGAACCATCTTCCCCGGTTGCTTGCACAGGCATCGCTGGCACAACAAGCTCACCTGGAGGAGATTGCCAAAGAAGAGCAACGCCAACAGATCCTTCAACAGTACAAAGATAGCAGCCGACGGGAAGCAGAACGGGATGGCGCCAGGCCAGGAAGGAATTGAACCTTGAACCTTCTATATTCAAATAAAAGTGTCATTGACATGAGTTGTATCTGACGAAATGAATTAATAAAGACGTGATTTGGTTTATGTATTGTGAATTATGGAAATGTACGGCAATAATGCCCAACCTATTGAATAAAGATAGAAATAAAAAAGCAGAAACGGACGAGTGGGAGGCCGCGCAGAGGGCCTTGATTCTGGAGCAGCAAGTAGAACGTAGACGGAGGCTGAGGCAACTTGCCGAAGGACGACCTGCCGAAGGGTGGCCCGAGGGGAACCAAGGAGGTGTCATGGAGGGTGCAGAAGCCAACGGAAATTTCTACGCATCGCCAGAACACCGTAGGGTGCGGAGCCACGAAGAGTTTCTGGAGGAAACAAGGTTATGGCAAAATCTAGTCGAGGAGACTCCGAATCAGTTTAGAAACTTATCCCTTACACCACGAAGTAAGGATCACCAAAGGGAGCCAGGAGTGGGCGCGGGTGAGAACGAAGAGGAGGACAACCATACGGCTGTAGGTGCGACACACAACAGGTAAAACACCGTACCCCCAGTCACCCACGCAGGACACACCACCGGCACCGGAGGGAGCAGCGCAGGGGCTCAGACACAGCCACAGCCACCTCAGGGGAGACGACCCCCATCAATGGTGAGTAAACAAAAACTACCAAAGTTCAACGGCGACGGGAAGGAAGATCCCGTCCGCCATTGTCGAACGTGCGAAACCATATGGTCAGCAAACGGTGTTACCGATCAAGACGAATGGGTAACACAATTCCCAGCAACCTTGAGGGGAGTGGCCATAGACTGGTACTCAGATATGGATAAGGCCAAAGTCGGCACATGGCCCGACCTGAAGGAGTTTGGGATAGAGTTCCACCTCCTAAGACATGACAACGAAATAATCGCCGAAATCTATGGAACAAAGCAGAACAAGAACGAGACTGTTCGAGCCTATAGTCGGCGGCTGAAGGAACTATTGGGGAAAATGGAGAGTCAACCAGAGGATGGGTTGAAAAAGAGATGGTTCGTGGAGGGACTGAAACACTCCCTCCGAAAGAAGATGAAAATTGTTCCACCGACATTGTACGAAGACGCATACAATAGAGCGATAAATCTCGAGAGCGAGACCAAGACATCGAAGAAAAAAAAGGAGGATAGCTCGTCCGAGGAGGATGACTCTTCACAGGAAAGCAGCAGCGACGGCGAGGCTGGCAAGCGGGTGCAAGCGCTCCAGAAAGACATGGAACGAATGAGGAGGGAGTTCAAAACAATGAGAAGAACTGGTCAGACCGAAGGGGACATATGGTGTACTGAGTGCAAAGAGGAGGGGCATACAAAGGGTACTTGCCCGAAGAAAGCATTCTGCGAGATTTTCCAAGTGATGGGACACTCCACCAAGGAGTGCCCATACAACATGAAAACCCAAAGTACACAAATGAACTAGGTGCTGTTCACGGAGCAGACCACAACATCCACACCAGCGGGTACGGGCCAACAAACTAACACAACAGCATCATCTGGAGGATACCGAGATAACAGACGCGGCGACGGAAGTAATAACAACAATAACAATAACAGAAACCAGATCTAGTATGACGCCAACGGCCGGCCAATGATCTAGTGTAGTGCCTGCAATCAGTGGGGACACTTCGCCCGCGATTGCGCAAAGGAAGCCATCCCTCAGCACCTCTGCCGATGGTGCAGGCCAGGCGACCATGAAGACACAAATTGCCCGAAACCTGGTGTAAACCTCCTAAACATAGAACCCACGAAAGGAGAAGTGTTGGCAATCACAAGGGCACAGGCCAAAAAGGGTGCATACCCAAACCCCCACACAGAGATCGAGAGAGTGCGGGAAGCAAGAGACGAGATCACAAAGGAAATGGCCGCACAAGGACAGAACAGCCACCAGACCTCAAATCTGCCACGAACAAGGGGAGAAGAGGAAATCTTACGGCAGATATTGTAGATGGAGGTACCCATGAGAATACAAGACCTCCTGGGGACCATGCCGCAGTTAAAAACAGCTATCTTAAACTCTGTACCCTCACAAGTGAAAATGAGGGAGGTCGTGAGCCCCACAGCCGACCCTGCATTAAGGGAGGTCGTAAGCCCCATAGTCGACCCCATGTTGTTGGTAGTCAACAGCGGATGCCAACCGGCGGTGGTAGAAATGGGCATACTAGGGACTACCTTGACAAACACTATTGTGGACGGAGGGTCAAGAGTAAATGTGCTCCCAGAAGCCACATGGAAAAAACTGGGAAAGCCTACGTTGTGGCCCCCAACGTTCAACCTACTAGAGGTAGATCAACATGGGATTAAACCCCTTGGTACCCTCATGGGCCAGCAAGTGATGATTGGCACGCAGCCATTCGTGTTGGATTTTGTAGTAATTCCCCTAAAGCAGAAAAAGGTATGACGCCTTTCTCGGGCGTGGGTGGCTCATTGCAGCAAAACCAAACCATAACTGGAAGCGGAATACTCTTTCCTTGGAAAAGGTGGGGAGGAAGTGCGTGATCGATCTCCGTACGCAGATGGTGAGTGAGGAGTTGGCATCCTCCTCCGACTCGAAATCTGAGGGAGACCAGTTGGGGGAGGGCGAAGACGGACGCCACATGGAGCCTAGTGACGAAGGGGTGTTAGAACTGGAGGCATGCTCAGGGGACAACGGGGACTCCTTGAATGGTCTCTTCCATTGGCAAATGGGAGACTATGAAATATTTACACCCTTGTGCAATGTATTGAGCATCAAGGAAGAACCAGATATATTTCCCCCAAAGTATGGTGAGTCCAAGGAAGGGGAGGCCTTGGTGAACGAGACACCGGCACACCAATTTCCGAAGGGCGAGCCCATTAAATACCAGGAAGCCAATTTAAAGGAGACAAACCTCGAGGGGATGAGTGACCCCAAGATCATCCTTGTCGAAGATGACTGGAACCCAGTGCTGAAGGCTGCAGCCTTCAAAATTTTCCTTGAATACAAGAATGTCTTTGCATGGACGTACAAGGACCTGAAGGGCGTGCCCCCAGAGCTATGTGTACACCGAATAACATTGGTACTAGGAGCCCAGCCGGTGAGGAAGCGGCCTTACCGTATGAACAAGAATTATGCTGCACAGGTGAATGACGAAATTGAGCAGATGTTGGAAGCGGGCATAATCTTCAAAGTTCAGACAAGCGAATGGGTGTCTCCCATTATGATTTCCCTCAAGAAAGAGGCCAATCAGATCTGGATCTGTGTAGACTTCCGATGTCTGAATGTTGTCACTATTAAAGACCCGTTTCCCATACCCTTCACCGACAGCATCTTGGAGGAAGTAGCTGGACATGAAATCTATTCCTTCATGGATGGGTTCTCTGGGTACAACCAGATATCCATCGCGGAGGAAGATAAGTTGAAAACAACCTTCGTGGTGGAGGACGGTGTGTATGCATACAGCCGAATGCCCTTCGGTCTATGCAATGCACCTGCCACCTTTCAGCGCATCATCTTGCACATCTCCGACAAGATGTTGGTGGGGAACTTCAAAGCCTTCCTGGACGATTGGTCTATTTCCAACGGACAGGACATCCACCTAAAAACCCTCAGGGAGTGCTTAGAGATCTGTCGGAGGGCACGGTTGGCCCTCAATCCGAAGAAATGTAGATTCATGGTACCACAGGGAAGATTGCTTGGACACATTGTGTCTAAAGAAGGATTGAAAACAGACCCAGACAAGATTCGGGTAATAGTAGAAATGGAACCTCCTACGGACGTCACGGGGATAAAGTCCTTCCTTGGTCATGTGGGGTACTTCAGGAGGTTCATCAAGAACTTCACTGAGGTGTCCCACCCGTTGGATAGGTTGACACGGAAAGGGGAACCATACATCTAGACAGGGCCACAGAGCAAGGCCTTTGAAGAGCTGAAGACAAGGTTGACGGGAGCACCCATACTGGCATACCCGAATTGGGATAAGGAATTCCACGTTCACGTGGATGCCTCAAACTATGCCATTGGGGCTACATTAGCCCAGGTAGGAGGACACGGGTTGGACCACCCCATTTATTGCCAGCAGGTTGCTCTTGAAGGCTGAAAAGAACTACAGTACCATAGAACGCGAAGCCCTTGGCATGGTCTATGCCGTACAGAAATTCCGTCATTACCTACTGGCCACACCATTCACATTTTACGTAGACCATCAGGCACTCATGTACTTGGTAAACAAGCCTATTATCTAGGGGAGAATAAGCCATTGGCTATTGCTACTACAGGAGTTCACATTTTCAATTGTGGCAAGACCAGGGCGAAGTCATGTCATAGTCGATCAATTGTCCCGGATTAAGTCGAGGGAACCTCCAGAGGGAGTAAATGTTGATTTTCCGGATGCACACTTGTTCCAAATAGCTGTACTTCCATCGTGGTACAAAAAGATTGGAGAGTACATGTCAACGTCCCGATTTCCGGAGGGAATGTCGCCAGGGGAACGGAGAAAGCTCATATTAAGGAGCAGGACTTTTTCACTCATCAACGGTTTACTCTACAAAATGGGGCCAGACCAGATATTAAGGCGTTGTGTCATGGAGGAAGAAGTACTGAGTGTATTAAGGGAGGTACACGAAGGACCTGCAGGTGGACATATGGGCCCGGGCACTACAGCCCGCAAGGTACTCCTGGCAGGACTGTGGTGGCCAACGGTACATCATGATGCCAGGGAGTGGGTCGTGGGGTGCGACACTTGCCAACGGGCGGGCAAACCTCTGAAGCGGGACTTCATGCCCCTCAACCCGTCGCACGCACAGGAACTCTTCGAACGATGGGGACTCGACTTTGTAGGGCCTCTTAAGGCTAGTCGCACACAACGGTGCCGGTACATTGTGGTTGCGACAGAATACTTGACTAAGTGGGTGGAGGTGAGGGCTCTCCCGGATAACTCTGCAGTAAGCATAGCTAAATTTATTTACGAACAAATCATTACGCGATATGGTATACCTATTCAATTGACCAATGACCGGGGAGGCCACTTCATGAACCATGTCATACGACTGTTGACCTCAGAATTTAAGATTTTTCACTCATTATTGAGCCCATACTACCCACGTGCCAATGGCCAGGCCGAGGCCACAAACAAAATATTGGTATCGGTAATTTACAAGTCCTGCAGAGTAGAAAAGGAAGATTGGGAGGAGAAGTTACCCTCTGTACTATGGGCCTACAAAACGACTTACAAGGTGACCACGGGTCAGACCCCGTTCCAACTCATGTACGAGTAGGAAGCGGTGGTGCCAGCGGAATTCATGGTGCCAAGCCTGGGCATTGCGGTAGAGAACAGACTCGGAGATATGGAGAGCCTGAGAGAGAGACTGTATGCCTTAAGCAAGTTGGACGAAAAAAGAATGATGGCACAATGGGCCACAGAGGCAACCCAGCAAAGACGGAAGGTCTGGCACGATAAGCATCTTCGGCAAATGAAGTTTACTCTGGGGCAGTTAGTGTTGAAATTCAATGGGAGGAACGAAATCAAACCAGGAAAATTTAAAGTGCGATGGCTAGGGCCCTTCAAGGTACGCGAAGTCAATACCAACGGGGCGATTAAATTGTGGACGCTCCATGGGAAGGAGCTACCAGACGCGGTCAATGGGTCGAAATTAAAACAGTACCACGAACGGGCGACCGATCTTGGAACCTTTGGAAGAAATAATTTTAAAAAAAAAAAAAAAACGTACGGTCGTACAATGGACCATACAGTCAAAGAAAAAAAAAAAGTTAAAAAGTCACGGTGGCAACACCGACGGTGGTAACCACCGTGCGGTGGTAACACTGACGGTGGTAACACCGATGGTGGGACCACTGTGCGGTGGCAACATCGACGGTGGGACCACCGTGCGGTGGCAACACCGACGGTGGACACCACCATCATGCAGTGGACACCACTGGAGTATAAAGCCCGCACAAACAAGGTGCAAACCACAACCCGCACAAACATAAAGCCCACGCACGAAAGGGAGAAAATACGCAGCGCACGCAAGGGAGAAAATACGCAGTGCACGCAAGGAAAGAAAATACGCAACCCACGCAAGGAGTAAACCACGCAGCCCACTCCGCCCAACAACGAAGGCATACACGGCCACGCAGGAGGAGGTAGTTAAGGTGGTTCCGTAATGGTACGGCTACAACCAGGAAATCAAGGCATGGAATCTGCTAGGAAACAGAGTTGGAAAAAACAGTTGCAAGCTTCCTCCAGTAGCAGCCAGATGGATAGCAATACCAGGGTCTTATCGTCAGGTGTACGTGTTGCAAGCAACACCATGGATGCCAAAGCCCGACAGAAGCAAAAGCAGAAAGCACCTCAAGCTGCCATAAGTGGGAAAAATACGTTAACACCGCAGAATATCACCTTTGAAGCCCTAAATGGGTCGGAATGCCGGAAATGGTGGCAGGACACTCCCGAAAATGATTTGGTGAAGCAGAACCTTCGTAAGGCAGAAGTGGAGTGGGCTATTCAAATGCCCGTGTTTCCTATCGGCGAGTATGAGGGTGCCCTACGGTTCATGGTGGACACCTTCGACAGACACACGCACGAGTACTTTCGAGTACCTCGGGAGGGATGTCACCGTATCCTTCAAAGCGATGGACTTTACCAAAGTATTCGGTATTCCAGGGAGACAGGGCAGGAAAATAGAGCTGAAGGCTAAGAAGATGAAGCGGGAGGAGGAGTATTGGATTAAATTAATATCTAGGAACTTGACGACAACAGAGCTGGACAGCGTGGCGAATGCCACGAAGGGACGAGGAATCCGCAAGACCTTTGTTGCAGAGGGCCACTAGCCGTGCATTATGGATGTCATTAAGAGAAGGTTGACAGGATCGGGTAGGGCGTCAGACATAGCCCTCCCTTAGATTATGCTCATGAACGGGTTGATGAATGGCATTGTGTATGATTGGGCCGCGTTACTAGCAGAGCGCATATATGAGTTCTTGACGATGCAGCATCGCACGTTCTGTATGCCCCACTATGCTATAGGGTTGTTCTTGGAGGCCACGCGGGAAGCAGTGCCGGAGGCAGAGTTGGAGGTACGACCGCAGGGACCGTTGGCAGCAGGTGAGCCTCCTATCATGTATTGGAGACACTTGGACATTGGGCACTCTTCCGCGAAGCGGAAGCGAGCGGTAGATACCGCCTCAAGGGAACTTGATAGCGGGAGGGATTCCAATAGTACAGAGGATTCAGAAGCGAAAGATGAGGAGGATGATAGCAGCAGGGCGACGGAGGAGAAGGTCCTTTTTGCCCCACCCCTGCTACCGATGGGCACACCTGCGATGACATCTGGAATGGTCGGCACCTTTATTCCGGCATTTGGGCAGAGCCGCACGCCAGTTGCACTTGGCCCCATCCAGCAACAAGTAGCATCACTGGAACCGACCCCAACCACGGAGGCACTTACCGAAGACATGGTAGAGTCACGAACGGAGGAGTCGCTGCATCGAGTAGTGGTCGATGAGGAGCAGGGGCTGAGGGAGGTGGTGGAATCGGCAGGTACAGTAGGGTCTATTTTAGCATCGCAGGTGCAGGTCCACTTTACACCACCAAAGACTTGTCAGTTGGCGGTGTCGCTTGTGGCATCTACCACACTCCAGGCAGACGCTACCATGGTCTAAGCATGCCAGGAACTTGCTTGATAGGTTTCGAATGCAGGATTGCAAACCTGCTTCCACACCTATAGAGACTGGCTTGAAGTTATCAGCCAAGTCTGATTCTCCTCCTGTAGATGAAACACAATTCAGGCAACTAGTGGGCAGTCTCATCTATCTTACTGCTACTAGACCTGATCTCAGTTTTGTAGTGAGCTACATTTCAGGCTTCATGACAGCCCCCAAGGCTAATCATTGGGTAGTAGCGAAGCGTGTGCTGCGTTATATGAAAGGCACCTTTGATTACGGACTTCTTTACACTAGGAGTCATGATCCTAAACTCAGTGGGTTCACAGATTCAGATTGGGCAGGCTCGGTTGATGACAGGAAATTAACCTCTGGATATGTGTTCAGTTTGGGATCCAGTGCAGTCACTTGGACTAGTAAGAAGCAACAGGTAGTGGCTCTCTCCTCGACAGAAGCAGAATATCGGGGAGCAGTTAAGGCAGCTTGTGAGGCAGTTTGGCTTCGCCGGATGCTTGCGGATATGCACATATCTCAAGTAGGTTCGACTCCCTTGTTCTCTTACAATCAGGGAGTTCTCAAACTTGCTAAGAATCCAGTCTTCCATGAAAGAACCAAACATGTAGAGCTTCATTGGCATTACATTCGAAAATTGGTTGAAGACGGATCCATTCAGTTGCTGTATGTTCCTACAGCGGAGCAGCAAGCCAATATTCTCACCAAGCCCCTCAGTACAGATAAGTTTGTAAAATTCAGGGGGTCTATTGGTGTAGTTGATAGATTGAACATTAAGGGAGGGTATTAATATTATATTTTCCTAAGTTATTAATGCTCAATAATGTAATATATTGTAAGATATTGTCTTTTTAGTTTAGTTTCTTATTAGAATCTTTCTATTTTGAGATTCTTTGTAAATCTTTATAATGATCTTCATGATCATTCGTAAATACAACAATCATTTTTACCAAATTTCTTTCGTAATAGGCGCTTCATCCAGGTTCATTTTTGGCATTGTTTCATTGAGTTTCAATCATGTATGTTTGAATTAGTGGCTGCCATTAGTACTCAGAAATTCTGAAACTAGTTTATTGTAAGCCAACAGTCTTGGCCATTGCTAAACATTTTGTAATCAGTCTATTGCTTTCAATAATAGGGAGGGATAAGGTTGCATTCAATCTATATGTTGTTACTCAATCATTTGGTTGCATGCCAATTGTTTGTAAAAATACCAGTCTGCTGTAGGTGTTCATTTCTTGCATTTGATTCATGTATATGCATATGAAAAACATAAAACTATTGCATGTCCATCCTAGAAGGTTGTCTTAATGTTTTAGAATCGTTTGCAAGCAATAATACCATTGCCAATTGGAGTTAGTACTATTAAAGCAAGTCTGAAGTCATATGCCAAAGTTAAACTGCATAACACGCAGAATTATACAGCTGTCCAAAACCGCATAACATGCAGGTTAACAGTCTGAAAACTAGAACATCGGGTTATCCGACAATTGTTTGTTAATATTCCCTACACTTTCAGTCATATAACAGCAGGGGATATTTAAAATGAATCATGTCATTTAACCCTTTCAGTGCTATAAACAACAGTTCCATATATGGATTTATCCAATAGCAACTAAAAAATGGATCTACACTAACAAAATATGCTGCCAGACAAGCATTATGTTCTGGAACTCCACATACCGTGTGTTTAGTCCCACTCCTGAACGAACAAGCTGAACAATTCGAGGAACTAATAGTTCTAGAGTAGGAAGATCAACATATTTTAGACACAGATCAAGGGTCTCCCACATGGGGGAATCTTTCGCAACAGCAATACGCAAGTTTTCAAACTTGTCTCTTCGAATACCAACATTTTCTGCATGTAACTGTGGTAAACAAATAAAGAATCAGTAAGAGAACCTATGACTTCTTTATTGCTAAATGCAGTTCATGTAATGCTGTAACATATAAGAGTAATGTCATGCTAAAATTGTATCCTAATAAAACATAATAACATCTTAAATTGCACAAAATGTCATGCAGCTCAGACAAAGTTTGGAAGTTACTAATCAATAGCCCTAATATGATAAATATTTAAGTAAAGCATACAAAAATATCAGTATGAGGCATGGAGACATGTAAACCTCTGCATAATTGAGCCTCTGATCTTCTAAACTTGAAAGGCTTTCTAACATACAGAAAACCAAATCTGGTAAATGGGGTCGAATTGCATCCCCAGCACCCTGCAACAAAGATGTGCGATGAGACAAAATGACAAAGGTTTGGATGATTTATGCCATTTCAATTTCAATCAAACGAAGATCTGCTATTACTAGAGGAATTTAAATGCCCAATACACTACAAATTATTTACCAGTACATACCCAACTTTGAATAATCCATGATAGTTTTAGGTTGGTATGCTTTGCAAAAAGGAATCAAAATCTTCAGACATTTCTAAATCAATGATTAATATTCTGTGATTTATCATATAAATAATGTAGCAATTTGAAAATTTCAGTATGTGTTTTGGCACATTGCAGCACTATTGATTTTTCTGAGTGGTTAACCATCTTTATGTAGAAAGAACGAATTTTATTGAAAGGTAGCAATAGAATGGACAATCAGCACATCCATTCATATGACAAAATTATTAAAGCCTATACTGTTAAATAGATATTAAACATTCCAACTCTGGATGAATATTTCAAAGCGCAGCATACAACATATGACAAAAATCAAAGTGAAGCAACACAACACTGTACGTGAATTATCAGAAAACAAGTAAATCAATGCATTTATATCACTGGTGAAATAAATGTAAGACATCTGCAGAGTGATAATAATAAAAATTATTGCGAAGAAACCCCTATATAGGCATAAGTCTCATGTTCATACATGAAAGAGAAGCCACGATGTTGTGCAGATACTACACAATCACACCAATTAAAACTCAACCCAAGCGGAAGCTTAAATGTAACCATGATATAATTAGATTTTAGCTAGAAGAAATCACATAAGCATATTTATCTAGAGTAGGCATCTCCAGTTGATAATCATGTACATCGTACTCTAGGATTCAATACAATTGTAAAATTTCCAGAAGCAATAGATGTGCCCTGAGATGAAATCCAATGAGCTATGACTCCAATAACTTCTTTTATATAAAGAACTGGGTTTATAAAATTACTGACAATGGATTTTCTACAGTGGAAGTTAGATTTAATATTGCTTCTTTAGCATGCATAACACACCCAAAAAGAATCTAAATCTTGTAAAATAAATATTTGTTGAATGTTTACAGTGCCATCATTTCTATTTTAGTTAGACTCTTAGCACCTTGGTAAATGCATATGCATTTTTTAAGCATAGAAGCTATCTGAAAGTTATTGCCATAGGTAAGTGACCCATTTCTGTACTGCAACTACTAGCAAAACAAAACTGAATCTATAAGTTACGCCAGCTAAAGTTGCAAGCTCTTACAAGCAAGTATTGGTGAGTCACAGCTAATATACTCACCTGGATTTGTCACAGACCCATTCAAAAGAATAACTCCAATCTCTCAAGTATGAAATATATTTCTAAAATATATTTTGTCAAAACAGAATACGTTACATAATTTGTGAGTTGTTTACATTTTTCTGAACGTCAAGTTATTATTTGATTTTCACTTGCCAGCTCCCAAGAGTCCACATCATACGAATTCTGTTATAACACAACATTCTTGGAATAAATTATCATGTTCAGAATTTCATTGATACTGGATTTGTACTTTGACAACAATATTAGTTGTACTATTGTTGCTCCATGGATCACCTTAACTTGTGGCCATTCTCAATGTGAAGCTTTCACAATTATAATTTGTTCATCTGCATAGTAAAGCCTTATGTCCCTCCACATTGGTACCTCCTAGCACCTGGACTTATATCCAAGTTTTTCCCAGAGCACTCAAGAGTAAAATTCCTATAAAAATGGGGTTCAAATATATTTAAGAGGGGCATTCTACGGTGAAAAAAGTCAATTGGATTTTCTGAGTAATATTGAATTTTTAGCTTAAAGTTTTATTACAGACCCCTAATGACAAGGTGATGAAATGTGAAGGTTACTGATTAACCTCAAAAATAATATCCTTATTAAGTATGCTTGACCTCATGATATTATTCTTGGTTTATAGTTGTCTTTGACTAGAAGATCGCACAGCATCAATTTTTGCAACACACATTTTCCTTCAAAGAATAAAAACCAGCATTGAAATAAAAAGCCTGTGAGTTCGTCAATATGACTATCCTTCTGCTATCATATTTGCATCTAAATTTGAGTTACATACAATTGATCTGGGCTTTTCGTACAAATCAGAAGTAGAAATATGCTCAAAAAATTGTTAGCCTGCTCCTTCAATTCCACAGAATGCTCTGCCGTGGTAAGTGACTCAACATGTTGGAAAAATATGGATAATGGATGAGTAGATTTTATATTTACTGATCTCTCTATTGAGTCCTACACAGATATCAAAAATGTATGAAGGGTCTTACGTTTTCTTTGTTTGCTTCAAAAGATTTTAAAAAGAGCTAACCTTAGAAAGTTTCATGATCATTTTGATTGAAACTTGCTGCACACTTGAAACTTTGCTCATCATACCCTGAGAAAGCATAAATGGCAAAACAATAGCCATTGTTGCACTTGCATCATTTCTGTCTGTGAGGGATGTATCGCATAGCCTTGTACTTAACGAACTTGCCGCTCGGCAGAGACTGTCACCAGCATTCCGAACAGTTTCCTTTATGTCATCCATAGCACGAAAAGCTGTGATCCAGATTCTCTCCAGGTATTTTCCCACCTAATGCATACACAATAAATTCCAGAATATTCAATTAGAAAAAAAAATAGTACGATTGCCTTGAGCAACATGCATTGATGACAGGGCAGTTCATAAATTTTTCCAATTTCAAAATCAAATAACCAATATATTAAAATATATAGAGAATCATTACACCAAAGCTATAATCATTTTCATATTATAAGCTTCAGTAACAGTTTATATACCTGCCAAAACTTGCTACCTGTATAGAGAAATGCACATAAACAAACTGGAAAAGAAGACAACCATCATGAATGAGCTGGCAGTAAGTTTTTTGCATTTTTAAAGAAGCATATTCTGTTTATCCAAAAGAAAATGTAATGTCCCCTGTTGATGGAGTACCTAATTTTTGCTCAAAAATAATAAATCCAATAATACAATTTATTTACAAGAGTATTCTTTCACTAAATTACAAAACAGCAATTGAATTTAGGAAAATAATCGATTAACATCAAAAAAAATGATAATGAAGATTCCTATTGTAAACATGCACACTATAGCTGATTCCTAATAACCAACCATATTAGAAACTTGAGGGGAAAGCACAATAGAGCACCAGGAGACTGTTCTCCACGACTAAGCCCAAGAGCACTGAACAACCAACCAATTCAATCCGACCCCTTGGCCCACAAGCAATCCAACTCAATGGGTAGTCTACTTCATTGAGGGAACCCATACACCTGCATCTCCCTATTATGTTTCCTTGCCATTTCCTAATATGATTGCTTTATAAAAAAAATGAATAATTACTAATCCTAAGATTCTTGATGAATTGGCAAGTTAAATAAATAATATGTTCTATACTAAATTCACAAACTAATATATATGGGATTCAAATATGTAACATACCAACTACTGCAGAAATATAAAGTTTGTTGTATCTTACTGCCTTATAATTCAAATTATCACTGCTTTATAATGCTAATTTCTTACTGCCTTCTTATCCAGATCAGATTTCAATGCCTTTCTTCCTGCCATTCTCCAAGACGGGGTCTGCCTTATATAGTCCTCAATATGGGACGAAGGGTCCCAACCAATATTAAAGATTACATCATTCCAATCAGAGATGTCTCCTCTTAGTCAACACTGCCCCTTCACTAACCACTGTTTGTTGAGTAGATGATTTTCAAGATAATTATATTAACTCTAAACAAATCGCCAACCTGATGGGGGTGGTATAAAGAGGGTGATCCACTGCTTTCAGGTGTCATTTTGGGCATTTTGAGTTTTTGGTAATGCCCTTTTGATATTCTGGTTTTTAGCAGGTCTTGGGAGGAGCAGCTCAGACATATTGAGGGAGGTGTTGAGCATTCTAGAGAGGGATTATTTGTATGCCAAAGAATCCATTTGTGTTTTAGGCATGACAAAGTTGTTATATGAGTCACATTATCAGCAAAAAATGTTATAAGATTGAGTGGGTGTAATGTCCCCATCCAACCCCTAAAACCAAACAAACAAAAGGAGCCATTTAAGGTCTAAGAGTGGCAGGCCTAGGACACCTTCAATTTAGGGTTTTTTCACAGTCTGTCAGGTACGCGTTGGGCTGTCTGTTCGTTTTAGGGCCACACGAAAAAGTCTCTGCTCACATTGTGCCCATGCAACTAGGGCTTTCTTTTGCACATCTCTTTTCCACAGCAATTGGTTTTGCACGATTTTTTTAAAATCGGGGGTATATTTTGGTGGTGACTACTCGCAACGGGTTTGTGCTGATATTTTTGATGATTTTTAAAAAAACATGGCCATTTTTCAAGCATTGTTCTGTGCGACTAGTCTCAATTTCGGTGCCATTTCAGGGTTTTCTTGGCAGACGAATTTCTGCAAGGTTTTTTCAAACAATTTTTTTTTAAATCATGGCTTATTTTTCTTCAGTGTGCAACTTAGGGTTTCAGACCCAGGTTTGCATCTTTATTTTTATTTTTTTAATTTCTCAATGAAAATAGAAGGGTTTTTCAAATTTCTTTCCAAAAAAAATTGTGGAGGGTTTTTGCATGATTTTTTTCCCAAAAATTGTGGCCTTTCTTACCATTTTTTCCACAAAACAAAGGATTTTGATTTTTTCACAAAATCTTGTGTGATTTCAACATCACATCGAGGGTTTGAGAATTTTTCCACAAAATCGCGGTGCTGTCTTACAGAAGCCTTTTTGACGATTCTTGGACAAATTCGTAGGTTTCAATTTTTTGCCAATTTTTTATCAACAAAAATCGAAGTCTTTTGAGCAGCTGATCTCAGTTTTTGTCTCTTAATAATGGGAGGGATGGCTTTCATTACCCAACATCATGTTGGAAGGCACTCAAAGGTAAACAAATTGTGGTAAACTTGGTCATATGAAGAAGTTTTGCAGAAAGCGGTTGGCTAATCAAAGATCCAACCAGGGAGGGTCTCACCACCAAGCTCATGTCACAAAACATTCAAAGGAAGAATCACCCTTGTATGCATTCGTGGCCAAATGACCTACAGATTATGTCAACTATCCATAAAGTAGTTAGTAGAATGACCATTAAGGGAGGGTATTAAAGTAATATTGTAATATTGCTATAATGGTCATCTTAGTCGTTTAGTTTCTTTCTAGAATGTTTCTTTTCTTGTTTCTATTTTCGATCATTTTTGTTGTGGAAAGATCTTCTTGTAATATTCTATATAAGGACTATTCCTCACCTTTGTTTAATCAAACAATCAATTATCATTTCATAATTGAAGATCATTAAAGCCAGATTTCTAAGCATAATAGCAGATTTAGTGCAGATTGTGAAAGATATTTTGAGCAGACTTGTTAAGAGATATATGCTAGATATATATGGGGAATAGATAAAGAGAATTAAAGTGAGAATATGCAAGCATACAAATGTTATGGTCAATGAGAAGAGGGGAATCATGGAGCAAGCATACAAATGTTATGGTTAATGAGAAGAGGGGAATCATCGAAGGAGATCGTAACGTCTATCATCCGTTGAAGAAGCAACATTCAAGTAGGTGGAATCTAGTTTTGATGGAGGTTGGTGCTTCCCAAAGGAAGAGATTGATATCTCTTGTTGATTTAGTGCTGACTTGTGGTGATTGTTGTCTCCAGTGGGTTGGTATCTACAAATCATTTATGAGGGGATTAGTGGTCGCTTTTGGGTTGGTGCCTACAAATCTTGTAAAGAGAATTTTATATAAGCAATATTTTGTCGTAGTTTTATCTCAAAAGGGTTTCCACATAAATCTTGTTGAAGTTATATATCTGCGAGAGAGTATTCCACTTGCGTTGGTGATTTATTTTCATATCCTCAGTGTAGCTAGCTCCTCCGTAACTATTCATCCAGCATAGCAAGCATGACATGTGCATTCGTCTTCCTTTCTTAGGCCGTCGGTGAAGTTCTCTACTTGCATTGTTGTCGGTGACTTATCTGTCTTCTTCAGTTACCATTTTTCATGAGTTATTGCGGGAGTGTGACCGTTTCTTTGGCGCGGATGTCTTTTGGTATTTCCATGATAGCTATTGGTATCGACATCTCCTAAAAGATTAGGCGTTCGATTCATAATTATATATATGCTCTTCTTGATGCTTGTTTTGCTCTCCTTCGGCAATATATTTATTTCTGAATCGTGCAGGTTATGGATAGTTATTTGTGTGCTTCATCATATAGTCACATGTAATACTTTTCAGTATTTTTGCTAAGTCCGAATTCTGAGATTTTCGGCATTCATTGTTTTATGGAAAACAATTGATGTGTAATTTTATGTTTTGAGAGGACGAGTATATCATTAGTTATCATTATGTCAAGGAGTTGTATCTGATAAGAAAGAGATTCAGACTTTGTGATAGTCAATTGAAGCTTTCAATATATGTATTGGTCATTTGAAATTTTCAATTAAGGTATTACTTTTGCGGGCTGGGTTTTTCACCCTCAAGTGGAGGATTTTCCCAGGATAAATTCTTTGTATCTTGTTTCAGATTTTTGTGTTGCTAAAACATTAACATGGTATCAGAGCCAGGTTCCTTCTATATAGCCTAACCGCCTAAAGGTAGATCCTGTGCTTTTAAGGAGTTCAATCAACAGGTTGCAGATGTCCAATCAGCTACTTGTCAGAACTTATGCATGCGATTTGAGTCTTTCTAAATGAAAGAGTTGCTACAATCTTCTTAAGACGTTTCATCCTTTGTTGAGCAGTTTCTTTAGAAGCTGAGTGTTCCTTTTATTTGTGTATTCTCTATTCTTTAAGGATTTTGAAATCAGAACAGCTTCGGTGAAGTAATTGGTTTTTAGCGATTTTGTTTGAAGGTGTGCACTGAGCGATCGCTGCGTGTAAATATGATTGTCGATGAACTGAAGATAGACAGTGAGTGATGTCAAGGGCCGAAGGCCACGCAGTCATTATCTCTAGATGCTTTAGTATGGTTGAAAATTCCAATGCTAAGCAAGATTAGGAAAGAACATTGGTAGAAGACTAACTTAAAGAGAGATAAGTATTTCCTTTGTAGTTGAATGATGTTCATGAATTTTTCGTGTTGTTATTAATTCATGCTATATCATTGGGATAGTGAATCATGTATGACTCTAGCATTAATATTTCTCTTCAAGATAGTCTTGAACTATTAGTAATCTCTCTTAATGCTTTTAGGACAGACTGGAGAGCATAAGGATGATGAGAGATTGCATTCAAGGAAGGAAGACCTTGATGATGGTTGCCATGAGATTGAGTTGGTGACTGTAGACGTTTTCTTGAAAAGGAGGAATTACCACTCAGAGGGAGCCTCACTTTATAGCTTCATAGGGAACCTGACACTTCAACTTCAGAGGGAGCTTGACTTTCAACTTTAGAGGGAGCCTGACTCTTTCAGCTTCAGAGGAAGTCACATCTTTTCGCTAATGAGTTATTCTTTGTGAGATAAGTTTGAGGTGAAATCCCTTGTTAATGAGTTCTTCTCTGTGAGAGAAGTTCGAGGTGAAATCCCTTGTTAATGAGTTCTTCTCTGCGAGAGAAGTTTGAGGTGAAATCCCTTGTTAATGAATTCTTCTCTGCAAGAGAAGTTCGAGGTGAAATCCCTTGTTAACAAGTTTTTCTCTGAGAGAGAAGTTCGAGGTGAAATCCCTTGTTCCACCCTCTGGGACTAGCTATGGTGGAAGTCATGTGTGTGACTTCATGACTTAATTTGCTTTTTTTCTGGATCACCCTCTAGGAGTAGCTACGGTGAATATTGTTATGCTGAGATAACATTTTTATTTGAAAAAATCTGTGATGAGTTTTTGTTGACATCTTTTGGGTTGCAGTTATGTGTACTTGTAATGTGATGACATATTGAAGATCTCTCTCTTGCTAAGAGGGAGTGTTGAAGTTATATAGCTGCGAGAGAGTCTTCCACTTGCATTGGTGATTTATTTTCATATCCTCAACATGGCTAGCTCCTCCGTAACTGTTCATCCAGCACAGCAAGCATGACATGTGCATTTGTCTTCCTTTCTCAGGCCATCGGTGAAGTTCTCTACTTGCATTGTTTATTGGTGGCTTATCTGTCTTCTTCCATTACCGTTTTTCATGAGTTATTGCGGGAGTGTGACCATTTTTTTGGCATGGATGTCTTTTGGTATTTCCGAGCTATTGGTATCAACATCTCCTAAAAGATAAGGCATTCGGTTCATAATTATATATATGTTCTTCTTGATGCTTGTTCTTCTCTCCTTCGGCAATATATGTATTTATGAATAGTGCAGGTTGTGGATAGTTATTTTGTGTGCTTCATCATATAGTCACATGTAATACTTTTCAGTATTTTTGCTAAGTCCGAATTCTGAGATTTTCAGCATTCATTGTTTTATGGAGAACAATCGATGTGTAATTTTATGTTTTGAGAGGAGGAGTATATCATTAGTTATCATTCTGTCAACGAGTTGCATCTGATAAGAAAGCGATTCATACTTTGTGATAGTCAATTGAAGCTTTCAATATATGTATTGGTCATTTGAAGTTTTCAATAAAGGTATTACTTTTGCGGGCTGGGTTTTTCACCCTCAAGTGGAGGGTTTTCCCAAGATAAATTCTGTGTATCTTGTTTCAGATTTCTGTGTTGCTAAAACATTAACAAATCTTGTGTGATCGATGTTGTTATGGTGATTAAGTTTGTCTTATACTCCTTGGGCTGGGCATTTAGGGAATACTCCTTTGAACAGATTTTCAATCATTTCCACCCTGTGCTTTTATTGCTTGTTAACCTGTCCAAATTTTAAATAGATTTTAAACCTATTTTCTAAACTTTAGGTCTCAAGTTAGTAAAATTGTTTCCCAATTAATTCACTTGATGATTTACCCATGAGTCAAATTCTAACTGGTTGTCATACCGACTAGGACCTATTCACTCAAATATTTTGCAATACAGGATGCCATCAACCATTACCAACTAGATGCATCTCTTTATAGAATTTTGAAAAAGGTACAGTAATTTTGCCTTTCAAAACAAATATAGGGCAAACAACAAACTAACCTGATCAAATTTGCGCCCTTGGAGAACATCTGCAAGAGCAATACATGAAGACTCACGACAGCGCCAGAGTCTAGACCCACTTTGTGCCAATAGATCCTCAATAATGTCATCAAAGAATTCATCAACAGTCTTCTTTGGCTCAGCCACAAGTGACCTCCATATATGCCCCATTGCATCCTGCAAAATAATCAACACCTCTTAAGTCTATCTGCAGAATGTATTTGAAACAAAAGAATATATAATTATCCACCACTAGATAATTTTACAAAAACAACCTAACTACATCAAAAATAACGATTGACAAAAATAAGGTAAAAAAGAAAATAAGAAGAAACTATCTCTTATAGATACAAACCAAAAAAAAGCTTATGAAATATACCTAAAACAAAATTTTGGAAGATTTGATACAAAACACAAATATCCTACTTTTCAGACCTGCCATAATAAGTCCCGTTTGTGCATACAAGAACACTAAGAGTTCATTTATAATTCTTCTAAGTGGTATGTCTACAGATTCCACTGATTATGATTTAAAAGTAGGTCTAGCATATCATACTTCCACGATTAACCTTAACAAGACATGTCATAACTCCATGCATATACCAAGTTAAATTTGTATGTAAATCACCTTATCACAGACTCTTTTGCTTTATCAGATCCTCAATCCCACAATAAATCCAAACAAAGCTTACTTGGAATTCAGTCTCTTTAGCAGTAGATCAACAAAAGTGTGTCCATGAACATTAAATGCTTAATAAATTTATCAAAAATAGAATAAAGCGCAATTTGTAAATGAATGAGAGTCTGGTGGAACATTGTAATGTCCCCTTTTTCAAACTAAATCAAGTCAGAGGAGCCGAAAGAATTTAGAAAGGGAATAATATAATATTAATTTAGTAAGTTGTCCAAAAAAGTACTTTAAGTTATAACTTTGGAAAAAGAACACTTAATTTTTTATTTTATTAAATTGGGCCAAAATTGAATAAGGATACATAGCCAAAAAGGCAAATAAAAATTATAAGCTGTACAAAAGGGTGAATATTCAATTAAAAGAATAGTAATTAAGTAAAAGGTAATTAATAAATATAAGTTGGAAAAAGATAAATTTTCAATTAAAAAAGGATTTAAAAAAAATTATTGGGAAAAGAGATTTATTATAGTCATTATCAATCTCCAAAAACCTTCATTTCAAGAGCATTGAACTTTGATAGAGCTTTTACCTTGAGAGGAAAAAACGTCTCAGTTTATTCAAGAATAAAAAGACAAAAACCTTCTAGTTCTCATTCTTGGCTTCATACAAGGGTCAATTTTTTGCTAATTCAATTCTGTGTGGAAATCTGAAAATAAAGAAAAATATATATATTTATTTATATTTTGTAGGGATCACTCTTCTTTTTCAGAATAATCTACAATTATTACTATTTTATTGTTGATCAAGTCAATAACCCAGCTGCCCTTTTCCTTTGTTGGTAAAGACTGCCATACAACTCCAAAAATGGCATGGGAATTGTTTAAAACTATGGTATTGAATCGGCTAGATATAGCCCAATTTTTTAGTATGAATCGTACAAATATTGGGTCCTGGTTTAAATCACCTACAGAATTGAGCAAGGTTTCAGATTATTTAAGCTAGTGATTTTAAGTCTAATCTAAGTCGAATCTAGGTCAACATTGGCAGATTTTTCAATGCACTTTTTTTACTTTCTGATAGACAAACGAACACCTTTTCCATAAACTAATTATTCTCATTTCATGTCCTCAAAAAACATTCGTAGGAAAAATATTGGTTGTGATTTGCCTGGGATAAAATTTAGGACAAACTCATTTATTTTATCACAACATGTAATTCTAATTTATTTATATACCATGCCAGGTTAAAATAGGCCAAACTTGTTTATATACTTACGATAGATTTTTTATAGTAATGTAACTTATGAGTAATGCCAATACTCGCATCTCTACCTATGCCATAAATTATATTTTCCAGATTTTGGCGTGAAGTTTTTAGATTCTTTGCAATTGAGAATGATATAAATTTTGTTGATGATTTCTCAATCATATTTTTAGTGATTTTAAATTTATTTGCATGTTGTGCCACTGTGAAACCTTCATAGATGATGGCTACACAAGTTCCTATGTATATCATATTGGATGCAAACCTTTGATGCAAATTGTACCTTCCTTACCTAGTCATACATCTTTAGAAAACCTTTACTAATTATTTTTTATTTATAAGGCAGGCTCTAAGCATTGTTTCGTATGTTGCATTATTTGTTTTTTTATGAACCCTATCATCCTAGGTACCATACAATTTAGTATTGGTTGGTGTTTAAAAGAGAATCGTACAACTCTAGACTGTAATTAATCACTCTATATATTTTGAAGGAGGCTTTTCCAAGTTTTATCAAATATAATAAGTCTCTAGCCTAGCATACTTCTCATTATCGGAGGTCATACAAGTTTCTAGCAAGTCATAACTCTTCTAGCCTTGACTATAAATCTTCGGGATTGTTAAATATTACTCAAATATTTATTTTCTGGAGCAGCATGTTTGTTATCTTTAGTTTACACATGTTACTATCAGCCAAATCCTTCTTGCAGCTATCATTTTATGTTTTGATTATCACCTTGTAATTTTGAAGCATTTACTTTCAGTTTGAGGGCGGTTTCCAGTGATTCCTAGTTGACATCATTAAGCTGGTGCAATTATTTCAATCAAGAATAATTGAGTTCATAATGTTGATTTCATGCTTATTATTTACAATATAATCAACTTGATAGTTTACTACCAGTAGTTGATTATTACTGTTAAAGATCTTGGTTGGTTCACTGTGGGATCCATGCTATCATTGTAAGAAGATATCAAACAGTTTATTCGTTGGATCCATTTTATTTCCATAACATATCCCTCAAATTGTCATGAACAAGAATCAGAAGATATAGACTCCCATTTTGGCACTGACGAATTTCCACTTACATTTGTCAATTTGGTATGATTGAAACTTGCATATCATTATCTGCCATTTTGGCAATCATTGATTCTATTGGTTTGATGTTGTTGTAATTTGGTTGGCTAGTTGCCAATATCTTGTTGATTATTTTCGTTGTCCTCATTATAGTCCCTATATGCCTCACATTGCCCACATCAAGAACTTGATGATGATAAAGAGCTAAAAAAATTGTTGATTGTAAAAAAATTGGTCGATTTCCGCTAACCATTTTATAATAATATTGTAATATTGATATTCTTGGAAATGTTGCCATTGATGTCAAAGGACAAATTATCATTGATGTCAAATGTGGGCAAGAAGGAAATCATTGTCAAAGTATGCTACATATGCAAGGGACATGATATGAACAATAATGGTATTGCATTTATTACAGACAACAAACTAAAGGCAAGTTATTAACAAAGATATGAATGGAGATATCGAAGTTTAAATACTTAGTAGTTTTGGCCAAATCCCATATGATTAATAAGTATTGAAGATGGCCGACTTCTTTATGAAGGAGATAAAAAACATATTAAAATAAAGTCTGATTTGACCAGTTGGCATACAGCCATAACAATTAAATAAGTTATGATTATACTTTATGAAGTCAGCACAAAGATATATATTTAGAGAATGCCACATTGGATTCCTAAGAGTAATCGAAGATTATATTCTCGTCCATTTGGATAGTTGCAGTGACAAATTTCAATCTTCTGATCTTCATGTTACAAAAGCTTTTTTGCACCTGATGAAACTGCTGCACCAGACAATCCAGATACATTATAAATCCAGTTACTTTGAAATAAATAGAGGCAATGATTAGACACAAACAGATAAATTATTTTATGTATGGCTGACTTCATTGGAGTATGGTTTCATTAGGAATGGATTCGACTTCATGTTTTATTGCAGCAGTCTATAGATAATGGCCGACATTAAAAACAACAAATGAATTTGGTTAAGGCAACTATTGTTAATGACAATGATTAAGGTGATGCTCATCAAGAGAAGCAACTATTTTTTAAGGAAGTATTTTTCTTTTGGAGACCAAATAAGGATTAGGAGCAACAAGATCTGTGAACGTTGATGAAAGGGAATGATTTCTGTGTGTCTTATTAAACAAACATTTTGCATTATGTGAATTTGATCCTAAATAAGGAACAATAGCAGCATTCAATACAACAACGATTGAAGGAGTAATGCTTATGTGCTTAACAAGGACTCATTAGAATATGCAATAATGAAAAGTCGGCACTGGTGTTTTATTGAATGAGAAAATATTTAACTACAACAATCACATATTAAAGGTGGAGTCCATGATTACAAGGCATTAACAAATCCTATCAAGGTAGCACTTTGTTTGGTCAGGACAAAAAGGATGTGCTTGTTACGATTATCTAATATACGTCAACCCATATTAAGGTGATTACAAAGGCCATAAGACAATAACTATTCTAATGCTATGCTTCCTTAATGTAAATGAAGGTCGAATAGATATAGCATAACCTTGTGATAAAAGTCGACTAGGTATAACATAATTGCCTTTGTAAAAGACAGAAATATATAAAATCGACATGAGCAATCAATGAAATTGATTGATATTAAGAAGGGCAGCGATTAGAGAATGGCTAAGAGCAACGATTTACATTATGTAATGAGCAAAGAATAATGAAAAGACAATGATTGTAATTACTGAAAGCATAGTATAACATATAAAGAACAGTGATTAAATCAATAGCAATCTCTATATTAAGTAGTGATTGGTTTTTGAAAAGACAACAATTAGTAAAGAAGAGAGATGTTTGTTTGGAAGGGTGTCACCTTTCAAAGGGGTGTCCCTACTCATGAACACATAAATTATTAAAAGAGAAATCATGCTAGGAGTTGTATATACTTAGGTCATTTGAGTGTTGTTCGCTTAAATTTTTTTATTTTTTTAGAGTAGGTTAGTTTGCTTTGTTTTCTTTAGATTAGTTGCTTTGCTTTCTTAGTTTAGTTTGCTTGTCTATTTTGTTTTGCTTTCAATAAAGGGGATTCCATTTGTGAAGGGCGTTGTTCCTTAAGACTCTAGCGTCTGCTCTTAACTATGTTCAGTCTATTTCTTGGACAATGATTTATGAAGTACTTTTGAATCCAAGGTTGTTCTTTTTCAACTTCGTCATTTGGTTAGAACTTGTGCTTGACTCGAAACAAGATCATTTATTGTGTCTTGACACCAATATCTTGTGATTACTATATACTTCACACAATGAATTCTCTGAATCAGTGTGGTCTCCTAGGTGAAGTCATGGCAAACAAAGAGAAAAAGAGAAAATCACCAAAAGTCTTACTTCAGTGCCACTATAATGCTCAAGCCTATGCGAGCTTCATTGTCTGTGAGCCTAAGTGTGGAAATATGTGAAAAGAAAAAGAATATCAAAATAAAAGAAGAAAAGAACAGAAATGAAAAATCAGAAGCACTTGGCTTTGGGTGTGCGGAAATCTCTATAGGTGTACTCTCATTATCAAAAAGAAAATTAAATCGCCGGAAGTAGAGCAATCTCCATGAGATTATAGAGATAACTCCGTCGGGGCTATGGACGCTCACTGGCAGCGAGGCTCTATCCAAAGATGCTTTTGGAGTTAAGACAAAATACACACACAATTGCACAGCTTGCCATGAAGGAACCAAAGAGTCATATTGTTCTTATGAGACGGTAATGAATACAATTTGCACACACTTGTAGTCTGAGATGAAGTGTCCTGATCCAATTTGAGCTTTTGCTTCCTTTTGAGTATGTTTTCTAGTCATTTGATGGACTGGAAAGAATTTTCCAAAGTTTCTATGTATAGATTGGTCTTATCTTTGAAATGTTCAGGAACATTTATTCGGGTTGGCGCTAGATGTTGTGACCTATTTCACACATCGCCCCATTGCAAATGGGGACCCCCTGTTTTGGCTTTTTAGGGTTCTACTTTGGCGTCGCAACTACTAATCACCAATCTTTTTACAATAAGGAGTTAGAGTTTTTGAGAATTCATTCCAAACCAAGTTGACAGATCATGCTTAGAGTCATGTATGAATGTTGTCAAAGTACTTAGAAGGTCTGAAGGATGAGGATCACAATTGCTTTGGGTCATTTCTGACAACTTGCTATTTTTAGAAAAAAAATTCTTTTTTGCTTTTTTCTGTATTTTCGAAAGTGGCATATGGGTTTTGTTCCTCAAGTCATTTCATCTCTAGCCATGTTCTCGAAATTTAAAAATCTTGTCTCTAGGTATAAAAAGCAGGGCTTCAAAAAAATTTCTTTTTTCTGAGATTAGGGTTCTGATCTTTAGGCCATACTATTACTACCCATGTTCTCAAAATTTGAAAATTTGGTCTTTAAGGGTAAAAAAGCAAAATGCAAACCCTAATTAGGGTTTTGTTCCAGAAGTTCAGCCATATGATCAATGCCCATGTTCTCAGATTTTGAAAATTAGGTCTCCAATTGCAAAAAGCAAAGTGGAAACCCTAATTAGGTTTTCATTCCAAATGAACTGTTGATCAAGTATGATGGTAACAGTGGGAGATGACACATTAAAAATTTCGCATAAGTTGAAATGAAAATGGTGGATGATCAATCAAGTCTGCCAAGGCTCAGAGTCAAACAAGTGAAATGGCAGATGATCAGACAAGTCCGCCCAAGAATGTCAAGCATGGAAGATGTCCAAGCATGATCAAGGTCCGCCAAGGCATAAGGAAGTTGTCCAAGTGAAAATGTCCGACACTTGGTAAACTCCTACCAAGGGTTAATGAACTCATGGCAGTAGTGAATCAAACTCCTACCAGAGGTTAAGCTCATCCACACACAAGGATGTCTGAAAGTCTTCAAGGTCCGCCTCATGATCAAGCAAAAATGTCTGATACTTGGTAAACTCCTACCAATGGTTAATTAACTCTTGGTAAGAGTTAGTTAAACTCCTACTTGAGGTTAGACCATGTTGGAAGAAAAATAAATAAATAAATAAACTAAGGCATGGAAGTGTAAAGCAAGTTGGAAAATAAATTTGTCACAAAAAATTTTAATTATTTTCCAAAACTAAAAAAAATATTTTCAAGAGAAAATTCCACACTTAAAAAATTTTCAAACAAAAAAAAATTCAAGAAATTCAAGAATTTTGGAAAATTCTAGAAGATTCTTTGCTTTTTTGGCAAGGATGAAATTTCGAGAGGAAAATAAACTTTCCATTTTGGAAAGACTTAAAACAAAAAAACACAAAAAAATAATAAAATAAAAAAAAAACCACTTAAGTTTTAAAAATCCTAAATTCTATATATTTTCAACCATTCACTTTCACAATTCATCATTCAGGTTGAGAATTTGGAAAGCAATTGAGAAGAAGTTTTCTCTAAAAATTTGTGAATTTTGAATTTTTGAAGAGAAATTTTCCAAAATAAAATTCTTCAAAAGTGTTGAAATAAAGAAACAAGGTGGTTTTTTTAGATTTTAAGACAAAATTTCAGAGTTGAAGGTAAATTTCAGTCATTCAAAGATTCAATCCAACTGAATTTTCTTACCTTTCTGTCTTATTTCTCTCAATTTTATCAAACTCTTGACTAAATCCTTCACTTTCAGTCCACTTTTTCGCAGAAACTTAACCTTTTGACAGGCTGAAAGTGAAATTTTCAGAAAACAGGATTAAAAATCAGAATTAAAATCTGAAAATAATATGGAATTTTCATGTGTTTTTGTAGGTTCAGGCGGACAAAGGTTGAAGTTCGCCTTGTTTAGAAGCATGGAAGATCAAAATTCATGGTATAAAGGACAAATTTGCCCAAGGAGAGGAATGGCAAACAAAGGTTGAAGTTCGCCTTGTCTAGAAGCATGGAAGTTGGCACATGGCTGTCCAAGTTAAAATTCGCCCATGATAAGGGAACAAGGTTTGATCAGCTTGGAATCATGTCAAAGCCTAAGCGCGTTCAAGAATAGAACACAAACTTCCAAGTCTGCCAAGGTCAAGAAGGATGGCAAAGCCAGCATGAAGAGGAAGCATGTCCAAGACACACTAAGGTTCGCCTTGTCTAAGATGGCTAAGACTCTTCAAAGTCCGCCTCATGCACAAACAAGTTGTCCGACACTTGCTAAACTCCTACCTTCAGTTGAGAAACTCATGGCAAGAGTAAAACAAACTCCTACTTGAGGTTAAGCAGAACAAACATGTCAAGGCACATGTGAAGTCCGCCAAGGAAATAATTGTCTAATGCTAAGCCAAGTCCGCTTTGGCATCAAACACATGAAGTCTGCCCATGATCAAACACATCAAGGTTGGCATGAGACTCTTGAACCCCACCCAAACTTGGCATAAGGCTGTCCAAGTCCACCCTCCAAAAGCAAGGCAAGTTTGGAAAGAGATTGTCCAAGTCTGCCAAAGCGGCAAAAGATAAAGCAAACAAAGTTGGCAAGAGACTTTCAAAGTCCGCCAAGCATAAGAAGACAATGTCTAAGCTTCTTCAAACCCCGCCCATACACAAAAAGGTTGGCAAATGAACATCAAACTCCGATCTGCAGTCAAGGGGAAAATCCTAAGGTCAAGTAAACTCCACCCATGGGTTAGGATGGATAAAGCACTTCAAAGATCGGCACAAAAGAAAGTAAACATTGGAAAAACAAATAAAGCATGAGCACATGACTAAACATCTTCCAAGTCCGCCAAAGATAAAGACATGGTTAGGAGAGAGATATGGCAAGGCTTCCTCCAAGTCCGCCCAACGAGAAAAGAAAAAGGTTTTGGCAAGAAAGAATTAAAAGATGGCAAAGTCCAACTTAGGCAAGTTGAAGTTGGCAAAACATTGGCCAAGTCTGACTTGGCATAAAAGACTCCAAGTCCACCATGAAGACAAGGTTGAAAGGAGAAAAACAAAGAGATCTTTGGACAAGGTTAGAAGAAAATACAAGTTGGTAAGGTGAATTACACGAAGTTTGCCAAGAAGGATAGACATAAACATTCCAAGTTGACTAGGCATAAATGGAATATGTGAAGATGCCTAAGCAAGACATGAAAATTTGCCTATGGCTCAAGGATAAGACATGAAGACAATTGACTTGTCATGCTGAAGACACAAAATGGCTAGGAAAAACAGATTTGACAAAGTAGTACATGAAATCAAGGGTCAAACAAACGAACAGGTTGAAAAATAAAAGTTTGACACATAAAAAATGCCTTAAGGATGGAGTTTTCCACAACCAAAAGAATTAAATTTTGACCAAGTGTTGGAAGAGAAACAGGAAGAAAGAAGAAGAATAAAGAGGGAAAGTAAGGAGAAGATGATTAAAATCCTTGTCCAAGGGCGGAGTTTGTTTTACTTAGCACAAGCGAAATCTAGAATTGAAAGCAAATCCACAGGCAAAGTGTGTCCGAGCATAGAAATGGTCAAAATCTTGGCTAGGTGTTGAAGGATCCACATGAAGGTGTCACAAAATAAAATGGACTAGCCAAAATTTGGCTACGTAAGGGAGATACTTCACAAAAAAGTTCCAATTTCCTCCATTGTGGCATAGGCACAGGGGTTTCCAAGAATCAAGAAAGAAAGTCTTCAGACTTGGCAAAATATAGAAAGAAATTCCAAACTTCTTGAAGGATTTCATCTCTTGAAGAGTCAAAGACAAATTCCCAATCAAGATCAGATAGTGGCAAGAAGACTATTCCAAACAAATTTCTAGACTTAAGCAATTTTTCACAAATTGGAGAATACAAGGAGAACACTCAACAGTTAGATTGTTCCAAGTCAACATGTCCAGGTTCAACGAACCTGACTTATCTAGAAGCTTCTAGAAGGCACACTTCACAATGTAACAACCTTCTATTTTATTATTGGTTTATATTTAGCAAGAAGGACAAGTGTCCTCAAATGTAATTTTCTCATTGGTCGAGCAATAGTTAGTTGTAGAAAACCCTAATTAGGGTTTTATTTTGTAATGTAGACCGTTGATTGAAAATCAATCCTAGCCATTGAATTGTAATTGGGGAGCCTATAAATTGAGCTCAAACCCTCATTTGTAAATTATGGGAGCATGTTAAAAACATGTTGAGATAAGTAATTGTTGCGTATGATTGCCAAAGTAATAAGTAGTACATTGTTCGAATTGATGGTGATTACCTCTTTTATTTTGGAATTTGCATGGTTCTTATCCCTCATCATAGTTTGGATTTCATTTCATGTATGTTAGAAGAATGCAAGATTTAATAAGTATTGATTTATGGTGAATTTCAGCTCATACTTTTGATGAACAGATGATTTTTGTTCATTGTGTAAAGTTAGTCTGGGCTTATTTTGTGGACATTTAACTTCTACTTTGAGTAATATTGTTCAATTGTTGGTATTATTCACAAGTATGAAATCATAAGCACATCCCTTGAAGATCGCACTCACTTTGTGTAGTTGTCCTAAGCGTGGCGAAGCAAAGTGTTGTTATTGAAGTCACCTAGTCAATGTTGTCTCTTGAATTCTTAGGAATAGGTTAGAATTTCTAAACCCTTATCTCCTTTTCATTTTTCTTGAAGTCCATGATCCAAGTCTTAGATAATAGAGCTTCATTGTCTAAACCTCCATTGTGAATTGAACATGCCAAGCGTAAGTCCCTTTGTGTATTACCAGCATATCACAACGCCCATTGAGCTTATCCGCATGTCAAGGCCTGACAAAAGAAACCTTGGAATTGCCATATGATATTAGCATAAGCAGTGATTTTTCAAGAGAGGATAGAGTGTCTTTGGATATTTTATTCTAATGTTTGGTAGATGATAAAACAGACACCAACAGGTTCCCACATATATAGCTTGTGTTCTACTTGTGTTACATAATAATTAGATTCATGTTAATGTTAAAACTTAATATGAATTGAGTATGTTAATGAGATCAAGTTAGATGCTCATAATATAAAGTTGAAAAAGTAAAACCTTCCTAGCAAGGACATTTTAATGCACTATCCAATGAAAATTCATTTAAGGAAGATGCTGAGGAAATGTTCCCATCACAAGATGCAAAGCTAATCTCCGTTGTAGATCCAAAAACTCAAGAATAGGTGATGGAAATTTCCTTCCAATAACTTTGGCCTTTCCCAAAGAATCATACTTAAAATAAGTTTAGAGATGCATGTGTCTAAGACGCAGATGAAGAGGATCAAATCAAATATGTGGTGATTATTATTACTACCGATGTGCTCAAGTTGCAAGATCTTGGTAAATGTCAACAGAAGAAGGCATGGTATTTCTATTTCTACCCATCTAAATGCTACATCTTTCAGAAATTGTTGCGAAGATTTATAGTAGGTTCCAAAGACTTTCAAACTATGAGCTATCATGACAAGATTCCCAGCTCAAAATAAGAAGTTATTTTTGCCAACTTGTTCATGTTCATGACATAACCCACACAATTTCCCTTAGTTCATGTTCATAAAAGAGCAATTTTGTTTTGTTTTTAACATGTTTTCCAATTTGTAACCTTTTTTTGTGGTGTATTGTATTTTCCATTTCAATAAAGTAAACGTCATGTTTTGTAAGGTGTGGAATAGATTCACTCCATTGGACAATTAATTGTTAGAAATAATGTTGTCATTGATGGCAAGAAGAAATGTCACATTGTTGTCATTGATGTCAAAGGATGATTTGTTGAGTAAAATAGATAATCTAAACATGAATAAAGAGAAGAGGATAATAGATTTGATGAAAGAGGAAATCGTTATAGACTGAAAGCCATACATCGCACTATCAAAAAGAAAATAAGTTGGTTGACTTCATGTATAACTCTTATGCAAAATTGCCAACATCATTCAAGATATGAGTGGTGAGATCTAAGTCTTTGTTTATTGGTGAAGTCAAAATAAAAGTTAGTGTTATATGGCCAACCCATTCAAGGGATAGCCACAATTGTATTGGTGCATAAAAGAATATTTGAATATTCTCAAAATAGCCAACCTTCAGGAAAATAAAATTAATTCAATGTCAAAGCCAACTTTCAAGAATTAAAGTAAAATAAATATTCTTCCAATAAGGCCGACCTTGAATGAATCGCTTCTTTTTCAAGAAGAGTTGCCTCCCTTCATGAAGGCAACGAAGTATATAAGTAAGGAGAGTTTGTCATAAAGGAGTTAACGTTTTCAATGTGAAATCATTCAATTCTTATCAGAGTTTTAAAGCAGATCTTGTATCGAGAAATAAAGATATGTATAGCATTTATAAAGGAATGAAGCATGGAATAACAGAGCAGTGATGGTATATAAAGGAGAATGTATGTGAGAGAAGAATTATAAAGGAAGAATATAAGCACATATTGTGAAGAAGAAAATATAAAAAATCAGTCATAGCTAGAGGCAGAATACATGAAGATTGGCAAGCCGGACAATGAATTAACAATCTTGCTGGACCAATCTCATCCTTGAGAAGCCTACAACCATTGTTAATTGGCAAGTTGGACCATGAATTAACAATCTTGCTATTTACATATTAAGGGAAAATTTGGTTGATATTGATAACATGGCAAGAATGACATGGGTATTGGTTACAAACTTGACTGATGACAATTTTTTGTAGGAGTAACAATAGTTTCTTGATGTTTCGCTTCCCTTTTTGGGCAACCAATTAAAGGTATCATTTTCTTATCATAACCAGAAGCAACCAACCTTCAATTATCAAATTCCCAGGAAATTCGAAAGCTTCAAATGTACATCACAAATAAATGCTAAGCAAAGTCTGCTTGAAACATGATGCATACAGTCGTCAATTATCATTGTTCATATGCTTGTTGGTATTCCCACATATAACCAAATTAACACTGCCATCTGTTGATGTGTTTTTTATGCACTTTGAACACGGAATAAAATACTAAGTATTCTATCCTCTTTAACAAAGAAACCTTATGTGCTAATCAATGTGATCAAATAAGATTACCCCAAGGTTTCTTTAGTCAGGTCTTGACATTGCAACAGATAGACTCGGTTGTAATGATGTGATGTGATATGCTGGGATCACAAAGGGACTTACACTTATGAATCACAGCTGGAACTTGCAAACTAACTTCTCTTGAACAAAAAAAGTTCAAAAGGGAAAGGGTTTAGAGAATCTATGCTAACACCTAGGGGCAATGATGATAATGAATAATGCTTTGATAGACAGACTCCTTCAAACCAAGCTTTGCTTCATCATGATAACAACAACTACGCAAAACTGATGTGATCTCCTAAGGTAATGAATGATTTTCATTATTGCAAATATTAATGCAAATAACCAATATTGGCACAACTTGAACAAATATCCACAATCGAACTTGGCCAAAATAACAAGGTTTAGGCTAACTTTACACTATAGCTTACAATCAGCAAACCACAAAAAGTATGAACCAAGGAATTTATCATATACCATCGCATGTATCCACCATAAACAATGAGCTTTAATTAACTTTGTGAAGTAACAAGAAACCATGCAACATGCTGAAATAACATGCGAAAATTCACCATTTACTCAATGAAAGTAGTATGTTTATTCCATCAAGCCTTGGCAACAATCTCTATCTTCCCTCCTACTCTACTTTAACTTGAATCTTCTACCTCCTAATTTCTAACTATTAACTATTAACCTTTATAAATGAAAAGACTAGGCCTTTTATAGCTCTTCCATTACCAATGAATGGCTCTGATTGATTCTCAAATCAATGGCCAAGATTTAACAATGAAACCCTAATTAGGGTTAGTTACAATTAACTCCCTCTTAACCAATGAGATCATTACAACAATTTGGATACATGTCCTACATTGAATGTGGACCAATCAAAAATAAGGTTCGGTACATTGAATTCAATGTCCTCCGCGTGTAGTTATTCCTCTTGGGATGAGTCAGATTCAATGAACTTGGACACTTTGACTTGCAGTAACTTGATTGGTGGATGAAGGTGAGTTGTCGCCACCTCAACTACTTGCATGCCTTGTAGACCGTAACAAAGAATTTTTTGTGTTTTGGACAATATCTCTTGGTTCTCAACATTGTCATGTGGCTTTTGACTGATTGTGATGGTGATGGGTCATATTCCCAAATTGCATCATCATCTATCTTTGACTTACTCTTCTGAAATTATCTACTTGAGAGATGCATTCATTGCTATTATCTTCTTCTTTCATCGCCTTCATGATTGCAATGCTTCATCTTCATGTGTGGTCATTGCAAGTGTATCCTCCTCCACATTTATTACTTGTGCATGATGTCCTCTTGTTATCACCTTCTATCACCTTGAAATCGGAATTAAGCATTGTCCATGTATAAAAGTGGAACTTTCACCACCTCATGAATAAAAGTGGAACTTTCAAGGGTTTACGCATGAATGCATCACTTTACACACTTAGACACTTGCAGCTTAAGCAATACTTACAATGCAACATCGACGATACAAAGGTCAAATGTATTATTTGAGCGAAATTGCAAGGGGACCTTGCAATTCCACCCTTTGCAATAACTAAAACAAGAGACTTAACCTCACCTTTCGGGACTTCACCTCCAATCCCGGACTCATTCTTGGATTTGGTAATATGAAAACCTTCTCATTCTAAGGCTAAAGACTACAAAATGTTGCCAAGCGAACACTAGACTAACCAAACACCTAACCTAGCCAATGAAAAGAGGGGTCCCCATTTGCAATGGGGCAATGTGTGAAAACGTCACAACATGATCACAAACAAAATAGAATCCAAGTCTGTCATATAATATGACATGCAATGAAACTAGATGCAGACTTCGAATGTCCTTTAAAATTTGGTAGGATCATCATTAGTTTAATTGAAGGAATGAGTTACTCAACTCACTATTTTTCTTTGGCAGAACTAGTCCATAATTATAACGACAAATGAATCAGTATAGGAATATTTTTAGGACAGAAAAGGATTCAAAAACTGAGAGCAAAGATGCTAATGAATCATCAGTGTTGGGCACTGCAACAATACATGATTTTTTTAAAATATTCTGAAATTGAGAAAATAATTTCTTCCCTTAAACCCATGAGCAGCTAATTTTCAAGAATGCATAAGACTATTTAAGTCCCAAAGGTTAATGAAAAATTGAGGCTTCCACAAAAATAAGAATTGAATGAACAATATATCTTACTCATTTTCAATAAATTTTCTTATAAAATGTAAACAAAGAAAGGATAAAATGAAAACCTGGATATTTTTATCTGGATCATACTGATAACGGACAAGCTTTGGCACAAGCAAACGTAGATGAGGCTTGAGCACATCGCCTGCCTGCCTTGCAATTTTAGAAAATCCAAAAGCAGCACCACGCTTGGAATTTAGAGATGCTTGATAATTGGCTAAATCCATGAACCTATAAATCAAGTCCGGCTGCCCCATTTCAGTTGCTAGACTGCAAAGTTCCTTATATGTGCTTAATTTCCCACCACCGGGTCTTTCTCCAATACTTCCCTCTGCAAATACTTCTGAATCTTCTGTCAACTGGATAGAGAGGAGGACACTTTAATAGAATTCAAACGGGCACATTAAATGATATGATGTCAGCAGAAATCCCAAATAATTTATTTTGTAATGTGGATGGTTTTAGGTATCTTACTGCAATGAAAAGCAAACTAATACCTTGACAGCTCGTTTCCTATTTGCTGTACCAGTCAATGTACTAACAAGAGCTTTGACCAGTTCACTTTTTGTCGATGAATTACCAAGCTCATAGACAATGCTCATGCCTCGTGATGCCATCTCTTGTGTGAGATCATTCTGCTCTCCCAGTAAATATGAAAAGGCTTCCTGTAAAAATGACCAGTTATATATTTAAAAAACTAGAAAAACCTACAACATATGCAAATTCTATTACAAGAAAATGACATAGCTGAACTGATGCCCTTTAAGAGCACTATTTCCCATTTATTTTAATACAAAGAAGTTCACTTGATATTATATTAAATACTACAGAGGAATCTAGCATGTTCTGTGCACAAAATTTAGATAAAAGAAAGATTAACAACATAAAGTTGTCATTTTCCTTTGTTGAGCCAGACTCCCCAAGTTGATTGAGTGTTATTTGTTTACAACTCTGTCTGATAAAATGAATACATATATTAATAATAGAGATGACAATCTATACCAGATACAAGGGTAAAGTATATCTCTATTCGCAAGTGAAATTATTACAGAAGAAGACCAGTGATGGTCAGCCAAGGATCAAAGTTGACCCGACTAGATCACCCTGCTTTCCTTGACAATACATAATCTATTTAAAGGACACAATGGTTGCCAAGAGGAACACAGCTGTTGACCAATCAACACTTGACACATAGTCGGATAACGCATATTATAGGAACATAATAATAGTCATTGTACATAACCACATCATTCCCATTTGATAACCATGAAACCATCCATCAAATTAGTAAAGAAAACATTTCAATACTATGACCTCTAAACATAGGATGATCACAGAAAGTACAATAAATAATATGCAATATAAATAAGACAACCATATTCCAAGTGCTATCCATTTTCACGACAAAAGCATGCGCCTTTAACTTCAGAAGTAACTTTCATAAAGACTGCAAAGTAAATTGTATGAAACCAAAATACTCAGAAAAGCATTGTAATGGCTGATGAAATCCACTGATCTTGAACGACTAGGTAAAAGTCAAGATTCTGAAATTAGTATTATATAGATGATTATGCAATTTTTCTATAATAGGCTATATCAAAGGCCAATTCATTAAAATTCAAGGGTAACTCTATACATGAATTACCATTTTCAGAGCTGCAGGGGCTATGCTTTCTGCACCCAAAAATATGACCCCATGTAACAAAACCTTTACTGTAATATTCAAGAAGATATTACTTCAGGATTGAATCACCTAGCGTGGAACGTAAGGAGAAGTGAAGCTGAGTATAACAGAGTGAGAATCATCTTGGAACAAGAAGAAGATAGGGCTGAAGAACACCGAAGAATCGCAGCTAGAGAGCTTCGCAATCAAAGGAACTTATAGTAGTCTCCGCAAGACCAAACTTCACGCTGGATCGTATAGGTTCTTTCTGGCCCGAGAAACATCAAAGGATATTGAGGTTGACACCAGGCGTCAAAAATCTGAGTGAGCTTCCGTTTACTTCAAGGTCAAAGCGAGTCAAGAGAGAAGATACTCCCAAAGAATTCGAACTAAGATTGGAGGAATCTCCTGAGTCATCACAAGCTCCATCCCTTCAAGAACAAGTACAAGCGGCAATTCAAGCAAGTATCCAAGCAATTTCTCAACCGACAAGCCAAGCCAGTTCATCAAGTCTCTTATCAAGTTTTCAAATTCCGAGAAAAACGATGGCACACCATGCTCCTCCTCCTCCTCCTCCTGCTCATGCACTTAATGGCGCTACTTGGCTAATCAACAATCCATCACCGTTGGAATTTGCAGTCTATCATGATATGCCAAAGAATCCAGAGCACTTTTGTTCCAAATTCAATGTCAGTGATTTCAATCGTACAGCAGAGGATCATATCAAGATGTTCGAGGATCATCTTCGTAACAAACAAATCGAATACAGAGATGTAGCATGTAGGCTTTTTCCCTACTCATTGGGAGAAGAGGCATACTTCTGGTTCATTCATTTGCCTATGGGGTCAATCAGGACTTGGGATGCAATGAAGGATGCATTTATTGCTAAGTTTGGTATACCAACCACGTCGGCCGAGCTATATAGACAATTTGTTGAAATCCGAAGGAGAGAGCATGAACCAATCACCTCTTTCAACAATAGATTCCATCGCGCATACACGATGTTACGACATCCCTACCTCATTGCTGACCCAAGGGAAATCTACTATGGAGCCCTAGACCATCTTACCGCCATGTTCGTAAGGACACATCCTATACCAAATGACCTAAACGCAACATACGCGAAAGCTATTGAAGTCAGTAAGCACATGGGACAGAATATTACTAGGCCACTATTACATATGGGACCTGTCGCAGCTCCAAATCAAATGCAAGCAGTTGGTATGGCATTGGCCAACCAAACTCCAGTTATGAATCCCATTCCACAGGCAACATATCCTAGTATGCAGTCGGCAAACCAGTTGGTGCCTCATCCCGGAGTTCCACTTTCGCAAGCCCCACCAGCACAACCTGTCTACCTGCAAAACGCAACAAACTCATCAAGAACACAGGAAGAAAAGGATGAAATGAAAGAGTTGATTGAACAAGTCAAAAAGTTGTCAACCGAAGTAACTCATCTAAGGAAACAGAATAATCAACTCCAAAGCATGTAGAGGGCCAACCACGGCCAACATACAAACAATCAAAATTTCCAAGGAAATAATAATCAAGGTTTCAGGAACAATTATCAAGGAAATAACAACCAAGGCTTTCAGAAGAGACCATGGAATACCGCTCCTAATAATGGGAACGTGGTGACGCCACTAGATAACCCATCAAATCCCCAGAATCAAGAAAGTCATCCTACCAGTAAAGTCTTTTTGGCAGAAGCGGCCCTGTCTAGTTGGTGTAGACTCCACAGTACAAACCAGCATTCTGAGTTGCAGTGTCCTGAGTTCAAAATCGCAGCCGACATATTCCAGCAAGAGATGCGTAGTAATGATCCACCTGAAAATCCACCCACGACTAGATACGAAATGGTCCCAACTACACGATATGACCAAGCCATGATTGTGGAAAGCTACAGATATTCACAAGAAGAAGATAATCAGACTCAAAATGGGAGATTCCCACTAGAATCTGCTAATGGACCAATGGTACCTCCGGGTTCCCAGTTCCCACCTGCATCCGCAAATGGACCCATTGAAGACTCAGAGTATTATTTTCCAGCTTTGAACAACAGTGTCTTAGTTGAAGGAATAAAGGAGGTATTCCACCAGTCCTCAGGAGTTGTGAATCAAAGGGTTTATCATAGAAATCAGAGAAATCAAGAACCCCTAACTACATCGATCCCTCCGAACAATTTCTCTACTCCTCCGGATCCACAAGCCAGTAACAATCCAAAATATCCACAACACACGCAAGGATACAGACAAAAGAATATTGCGCCTCCCATGGGCAATGAAATGAAAAGATTGGCCACGTTGGTGTTAGAAGAACTCAAGAAAGTCAAAGTTAGTCTACCACTCTATGAGTTACTCAAGATCTCAGAAATCAAAGATGCAGTGATCAATAGCCTAAGTGAGTCTAGTACAGTAAGGTCAAATGTTCAGGACTCGGCCAACAAAGCTCAAGCTACCATCAATATGACCCAAGAGGAAGCTGACAACAAAGAGCAACCTGAACAAGATGAATGCATGGTCCAGACCATAGCTTTCCCAGCCAAAAAAGAAGATATGTTGGAAGGAAAGGTGTTACTCAAAAGGGGAGAGACTAAGAAAACCCAACCTGCCATCAAAGAAAGTCTCACACTAGTCAGATTCTTCCAGAAAAGGAGGTTGCCGTTAAGAAGGATGTGGTCAAGAAAGGGAAATCTCCAAACAAGACCGATCACTCAAAAGAAGAAGGCCTCGCCAAGAATGACAATCCGAAGGTCAATGAAGTGAAACATCAAGAACACAGTAGGGATTCTTCAACCCTTTCCCAAGGAAAAGATGAACCCGCCCCGTTCCTGCTATCAGTCAGAATTTTCAGGAAATTACTACATAACTGCCTTTATGACTCAGGAGCTTCCAGCAATGTGATGCCCCTGGCTGTTTGTCAAAGACTAGGAATAACTCCTGCTCCCACCAAAAGAAAAGTCACTCAGCTAGACAAGACAGAAGTCCCAGTCATGGGAGAATTGAACAATATCCATATGCAATTAGCCGCAGACCCGAGGGTTCAAAACTTCATAGACATATCAGTCGTGGATATTCCTGATTCATATGGGATGCTTCTGAGTAGAGATTGGTCATGAAAATTGAATGGGTATGTGTCAACTGATTTTGCACATATGTGGCTACCATGGAGAGGAGTCCCAAATCAAATCAAAATAGACAACACTCCAAGATTGAGACTTATGATAACTGAGTATGGGGAAGACAATGAAGTCCTGTTCTTAGAATCAGATTTAGGGACATACAAACCTAAAGTAGGTGAGGTCCTGATGATACAAAACGTGCAAGACAAAGATGGTCAGCAAGAAGTGATAGAATCTACAGAAATTGTTGTAGAGAGTGACCAAGGATCCGACCAAGAAGATGACGGGATGTTTGAAAATTTTAGAAAGTTCGTACATAGAAACATACAGCAAAGTGTGCAACTTGATAACTTGGCATCCGTTCGAGATCTGCTCCTTCCCAACTGGTGTAGGATACACAATGTCGTCCATTCAGAATTATCTTGTGCTTTGTGCCAGACTGCATTAGAGCAAGTATACAAAAGAATCCCGCAGACATTGATTATGGAAGAAATGGAACATTCAGAAGATGGAAGCTCTGCGGAAGACAAAACTCTATCCGATACATCAACCGGAGGCCAGGAGAACCAAGAGACGGAAGATCTAATATGGACACTAAGGTTCGATGGATCTAAGTCCAAACAAGGATCTGGGGCAGGCTATGAATTAATTAGCCCCACAGGAGAAACTTACCTTGCCGCTCATAGATTACAATTTCCTTGTACCAACAATGTAGCTGAATATGAATCCTTGATTCATGGGTTACTAATGGCTATCCGAAAGAAGGCAAAAATATTACAAGTATATGGAGATTCAAAAATAGCTATAAGACAAATCAAGAGGCAGTATGTCTGCCATGACAAAAGGTTGACCAGATACCGAAATCGAGTTTGGTGCCTCATCGAGAGTTTCGAAGCCTTCAACATCAAATCAATATATAGGCATCAAAATCAAGTGGCTAATTCCCTTGCACAGGCCGCCAGCTCTTTGATACCATTAGCAATGGAAGGATTGAAGAAGTTCACAGTAGAGCTAACCTCAGTACCTTCGGTCCCGAACAATATCACCAATTTTCAAGTTTTCGAAGACGACAAACACATACTGGATTTCTTGACTAACACGGATGTCTTCCTATCCCAAATCATTGATGAAGAAGACGCCGAGGGAGCAGAATTGGATGCTGAAGGAATTTTGAATTTGAAGACAAACACTATCCCAAAAGGTATGGTGGAGTTAGAGAGAATCTTCGATCCCGACAAACTGAAAGAGATGAAGAACCACAGCATGGAAGGAAACATGTGCGACACAATCAACGTAGGTGATGACATACAAGTTAAGAATGTGTTCATTGGAAAGACTTGCACCGCACCAGAAAGGAATGGAATCCTGAAAAATATGAAAGATTTCCCAGATGTCATCGCATGGAGCTATGAGGATCTCAAGACTTATGACACTGCAATTATCACTCACACAATCCCTTTGAAGCCAGGAAGCAAACCATTTAGGCAGAGACAAAGGCCAGTTAATCCTTTATTGGAACCCCTGATATATCAAGAAGTTAAGAAGCTACTCTCAGCCAAGAACATCTTCCCGGTAAGACATTCGACGTGGGTCGCCAACCTGGTTCCTGTCAGAAAGAAGAGTGGAGAGATCAGATTGTGTGTTGATTTCAGAAATCTCAATCGAGCCTCAGAAAAGGACAATTATCCGCTGCCATCGCTGGATGAAGTGTTGCAGATCGTCAATGGGTCGCAGATGATGTCTTTTCTAGAGGGATATTCAGGATATAATCAAGTTTTGGTCGAGCCTGAAGATTGACTAAAGACCGCTTTCACTACCAAGTGGGGTACATTTGCATACAAGAGAATGCCCTTTGGACTTATCAATGCCGGGGCCACATTCCAAAGGGCCATGGATATCGCTTTCAGGGACTTAATTGGAAAATGCATTATTATATACATGGATGACATCACAGTTTTCTCCAGAAAAAGAGAAGATCATGTGGATGACTTAAGAAGAGTCTTCCAAAGGTGCAGAAGATATGGTGTATCCCTCAACCCGAAGAAATGCATATTTGGGGTAACAGAAGGAAAACTTTTAGGACATGTCATTTCAGAAAGAGGAATCTCCATCGATCCTGAAAGAGTAAAGGCTATATCTATTATCAATTTGCCGGCTAGCAAGAAGGAACTCAAATCATTCTTCGGCAAGATCAACTTTGTCAGAAAATTCATCACCGGATTTGCTGAGATAGTCAGACCTTTGAACGAAATGCTGAAGAAGGATGCAAAGATCGAATGGTCGCCACAAGCCAAGAGGGCATTTGAGGAGATAAAGATGGCAATTGCAGAAGCGCCAGTATTGATCAGTCCTGATTACCTCAAGCCCTTCTACCTGTATTCCTTCGCTTCTGACTACACTTGTGCCGCTATTCTCACCCAGAGAAGTGAAGATAGGGACGAGAATCCAATTGCATTCATGAGCACCCCACTGAAAGATGCAGAACTCAAATATCCCAACATTGAGAAACAAGCATACGCGCTAGTAAAGGCCGTTAAAAAATTCAGACATTACCTCTTGAGGGCCAAGGTTTATGCAATAGTGCCAGATGCAGCAGTCAAGACCCTTCTTATGCAGAATGAACTAGGAGAAAGAAGGGGCAAGTGGGTCGCCATTATCCAAGAGTTCGATATCGAAATCCAGCCTATGAAACTTGTTCGAGGACAAGCTTTGGCACAGACATTGGCAATTGATGGACCCGGATTAATCTAGCAAGTTTATGAATTGGAAGATGTCACTCTTGACGAATGGTACAAAGAAATTGTGACATACCTGCTTAACAACAAGTGTCCTGCCCGCATGACACCCACGCAGAAAAGAGCACTAAGAATAAAGTGTCAACATTATATGCTTCAAGGATCTGTTCTATATCGCAGGAATCACGAAGGAATATATCTGAGGTGTGTTGGCAAAGAGGCGGCCAAACAAATAATAGAACATTTTCATTCCAAGTTTGGGACCGGACATGGAGCCAACCTCGCTACAGCTCACCAGATCTTGAGAGCAGGATACTATTGGCCTACACTTTTCAAAGACAAATTTAATCATATCAGGACTTGCCACACTTGCCAAGTCGCAGCTTTCAAAGAAAGAAATCCGGCCATGCCATTGAACCCAGTCATCGAAGCGAGACCATTTGCCAAATGGGGGATGGATTTCATTGGTGTCATCAACCCCGCATCCGCGGCACAACACAGATATATCATCACTGCAACTGATTATTGTACCAGATGGTCAGAGGCACAAGCACTCAAAGTATGCACTACTGAAGCCGTAATTAAATTCCTGGAAGAGAACATTATCACAAGGTTTGGATGTCCTTATGCATTGGTGTGCGACAATGGCTCAGCCTTCACATCATTAAGATTTTCGAATTGGGCTTTCGAGTATGGAATAACCCTCAAATTTTCATCAAACTATTATCCTCAGGGTAATGGGTTAGCTGAGTCAACTAATAAGAACCTGCTCAGTGTTATCAAGAAGCTACTAGAAAGAAGTTTGAGAGAATGGCATACCCAATTGAGATTTGCTCTCTGGGCAGACAGAATAAGGACCAAGAACGCATTAGGGATTTCACCTTATTTTTTGGTTTATGGCCAAGACCTAGTTTTCCCCATGCAACTCAGGATCCCGACCTTGAGATTTATTCAGGAGTACATGGAAGACACTGATGTTGTTCAAGCTCGATTAACACAGTTAATGAATCTTGAAGAAAAGAGAGATCAAGCCTTGGAAAATTTTGCAAAACATCAGGGAGTTGTGAAGAGATGGTTCGATCGACAAGCTAAAGTCAAGGCGTTTCGGATCTCAGATCTTGTTTTATATTGGGATAAAGCACGCGAGAAGAAAGGAGAGCATGACAAATTTGATAAGCTCTGGAAGGGCCCTTATCAAATTTCAGAGATTTTGGGAGAAAATGCATTCAGATTGAAGACTTTAACCGGAGAAGATGTCCCATTGCCTGTCAATGGGAGGTATCTCAAGCATTATTTCCAATCTTAGGATGCGAAAGGCCTTCCCTTGTACATAGCTAGTTTAGTTTGCTTTTGTTTGTTTTGTTTTCGTTTGCTTTTCGCTTTGCTTTCCGGGTCTTAGTTTAGGTGTTTTGTCTTAGTTTAGGTGTCTTGTCCTGAGGGATATCCATCTAAATTGGGTGATTTTGTTATGTAACACTCTGACTTCTCGCTAGGTTGTGGGTTGCATTTGGACAATTATGAGGTCTTTTGGAATTACAAAGGGGTTTCTTTTGATAAAACTTTGAGTCAAGCCGTATTTGCAATGAAGCAAGATTAGCTTATTGAACTTAGTTATTTTGTCCTCCAGTTATTATATCTTTTCACACTTATAATCTCCGAGTCATTGTGTTTTCCAGGTAAAGCTGTGATCGGTGAAAAATCTAAAATCTGACTTCAGCGCCACCGCAATCCTCAAACCCTAGTGAGCTTCACTGTTCACAAGCCAAAGAATTGACGGAACTGAAAAGCAATATCAAAAGAAAAAGATGAGAAAATGAAAATAAGAAAAAATCAAGAGAAAAGAAAAATGAGCTGACAAAGAAATATCAAATTGGCTAAAGGGAATATGCAAGTAACTCCATCGGGGCTATAGACACCTGGCTGGCAATGGAGCAATGTTCGTGAGCTTGCGGCGATAACCTCGTCGGGACTATGGACGTCTGACTGGCAGCGAGGCTCTATCCAGGATGCTTTTGAAGTCCAGATAAACTACGTAGCTTGTCACAGGGGAACCTGGAGGATCATGATTGTCTTGTTGAGGGGAATTAACTCATTTTGCACACACATGGGTAACTATGGACTTGATACTTCGTCTCAATATGAAGGTCTCTTCTTGTAAGTGTTGTTTGACTCCTTGTTTTATTAAGGGAGGTTCTCTGAGTTTTCTTCAAGAAAGATTGATTCCCAAATGTTTACCAACATTTCTCAGTGGTGTCGCCAGATGTTGTGACCATTTCACACATCGCCCCATTAAAATGGGGACCCCCTCTTTTTTGCTTTTGTTTTGCCTGTTCTTCTCTCTGCTTTTAGGATTTTGAGTAAGTGAGTGAGTCCTCTGGACTAGGGTTAAGCCTTAGGAGTTGCCTTTTGATATTTTCAAGCCGAGTCCAGTCTAATTTTCAAAGATTATTAAGCATCCTCCCGTGCATTGCAATTTTGAAATATCCTGAGTCTGTCAGGAAGTTGAGTATGTCTCAGGATGGGTCCAGTCAGGATTTAGAAGGCAAATTCAAGTTAGGTCTAGGGGTTAGCATTTTAATGATGGAATTATACATTTTGTCTGGGCAAACTCTAACCAAAATTTTGGAAGCAAGGTAACCGATTCCTGGACTTAAAGACGACCTAACCCTGCATGATGAAGTGATCTGAAGACCCAATTTTTTGATATTTTGGCTTATAAGGGCAAAATCGCTCCTCTCCCTCTCTCAGGGACCAGGGTGAAAGTGATATTTTATGCATCTTGGTTATTGACTTGTTTTAATTGTTTTGTGCAGGGTCGCCAAGGGATATGATCGAACATGAATTGAAGATTTTGAAGATTTTTAAGACTCAAAAATGACAAGTTTTTAAAGGTTAAGACCAAATCGCTCCTGTCCCTCACTGAAGGACCAGGGCGAAATGGTTTTCTTAGATCATTTTGAGCCTTGGTTGATCGAACTGAAGCATCAAGGACGCAATGAAGGATGAAATGAGCATGAAGGAGTATCCAGACTTCGTCGTTGACAACGAAAGATTGAACTTTGGGCCTAACAAGACAAGTTCGCTCCTCTCCCTCACCCAGGGACCAGAGCGATTTTCCTCAAACACACCTTCTTGGACATTTTTTGGATTTGGACTTTTGTTCATAACTTGCAAAATGATGGTATCTTCCCCAGCAAAGGAAATTTGAGATGAAAATTATAAAGATTTGACCTTGAGGACCAAAATCGCTCCTGTCCCTCACTGAAGGACCGGAGCTTGTTTTTCAAAGTTGCACTGTTCTTGCAGGATCAAGACAATTTTATGATTGGAAGAGATCAAGGAGGGCATGTCTTGTCCATTGAATATAATTTGAGTAACCAACTAGCAAGGAAATATGCTAAGATGACAAAAATCGCTCCTATCCCTCACTGAAGGACCAGAGCTTGAATTCCAAGTTTGCCTTATCCTTGCAAGATTTAAATGATTTCACGATTTGAGAAGGACAAGGAAAGTGTGTTTTATTCGTTGAATATAACTTGAATGGACCACAATGGAGAAAATCGATCCAAATTGGCTAAGGCGCTCCTGTCCCTCTCTCAGGGACCAAGGCGAATTTCAAAGGTAGCTCCTATCCCTCTCTCAGGGACCAAGGCGAATTTCAAAGGTAGCTCCTGTCCCTCTCCCAGGGACCAGAGCGATTTTCTCTAGAGACAAGTTTTTGGCAAAGGAAAGGCAAGTTTTTCGTTTGAGAGGAGTAAAGGAAGGCATAATCGCTCCATTGAAGATAATTTTGAAAGATTGCAAAACACAAATGGAGCCTATAATGGCCAAGGCGCTCCTGTCCCTCACCCAGGGACCAAGGCGAAAAATGCATTATTAGGTCTTCCCTTCCAAATTTGGTCGAATCCAGGCCAAGGCACAAGATGGCAATGATATTTGAAAAGCTTCAAGGGAAAACAAAGTTGCAAAGACCACAAGTGGAGCGAATAATGGCCAAGGCACTCCTGTCCCTCACCAAGGGACCAGAGCGAAATATTCAAGTATGCCTAATTTTAAAATGCCACTTTCGTTTCCAACATTCAAGATGAAGTAAGCAATGACGTTTTTCGCCTTGAAGGCAATTGGAAGTTGACACGATCAAGGGTTTGTACCAAGAACTAAATGGCGCTCTTGTCCTTCACTCAAGGACCAAGGCGATTTTCATAAAAACAATCATTCCCTTTCAAAACCACGTCAAGGCGAGATGATGCAAAGTCAAAAAATGTCTTTAGGAAGATAATGAACGAGGAATTAACCTCAAAATCGACAATTTTAAGCTCAAAAGCAAAAAATCGCTCCTGTCCTTCACTAAAGGACCAAGGCGAATATCCTTGGAAGAGCTCATTTGGTATTGGAGAAACAAGCAAAACATGCATAGAACGAGAGATGATGATCATTGCCTACCTCACATCATGAATTGGCGATTTGGAGAATGAAGTCCAAAGATAAAAGGTAGAGCGCTCCTGTCCCTCACCAAGGGACCAGGGCGAAAATGTTCCAAGGTACGCCCCTTCCAAAGATCACATGAATTGAACTTAAAGTTCCAAGCAAAAACGCCATTTCGAACATCAAGGATGAAGTTTCAAATGTAAAAAATGAAGGATGGAGGACAAAAATGCATGGGCGCTCCTGTCCCTCTCCCAGGGACTAGAGCGATGTTGTTGATGTCCCAAATATCTCCCATGCTTAGACGCCAAATTTTTTGAATCGCATTAAATGCTAAATCCGCTAAAACTTTGGGATATTTTTTAATTAAAATGGGCATTTAATGAGTTCGCATAAGGCATTTAATAATTAATTTAGCCTTTTAAAAAAAAAAAACCGAAATTTTAATTGCCAAGGCATTAAAATTAATTATTATTAAAATTAAATGAAAAGAGTGCGCTTGGGGTATTATTTTAATATTTTAATAAAGGTCGGCCTCCTCTTTATTTAATTTTTATTTATTTTTAGGCTTATTTTACAAGTCGGCCTATGGGAATTGCAATGCATGAGCGCCTATATAAGAAAGGTATTTTGAAACATTTTGATCCATCATTCAATCATTGTTTAAATGCGATTTGGAGAAGCAATAAAAGGAGCGAAATCTCATCCAAGCAGAAGTGCGAATTTTGATCCAAGGAGAGGTGCGAATTTCAATCCAAGAAGGAGTGCGAACATTGTTGGAGGTTAGAGGTGGAGCGAGTTTCCCTCAAGGCGTCGAAGACCCAAAGGGTGGTCAAGTTGATGAAGGAGGCGCCTTTGCTAGAAGACTTCGATCTTCATTTTGCCTAGCGAATTTCTTAATTTTTGCATCGTTTTTTAGAGCTAGTTCTCAAAGAGAGGTATGGCAAGATCTCCCTTGTTTAAATTTTGAAATTTTGAATTTCCAATTGCATAATCGTATTTAGGAAATGATAATTCAAAGATTTATCATGAAGTTTCCTAAATTTAAAGCTTAAATCCAATCTATATTTCTACGTTCCAAGGTATATTGCTCATTATGAAATGTTGTGTAGGTATCAAGATGGCGACCCCAAAGGCAGGAGCATCCACCGGTCGTCCAACCCTTATGAAGGAAGATCAAAGGAATGAAGAAATGGAGACCTGTTGTGACGTTTTCACGCATCGCCCCATTGCAAATGGGGACCCATGTTTTTTTGCTCATTTTGTTCGTTTTCGCTTTGCTTTTTCTAGGGTTTTGTTAGTTTGTTAGTTGTCTGGATTTAGGGTCAAGCCTTAGGGTTCTAATTACCGTCTTTTCGGACCAAAATCCAGTCGTTTTTGAGGGCTTTTGAGTTTCCTTTTCTAGAATGCAAATTTTGAATGAAATGAATTCGCCAGAATGGTCTAATTTTCAATTGGAATGTTGATGCAGAGCTTAAATTTGTCTAAGTGTTGAAGATGAAATGTGAATTTTTGTCCAATTGAATATTTTTGACCAAATTTTGACTTTTTTGAATTTTGATCCTGGGCATCTCTAATGATTTGTTTTCGCCTTGTGAAGTGATAAAATGTGTAAAATCATGATATTTTGGCCTGTAGGAGCAAAATCGCTCCTGTCCCTCAGTGAAGGACGGGAGCTCGTTTTCAAATATTTTACTATTCCTGCAGGGTCAAGATGAATTACGAATTGGAAGTGATGGAGAAAGGCGAGATCTTTCCATTGAATATAAATTGAAGATTTTCATGAGCACAGAAATGCCTCCAAGGGAAAAATCGCTCCTGTCCCTCAGTGAAGGACCGGAGCTACAAATCCAATTTTGCTTTGTCCTTGCAAGATTTTAACGTCTTGACGATGTGAGAAGGTCCAAAGAGGTACATTTTATCAAATGAATATAACTTGAAGTGCTGTCGGGGAGATCACATGGATAACCAAGTCCGGCTTGAGCGAGGTCCTGCTCCTGAAATTTGGCTAAGTCTGGAATGTCCTGACCCTGAAATTTGACTAAGTCTGGAAACTGAAAAAACCTCCAAAAACTAGATTTTGCAATATAACTCCTGGAGGTCTGAAACCACTCTCAAACATCCTGAAAGTATATATGGAATATAACTTAAAGTATTCTTATACTTAAATGTTATATTCCATTAAAATTGTCCTGATCGAGAGTGCGAAAAGTCAAATTTCGCTCGTGTCCTTCTCCAAGGGTCCAGAGCGAAATGCGCTCGTGTCCCTCTCCAAGGGACCAAGGCGAATCGCTCGTGTCCCTCACCAAGGGACCAGAGCGAAAATGATTAGTTGAGCCATTCCTGACCTTGTTTGGACGAATCGAGACATCAAAGGCATGGTGAAGGACGAAATGAGCATGATAAAGCATCCAGACTTGATCAAAACAATAAAATGCTTAAGTTCGCTCCTGTCCCTCAGGAAGGGACCAGAGCGATTTTTGTTATAGATGATTTTCTCGCCAAGTTACGACCGATTCCAAGGCATGGATGAATGGAAGGACACATTGCGAATCCGTTGAATATAATTTTCGAAGGTGATGAAGTGAAATGAGGCCCACAAGAGCAAAATCGCTCCTGTCCCTCTCCAAGGGACCAGGGCGAGGTACCTTGTAGCTCTCGTCCCTCTCCCAGGGACCAGAGCGATTTCCTTCATTAGACAGAATCCAGGCAAATGTCAAGACAAGTGTACGTTCAAAAGCAAGGAAGAACATGAGATGGACGCATTGAATACAAAATGAAGATTTTTTTGACGTCCACAAAGGTCCTAAATGTCTAGTTCGCTCCTGTCCCTCAGGAAGGGACCAGAGCGATTTTTGATATAATTGATTTTCTTGCAAAGTTACAAACAATGTCAAGGCATGAACGAATGGAGTGAAGAAAGACGAATCCGTTGAATATAGACTTGGAACCTGATAAAGTGAGATAAAGGCTACAAAAGGAGGATCGCTCCTGTCCCTCTCCAAGGGACCAGGGCGATACAATGGTGATGTTACTTCCTATGCAAGTTCAAGGTCGATCCAAGTCAAGACGAGGTGGCGAGCGACATTTCAAGGCGTCTTTAGCAAGCACAAACATTAAAAGGTCGTCACAATGATGAAATTCGCATCCTAGGACATAGATCGCTCCTGTCCCTCTCCAAGGGACCAGGGCGATGTTAGATGCATTGGTCATTTTGTGCAAGATTTACGTAAGAACAAGATTTCATAAGGTAATGCAAGGTCTAAGGCATCGTTTGAAGATAACATACAAGAGTTTTGAACGTCCAAACATTGCTAATCAAGGTAAAAAGCTCACATCACTCCTGTCCTTTGGACAAGGACCAGGGCGATCCTATCAAGAGCACTCATATTCCTTCAAGATCAAAGCAAGGTGAGGTTAAGCGAGGCAAGGGACGACGTTTGGAGGACATCACAATGAAGATCGAAGATAAAAGGATGCATATTGAACGTGGAAATTTGAAGATCGCTCCTGTCCTTTGGACAAGGACCAGGGCGATGAACATCCAAAGACACTCATGAACGCATGCAAGGCAATCAAATTCAAAGAGCTCATCATGATGATTAATTTTTGAACGTGGAGATGAAGGAGTTGAACGTTGAAGTTGCAAGAATTATGACAAAATCATGGATCGCTCCTGTCCCTCTCCAAGGGACCAGGGCGATGAGGTACGTCCACTTCATTTTCATATTTTTGGCACCAAATAAGCAATTCAAATTTTCCTTAAATGCTAAGTTCGATAAAAAAATTGAAAATCCTATTTAATTTGGCATTTAATGTGGCGTTGATCTTTTATTAATTATTTTGCCTTTATTAAAAATCGAAATTTGCAAATTAAAAACGTAAGGCATTAATAATTAATTAATTAATTAATAAAAATCGAATTTGAAGTGCTACAAAGGGAGGTCGGCCTTGCTAAATCATTTAAAAATCATTTTAAAAATTGTTTTATATCCTCAAGTCGGCCTAAGGGATAAATGCAATCCAAGCGCTATATATGGGGAGTGGAAGATTTCATTTTCACATCATCATTTTATCCTTCTACATGCGAATTAAGGAAGACAAGGGAGAAGTGCGATTTGGAGTTTACTAATAAAGGTGGTGCGATATCTTGGAGACTTCGTTGGAGCGAATTTGTCAAGGATTGAAGACCACGTCAAAGGTGCGAGACTAGGAGGATTTGTTAAGGCGAACTTGAAGATCCATTTGAGCGAATTGTCAAAGAGGCAAGACTTGAAGATCACGTTGAAATCCAAAGGTGGCGAAATTGATCTTTTGAGGAGATAACATTGAAGACTATTTATACCTCAATTTCGCCTAGGCGAATTTTATTCATTTTGCATTTTAGAGTTAAGCTCTCAAGTAAGGTATGGCAAGATCTCTTGTTTTAATTTCGAATTTTGATTGTCATTGCCTTAATTTCGAAATTTTGTTTTGCCTTAGCTCAATCGTTTTTAGGAAATGATTAATAAAGGACTTATCATTAAGTTTCCTAAAATTTGCTCTCTAATTTATGTTATGTATTGCAAAATCATGTTTCTAATTTTGAAATGTTGTGTAGGCGTCAAATGGAGGTCTCTTCAAGGAAAATCAAGCCGGATCAAGGACGGTCTTCGCCAGGACGGTCAAGCCAAGACATGGGCGACCTCTTTCAATCCAGCGTTCCAAGGCGAGGTACATCGTCATCCTGCACATCAAGGACAAAAGGAGTTAGAACAAGAGTTAATTAAAGATAGCCTCTCAACGACATCAAATTGAATATCTAGCAAGCTTCAAGTGTCAGATGAGGTGGCGTCTTAGTCATCATTTCTCCAATCAGTGAAGTCCATCTCAGCATGTCCAGATTCAATGTACTTAACTCATGGAAGGTGGCACAAACTCCGATGTACCTACCCCGGCTATCCATTGGTCGATTTTTCTAAAAGGGACATGTGTCCAAGCAATACAATTTTATCATTGGTCAAGCATTAAATGTTATGTAATGGTTGTAACAAACCCTAATTAGGGTTTTCATTGTAAAATCTTGGCCATTGATCTTGAATTGATCTAAGCCATCAAATTGTATTGTGGGCACTATATAAGCTCAGGCATTTCATTTTGTAAAAAAAAGATTTTTAGATGATTAGAGAGAGTTGTAAATAGTTGGAAGAGTTAGAATATAGTTGATAAAATAGCAATTAGAGTAGAATAGGAGGACAAGGCAAGAAATTGTTGCCATTGATTGTAAACAAACTCCATTTTCATTGAAGTAATGGTGAAATATGTCGTTTTCTTGCAATTTGCATGGTTTCTTGTTGAAGTCTTCAATCTTAGATGGTAGATAATTAGATGAATGGAGGAAATGTGATTGATTGATGGTGGAATTCGTACATCCATACTACTAGCAGTTTGTTGATTGCAGACTTGCCTTGCGTAGTCAACTGGATCATTCAGCCTAAGCTCAATTTCAAATTGTCGCCTCTTCATTGATATGCATCAACTTGGATGGTATCTATGCCTGCGGTGATGATTTGAACATCATAAAGCTTCCCTAGAAGATTGCACTAGTCTTGTGTAGATGTTCCATTGATGTCAAAACAAGATCTAGTTAGAGTTTCATCAAAAATCAAGTCATTGCTCCTACATTCTTAGTATTAGGATTAGATCCTCTCTTCGCCCTTATCCTTTTTTCATTCTTTTTTCCAAATCTAAGTTAGTAAGAGCCTGTGTCCAGCAAAGCAGATCGGAAGTTCAATGTAAGTCCCCTTGTGATTCCAGCAAATCACATCATACCACTGGAGCTTGTCCACATGTAGAGACCCTACCAAAAGGAACCTTGGAGTCATCCTAACTGATCCTTCATGCGAATCTTCAGCAGTTAGAGGCTTTATTCAAGAGAGGATAAGATACCCTTAGGTATTTTATTCTGTGTATGATGGTGTACAAAACACACGTCAACAAGACCAAGATCGTGTCAAAATGGAGCAACATTGGAGATACCAACTTGGGAAACTTCAGTGTGAAGAAGTTTCGAGAGGTCCCTTACATTGGAAAGCCATCACCTGTCGCAAGGAGACTAATTGAAAGTGGCATTATCAAGGCGGCCGGCTTCCCTCCAGCAATCCAGTGCCATGAGCTGATGATCGAGTGTGCCCGCCATTATGACCCACAGTCAAGATCGATCGTGTCCAAGGAAGGAAACACTTTGGCTTATCTTTCAGATGAGGCTATCAGTGAAGCTCTCCATCTACCAGAACATAAAGATATGATTTACAAAAGCTTGGAAGGAGCAAGATCCATGTACGAAGATGATCCAGACACTTGCTTGAGCATCATCAAAAAGAATTGGTTACTCAAAAGTCGTCCTCGCCTGAGCAAGATTCCGAACACACCACATAGGATCGACTTCCAGGAGGAGTACAGAGATTTGATAACCTTACTCAATCGAGTTACAAGGGCTCCTCAAGCCTTCTATTTTGAGAAGTGGATGTTCTTCTTCATCCAAGTGATAGTTCAAGGAAAAGGAACAATTCATTGGGCTAGAATTATTAGCCATTGCTTGGACGTACAGTTGAGAAGACTGAAGGCTACTAAATCCTTCTACATGAGCTCGTACATCATGTATGCCTTGATCAGGAGTTTTGAATATGCAGGACTACCTCACAGAGGAGCGATTGGAAGAGGACCTGGAGAAGTCAGAGTTTGTGACTCTTATGTTCATTTGCATCACCCACCAGGAAGTAACTACAAGTTAGTCAATGATACCTTCACAATGAACATCACCAGGACACTGCAAGGCGGGATTCATAATCGGCTATCTCAGAAGGCACAAGAACTTGTAAAGAGGTATGGTGCTTGGTTTATCCAATTCCAGAAGTTTACATATATTAGAGTTCATGGGTGTCCTTCACCTCCATATATGTTGCCAAGATATCCGACAGACAGGATAGTACTACTTGAGGTGACTAGGCAGTTGGCAGCTTATGCGAAGGCATTCAGACACAGGCATGGAAATGGGATTCCTGTACCTATCATACTAGGAAATTTAGTTGAGGTATGTCCTAATGCTCCAGCTTTAGATGATGCAGAAAGAGAGTTGGCCTTATATTCATTTTCATTCTTTTCATTAAGGGAGAATTTTGATCCTTATGGGTATATAGAAGAGACAGTTGGTAGAAAATACAAGCATGAATGTCAGGTAGAAGACTTTTGGATGAATCTCTCAGATGATTTAGAAGTGAAAAGAAAGATGCATTCCAGATTGCCTTTAGATTTTATCAGGAAATGCAAAGTTTACAGGGTGGCCGATCAAGCTCAGGACAGTGGCAGGCACCTCCAATCCTCTTATGATAGAGAGGACAAGGCAGTAAAGATAGATTGGAATGAACCTGAGGTTGTGGACTTAAAAGCTTTGATGGCCCCAGTTTTGTCCTGTACTCGCAAATGGGTTGATGTACAACATCAAAAGTTGAGAGAGCAAAACATACCTATAAATTTTACTTTGGAGGAAAAGACGGCAGAAGGAGGAGCAAGCGCAAGTGAAGGCCATCCTCATCCTAGATGCACAAGCGAAGGCAATCCTCACCCCAAAAGCGTAAGTGAAGGCAATCCTCATCCTAGAGGTGCGAAGAGGAAGGAAAGACCTGAGAAAAGAGAATCTTCCAAGAAGAAGCAAGAAGCCAATCGAGATCGCTCATCCGGCACATCTTCTCGACAGGAGAAGAGGACACTTGAAGTGGAGGAATCTATGGAATCAATGGTTCAGAATGATAAACATGAAGGAGGACAGGCATCTCAACGTTCATCAAGTCAATCTCCCCAGGTCAATGAGCTACATGAAGACCAGAATGACGACGAAGCGACATCTCCTCTCCGGAAAGAAGAGCCACTACCTAAAGAAATACAAGTTAGAGAGACAAGGTCCGCCATTCCAGATTGGTTGAAGGAGAGACTAACAAGGGTGATTGTGATCGAAGACGAAGATAATGTGATTGATTTAGATAGCCTTGTTGGAAATTCTCAAGGAGTAACAGACTAGAAGAAGGCCACCAAAATGTCCAAGATGATCAGAGATGAGACAAGGTCCAGGAAGTTGCAGATAGCTACACCGGCAGTGGACAAGTACGAGGGTGAAATCCTTGCAGAAGAATATGATGTAGAAACCGTTGAGCTTGGTCCACTCACCACCGAGCAGGCATTGGATGAGGCAATTGATTCATTTGAGGCGCTTAAGGATAAACTTAAGGAAGAAATGGAAAAGAATAGAAAACTTGAGAGAGAGAGAGGTGCTTGGAGAGGCTACTTTAGCCACCTCAGTCAGCCTTTGGGACGTAAGGATCCAGCAGTATCTCCTGTGCAAGCACTTCCCCTTGAATCAGTTGGTGAAGCAGAGAAAGTTAAGAGCTTGGTCCAGCTTATGAGCTCTTGGATTGACAAATCCCATACAGTTGTCGTTGAGTTTGCAACAAGAATGATGCAGACCATTCATCGGGCTATCCAGGTCCTTGAGATCATCCACAACCTAATGATAACAATAGCCGCCTTTGCTCATACTAAAGATGTTATCATTCCTGTTCTTCAAGTCATCAGGCAAACACCAAGGAAGACCTTAGCACAAGAAAAGATAATGGATGGAGGAGCTCATAATTTACTCCAGTGGTCTACTTTACTCCAGATGAAGGAAGCTCTTTTTGAGGACACCAGCGCCAAATGCAATCAAGTGGAGGAGGTCATCCATCCAATCCAGGACAAGGTGTTTGGGGTTTTATGTACTATTCTTGGTAGAAGGATCGAGGTTGAGACAGATGTGGATCTTCAAGAGTTGGAAGAGAGGGTCAAGGTCATCTTTTGCAAAGATGAGAATGTTATTACAGATGAACAAAGAGATCAAATGTTTGCTACTATGCTCCTGATTGAGAAAATCAAGGAACTCGAACCTGAATGGGACGCAGCTCTTCTCAAGGCCTTTGATCAGATTATTCACTTGGAGGAACGAATGAGGAATCTTCTCGAGATTCCTATTGCTGAGATTGAGGGAATCGTGTCTAGATTCATTGCATATGCTAAAAAGGAGCATTGGAAAGGAAATAAGGTTCTAGAAGAGAGGTTGTTGTAGATGACGTGCCACCTTGATTATCATTGGTCTATGTTTCCTAGATTTTTGTGCCAAATTAAATATTTGGCTATGCATTTAATATTGTTCAATAAAAGGGGAACTTTTGTAATAAAACCCTAATTAGGGTTTAGGTGTCAGAATCTCAGCCGTTGATCTTCTTTTGATCTGGGTCGTTCATTGTAAATGAGGATGCTATATATACCCTAATTCATTTTCATTTTGTAATTAGAAAATAGTGAGCAATAAGAAATAGTTAGAAGTTTAGAGCTTTTGGAGAGAAGAAAGTTATTTTGTAGCAAGATTGAGTTTTGAAGAAAGAATTTCAAGCAATTGTTGTCTATTTTGGCTTTGAGATCAATAAAATATTGAAGTGATGGTGTTTTATTGCAATTCTTGTGGCTATCCTCATGGTTGTTTGTTTTCTTGAATCATTCTCAGTCGAAGTAGTATTTAAGTTTGAAGGACTAAGTGTTGGGCTTGATTTTGGTGAGATTCACGTTCCAAACCACTAGCTTCTTACTGATTGTAGGAACGCCTTGTGTGGTCAACTGGAGAGACTTGAATTGCTTAACCTTCAATCGTCATTGAGCTTTGGGTATGTGCCTTTGTGGTAGTGTCTATGATCCTTGATGAATTGAAAATCATTTGTTACCTTAGAAGATCGCATCAATTTCAGTTGGGTTGTTATTTCATGGCAATATTGAAATTGGTAGAATCTTGCCAAGTCTAGCCAACATTGGGTCATTTTTAGAATTAGATTAGAATTTATCCCTTGCAAACCCTACTTTTGATCTTTTTTGAGAACTTGTTAGTTTAGAGAAATCTTGTTCCTACAGCTCGGAGGACGTAAGGCCCCTTGATGAAACAGCATTCACAACGACCACTGGTGCTTATCCACACGTAGAGACCCTACATAAAAGAACATTGGAGTCACCCTGATTGATCCTTTTTTGCGACATCTTCAGCAATCAGAGGCTTTATTCAAGAGAGGATAAGGTACCCTTGGGTATTTTATTCTGTGTATGATTGTGTACAAAATACACGTCAACAGGACCCTTCCTTAACCAACATCATGGTAGCAGCGTTAAGGTAGCCAACGCATAAAAGATTATTCCAGATCAAAGGCTGGAATGCATGCTTAGAGGCAATAGAGGAGTGGAAAATATTGGAATTGGGCCCCAAATAATGTAAGGTAACACACGGATATAGTCTACCCAATTCTAAATATTACCTTCAAACTCTCAAAAGCAAAGTAGATGAATACGCTCACACCCCCACCCCAGGCATACATACCACTGTATCTGGTATGAATACAGCTATGGCATGGCATGGATATGTGTTGGATACAACATTACTGGAGGACACATCCCCTTGTTTTTTTCTAGGCATTCGCATCTCAGGGATGCCTAGGAGACTTCCCTATAAATTTTGCATATTGACTGTGAATTTTGACAATGAATTCTATAAGCAATTTCACTTTGACTCTCAATTTGTCACAAATTTGGCATAAGAATTCTGCTAGTTCTTATATGTTAAGGTTCTATAATGTATATGTGCATGCTTTATCCATGTTTTAATATGAATATTTTAAATTTTCCTATATATTTTAATTTTCCCTATTTTTATGTAGCTGTCCCATTTGCCATCACCAAAATTGGCAAAAAAAAACACCTTCCTGGAAACACGTCCCCCCATCCCCATCCCGTAAACCCAAGGTAACATAGATTGGATACCATACCCACATGTGCCCAAGAAACCATCATTTCTAGCCACACCGAATACTATATGATTTGATTTTTAAAAAAGCCAATGTGAATCTTCTAAAAATTTAACTAAAAATAAAAAACTTTAATCATGCCAAAAAAAAATGTATAAACAAAACCTCTACTAAATTACAAAAGAAACAAAATGTTATTCTATTTCAGCTACCCATTTTTTGAAATGTTCTGAGCCAAACTATGCTATTTCATTGGTGTTCTAATTTTACAAATTTAAAAAATTAATTGTTTATAATTTTATATTTATATTTATAGTTAATATTCATATTATGTTGTTTAAACATTAGTGATAAAAAATTATTCTTTAAATATAGATAAAATTATTAATATATATATTTAACAGTTAACTATTTATTCTTTACTAAATTATTAATATTTAAATTATAATATTATTTTAATTTATATTTACTTAATTTATTATAATTTTCAATTTTTAATTAAGAGTTAAGAAAATTACATGTGAGAGTAATTTTAATTTTTTTAGATTATTATTATTTATTAAATTCTTTAAAATTAAAAAATTACATATATTTTGGTATTTTTGTTTTTTAATTTATATTTAGATTTTATTTTATTTTATTTTATTTCAATTTAGATTTAAATGAAATTGTTCTTATTAATTTAACTATAGGTCTCCATTCGCATGTTATTTTGTATATTTTAAATTGTTAAATCAACTTAGAATTATTAAGGTAGCAATTATGTGTTTATATTGCTTTTAGAATAATTTAATATCTCCTCTAATAACTTAAAAATTTGTGTCAAATATGTGTATGTGTTTTTTTTTTATGTTGTATCCAGCCATATCCATATTAGGTATCTTCAAAAATTGTTATATTCATATCCGTATCTGTATTTGTATCCATATCCACACAACATTTCTCATAAGAGATGACCACCAATGCCTACCGCAGGATCAAGTTGCATGCACTTCCACATAAGTATTGAAATCAAGATGTTTGGGAAGGTGAGATATCTAATTGAGAAATATTTGCTCCTCTAGACTGATGGTAACTTGTGGCCTTACAAATTATGCTAGGAAATGTGTCCATGGTTATAGAAAATTTGTTTTAAGTGTACCCCACACAAGTTGTGTCACAAATATGATCATCTTGCAAGGGTTGATTCAAAGGTCTACTCGATAAAGAAGTTAAATTTGATACCAAACAAAAAAGGAAATTTAAGGTTTAGTAGATTAAACAAAACTTGACCAACAATGAATAGAGACTAATCAACAAGGAAATCAAGGCAATGTACCTTTGCAGCTCTACTAGAGAGGGAGGAACATCTCTTTCCAACCCATCACAAACCAAATATGAACTTTCCTAAGGGAACTTGGACAGATAAACCATTCAATATAATGAAGTGTGATGAAAATTATATTTTAGGATGAATCCCATTAAGAAAATTTCAAGAGTAGGAAAGCCTCCAAAGAACATATCACTTCATGACAACTTGCATGACAAAATACACAACAAAATCAAAGTATATATCAATTTAAGATTGCAAGTCCAACTCAAAGATGTGCTAGAGAAAACCCAAAAATTAAATAGGAAATTCATGCAAATAACAAAAGAAATGGGATAAAACAAGGGAAAATTTTCTACAAAGGAATTCATGACAAGAGATCAGAAGAGGAGGAAATATAAATCAAAATGAGCCGAGTGTAAAGCACAAAATAACTGCAAAAATGTGACACAAAATAAAGGAGGACAGGTTGGAAATTCACTATTTAATGAGAAAAAGCAGGAAATATGTCACTTCTATTTAGAACAATAAAACAATGTTTGCATGCACTATAAAGATTGAAAGCAAAGGAAAAGCTCACATGCACAAGAAATGCATGAAAAAACTTTTGCACTTTATGAAAAGCCACGGAGCTGATAACAGTTCTATTGTTGTTGTTATTGTTATTGATCACTGAATAACTCCATCATTTTTATTTTAGACCTATGAACATTCAGGTTCTACACGCTTTGTATCAATTAAGCATGATATTTGTCATCTGTTGTTGCCCTTGAATAAGAGCATTAAACCATGCATCTTCTTTTTCTTCATCTATCATGACTCTCTTATTTCTTCGCTCTATCATAATCTCTAATATTTATAGAACCTGGTGCTCATACTGATGTTTTGGTGATTGAGCCTTTCTTCTCTCTAATAGTATCTATATTCTCTGTCATAGTCATGCACGAGATATTCTCTACATTAAACTATTAGTTTATCTACAAGCTAGCAAGATCACCAACTTTGATACCACTCTGAACTAAAAAAATTCTGATTTTTTACTTTTACAATGAACAAGCACGAAAACTAAACACCTTTTGAATCCTTTATTGCTAAATTTTTTTATGCTCATTCCATATCATTTCATGTCTCATCTTCACCATATTATAAACAATGTTCAAAAAATGTTAAAGTTGTCGCTCCCTCATTAGTTCCACCTGGAGAAACTAAGCTACGCACCACCCTTCTTGAAAGAGAGTACTCCAAGGTGAGCATTTTGATGGAAGATATGAGACGAACATGGATAACGGATGGGTGGACCGATACCAAACAATGGCCACCCATCAATAATATTGCCACTAGCTCAGCAGGCTCTTATTTTCGTAAAGCTTAGATTATACAGAGAAAAGGAGGGATGCAGCCTTCCAATTTCAGATTTTGAGAGATGCCATAGAGGAGGTTGGAGCCTATAATGTTGTACAGGTAGTGACCTATTCAACCCATGTGTGTAAGTTAGCTAAACTGATGGTGGAGGATGCTTATAACCACATTTTTTGGATCCCATGTTGTGTGCATGCATTAAACAATACCTTGAAGGGCATTGGGAAGATAGATTGGGTGAACGCAATGGTGTCATAGGCTAGAGATGTGCAAATGTTCATTTCCAATCATCACACTTGCTTTGTTTAGGACATTTTCGAGGAAGGAATTCCTCAAGCCCATGGAGACTAGATATACCATCTACTTCATTTTATTAGAGAGGATGCTTGACATCCACAAGGCTCCACTATCAATGGTGGTCAATGCAAAGTGGGGTAGATGGCATGAGGCAAGCACACTAGAGGGAATATGTGTGCAACAAAAAATCCTTGATAATGACCGGTAATCCCTATGAGCTTGGCACTGCTGATTTATTATTTAATTTTTTAAATGTTAATTTAATAATTTATTATATGTTTCTAACTTGTGAAACATATCCACTCAATTTGATGATTTTAATATTTGTAACTTGGTTGCACTTGCAGATATGTTTGATCCTTCATTAAGCCTATTATGCAAGTGATTAGATATGTCGATATTGACTCTCCTAGCCTTGGAGAGATTTATGAGACCTTTTATAGCATGCTTGAACAGATCAAGCAAGCAATTCATGGCTTTTGTACTCACAACCAGAATTACTATTCTAGGAAAACCAGTGTTAATACTGCTATAGATCACCCTATTCAGTCACATAGATTTTACCTATATGGTAGTAAATTATTTCCCTTTTCAGGAAAATGAGGAGTACAATTCCCTGAATCAAGAAAAGTTCGGGAATCGTCCAACAAATAAAAAAATTGGTTTTTTTACAGTTAAGCATCCAAATACAAAGTAGGACTTTTTTTACAGGGAGATATTTACGTATTGAGTTGCAATCCCTAAAATGAAGAAATTTATGACAGCTAAATATTAACTAGTAAATATTTTCAAAATCAAACTAAAAATGTTCACCTACGAGACACACCCTTAACCAAATATTATTGTATTGACAACAGAAGGGCACATACATCCATTCACACACCACTTTGACCATTTTATGATATGTATAACCACCATAATTTTGATTGCAAGAGAAATTAAAACACAAATTACCATTCATAATTAATTGAATTAGGAATTCCAATTTCAAAGTTCTCAACAAGTTAACCATACCTGAATTTGAGGAAGTAGTTCTTGAATCTTTGGATGTTGCCCACAATAAATTGTTAAGGACAAAAGCCAAACAGAACCTGCACACCGTTCTTCTTTTCGATTACTATAAAGGAGCTCATCAAATAATTTTTTTGTTATTTTCTCTCTGGCCTTGACATGACCATCATCAGCCACCTCACTTTCTACAACCATACTATCATTAGCTCCATGTGTAGCAATTTCACCCATAAGATAATTTGAAGATGAAGAAAGTGAAGTGTAGCTTGACTTCAGGATATCATCAGCTGTGATAGAGATTCCACCCCATATAAATGCCAAAGCCTCCCCTGCAGAAAATAATAAATCTTCAACCTGCAAAGTTTCATGTTTTGGGTTTCAAAGTGCTTGATAACCAATATGAAGAAAAATACAAGGAATCCAGCTTTGTTCATATCCATCAGCAACAACAAAATAAAAAGATGAAAATGTCTACACTATCACATGATGACTATTAATGCATGAATGCTAAGTCCACTGGCATACCTTTGACCTGCTTAGACTGAAAACTAAATCAAGCACCATGTCCATGAGACTTGGAGATGTATCTCCAATGCATATATGACCTAATGCAATAGCAACCTTCTGAACAACCTTGTTATCATCCGAAGTGAGCAACTCCTTCAGACGTACAATTAAAGAGCTTAGAGATGAATCTTCAGGTTCTGCCGTTGTCCTACACATTGATATATCTTCCCCAATAGCATTTGAATCATGTCCAGACACTCCTTGTTCGGAAATGTTTTCCCCGTGTATCCCTTCTGTGGATGGCCCCACATCTGTAGTTTTGGAAGAATGGTGAAAATTGTAACCATGCCCATAAAGAGGCAACCGGCCTCGCAACCCTACATGACCAAGTGCCTCGGCAGCTGTTCCAGCCAAAGATATACTTTGGGAATTGATGGTATCCACCAAGGCCATTAACGAAGTTTGCAGGACATCTCTTGGAATCTTTTCCAATAAAAAAATACAAGTTTAGAAATCCAAACATCACATATAGGTTTCAAAACAAAATAAAATAAATAAATATGGAAGACCATTACAGTTAAATAAGAAACATCAAACCTTAAAAATAATGGCCAACATCAAGTACTGAAAATATTATTTTTCCTAACACTAAATAGTGTTCATTCAGTGACTTCTTAGTCAAATAAAAAGAGTATTCTAAGACCATCAACAAACACTCTGAATACATTCATATAGAGCTAGTGGTAGGAGACTGATATTATGTACCTAGTACAAACCACTTAGCAACAAGTACACACTAAATTTGTTTAAATTAGGCTATAAGCTTGCCAGTAAGCAGTACCCAATTCTGTAAGATTTTACATATCCAATGTCTCTCCAATATATGAAGAGTCAAGCAATGGTGAATAATACACACATACACACACAATTCAAAAAACAAGCAGAACATTCAATTACTGTAGTGTACCTTATACATGAGGCACAAATAATTTTCTATACGATGTTGAAATTTTATTTGATGTATAGCTCATGTTTTTTAACCTGTGTAGCAGGCTATATCGATCTAGTATAAAGTACACGATTCAAAATGTAGTGTGTTTGAGACTATTTTAAGGACTAAGGGTTTATACTTGGTATTTTTTTAATTTTTGTCCTGAATTTGTGTCCTGTATATATATATAGCTTCTCAAACAAGCTACCCACATAACTACATTGAAAATATTCAATCAACCTTCTAATATCTCCTTACACAAGCCACCTACATAACAAGCTACAAGAATAGCTAAAAGGCACACAATCAAAACCAGAAGCAGCTACAAGAATAGCTATATAACTTCCAAGATCTAAAACCAACACTTACATATACAATAAGAGCTCTTTACTAAAATCGCTCATTAAACATTACATCACAAAATATATTATTCCTAGGAACAAAACAAATACAAGCATAAATAACTTATTCTTATATTATCAATAATCATGAAAATAACTAATTGGTAGTGAGGAAAAGAACCAAGAAAAAAGAATTCCATCATGTGAGTTTTTGACAGGAATTTGAATAAAAACTCATTAGTCTTCAACAAGGTTTTGGTGACCTTTTGACTTTGATTCCTTGTTTCATGGGGATACATCCCCCCTAAAATCCCCATGTTCTCAAGAAGGGGGCATTTTTTAGATGCAAGGACATGGGGCAAATGTCTCCCTACCATCTCATCACCTCTGCTGCCAACCTAGGGACATTTTTTAGATGTCCCCCTCAAAGAGACGACATATCTGATACATCCAAGCACCCCCTACAATAGGAAAATAAAATAGTTAATATTTTTTGAAAGACCAAATAGTGTTTTCAATCTACATGCCACAAACCCTAACCTCAATGGTAAAATGTCCCCCTCAAAGAGACGACATATCTGATACATCCAAGCACCCCCCACAATAGGAAAATAAAATAGTTAATATTTTTTGAAAGACCAAATAGTGTTTTCAATCTACATGCCACAAACCCTAACCTCAATGGTGTACGTACCTCACCCACACCCTAAGTAGTACCAAAAAGTTATAAATAGGTACCTAAGCCTCATCCCAAATCACTCCCAAGTTTAAAAAATAGTAAGGACTTGGTGTTACAAAAACAAAGTGATAAAATTGTGAAAATGGTGTGCGCCTAACTTTCACCCACCATCCCCAAATCTAGGCCCTTGGTCCCCCCGCACCAAGACACATCTCCATATCTCAAGACTCTATCGAACATAGCTTTGACCATTTTGTTTTCATGAGATCATGTCAAGTTATTAGATTCAATCATCTATAATTAAACTTTGGGCTTAATGAGTAAGAAAAAAGACATGACTATTAAATATTAAAATTAATTTATTAAAAATTATCCCTCTTGTCCCATAAATTTTTTTAATGGCAACCCCAATTTAAAATATGCAGCCAACTGCTTAATATGACTAACATACGACTGTTTCTGAATGAATAACTCTAATACGTAGCAGTATATGCGCCTCATACGCTGCTGAGTTCAGCCTTTGCCACACATGGTTTAAAGAGAGAACCCGTTAAGCTCGGATTGTACACCTATGTAGTATGCACATATTGCTCACTTATTTGATCCCATGCATGCTGTAATACAATCTCAAAGAGCTTCCCTAACATGTTAGCTACAACCTAATACATGAGTAGAGAATAACTGCTAAACAATCACCAAAGCCTTTTCAATCACAAATCAAGCAATTCCTTTCAAAGTTCATTTTGACGATAAATCCAAGTGGCAACATAAGTACTATGGTCAGCATCAGCCACAAATATATTATCCTAGAGGGCACCAATCTAATGGTCCAGACGCTGGTCCCACCACCAACTCCAAAAACTAGTGCCATGACAAAATACTCCTGAGCCAGCCTCTGTTAATGACATCAGAGACTGACAGTAACATCTAGAGGACCAAATGGCCAAATACTAACCATTGAAATTTTCCAGAAAGGCTCTTACTTTGACTTTATTGATGCAAATTACATAAATATGTCATACAAGTCCTGGTGAGCTCAAATTCCTATCCTAGAATCAGTATCATACATGTTCACATCTATATTCTATGCAATTTTTGTAGAAAAATAGTCTCATCAATATAATAGAATCCAGCGTTACGGTTCCAAATAACTTGTGGACAAATAGTAATATTAATTTATTTATTGTTTTTTACAACTACTCCAGAAAAAAAAATCAAACCTACTTTAGCAAAATCAGTTTCCTAGGGAATCATAGAGGAAGAACCACTGGAACCATCATTATTTAAATATATACAAAAAATTCAGAAACATAGCCTAAGCAATTGGTTTAGAATGTCACACTGTTAAGAAAAGGAAGGATGCAAACTATAACAGTGGCAATAAAATGCAAAAGCTATATTGTATACATTAACAAGAAAGCACTTACAAGAGGAGTTCCTGTCATACACTGTGCTAGCACATAACCAGTAGCACAGATAGCTCCATGACTATCTTCAAATCTGCAAAACAGAATTAAACCACTGCTAAACACTAAAGGCCACCTTTAATCAGATCAAAAGTGTTCAATTCTAAATAACAAGTAGAAACAGCAGATATCCCGTAAAAGAAACATACACAAACCTTATGATATTTACAGCAGGATTAAACTGTGTAGATTTTGAGTCAACTCATTGACCCATATTTCAATGAGAATGAATGGTCCAGCACTCATGAAAAATGGGTCAATGAGTTTAACTCAAAAACCTATGCCATTGTATCCTAATATATAAATATCACAATTTGAAACACTGCAAAAAATACTTCCTGCTTTTAAATTCACAAACCTTCCTTTGTTAGAAACTTTAAACTTAGAACAAAGTTCCTGAATCAGAACAGATGATGAAGAAGCAGATAAGGCTGAACATGTGATCCCCATTAAACGAGCTATAGACTCACGAGTGTCCATGTCTATGTGACCTATATATTGTTTCAGCCATGGAAGGCATTCAGCATATCTTGATGCAACTATCTTCACCTCAAGAAAAAATAACAGCAAAAATGTGTTAGCAACTTCAATTTAAATTTACATGTTATAAATTACGACATTAAAACATTTAAACAACATTGTTCACTATAGTTGGAGAACGGTTTTAAGAATTCAACCTGTTGATTATGAGAAGCAACACTGAGCAATCCCTTTGATGCAGTTGCATGCAATTCTACAGAACCTTCATATGCCATAGCATGCTCAAGCAACAAGCAAAATGACATCACTGTAGCATCATTCTGTGGAATAACTCTTTTATTATCTTCTAGTAAAGCCTGACCACATTCAGCCTCGTAACATTTCAGCAGAAATCTTATCATGGCTACATACATTGCAGTTGGGAACAAAAGATTGCGTTCTCCAACTGCCACAGGCGCCTGAACCTTTGGCTCATACTTACAGATATAATCTGTCATTTCTTTCAATGGAGGAAATTTCTCTTCCACAGATTGACTGGACTGATTTACCACTCTGTCAACTTGCTTTCGAGGAAATAATCCTTCCAGAGCCATCTCCCTGTCAACTTTCAAAAATCTCATGTTAGCTAATTTTCAACATATATCTTTCTTTTCCTAAAACTCATCTGCCTCTCTCTGTCTCTTTCATTCACAAATGTTCACCCACACATGCAAAGAAAAGAAGCTAGTAAGATGACTACAAAAACTTTTTATACCAAAAGAACATGCAAAGATTAAAATTTTATAAAATATGAAAGAAATTGTAATGTTCCCTTTTCAGGTCTAGTCACCATGGTGACCATTAGCCTATTTTCTGAGTTCTAGTAGACTAATCAGTTTTTTATGGCAACTCCACAGATCGTGGAGTGCATCAGTTCAGTCTTTCTTGGCTTCAGTTGATGGCATCGAGCTCAGTTGGCGTTATGAATTGTAATAATGCTTTCAGAAGCGTTTTGGACTCCTGGGTGTTCTCGAAACTTCTTGGAGATCACATCTATTTTCAGTAAGTCTCTGAGTTTACACCAATCATCAACCCACTGCCTCAGTTACATCTTGGCATGATCAGATTTGATTTTTCAAGCCTCAGCAGTGCCTTCTGCAACTCAGATGGGAGTATTTAAAATATGCACATGAGTTCTAATGTTTAATGTTTAATTATTCACTAAGTGTTATATTTTTATAAAATTATTATATGTTCCCTCAAAAGCGGACACCTAGGGAAAGGTGAAGGGGGACTTGTACATGAGAGTCATTTTAATAATTCTAAAAGGCTTTATGACAGAAAAAAAAATTATTTTAAAATTTTAAATCAGGTTTTCTTCCTCCAAAGCTATAAAAAGAGGTTTCCGCACTCATTTTGCATATGCTGAAGATGCACATATATTATGTTGCTGGATTGAACCTATGTGAGGACGAAAACCCTCATTTGATTACTAGTTTCAGATTTGGAAGACAATCCCTAGCTATTCCAAATGTTTCTTATTAGGAATCACTGTTGTGCTTCAACAGAGATCTAGTCCCAGGGTTTCCAAATGAAGATTTTCAAGGTGTTTGTTTTCTGCTGTAGAGTGATGTTAATTATCATATAGAGTAAACAGTAATATTATTTACAGAACATAAAATAACAGAGTATAACAATGCCAAGACAATAGAATTTCATAAAGATGTATCATTCATTACCATACGTAATGTGTACAATGATTAACTGATTCCTGACAAAACAAAATGAGAACAATAAATACTATCCAGTGGTTGGTAAAGATTACCAACCGCCAAGAACTGCCAAACCCAACTACCTGTCAGGAACAAATGACAACATTACATAATGTAGCTGACTATTACTTATAAAATTAACACCTCGGCTAAAGAAATTATTTTTTTATGGACACTTGGCATAAATTGCTGACTACAGTGTTTTGATGTACAGATTTTGGGACTGATTTGCATTGTTTCCAAAGTGTTTCTTAGTGTGTTTTGAAGGTCATTAACATGGTTCTTTTTGTTGGTTGTACAATCTTCCAAGAGAGGGTCATACCATCCTTGCTGGAAATGTTGTGTTGGGGGATCAAAATCATCAGAGACTGTTTGTTTTTCCTCCTTATTGGGTGACTCAATCAAGGTTGTTTTTGGGGCTGTTGCAGATTGATGCATTTCCTAGGAGGGTCATACCATGTTTGCAGGACTTGTGGAGCTAGGCTGAGAATCTAGGAGTCCAAGCGCTGCCTTTCTGAAGGTTTGCGGTTGCTGGTTGGAGGCACCTAAGCATGGATATTATTTCCAGGTATTCACGCATTGCACAAATGAAGGATTCGAAGTGTTGAATTTTCTACTAGCTGGTCACCCCTGTTTCAGCGCCCCTGTTACAGCTGTGTATGACTGAAAGTTTATAAAAGACCTGTAGTTTCCTAATTTCCTTGCATGTTGAGGGCGTTTGCATTGCTGGGTGTACATGGTTGCTGAATGTTATCACTGGAGGTGTTCCATGCTGTTTGGAAGGGTTTGATGATGAGTTTTCAATTTCAAGCCTGCTATGACCTCCAATTTATGAATAGCAGTCATGTACAGTTCCTACATGGCATTTCAGACCTGCAACACTCAGTTTCATCACTATATTAAAGGTATTTTCATATGGGTGTTACATATTGATATTTATATTATGTATTGCCAGTCGTTGGAATGAGTTAACAACATAAATTTGCAACAGCAGTTGAATGCACAGTGATAATTTATATCAGAACTTTATAACAGCAATGTATCTCTGTTTTTGGCAAGTTAATGTTGTTGTTTTCTCGTTGACAAAAATTTTATTAAAAAAAATAGGATTGTTATTACAGAAATAGGTATGCAGTACTTGAAGAGATAACTAGTAATTTAATGTCATTGGTGGAAGCAAAACCTGGACTGACTGACCTGGATAATGCTATTCAAGGTGAAGAGCTAATACTTTCGAAATTTAGAAAGTACCAAACATAAGGCCAACATAAAACTAAGCAACCCTATTTAATGATGTTGAGGTATCATGCTACTAAAAGCATGTTTAGCATGCCAAATGGATTGTACAAGTAATGGAAGGCAAATCCTTTTGGCCAATTCATGACAAACAGAGGATCAAATCGGCTTTAACAAAAAGAAAAATCCTATATAATGTTCTTAATGAAGCCAAATCATTTGAGACAAGTGCTCTATCAATCCTCAAGAAATACAGAAAGCTTAGCAACTGGTATCTAAAGTTCTAAACAACTAAACTGAAGCCTTTAGATTTCAAATGAACAGAACAAAATCATAAGACACATATAGAATTCCACCTCACCAAATGACAATACAATGTGCATCTCTAACTTGGCTTGGACAAGGTGTTGATAGGGAAAGTTTGCACTTTCCATCAACGCAGAATAAAATATTGAATGTATCATATCCTCTCTTGAATAAGGAAATCTCTAATGCTATTCGGATTGATCATAGTAGATAAACCTCTAACACGTTCCAATTGTCAGGTCTTGACTTGCATACGATAACTCAGTGTTGATGTGATTTGTTGGTAATCAGGACTTGTGCATTTGACAAGCCGGCCTGCATCTGATATGACATTCTAGTGATGCTTTACTTCTCAAACTGGTGAAATAAATAGTAAAGGGACAGCGTTTAGAGATCCTAGGGACAATGATATCAATGGTTGATGTTGCAAGTAGATAGATTTCAAATAAAACTAATTCCTACTTAGCCAGAGACAAAATCACAACTCCACAAGAATAGTGCAAGCTCCACTAGGAAATAAAAGATTTTCAGACCATGAACATTTATTTGGATACCCAATTTTGGCGCAATCAAAACAAACATTCACAATTGAACTAAGAACAACAATAGGCTCAGACTAACCATGCACAAAGACCTACAGTCAACAAGCCTCCAATGGTATGAACCTGAAATCTATCACATATCCTCACACTTTACCATCAAAACCACTGAACACTAACTAATTTGATAAAAAGAAACCATGCAAACAAGTTAGAGCAAGTGGAAAAACACCATGCTTCAATGCTTTAATCATTTGCTCGAACTGCCATTACAACAATTTATGTCCAGCAATTCCTACTCTATTCTAATTCTACTTTAACTACTGCTACTTCTCACCTGCTAACTTTTCTAAAATCCTAACTGTCTAACCCTTTACAATGAGAGAGGCATTGGCCTTTTATAGTTTTTATATTCTGAATCAATGACCAGGATTCAATTCATCAATGTCCAAATCTGCCTTCTAGAAACCCTGACAGCTTTAGGTTAATGGTCTCAACAACTTCCAACCACCTTTTCAGCTACCTTCAACTGTTTTCAATTAATCCCACTACAAGACAAAAGTTCACAAGGCTCGAGGCACAAAAAGGGCAAATTTTGTAGCTAGGGAAATAACTAACTTTCTGGCCCCCTCTTGAATTGCATTAAATTGGACCAAAAGGTAGTCATTTTACAATAAAGTAACTGCTATTACAATAAATCCAAATTTTTGTCATCTTCAGCTGTTCATTTTTTGTTTATGCATCCTCCTGTAGCATTTTGTGTGTCTTGTCTATGCCTTCCAGAAATTTGGAAACAGCACCAATTGGTTAGCAGCACACTGCTCTATGATCCTTCTTTCAATCTTAGGACCTAGCCTTCATTTTGTTGCCTTGTTTGTGCTGGTAGTGGTCTTTGCTCATCCAAACCCTCTTACTTTGTCTTTGGCTTTTTTCATTGACATCTTCAAGGTATTGGCATGGAATTCTTCCTCTTTTATCATGGGGATCCTTCTGGCATATTTAGGAAGTGCCCTTTGAGTTGCATGGACCCTTGGTTCCTCCATATGATCCCTTCCTCTATTGGTGCTTTGGATTGTGTGTGCATGGCACAACACAAGGTTGTAAAAAATCGAGTTCCTTTAAAAGGACATATGTAAGAAAACAGTAAAATACTTTAAAAGATTGAATGATCCCAAACATTGGCAAAGCTTGACAAGCCCTTCTTTTTACACCTGAACCCACCAGTATGCCCATTTAGTTGTGATTGGAAGGCCATGCTTTACATTGGACACATTGGTATTGGACCAATATCAAAAAAGAAAGTTCATGACAAAAAATAAACTGTGACCTATTGTTGTGGTTTTTATGCACGCTCAACTCAAAATAAAATACCCAGAGATATCCTATTCTCTCTTGATCAAAATCTTCCATGTGCTAAACAGTTGAACTGTGTGATCACAAAGACGACTCCAAGGTTCCCAAATTCGTACGAATGGTCTCAGTTGGTTCATTGTGATTTGTTCATAATCTCAAGGGGGACTTACATAATTGTTCGAGGAGTGAATCAATCAAACGATTTTGTTGATCGATGACTTTCTTTTTTTTTTAAATAATTTTGCAATAAGTTCTTTTGATCCTATTTCTACTAAGACTGGGAAAAAGGGCAAAAGGATGAGAGTTTAGGAGGATAACTCTAATCCTAAGCTAATTCTATGAACTCGAGAGACAGAAATTGCAAAAGTGGAACTTAAACCAATTCTTGTTTCACCAAATTCAACAACTACACAAGAACGGTGATATCTTCTAAGGAATTCAAAATATTTTCATATCATTCCTATTCACCAACATATTGAACAATGAATATAGCAATAGAAGTTAAGTTTTCATTTACTGGTTTAGGCTAACTTTGCAAAATAATTGAAAATCATCCAATTATAAAACGTATGAACACACCATCTCCACATTAAGCAATTTTATCAAATCCTTCATTCAATCTATCAACTTGGAAATGAAATTTATTCTAATTAAATCCAAGAAACCATGCTAACTTGCAAAAGTAGACAAAGATTCACCAACAATTGAACAATGAACCATGTCTATTACTTAAGAAGTATCACTACAACAATTTCTTGAAAAATCTCTCCATTTACAAATGAGAAGACGAGGGTTTATATAGACACCCCATTACAAAGCAATGGCCTACATTGATCCAAGATCAATGGCCAAGATTAAAACCCTAAACCCTAATTAGGGCAAGCTACAACAATCATCCAAAATAGACCAAGGAGAAATAAACAACTATAAAATCCAACTTTCTTCTAGAAGTGGGTGTCCCTTATCCTTTTCGTTGGCAGCAAATTCAATGAACCTAGTCACTATGGGGTCGAGCTCTTCCATTGGGACACTTGGCATAATGTTGATCTTGTATCCCATCATGTCCATCTTATCAGTTTTCAAAAACCATCCTCAATGGACAAAAATGAGGGTGCCTTGATAAAATGTTGCTTCTGGATTGGATTCATAGAAGTGAAGAAGTTTCTCTGAACTTTGGCCTTCAGGTTCTCTACATCCATGTCCTTGTCTTGAATTATTTCCCACTCAAGCACATCGGAGACTGTGACGAAGACCTTGTCTTGGATTGCTTTGTTTGTTTCTTCTATTTTGGCACCATCAATCTTCGTCTTTTCCAAGGAATATTTATGGATTAAGGAATATTTCTTTGCCTTCTTCTTTTCTCAAAGCTTTCAAGGTCCACATGGCCAAGGTCGATATCTCCAACCTTCTTCCACTTTGTCACAATCTTAGACTCCAGCTGTCATCCCTTGTTATTGAACTTCATTTGTGTCTTTCTGGAAATCCCTCCTTGAGCTGACATCTACCACCTGAAAAACTTGAAAAATTCCTAAGTTGAAAAAAGGGGGTTTGATGTTTGTTCCCAACATGGAGTGCAAAGTTTGATGGAATTTCAAAGGATAATTCTGATTTAACTTATGAAATTCTAGAAACTGTAAAAAATCAGACTTAATGAAATTTTGGAAATTTGAAATTAAGTCTGATTGTGAAATTTTTGCCTCCAAATTTGCATAAAAGCGTACAAAGAGCAAGATAGTCTTGAGTAAAATTTGAAGAATCCGAAGTGAAAGTTCTCTTGCAAGTCTGGAAAATAGAAATTCTGACTGAATTTTGTCTTGAAGTCTGAAAGAAATTGGAATTCTGATTGAAAATATGCCTTCAATCCTTAGTAAACCTAAGAATTTTGATGAAAATCCTTAAATTGCTTTAAGGAATCACTTCAACTTTGTCTCCAAGTGCAGAAATTCATCTGAAACTTTCCTAGAAATTGCCTTGTATCTGCAATTTACTTCAAAATTTGCCTCGAGGTTTTAAAGAAATTATTTCCTGAGAGTCAATTTCCAGCCTTAAAACGTGACTTGTGAGAAAATGAAATGCCAATGCTCATGCATATAAAGAAGGCAAACTCTTGTGTTTTCTTCTGGAAGTTTCTCTTATTGGAGAACTTCATCTTGATTTGAATTTTTTCTCCAATCCATCAACACTTGGCCAAATTTTTGAATTTTTCTCCAATCCATCAAAACTCAGCCTAATTTTAATTTTTTTTTCAATGAATCAACACTTAGCCAAATTTTTCAAATTTTTTTTTCATTCCATCAACACTTAGCCAGCCAAATTTTGAATTTTTTTTCAATCAATCAACACTTAGCCAAATTTTTGAATTTATTTTTTCAATCCATCAACACTTAGCCAGATTTTTTATCCTCACCTTGGGCGGACTTGCCACTTGGACAAGGAATTTATGCTGCTAGGAAGGGCAGACTTCATGTGAATCTGTGGATTTTCCTCAATAGGGAGAGCAGACTTCATGCTTGGTTGAGGAATTTCCTTGATTCCTAGGCGGACTTCATGTGCAACAAGGATTTTCCATGGAAACTTGGAATTCTTCCATGGAAACAAGGAATTTTTCCAAGGAAACAAGGAATTTAGGAATTTTTTCAGGGATTTTTTCATTCCCAAACTTCATACTTAGCCATTTTTCCTCTGATCTTCCATTAGCAAACTGGCCTGACATTTCCTCCGACTCAAAAACTACCTATGGTCCCAACAAAAGTTAAAAAGCAACTTTCTATTTTTATAAAAAAAAAAAGAACAAAAAGGAAGGCTCCCAGATTAGCCCAAAAATGCCAAAAACAAAATTTTCTATTTTTAGAAAATGCAAAAAAAAGAAAGTTTCCTATAAATAGGAAGTTGTCAAAATTGATCCCGGAAAATGGCGTTTTTACTCCTTTGACCTACCTAAGCGCATCCATAGCATCAAAACGTTCTTTTGATCATCCTGATGACTCCTCCGAATTTGAAGAACTACTCATTTGCGAGGGCAAGACCAAAGACAAAACCTAAGATGCCAAAACGCTACCCTAAAAAGCGAAAACAAGGGGGTTCCCATTTGCAATGAGGTGATGTATGAAAATGTCACAACAGGACCTTTACCTCAAATCAATTGAAACATGAGCAAGGTACCTATGACCCTAATGAGTAATCTTAAGAAACAAATGAATAATTCAAGTAATGAAAGAGGATCCTTTTAGCATTTTGACGTCAAACAAAGGATCAAATCATAGTTCCCAGACTCAGACTCGAACTCGGACTCGGCAAGGCCGACTCGACTCGTGACTCGGCTACAACTCGGCTACGACTCGGCAAAATAAAAAAACCCTTGAAATTAAGACATTTTTAACGATTTAAAACCATTGAATAAAGCCCAATTATAATGTGTGCTAGCTTGTTATGCCATGAAAGGCATGCTAGTAGAGTATCTACTTGTTTGGGGCTTTTGTTTAGTATTCTCTTTGGCCAAATTGAAATTCTGGGAGCACCAACATAAGACATCATGAACATCTTCACTTGGAAACTGTAAGGAGTGCTTGTTGATGGTAGCATTAAATAGTGTGCTTGTTGAACTTAGGTTTTACCTTGGGACTATAATTGACCTTGGTCTTTCTTGGACCTCTTAGTTTTTAGGCTATATATGTGTTGGATGGAAGGGGGAATTGTGAGGCCAGAAGGGTTTGAAAATATGCTCCTCATAGACATGTCCCTTGCCAAAAATAACCTTGTGCCCCATGGGGGGATTTCTTGGGATGTGGGGACAGGTAGGAAATGTCCCCAACTCACCCCCTTTTTTCAAAATTTTAAGAAACATCCATGTTGTGAGGTACTCACACATCGCCCCATTGCAAATGAAGACCCCCACTTTTCACTTTCTAGGGTTAGCTCTTTTAGTTTTGTTGTTGGTCGTTTTAGTGTCTTAGCCTTTGCATTGAAGGGATTGAGTTTCTCAAAGGTCATCAAGTCAGGTGGATCTCCTCAAGGTGGAGTGAAGGATGTTAGGTAAGTTGAGTGATTAGGGGTTATTTAGATCATTCCTAGGGTTTTTGTGTACTATCCAGTCACACTTAAAGTTGCTAAATCAAACCTTGGTTGAATACATAGTATCCTCCTAGGTCCTGTCCCTTACATCAAGGTCAGAGTGACCTCGCCTTAAAAGTCTGGAATGTCATCCTGATCCTAAAATGGCCTGAAATTTGACTAAGTCTGGAAATTTGAAGGATCCTCCAAAAACTAGATTTTGCATTATAACTCATGGAGGTCCGAAACCACTCTCAAACATCCTGACAATATATATGGAATATAACTTCTCTTTCTTATACTTAAATGTTATATTCCATATATGAATCCTGACGGAGAGACAACTTCATGTTTTTTTTGTTTTTTTCAAGTCAAAACATTCACCTGTCGTGGCCGAGTCAAACTCGCCGAGTCCGAGTCTTGAGTCAGCAAAACTCGCCAAGCTTGGCTCGACTCGGCGAACTCGCCTGACTTGCGCCGAGTTTGGGAACTCTGGATCAAATTAACTTCACATATAGTACCAATGACTCTAAGGAGTAATCCTAAAAGACAAATGGATTGTTCAAAAGTTAAGTAGTGAAAGGGGAATCCTTTTGACACATTTAACAACAATTGTTCAGCATTGCAGACATTAGCACTGGACCAATATCCAAAAAAAACAATAATATAATACACAGTCAGACCTTTACCTCACATCAATTGGACCATATGCAAGGTATGTATGACCCTACGGAGTAATTTTAAAAGAAAAATAGATTGCTCCAGTACTGAAAGGGGAATCCTTTTGGCAGATTCCTGTCAAACAAAAGATCCAATCAGCTTCACGCATACTAGCTATCAAAAGATTTTTCATAATCCTACATGATGTCCCTAGAGAAGTTGAATCATTTGAGATAAGTGGTTTTTGCATCAAGGAGCACAGAGATCTAAGCCAGCAATATCTATACAATTAAACAGAAGCCATTAGATTTGGTATGCAAGACAAGTATAGAATTCCTCCTCACCAAGTGATCAGAAAAGATGCACACGTCACTTAATATAGATGAAATTGTTACAAAAAGAATTTGATTAGAAGGATATATGTAAAAATCAGTAAAATACTTGGAAAGACTGAGAGACTTTGAACAGTGCCCACATATGAGCAGAGGTAACAAGCCCTTCCTTTTGTCCTCTGCAATTCGAACCTACTAGTGTACCCATTTTGCTCCAAATTGAAGACCATGTGTTGTGTTGTAAACACACACACCCCATTGCAAATGGGGACTCCTCTTTGCTTTCCTTAGCTTGGCAGTAGTTTTGACCCCCTACGAAGGTTGTAAATCCTTGTCAGTCCAGAAATGCAGTGTTCAATCCATTAAAGAATAGGAGTGCAAGCTTTGTCTTGGGTAAGGATGTGAATTGCACGATTCCTTGTCAAAATGTCAAAGTCCTAGTGAAAATGTGTAGGCCTTTCCTAGGGTCACTTTAATATTGCAAGGTTGAAATAAGGATTTTATCCATGACAGAGAGAAGCAAAATCATTACAAAGTCAAGGGAAAAATTGTCAAGAAAAGTTGTCAAGGTCCCAGATAAAGAAGAGGAAGTTGTTCTAAAATTTTGCAATGAGTTTCAATTATTTAATAAAATTGTGCAAAGCAACTAGAAATTTTCGCTTAAAACTGTGCAAAAGACAAGGTTCAAATTCCACTACAAAATGCAAGGTGTGCACAAAATTGCGAAGATAAGGTTAAATTTCACTAAAAATTGCATATCTGAACCTTGCAATATCTAAAAATTGCATATCTCAACCTTGCAATATCTAAAAATTGCATATCTCAACCTTGCAATATCTAAAAAGCATATCTCAACCTTGCAATTTCTAAAAATTGCACAACTCAACCTTGCAATTTCAAAAAATCACACATCTCAAGTTTGCAATTTCACACAACATTGCACATCAAGTTCGCAATTTCACTCAACATTGCATCGCAATCTTGCAATTCCCCTAAACAATGCAAGGTAACCTCTGAATCCCACTCAAGGTGAGTATAAGTCAAGATCGGTTTCAAAAATAGTCTAGAACATGTAAAATAAGATAAAAATGCAAACTCCGAAATGCAAAGATTGAGGGGAGACCGACCTACCATGGAAGGAATTCATTTGAAATTTGAAAAAAAAAAAGAAATATATACATACTAATCTGGCCGACCTGTCATGAGAAAACCTTCACCTTTGAGCGCATATAAATGAGGGAGAGAGAGAATTATTTTATATCATTCAAACCAGAATTACAAGGCAGAATAAGGTGTTAATTTAGGAGCAGTAGCAGAAAATCAAAGCAAATTGCAACAGCAGATCAGAGAAAATTTAAACAAAGATTCAAGAAAATTTCATAGAAGAAGAAGCAAATTCAAGCAAAGAGAGAGGTGCTGGAAAGGAGGTGAATTACAACAGCAGATATAGCTACAATTTTGAACAAAAGAATAGGGTCAAAGCAGAACAAAGGGTGTGAATTCCAGCAGACCAGAAGGTGATTTCAAGAAGCAAGTGCGATTTCCTATCAAAAAAATCAGATTCAAGGATTAAGGAAAGCAAATTTGTTAGGGATCAGATTAAAGGCAATTTCTTGAGGAAGAACAACTAATTTTTATCTGAGTGGTTTCTTCATTAATTTTATGCATTTTGCTGATCTGGAAACTCATTTCCAGAGAAACTCTTAGGTTTGAAAGTGTTGTTTCCAGATTTTAGAAGGGTTTATGAGAAGCATTTTTGTGAATTGATGATGTTTATTTTAGGATAAAATGCCTTTCACAACTTTTCTCCTTGAGGTATGCTTGTTAAAATGAATTAAGAATGTAAGATAGTGAACTACCATTTTCCTATCAATTACTTGCATTTCATTTACTTAGGATTTTTTACTTCTCTTTCTTTTTCAGGAATGATGCATGGAATGATGGGGAATGATGGTGAATGATGGAGAGCGATACAACAACAACATGAAGAGGTCAAGGTTCAAGTATGCAAGGAAGCAGATTGCTCTAGGATGGAGGACTCAACAAGAACGTGAGATAAGATGACAAGGAAGAACATTACAACATGGAGGATACAATTGTGCCAAGGAAATCAAGGTCAGGGATATCCAAGGAAGAAGATGGCAAAGGATGAAAATGGAAATGCGAAAGAGAGGAGCAAGGAAAGCATTTTGAAGTTTCAGAAGAGTTAATCAAAGATAAGAATTCATCCATTGGAGATACAATGAATGATAAAGATGATGCAATTGGGAATATCAACAGTCACAATCAATCAAAAAACCGGATGATGTTGAGTATCAAGAGATATTGCTGGAGATGAAGAGACTTCTTTATGATGATATAGAAGTAGAGATGAAACAAAGAAGATAGATCAAATGAAAGATGAAAGTTTACAAAGCATTAAGAGCTGATGTGCCGCCCACTCATCTCTAACCAATCAAACAAATCAAGGTCAATGTATCCAGATTCATCGAACTTCACTCATCCAGAGGAGAACAAGTGGGCATGTGGATGCATTGAATGAAATGTCTTCATCTACTCCTTGTTAATTGTCCCATTGAGGCTATGTTAATTTTCATTGAGGATGTGCAATTTAGGGATTTGTAATTTTCTCATTGGACAGTATTACATGTAACGAGGTGGTAGTTGTAACTACCCCACTTAGGGTTTCTTTGAATTATCTTGGTCGTTGATTTAGAATCAATCTTGGCCCTTCATTTGTAATCAAGAAGTCTATAAAAGGCTTGGCCTTTTCATTAGTAAAGGTTACTAGTTGATAGCATTAGGAAGTAAATAGAGTAGTGTATGAGGAAGAGATCAGAAATAGTTGCCAAGACTATGTTGAAATTGATACACAATTCTCATTGAAGATATGGTGTATCTTTGTGTGATGTTTCTACATTTTGCATGGTTTCTACTTCTTTAGTTAAAGTTCATTGATTTTAAAGGATAAATGCAAAGATATTTGATGAATTCCTTGGTTCATGCCATTTGTAGTTTGTTGATTGCAAATTGCAGTGCATGGTTAGTCTAAAGCTTATTTGGCAATAGTTCAATTGTGGATGTTCATTTGGATTGCGCTAGCATTGGGTAATTGGATAGATGTTTGCAATATGAAAATCTTTGACTACGTTAGAAGATTGCACTCTTTCTATGGTGTTGTGAGCTATCTCTGGTTAAGTAGAAAGTAGTTCCGTAAGGAATCCATCTATCCAAAGTACTATCCATTATCATCATTGTCCTTAGGTTCTTAGAATAGATTCTCTAAACCTTATCCTTCGTGTCTTTTATTTGAAGTTCAAGTCAGCTTAGTATTCAAGTTCCAGTTGCTTTGTAGAAGTGAAAGCGTAAGTCCCTTTGTTAGAACAGCAAATCACATCATTTCATTGAGTCTATCAATTGCACGTCAAGACCTAACAATGGGAACCTTGGGGTTACCTTAATTGATCACATTGTTTAGCATTTGAGGTTTCCTTATTCAAGAAAGGATAAAATATTTGGTATTTTATTCTGTGTTGTAGAGTGTCACAAAACACACATCAACACCATGGGCATTGGAGAAATTGGTATCGTAGTAGCATTATACTTGAAAACCCCACAATTAACCCTCAGTAATCATGACCCATAACACTTGCCGTGCAATTACCAGAGTTTTTTGCAATGGTTTTTATTTTTTGGCTCGTTTTTGCACTTGGGAGACGAAAATACTCAGAATAGATTTCTTTTAGAAGTTAAATTGTAAACCACAGTGAGTTTTTCTTTTAATTTATACCTTAATAAGGGTGTAGATAAAAAAGACAGTTTTGCCCCTAAACTAGGTCAGTTTCATAAGAGATCATACTACTATTTTAGGTCTTAACTCTTAAGTGAAAGAAAAATGGATTATTTTAAATTCTTATTCATTTTTTAATAATCACCAATTTTTATAGTGTAACATTTATTTTTATCCATATGCACTATGTTTATCATGAAATAACAAAAGTAGTTATTTCTTTATTCAGTTCCCAGTTTTTTGCGAAGTTTTCCCATTTTACACCCAAGTAGAATTCCATTTACAATGGCATGCCAATGCCACGCGACTGATATGCTACTATGATTGATGCTGGACAAATATCAAAAAGGAAACTTCATGACAAATACACCATGGAATCTTTACTCCACATCTATTAACATCTTCAATTCTGCAGACATTAAGAAACAAGACTTAAAATATATAGGAATTTCTGTACCATAAGAGATTATGGAGAGTGTTTATATATATCTTGGTAAACAAATAATTCTCCTAAATTCCATTTTGCATTGAACCTTAAGGTTTCAAATAGAACAAGAACATTAAGGTAATACTAAAGTTACTGAGAACTTTCACAGAAAGATGTATTCAAAAGATACCAATTCAATGTATACGGATCAACTTTTCCTCTATTTCCTCTCTACTGCTATTGTACATTTATGTACAATTACATGACAAAGGCCAGAAAATAATAAACCTTATATCCATCTTAATATCCACAGCTCCAAGCATACAGATAAACCGACTTGGGCAATGGTCGAAGCCACGCAATAATGTAGCCCAACGAACAGCACAAAATCTTGCTTCACTTTCCACCTTGTAAAAAAAATTTTTTAAAAAGTAAGAAATTTCAAATGTGTGTTCAACCATTATAATATGATTCAGTCTTATAACTACCAGCTGGTGTTAGTCAGCACCAACTTACCACTTGACAATTTTCCAGGAGAAGTTCATCCAGTTTTTTCAACACCATCTCGCCAGAGTCCTTTCCATATAAAAACGCAATTATTCATATTAGTGGAGATTAAACACAAAAATAATTGCCAAGTTAATGAAAACTTGAGATACAATTCTATCAAGCAAACTTCCACCCAAACAAACAATTCCAGATCTCAAAGTACTTCTGAACAAACAGTGGCGTCCAAAAAAATCTTTTAATATAATTGAAAATTTGAAATCTCCAAGCAACTTTTATGTCTCTAGCTCTATGCTACATAGTTTCAGATTCACTTGTCTCTAGGACAGTGATCATCCATCAATATCTATCTGATGAAAAGAATTGGTACCTGGCCTAACTGAAATCTGGCAACAATGAACCCAATAATGCAACTGTATGTAGAACCTAGAAAAGTTGAGGATTTATGGTTGTAATGGGTCTAGGGGAAATCTCCATCGATATTGACAATATTGTTTTAAAATTGATCTATAGGTTTTCCTTCAAAGTTAACCTTCTTAAGTCCTCTTCTTGTCAAATTTTGGGTGTCAATTAATGAGTGAGAAAAGATTTGTCCACCTCTAGACTCAAATTGTCAAGTAGAGCAATGGCTTGGGCAACAACAACCTGAACCCTAGTCAGCTACCTCATGGAAGATTGCTGGGCTAAACACTAACAGCTACTTTGGCCAGACAATCTCCTTGTCATATGCCCAAAGACATAGAGAAGCTCTACCAACCCAGATTTTCTTAGCAAAGAAAGTGAGAACCTCCTCAATAAAAGCCCATTTCGTGCAACATGGTCCCAGATTCAAAATCTCTGAAGAGTATTTTTAATAAATACAGTTACATAAATTTCCTAAATCTCACTTCCAAAGCATAAGTTATATACAATGAGACCAGTGAAGATAACTCCATCTATCTCAAATCTTACTCCTTAAATGTCTAAATCTGTTTTAGCATCCTATTTTGCCATGTTGCCCTCTTTCCCCTACTCTTTTTGGCTTGTATAATGAAAAGCTTGAAGAGTGGCTGAATTGGTATGACGGTGATGTCATCCGCTTGGGTGTGTTTGTAATTAGGCTTCTCCTTTATACAGATGATCTCATTTTGATTGCTAGGTCGGCTCTTGGTCTCCAAGAGCACTTACATGTTCTTGAGCAATTTTGCAAAGTGGTAGGGATGCAAGTCAATATCAGTAAAACGAAAGTCATGGTCTTCTCAAATAGAAGAAAACAAAACCAGCACAATTTCTACTTTGAGGGAAATATCCTTGAAGTTCCTATTTACAAATATCTCGGTACTGACATTAGCAAAAACTTCAGTTGGGACTGTTGTAGGAAGAAGAGAACTTTGGGAGGGTGGAAAGCATTTTATGCTCTTCAAAACGGATGTAGAGAGGCTGAGTTGTGGGATTGGAAAACTACCCAAACTCTATTTGGGCTTTTAGTGCTTCCGGTTGTTCTCTATGGTTGTGAACTGTGGGCCAGCAGCACCTCAGTTTTGCAATGGAAGCAAATTGAGCAAATTCAGAAACGTTTGATCACAAGCAAGTTCAAAATTAAAACCACAGTACCTTATGATATCATGTTAGCTGAAACTGGGACTGCCCCTATTGAAGTTATTGCTATGGTGTGTCTCTTATGTTATCCAAAAAGAATTGAGCAAATTAAAGAAAGTAGATGGCCCAATATTAATTTTAGGGACACATTGCGCATTAGAAAGAAGACTTGGATGCAGCAAAACAAAATATGGATGAGTAAATGGAATATATTTTTTAACATGTGCCCCACGAATAGTAAGGAGATAAAGACTTTTGTGATGGAAAAACTCCACATGCATGCGTGGGGTAAAGGGCTTGGGAGAAAGAAGAAATATTATATTAATGAGTTTAATACCACGTTTGATCATCACCAAAAAGCATACATAGAGGCTAATATTCCATGGAAAGCCAAAATTCTCATTGCTCAATTAAGAACTAACTCTCATCAACTCCGCTGTGAGACCGGGCAATGGAAACGACCTAAAGAAATGTGGGAAGAAAGAATATGTTTTTTTTTGTGATTCCGGATACGTGTAAACTGAAAGGCATTTCATTCTAGACTGTGATGCCTTCAAGGACAGCAAGGACAGTTATGCGGATACCATGACAGCTGGCTCTTGGTATAATTTATTTAACAAGGGATTTGTCAAGAAGCTCGGGGCACTCATCATCACTTTGCATAAAAAGAGGATAGAACTGCAGAAGTCGGTCTGATCTTGTGGCTGGCCCCATAGTTTATTTTTAACCTTGTGGACGTTAAAGATTCTCCTTCTTCTGACAGACACAGTCAAAGCATCTAGTCAACAATGGAAGCCTGCAACTGCCTAAGCCATCAAGAAATACAATTGGAAACAAGCATAATGGAAATAACTGTACTACAAAGGAGGCAACCTCTGTCAGAGTAGGATATCTCAAGATGAAGCTTCCAGCTTATAGATGTATAAGCAAAATAGTGTAGGACAGAATGGACAATACTTCTACTGTAGTGGATGTCTTTTGTGTTGACTGCATAGGTACAAATATGTTCAGTAACTCGTCCAAATTAAATTACGACCACGGTTATATTCAGCTCTAGAATACCCCAAGTATATAAGTATCCAGAGACTGTCAAAAACTTTTAAAATGTAGGAAGCAAAACTTCTCTATCCTCTTATGGTTTTGGAATCCCAAAAATTTGCACATATAATCAAAATGTATTCCCTTGTCCATGTCCTGTTTCCCCTTGTGTTTTAAGTATTTGCATTGTAAGTAATCACAACACCATATAGCGCTGAAAAAAACCCTAAACTTCTCGTTGGAAAAAGAAAAATGAATTATAATGATGCTCAATTCAACATGAAAACCACCCTTTCTCAAAATGTTTAGCTGAAAAGGAATATAAGCACTAAGAAGAGAATCACTTTGTAGGTGGCTTTTGCTTGAACATTTCAGATCAAACTCTGTGATCCATCATTAGAATTAGTAAAAATATTAATAGATTGCCGACTTTCTTCATTGCAAAGATGGTAAGGTCAAGGATAGGAAAGGGGGGAGTGGGAAACTAGATAAGATATGAGATAGAAACAAAGTAGGATGAGTATTGATAAACAAATTAAAAAACACCTACCAATAATATATTAAAAATTTAAAATAAATAGAAGAGAATACAACTAAGCAAAAGGGGGGGTTAATACAATGATATATAAACGTTGTACCCCACCCCCAAACCTAAAAAACCACTATCATCGTATTAACCCTGCCCCCCAGCCATTTCTTAGTTCTAAATTTTTCTATTTATTTTAATATATTATTGGTAGGTGTTGTTTTAATTTGTTTATTGATCCTCAACCTGCTTTTTTCTCTCTTAACTTCTCTCATTCCCTGCTCCCTCATCTCTTACCCTTGGCGTCACCATCTATTTAGTGAGGAAAGTCTGCAATCCATTAATTTTTTTCCTAGTCCTCATGATGGATCATGGAAAATGATCTAAAACATTGATGTAAAAAACACGTACACAGTTATTACCAAAAGCATTCTCAAACACTTAAATGGACTCTGGAAATATTGTGTCACACCTTGTATGCTGCAGCAAGTGAATTAAGTGCTTCTTGCACTGTAAAACGAATAGAAGGATCCTCCTGCTTTAGAGCTTGAAAAAGACGAGCTGCCATTTCTGTATTTCCTCTGCTCAAAAATAGGAACCAGATCTCTAAGATAGTCCCTAAATTACTACTTTATTATTTCCCACAGTTAAATGCTCATGAATCTTAAATAAGTACGATACAAAAACAATTACAGAAAATCTACAATATTTCCTAAAGTTTGTGTATATCCGAGACCTGAACAGTTGTGGTGCTCGTGGAGCAAGCTGCCCAATAGCCTGATAAGAAAAGGCTTTGATCTCCCGCAAGGAAAACTCTGGAAATATCAACAGACATTAATGACATTGAACTTGAAAAACAATATCGTTCAAAGTGTTTTCATCATACCAATTATCACTCTGAAATGAAACTAATAATTGTTAATATAACTTAATTAAAGAGTAAACCACACACTACATATGAAAGTTCTCCTGTCTTAATTAGATAGAAAACCACACAATACGTATGAGTTATATCATGTCTTTCATTATCCTGTCTTCATTAGATACAAACCACACAATACATATGAGTTATATCATGTCTTTCATTCTGGCACAAAAATTAAAATGTACACCTTAAGAAATAAGGAAAAGACAGGATTCCCATAAAGTAAGCATTCATATTGTGAATAATTGAAGCCATTTATGCCCATTAAAAAAGCAAAGCAGACCTGATTCAACAGTTGCTATCCCATCAAGAAACTTTAAAACACCACTTAAAATAACAGGTCCCATGAGCTTCAATTGATCTTCAGATGCCTGCAGGAGACAAGAAAAAGTAGATTACTCTTCAATTCTTGATAGAGAGTTTTGACTATCTTACCTGAAAGAACACATTCAAACAAGGAAGGAAAAAGGAGTTGACCCTGTCCAGATATAATTCCAAAACAAAGCTTTGCAACATTTCTTTACATTCCATCTTATGTCCTCTTTATTCTAGAGAATATACCTCAAAAATATAGATTTCTGAGAATCATATGGAAGAGGCTCTAAAGTGATAAAGATAGCCAGAAATGAGACAACTGCCCAAATCTTTAACTCTAAGAATACATCTTGGTCACAATATAATCCGAAAACTTTTTCCAATGAAATGGATCTCAAAAGAATCTTCTGCGGAGGGCTTTTGCAGATTTCTAGGAATCAAACTATCCATTGAACAAATCCATGAATGGGCCAAAAAGAAGTGAAGGCCATATGCAGAAAATGACATCAAATATGTAGTGTACCCCCCTAGTGTGGGCCACTATGAATTGCCATTGAATTCTGGTCCAGAACTGATGTTCTCATTGTGTGATTGTATGATGCTTTTGAGAGTATTTTCAATTTAATACGTATAAAGAACAACAATATCAAGTACTACTATTTTGCAATCAAGAGATATGATAACTCATCCTTAGATAAACTAGTTCATTACCATCATAGATCTGATTACAAAGTTTCAGGACTAATATAGAAATCAGACTGTAACAACTAATGGTTTAACCTTAACAACTTAGAGTTCAAACATACAACTAGAAGGAGACATACCCGTTTTGATAGCTCTTAAGTTAGGGTATGAAACATGATCCTTTACATGGCAAATAATAGCTGTTACAAAGACTCTAATGTCTTCTATCTTGGAACTGAATTTCTGATCTGAGAAATGATGAGAAATTTGATGCGACAGTAGCTCCTTCAACTCGTTGTTTCCAGATTTAGCTGTAGGTCCTGATTGATGTCCCCTTGACAATTTCCTGCAGGAAGTTCACAGGAAGCCAACTTGTAGGTCTGAGATACATGGTAGCAGCCAACTAGGAGACTAAGAAATATTGTTGCAGCACTTGGAGACTCAGAAGTGTTGAGGATAGACTTCAAACCTTGGGCAACTATGCCTAGAAACACCAATTCACTAAGGAAGCTGTACAGCTTGCTTAAGACTGATTTTTGTTGTTGATGGTGACCCTGCAACCCTCTGAAAACTAATTAGAATCTGCTCCACACTGGCAATGAAGAAACTCATATAAAATGAACTAAACAGCAGTAGAAGTGCCTTTTTCAAGCTCCAGATATGGCCAAAGGGGGTCGGCTAGACTAGCAAGCAGTTCACTCAGAAAATAACTTCAAAACGTTCACCAAATCTTAAAAACCCTTGTCAAATCTGCCTCTTCATCTTGTCAGTGATGAAACAAGTTGTGTCCAGCACTAAACAGCAAAGATTATGTCTTCTCCTTTCTCCTACTCTACCTAAGAAGGGGTCAGCCCAGCAAAGAGACAACTCTACCAAAAAAAAACAGCAAAATACTTCAAATGAAACGTCTTTGATGCACAAATGAGATCCCTGAAGTAGAATCTACCTACACACCCTGAGATGATCTTCCACAGCTGCAGGTGTGATGACTTGTGAAGGTTTTAGTTCACACAAGCTGCTCCAGGGTTCAGTTAAGCTCCTCTCAAGAGACAAGAATGAAATAGTATCAAACATAACATAACCTCCCCAAAATGTTTTCCAAGTGCCTTTTTATAAAACTCCAAAACCATACGCCCTAATTAGGGTTTCTTTCCCAAGCTCTTTTTATGATTTTAATTTGAGTTTATTTAATTTTATGTCTCACTAACACCTTCGTATCATTTCTAACCCCACATGGGGTGGTGTCCAAGGAAAGTGACTTTATTATGAAGTCATTTTCATAACTTTATAATTCTAGCTATTTAAAGTCACCTTTTAATATCATTTGCAATATTACAAATAACCCAGACATGTAGTGAGCTCCACTTTCTCTTTCCTAAGGCATCCATACTCTCTCTCTAGACTTAAGTGAACTTTAGAGGAGTATAACTCGGTTTTTAATATAGTTCTAACTTGGCAACATTGAGACGTCATAATTAATAATCAATACCTCCCAATCCACCCAAGCAACCCAACATGGGTCCTCTGTCCATCTTGTTAGTCTATGAGTCCCCAGTGATAGACTAATCCTGATTGGCTGACGCTGGCTAAGAAGGTGACATTACAAAATCATACCAAATGGGGATATTTAATTGTAACCCTTGCCGATGAATTGGATCACAAAGAAATCTTCCAAGAAGGGCTTTGGTTAATGATTCTATACATGGATGCAACTCTTTTAGATGGATACTGCAATGTCCCCTAATTAGATATATTCTAAATTATCTTAAATTTTCCCAAATCTGAAATAGGTAACTAAGTTTTAAGGGAATACCTTTGTGTACTGTTTTCTTGCAACACAAAATTAGAGAACATATATGAAATAATACTTATAAACTGAAACATGTACTAATGAATTAGATTGAGTGATACAATTCTTTAATGTATTAATTACCACTAGTATTATATTTGTTAGATAAAATCAGATTGTAGGTTAGTTGGCATTCTTTATTATCCAATCCTTAGTGCACTAGGGTAGGCTATCTGGATAGGGTGTCCAAGAGACCCTCCACCCTAGGCCCAAGAGCAGATGCTACATCCCTGTTGGCTCTATGTGGCAGGTGTTAAGCATCCATCATGGAGTGGTGTACCCAGTGAGGTATCCTATCGCCGTTCCCTCTCATCACAACCACCTCCTCTCTTAAGCCCAAGAGAGGTTGCTTCATCCCTCTTGGCTCCATGTGGCAGGGATTAGGCATCCATCATGGAGTGGCATACCTAAGAGAGGGTCCCATATTAACAAGTAATATGCAGTTGATATGATTGACCAATTAAACAATCTCATATAGATTATAAGTTCCATTGTGGAGTTATATCAGTTTACTGTTAGTATCATCATATTTATCACAGCCTTAATTATCAAAGTTAGCTTAGATTACTGTGTTATATCAAATTCTGTAATAATCTTTAGATTACACTTATTATCAGCTTTATAATAAACTAGATTCATTCCATTATATTATATTACCATATTTTAATGTTGACAGCATTATAGTGTTCATCTTCATCACACTAGTATTCCTCATTATGACATTATATTTGATTATGTTCATTAATTGATTTCAGTATTAAAATATATTTACCGATCATTTATCAGATGATCGATTGCATTATTGAACCATATCTACTGTGAATGATCATTCACCAGATGATCATTTGCATTATCAGATTGTAGTAATTGTGTCATTGTGTTCATATATTTCCAGGTAAAACTAGGGTAATGCAGAGTCCGTAACTTTGCGGAGTGCCCTGTGTGCGGGTCTGATGGAACAGTCTGAATGGTCTTCCTCTATCTTTTATATATAAAATTAAGTATGACACCAAGAACAAAGATGCTACTGCCTGTAACTTAATAACCCTTCTGATCTGATCCAATCCATGGTGATGTTGCAGGATGTTTTGATTCCTTTCCTTTATATCTCTCAATGTGAGGGAGAGGTCACACCTCTTCATCACGCATGCCCTTTGGCAAGAGACACACCCTTTCACCATTAGCACCTTTTGAAAGAGTGCAACTCTTCATTATTTCTGCCCTTTGAAAGGGACATAACCTTTCATAATCAGGTCTGCACTTCTTATTTAAATCAGATTAGCACTTCTCATTTCCAAATTATCCATCTCTCAAATAAGGTTCTCTTCTCCCTTTTATATCTTATTGTTGAAGGAGTCACAACTTTTCCTTCCATGTAATTTGACCATTCATTAACTTAATTAAATTTTAATTAATTATATTTAATTATATTCTTTTATATTTTAATTTAATTTTAATATTTAAATTTTATTATTATTATTTATTATTAAATTCTATTTGAAAGTGGGGACATTACAGATACAACCATTTGAATAGTCATGTCCTTCACTAACAAATCTGACTTAACTTCTTATTAATTTCCTTGTCCTTGAATAATGGACTTTCAAAAATTTATTCACAACCTCCTCACAAATTTGCTTGTGAAATCTTCATAGATCTGCTTCAAAACTACTGTAGAAACTCCTTATTAGATCTTGCTCCAAATTTGCTATTGTTCTCTGAATCTGCAATATCTTATTCTTCTTTTATTTCTATTCCCCCTCACGAATGGTTGATGGATGTATGATAGACTTGCACAAAACACTCTAAAAATCTGCTCCAATACTCTTCACAAATCAGACCTCAAATAATGGAATGCTTTCCTTTATATTTCTGCCTTAAGGTCTTCTCTAAGTCTGCATTCTCTCTTTCTTTCAAGTCTGCTCAAAAACTGTTTTATGTTTTCATAAATCTTGCTCAATTCTCTCTACAAACAAATATTGAATCAAACACCTATGGCATAAACCTTGTTTCAACCTTGGTGGGAAATCAATCCTTGTAGGGACTAATTCAATACTTGAAAATTTATCAGTCTTTATGATCATTTTCCCATGATGGGAATTCAAAGGTCATAGGGACTCCTTGCTCTTAGCAAATTTCACTTCATTTTAATGCCTTACTGTAATGTCCCCAATTTGGAGCTAAGGCAAAATTTAACAAGGAATGAGTGAATATTTTAATTATTCGTTATGACTTAAGTTGGGGCCATTTTTAAGTTATAACGTTCTCTCTCTTAGGCGACCATACTTGGGGGTCATTTAATAATTAATACAACTTATATTATTTGCCTAAGTCACTAATGATGAATCTTCTAGAGGCATCGAAGTTTTTTGGGAGTAGCTGGGTTGTTATTTAAAGGGCTCGATTGAGGAATTAGATTCATTATATAGATCATTTATTTTTGAGTTTTCTCTCTGCAAGAAGGCATGTTTATGCTTTTTTTTCCTCAGGACGAAACCCCTGAGCTTGGAACTTGGACGCAACCCCAAAGTTCTAGTTTGAATCTGTTTCAGTTTGTTCATACCTTTGCCAACTGCAACTACAGTCTCATCTCAGAGGAAGGAAGAACCAGAAATCAGAATTCATACACCAAGATTGAAGGGTTTCAAAGTGCAAATCAAGTGTTTTTCTCAGATCAGAATCACACCTCACAAATCAGCATCCCAGCTCATTTAGAAATCTCAGGGAATCACAGCATATCAAGGGACTGGGAATGTTAAAAAGGCAGATTGAAACCTACAGCAAGTCTGGTTTGATAACAGCCCATAATTCGATCCATGTATGCAAAAACTCTGCTTTTTTTTCCATTAATAAGAACTCAGTAGTGCTGAACCTTTAGAAATCACCTTGTTTCTATAATCTTCTCAATGGCATGCACAATTTTATTTATGTTGAGAATTAAAGTTGGGTTTAAAATCAGTCAAATCCATACTTTCTATCAAAAATCAGTAGTTAGGATATTTCAATGGTATTAGAGCTGGTGATCTTGCCAGCCTATTGGGATTTCTGTGTTGCATGTAAATTTGGTGAATACTCAGATTAGCACATGTCAGTTTGGTGAACTTGTATGTTAATTTGGAAACTACCCAAATCTTGCATGTCAGTTTGGCAACTACCAAGATAGTTGCATGTTAAATCTGAGCAGTTCTGGTTAGAGGATTTGTGTTGCATATTAGATGTAATTGTTTCTTGTCAGTTTGAATGAATCTTATGCACTCTAGAGGAGCAGGTCCGCATAGATATTTCAAAAGAAGTAGATCGGGTCAACAAGAAGAGGCAGCACTTGACATGCAAGATCCATTAATTGAAGGAATGGCTGAGCAACGAAATGATGGTAATGGGCAAATCAATATTCAAGACGTGTTGGCTCAAAATGCACAACAACAACAGCAAATGATGCAAACCTTTATGCAGTCACAACAGCAGCTCCTGGCTGCCATTGGGAACCTGCAAGTGCAACAACCGCGGGTGCAAAATCAGAATGGAAATGGAAGTGATGATGGACACGAAACACAAGATGCATCTAATGCTGTTCGAACAACATCAACACGGTCTGATCGCCTCATGAGACATGTATTCCTTCCAAGGCCTGCAGAAGAAGAGGCATCACCAGAGGTGGAAAAGGATGTAACCAACATCATTGATGATGTTATGGTTGCATATGATGAATATAGAATGCTTCCGTTTGATGTAAGGCAGCTAATGAACCTAAATCAGTTCATGAACCAGCGGAAGGATAAACTGAGATACCGCCTGGAAAGACAAGAACGGAGACCCAGAGGACAAGCCGGTCCTAAAGAATTTAAAGATGCGATCAATAAGATCTCTCTGCCAACCTTTGATGGAAGTGGAAAGATTAGTGCCCGATCACGCATTTTTGTCTTTGAAACCAATGGAAGAGGAGAAGGCGATCCAGTTTGCTACCATGCACCTTGAAGGCATAGCCTATGACTGGAGGCACCACGAACTGGTTTCACAAGACCATGGATTGATACACTCGAACGAGGAGTTTGTGAACAAATTGATAGCCCAATTTAATAGAAAAGATGTGGAAATCTACTATAGAGACCTAGCACACCTGGAGCAATTGGGACATGTGGAATCCTATATCAATGAGTACTAGAAGATAGCAGAAATGGTTCCAGATATGTCAGAAAAACGAGTCACCATGCTATTTGTTGAAGGTCAAAGTGACAGTCTAAGGGGGTTGGTCAAGGCGCATAAGCCTGGGACCCTGCATGATGCTGTTGGGTTAATTCTTGACCTTGAGACCTCACCACCTTATCAGCCACCCAAGAAGAACTTCAGGAATAGGAAATTAGATGATGAATTAGATGAGAAGGCTCCCATTCAGCCCAAGAACACATCTCCTAAGGTAGAAAAAGAGTCAAGAAATGAGTTAAGAAGAAAGAACCTTTGTTTTCTTGCAAAGAACCTTGGGAACCAAGACACAGATGTCTTGGTAAAGGCAAGGCTCATCTTATTGAGGTGATATCCGATGTGGACAGCGATGATGATAATGAGCATGATGACGGAACGCGTGGTACATTTTCTTCCCTTTCTGGTGGATCTAGAGATCATATTTTCATGTTAAATGGGATTGTCAAAGGAAATAAAGTTGTGTGTATGGTGGACAGCGGTGCTACTCAAAACTTTATTGATGAGGACTTTGTAGTCAGAGAAGGACCATAAGTAGAAGACTTTTCCGGATTCAGTGTCATGTTGGCAGACGGATCCAAAATCAGTTGCACAAGAAGAATACCAAGGTTCAGCATTCAATTAGATGATTATACTTTTGAAGATAAATACTATGTTGTTGGGATTCATAACACCGAAATAGTTTTGGGAGTACCATGGTTGAAGTCTCTTGGAAGACACATCCAAGATTTCAACACAATGGAACTTGAGTTTACTCATGAAGGTAAGCAAATTGTGTTGAGAGCTGCTGAAAGTGTTAACCCACAGGTTGTGGCAGCCAGCTGTATGCAAGCTTACCTTGATAATGAAAATACCAATCGGAGACATGCAAATAAATTAGATTATCCCATCTATGACAGCAGCAACATATCTCCTCATACCCATGACTTGGCAGCCTTGATACATGGTGCTAGCAGTGATATAATAACTTCGGGTGATCATACTTCATGCTTAGCAATGGGATTTAATAGAGGCATAAACTCAGAAAATTCCTTGGTAGCAAAAGAATTACATCATCATTTTACAACTTTAGTGGATTCATCTCTTGAACCAGCCCTTGGTGTAATCAGTATGCATGACGACATTATTATTCCATATTCATCTGACTATATGGATACTTATGTGGCATCATATATGACCAATGTTCTTCACAAGGAAGGGTCTATATATGATATTATTGATTTGCAGCTGAATAGTAATGCATGGGATTATGGCAGTGTGCTTCATAGCTTTGGGCATTAATATGTTTACAACAGCTTAGAGCAGTGCAGATGTGTAGTAGATGCACCAAGACTTCTGTGGGATCCCGGTATTGCTTGGTGTTCCTGATCTGAATCAGATTTGGTTCTTGTGATTGCTTGGGGCAAGCAATCTCAGGGTGGGAAGAATTGTAATGTCCCCAATTTGGAGCCAAGGCAAAATAAGACCAAAAAGCTTAAGTATTGTGCATAAATATTTTAATTATTCGTTATGACTTAAGTTGGGGCCATTTTTAAGTTATAACATTCTCTCTCCTAGGCGACCATACTTGGGGGTCATTTAATAATTAATACAACTTATATTATTTGCCTACGTCACTAATGATGAATCTTCTAGAGGCATCGAAGCTTTTTGGAAGTGGCTGGGTTATTGTTTAAAGGAATCGATTGAGGAATTGGATTCATTCTATTGATCATTTATTTTTGAGTTTTCTCTCTGCAAGAAGGCATGTTTATGCTTTTTTTTCCTCAGGTCGAAACCCCTAAGCTTGGGACTTGGACGCAACCCCAAGGTTCTAGTTCGAATCTGTTTCAGTTTGTTCATACCTATGCCAGCTGCAACTACAGTCTCATCTCAGAGGAAGAAAGAGCCAGAAATCAGAATTCATACACCAAGATTGAAGGGTTTCAAAGTGCAAATCAAGCGTTTTTCTCAGATCAGAATCACAACTCACAAATCAGCATCCCAGCTCATTTAGAAATCTCAGAGAATCGCAGCATATCAAGGGACTGGGAATATTAAAATGGCAGATTGAAACCTACAGCAAGTCTGGTTTTATTACAGCCCATAATTCAATCCATGTATGCAAAGACTCTGCTTTTTTTCGTTAACAAAAGCTCCGTAGTTTTGAACCTTTAGAAAAAACCTTGTTTCTATAATCTTCTGAATTGCATGCACAATTTTATTTATGTTGACAATTAAATTTGGGTTTAAAATCAGTCAAATCCATACTTTCTATCAAAAATCAGTACTTAGGATATTTCACTTACCCTTGGAATGGAGATTTGATCTCCATTGGGACTCCTCATTCCTCGTGACTTATGCTCTTCCTTTCTAATTCTGCCCTCAAGTGGAAATCCAACCCTCATCGGGACTCATTGTCCTTGAAAATTTTGTGTTGATTTGATCACCATTTGATGGAGTGGAAATCCGAACCCCATCAGGACACTTCAATGTTCCTTACTTTTGTCCCAGCTTGTGATAGGTAATTTGAACAATCAATTTTCCACAATTAACTTAGGTTCTGATTTTCAGACTTAGGTTAGGTCTAATTTTGATGGCTTAAGTCTGAATACAATCTTGACGACTCAACAAATGATGTAACTTGATGCCCAAAACACTGTTCCAGGTCTGAATTTCTTGGTTTGATGCCCAAATACACTTATCAATACTTAGAAAATGACTGATTTTGATGTCTAATATGCTGTCTCAGATCTGGTTTTCTGAGTAGAATGTCTGGATTCACTCCTTAAGCTCGGAAAATGAGGAATCTTGATGTATATAACAGTGTTCCAGGTCTGATTTCCCCTCCTTGAAGTCTAAGAACACTTCTGTAAATTGAGTTTTAATGGCTGGAAATGGTCACAGCTATGGCGCACTTCCTTCACCTGGAGCGATTTGCCTCCAATCACCTGAAAATGACCATGTTTTTGCTTGGATTCAGGACTGGGAATGACGTCGAATGATAGCTGGAAATAATGTCTTCAGTCTGGTATGGCGTCCTTGATCAGCAATGGAGCCCCGTGTTGTAGTGAACTCCTCCAATAATGGTGCACTTAAAAATCACATTCATTTTCCTCACATTCATTTTCCTCTTAAAAAGTCTAATGGTGACACTTAGATCATTTCCTTGCAATTTTAACACCCTTTTTGCATTCTAACCGATACCCCCTCAATAACAAAGGCTAAAACTAGGAAACTAGTCAAAACATCTACCTTAACAAGCACAAAAAGTGGGGATCCCCATTTGCAATGGGACGATGTGTGAAAAGGTCACAACAACTATGCACATCATAAGAACATTGCAAGGTGGCATTCATTAAAGACTATCCCCACAGGCGAAAGAGCTAATAGAGAAGTTTGGTGCTTGGTTTATCCAGCTTCCCAAGTTCACCTACATAAGAATACAAGGATGCTCGTGCCCATCCTACATGCTACTGAGGTATCCTACTAACAGGTTGATATTGCTTGAGTTGGTGAGACAGTTAATTGCATATAACAAAATTCAGAAGAATAAACACAAGACAAGGATTCCATTTCCAATCTCAATCGGACAGTCATTGGAGATGTGCCCATCCTTGGAAGTGCCAGAGAAGGTGAATGAAGAATTGAAGTCTCTCCATCTCATTCTATACTCTTCGAGAGACAGCTTCAATCCCTATGGTAGCATCAAGAGATCAAGTGGAAGAAGACATAAGCATAAGTTACAGTTCGAAGATCATTTCATGAATGCTAAAGATGATCTAGATATAAGGAAAAGAATGTGTTTGAGGCTACCTATTGAGATTGTTAGAGCAAACAAGGTCTTTGACGTTCCTGCTCAAGCACAAGACAATGGAAGGCACCTCTTACCAGTGTATGAGCAAGACAAAGATAAAGAAGTGAAGATCAATTGGATTGAGGTGGAAGTCACCAACTTGAAGGATTTAATGAGGCCAATCCTATCATACACAAGGCAACAGGTAGATGCACAAACCCATGTATTGAAGACCCAAGGCTCTCAGCTGACATTTCAATTGATGGGAGAGGTAGAGTCTTCCGATGATGAAACAGATAGTGAAAGTCAAAGTGGAAGCGCCAACTGGTCAGCTCATTCCAAAGGCTCCAAGAGGGGAAAACAACAAAGAAGAGCCTCCAAAGAAGAAGCATAAGCCAAGTTCAGAGCACCGCCTTCTACCAATACTTCTTCTGTGCACGAAATGGAAACGAATCAGGCAGCAAATCAGGAAGATCACCCATCTAGAGAGAGAATTGTTCATGCAATGAATGAGTCCATGGAATTTACAATTCAAAACAACAGGAGTAAAGGTTCGAACAAGAGAAAACAACCAATGAATCAAGACAAGGTTATCCCACTAGGCCAGTTGATGACAAGGACGGCAATGATGCACATGTGAGCATTGAAGATGATGATCAAAAAGTTACATCTCCATCCCGAGAAGATCAGCAATTGAATGAAGTGCAAGTAGGAGAAGAAAGATCAGCTATTCCCGCATGGCTAAACGAGAGATTGACAAAAGAAGTGATAGTGGAAGAAGAAGAAATCTCATGGAGTTAGATCATCTCTTGGATAGAGTTCAAGATACCGAGAAAAAGAAAGCAACCAAAATGTCAAAGAGGACAAGAGATGGTGAAGGTTCCAAAATAATACAGATTGCCACTCCAAGAGTAGACAAACCCGAAGATGAGATCACAGAGGAAGAATATGACTTGGAGACTATTGATCTAGGTCCTCCCACCACGGATCAGGCATTGGAAGATATGAATGACACGGTGAAAACAGTTCATGGCATGCTTAAGCTAGAAGTAGAGAAGAATAAGAAGTTGGAGAAAGAAAACAGTATATTGAGAAGTCATCTCCAACAACTCAAGCAACCACTAAGGCAGCATGATCCTTCAGTTACACTACCACCATTGCCTCCTCCAAACACAGTTGATGATTTTGAAGATGAAAGTTTCGGCACAACTAATGGATACTTGGATTAATGAGATTTTCGAAGGGGCAAATACATTCATTGAGGAATTAGTGAAGATATTTGATAGAGCTATGGGCATTCTTGAAAGAACTCAAGCGCTCATGACAACTTATGATACCTTCGTCTACACTAAAGATTTCACCATACCCATATCAAAGGTAATGAAGATGATATTGAAGCAAACATTGGTGAATGGAGTATTGAAAGACAGGCAATCACCTAATTTCTAGCAGTGATGTAATTTGCTTCGCATGAGGAAGGTCATATTTGAAAACATCAGCAGTGGATGCACCCAAGTTGATCAAGCACTAAATTTGATACATGACAAGATCTTGGAAGTAGTCGAGATCATTCTCAAGAAGGAGAAGAATGAAGGAATTGACATCGATGCCGATCAGCTAGCTGAGTGAGTGAAGATCATCTTCTTTGGAACAGACGGATCAACTTCAGAGAAATGGTTGGACGATATTCACTCATTCATTGTACTTGCCAGCAAGACAAGTGATTATGGGCCAGGATGGGAGACTTTCGTCTCAAGCTTGGATGAGGTCAATTACTTGGAAGAACAATTGAAGAACCTACCTGCAGCTCCAATAACTGAGATTGAATCAATGACGTCCAAATTCGTTGAATTTGCAAAAAGAGAAAAGGATAAGGGCAAAAAGATTCTAAAAAATATTTTGTTATGATCTTATGTGGCGTCAAATTTCCTATTGGAGGATTTTTCCTCGTATTTTGTGCCAAATGGATGTTACATTCCCATTGGTTGATATTTAATGTTTTGCAATAATTACGTATTTTGGGTGGTAACAAACCATAATTAGGGTTTAGGTGGCAAAATTTGGGCCCTCGATTCCAGTTTAATCTTGGCCATTCATTGTAATTGAGAGCTCTATATAAGCTCAACTCATTTCATTTGTATAGGATCGATTAGAAGAGTATTGAAGAATTGTTGCCCGATGCTACAAAAATTAATAAAATCATTGAAGCATTGGTGACTTATTGAGTTTTGAAGCTCGTCGTTCATACTACTAGTACTCCATCGACAATGAAGTATCTTGCGTAGTCGACTAAACTTATCTTAGCCAAAGCTTAACTTCAATTACTATTCCATCATTGATATACTTCATCTTGAAGGTGTCTATGTTTGTGATAGTGATTTGAAAATCACAAAGCTATCCCTAGAAGATTGCACTAGCATTGTGGAGATGTTGAAAGCATGTCAAAGCAAAGCTTAGTTGAGCTCACTTGAAATTGTCCATTGTCCTGCATTCTTAGCATTAGCATAGCATCCCTAAACCCTACTCACATTTTCATTTCTTTATCCAAGATCAGTAGTAGTAGGAAAGAGCTATATTGCAACATCATTCAAAGAACGGCATTCCATTGAGCTTGAATTGAATCTAAACAAGAACAACTACATAAGTCCCCTCGTAGGTACAGAAAAAGACATCATACCATTAAAGCTATCCAACACATCAAGACCTGACAGCCAGAACCTTGGAGTCGTCTCAAGTGATCCTTTTGCTAATCTTCAGCATTTGAGAATTCTTTGTTCAAGACAAGATAGAGTATTCAATACTTTATTATGTGTTTGATTGTGCATAAAAACACCATCAACAGATTGGTTATAGGTTGACTAGATAGTCATAATGTTTATTGCAATCTCCCTATTCATTGTCTAATACATATATTCATGTGTATTCTCCATGTTTTCATGTGTATGGTTCGTGTTTTTATGTGTATACTCCATGTTTAGTTCAGTCCTGATGCGTTCCCAGCATGTCTATTCCATGAATCTCTATGATTATTGCCTTGGGTTGATCTAGAATATGAGAATAACAAGAGTAAACCAAAAAGAGATGAATTTATTTAGGGTACTAAATATGTGCCATGCTTCTAAGCCTCATCTTAATATATGTTAAGATCACCCATGCTTTAACACAAAGAGATATCCATAGTATGGTGCAAGCATTGGGTAAACCAAATAAAGAAGAAATACCAATCTCCAAGGGTTGATTTATTCAGTTCTTAGAAAACTACATTGCTCAAGGACAAGCAATTTTGGGAAGGGCGGACTATAATGCCCCCTTGTTGAAATCAGATTTACTAATAAATAATAATAATAAATTAAAATATAAAAGAATAAAAATAAAATATTAAAATTTAGTTAAGTTTAATGAATGGTCAAAACGCATGAAATGTTAAGTTGCGACTCTCTCAAACATGTGATATAAAAGGGAGCGAAGAGAACTTCATTTGGGGAGAAAAGGGATGAATGAAGAAAGAAGGGAGCAAAGGAATTAAGGAAGCATTAATGGGAAGAAGATAAGGAAGTGACTCTTTGAAAGGAGCACCAATGATGAAGGATTGTGACCCTTTCGAAAGGTGGTAATTGTGAAAGGTTGAAACCATTATGAAGAGGTGTGACTCTCCCTCACATTGGAGAATATAAGGGAAGAAGTTTTAGGAGCAGACCTAAATGAGAATTATAAAAAAATCGAGAAGAATGATATGAACATTTATCAAAGAGATCAGAACACAAATACAAATCTGCAAACAATAATCAGGCAGGCATAGAAGGAGAAGAAGAGGAAACAGTAAATCAATAACAAGAGAATCAGACCTGATGGAATAGAAAGGATTCTCATATACACATATATATATATGAGTATAGGCAGCAGAACAGATTGATATAAACAGCAGACCTATGCATTTACAAGGTGCTTGGGCAAAAATATAGGAATATCCCAAAAGGGGACATTACAAAAGAACAAACCGTGTGCATTTAAATTTTTTTGTTGAACAAACCCCAAGTGTATTTGTAAAAAGAAATCAACTTTTATAGTTGCAAACCCTAGAGTTTTTATATTAGTTTAATTATAAATTATAAATGTTTTATTTTAGCTGTTATTGCAGCATTCATGAGATTTAGAAATTATCTTTATCACAATGTCCCGAACCCGAAGGGACCCTTGTTTGAAACATGCTATTATTACCCCTAGGCAAAAGGAAAGAAAAGTAATTTGTTTCCATTGCAAAACAACTTTTCAAGGGGGAGGCATTAACAAATTAAAATACCATCTTGCACACATACCATGCCGAGGTGCTAATCCATGTCCACATGTGTAACGCCCCTCCCTCGATCAGACTTTGTTTAACTTAGTTGACTCTAGTTGATTTCTTCAGTGGTTTATGTGACTGGATGATACTGTCTTATGTGATGGTTTTTATTGTGTTGGTTATGCATTTTATCTTGAAGGATGGTTAGATGTTAGATTATATGTGTATATACTGACCTTGGACTAACATATCTCATTTATGTATGAGATATTTCTTGTGTTCGTCTACTTGTATGGGTATGAGTTTGTATGGGGTGCGAGGGGGTGATCTCTCGTCACCCACTTTGGAGGGACACGCACTGTCACGACTCTCCTCCACCAGTGTGCATGTTTATGTTAGATGTAAGTGTTATGTTTTCTCGGTGATGTAGGACTGTAGGTACCGAGCATCGACTCCACCTGAATCTTCAAGTCTAAGCGTGCTCTTTGACCCAATGGTAACGTGGAAATTGGAGTTATCAATCAGACCCCATCGTACCATCGTTCCTATGGAACGAGTCCCCTGCCAGGTATCCTTGTTAGTGTTTGTCCGGTCATGTGAGTTGTTAGCCTAGTTAGTCTTTCGTGTTTTGATTTGTTGTAATTTGCTGCTCCAATGTGTGTAGTATAATAATTATCTAATATTGGTGAAAAGATTAGTATAATATTTTAATGTTATCTGGATGTCGTTATTTGATTAAGTAATGAGTTGAAATTGTGGAACTTAAAGATTTAGATTATTTAAATTAATTCAAAAAAAAGTATTTATTAAGGGAATTAAAAATAACATCTATTTATATATTTAAAGATTAATTAATTAAATTAATAATTTATTATAGTTGTCTAATTTGACTAATTATAAACATTTAATTAAGTATTCTCCTTACTCATGTAATAATCTATTAAAATACAACTATTACTTAATTGTTTTGAAAATTAATTTTAAAGGAAATACTTAATATTTATTTATTCTATTTTCAGTTTGCAGGTGCAGGGGTTACTAAAATAAAGAAATTAATGGAATGTAATTATTTGAGAATCTTGCATGTGTATGGGAGTTACGTTTTGGGAAAAGCATATCTATTGATTTTGAAAATATTGGAGGGGGTTGTTTTGTCGTGGTTTTTCTCGTGAAGTTTTTTTCTCTACATATGTACTTTCTGGGTTAAGGGGTTTTGGTAGAAGAAATTGGGGGGAAAATTTTGGAAAAATTTCTTGCTTTTGGAAAACTGAATTTGGGGAGAATTGCTTGAATATTTTGGATTGGAGCTCATTGTTTTGGAACCCCGCGATTGCTGCTTCTGCTCTATTTTCTTTTCCGGATAGCGTTAAAAAGGTAGGGAAATTTTGGTTCTTTGTTGTTGCATGTTAAAATTTCTCCTTGGTTGAATTGAAAATCCATGATTTGAATCACTGATATGAGTATATGAAATGGATAGCTTGTTTGATTTTCAGAAAGGTGAAAAGTTCTTGGAATGTTTGTCAAATGGGTTTTGGGGTTATTGAAAATAATCTGAGAATCTGGGTTAAATTTAATGTGGAATGGGAATCAGGAAAGATAGCTTTCGCGGTAGAACAGTCTTAAGATTGTATTTATGCATGTGAAATTCTTGGATTTGAAAAGAATATATTTTCTTCTTCTTCCCTGCAGTAATTTTACTGTGATTCCTTGTCTGTTGTTTATATTTTTTTTTGGATTAAATCTGTCTGTGAAATTATATTTCTTGCATATGATTTTTTTTGGGTATCATTCAAAACATGTATTCGACAAAATAAATCTAAGTTGGGTTGTGTTTACTGTTGCATATGGGGGGAAACAGTGTGGGGAGCCCACCCACGGCAGTGTGGGTGGCTCGATCGATAGTCGTGGGGAAACCCACGGCTATGGGGACAGCCATCCCCACTGTCGTGGGAGGGTGGGGACTCACCACAACCTTGGGTATTCCCCACGGCACCCCCCCCCCCTCCAACTCTTTGCTATCCGTGTTGTGTGATGGTCTGTTAATATTGTATGTTTTTTACAGTCGATTTTTGTTGTTATTCAAATTCGATGTTTAAAGATTATCGTTTATGTCCTTTCAATGATGGAATATTGCAGTTACTGTATATGTGTTCAAAAATCCAGATTTGTATGTCTTTTTTTTTTATTGTATCTATATGGGTATATATATATATATAATGTATCCTTGAGCTCTAAATTCTCTCCTTATTGTTATTGATCAATTCATTTTGTAAAATGGTAATTAATGTATTTTATTATCATAAATGATTGAGTAACGAAATGTGAGCTTTTGGGTGAGAATACGAATAGAATGAAAATAACGATTTAAATTGAGTTATTGGATATTTAATGTTAAATTTGAATTTATGTATGTGTAGAAGTTTGTTTTTTTTAATCATTAAGTGCTATCATTTATGGGGATAGCTCCCTATATTGCTTGAATTTTAGAAATTACATTGAGTTTGAACATCATGGACCCACTAGTCCATATGCATCTTTCCATCTACATATATACTCAACTTTGCATAATAGAAACATAAAGTTATTACCCCTTCTTTAGCCAAAAGTAATCCACAACTAATCCTGCACACCCCGGGATTACACCTGCCCCCCAATGGCTTGATGTATTACAGCAGCATACTCACCAATCACAATTGCATTGCGGGTGGAGTTCTCCGGAAGCCACCAGTCATCTGACTCAGTTATCCTTCGGAATGGTTCCAAGTTTCCATTGAAAACTGCACATCTATAAATCTCCCACGCCTCTTCCCCAAATGTCTTCAATCTCACCCGCTCTTCCCTCCAAACTTCTCTACGGGCCATTTCTCGGACGTCCTCACTGTTCACTGAATCCTCCTCTCCAGCATCACTACCCTCGTCAGCTTCCCCTTCCTCGTTGTCATCTCCATCGCTCTCTCCATCTTCCTCTGAGTCTGAGCAAAGGTAGTTCTCGAATTGAAAATAAATCTTCAATATGCTCACTCTGACATCTTCCTCCATACCCAGAATGGCATCAGTGACCGTGTCTGCAATAAAGGGTTTTATGAAGTCTGCTAACAATTCGACCACACGCTCCTTCGTTTCAATGATGTCCACCATTCGAACGAGAACGGCTTCCAACACTAGAGCATCACACCAGTGTCTGTCCGTATTTAATGTAATGCCCACTAGCCCCCTAACAAAGTCATATACATACTCTTCAGTGCTAAACAAATTTCTCAACTGTGCATTCAATGAATTTTCACAGTTTACACATCTAGTCCTTCCAAAATAAGCCATGGCCAACGATTATTCCTGCTTCACTCCACAAAGAACTTTCACAAATTCCTACTAGGCCAAAGCCCTTCAAATTCACCTTAAGAAGTTGAAAACTGAGGTGTCAATCAAAAGCAATGTCCAAATCCTGCTATAATCTTTATCTCTGCAACCATATCTTTTTCGGAATGTATCTTTTCTAGACGTGCGGAACTGCTTGGGATCCATGTGACCGAAACATCAATTACTTCTTACTAACCTCGAGTTCAAGTTTCACCAAAGTTTAACCATTTTCGGTACCCAAACTCTCCAAAACAATCTTTACTCACTTGCCTCTACATCTAGTCACTGTCAACCAGCTTCTGTAGAAAGATATTCTCTGAAGTGACAAACCTCGAATACTATGTGCAATCGTGGCATAACTAATACCATAATGCTTATCCTCGATGCACCTAGCTTGTCTCAGACAAATCTTTGTCAACCGATTCCAGTTCTAGGTATCCCTTCTTTATCTGCAGCAAGGACCAAGAGCAGTCCGTCCGGTAGCTCTTCCTTCTTAGACATTTGTTTTGGACCATCACACTCGATTCCTCTGTTTGCTAGCCAGTCTGCCACCGAGTTGCCCTCTCGGTATATGTGTTTAAAGGTGAAACTGTTTAGACTGTCACATAATCTTTGGGCTTTGGGACGACATGCCTCCAATTTCCAATTTTCAAATTTCTGTTTGGATATCCCATTCAAAATAATTTGCGAGTCTCCCTCTACTTCTATGTCCCAAAAGCCTCGGACCACACACCATTCCATCCCAGCTAACAGCCCTGCCATTTCTGCCATGTTATTTGTATTGATTCCTAAAGGACCGAAATTTGTCCCAACAAAATTACCAGATTCGTCCCTTATAATGGCACCATAGCCTGATTTTCTTGGATTACCACGGCTAGCTCCGTCGAAGTTAACCTTTATGTTTCCAGTTTTTGGAGGAGACCATACTATGCTGTCTCTGTTTTGCTTCTTGTCCATTATCTTCTAACCACTAATCTTCGTTAAGTTCCACTGTCTTTCCATCTCTTTGTCCCATGAAGAATAAGAACAAAACTTCCTTCCCACTACTTTCACATTGATGACTTCTTCTATGGCTCCTTTAATTTTAGGAAATAGAATATCATAAGACAGAGCTTCCTCATTGAAAACTCTTCAATTTCTCTCTTTCCATATATGCCAAACAAGCAAAGTTGGACTCAATACCCACAGGATGCTCCATTTTGATTTTTTTATACTGGAAGGCCACGCCAATAAAAAACTTTTTAATGTTTGACTTCTCACCGATTCATACTGCAAATTGCCCAATAGCCAATCAGAAACTTTTTTAGAGTACGAACACCAGTATAAGAGGTGATCCACAATCTCTTCATTTTCCTTTCATAGAATGCATACACTCGGACCTGCAATTCCAATTGTTTTCAACCTGTCCCCTATTAGGATGTGACCGTGCAAAGCAGTCCAAAGGAATGCCCCTACCTTGGGCAACACCACTTTGTGCCAACACAAAACCGACGGCCACTCCACATTCTGTGTTCTGCTCCTAAGAATCTCATATCCCAAATTAACCTTATATTTTCCAGTTTTTGATGCACTCCATAATAACTGGTCCACTTCTTTTTGATAGATAATTTTTTTTTTTCTATTCAGAATGTCCCTTAGCTACATATTCTTCTCCATCTTCCATTCTCCTACTGATTTCCATTCAATCCACTCTGACTCCATCTGCCCTTCCATAATATAATCAACCACATAAGGACCAACCACTGCTTCCACTTCATTAACCCAAACCGTATCGTCTATTTCTTCAGCTAAAGAAATATCACCATTTCATGAATCTCTCCAAAATTTAGCCTTTCCACCATTACCAATTTTCCATGTCAGATGCTCTGTTATAATACTTCTGCTTTCCCAAATAAATTTCCAAATTGGAGATCCCTTAATCGAGTTTGCCACTGTAAAAATTCTATCTGCATCGTTTGAATCCAAATACTTAGCAGACATAATCTTACACTAGGATTTATGAGGTTGAACATACATTTTCCATGCTAATTTAGCCCCTAGAGCCAAATTGTGCAAGTCCATTTTTCTTAGACCCGCTCCACCCTCCATTTTGATTAAACAAGTTGTTTCCCAATTGATGAGTGGAATTTTCTTCTTCTCCTGTGCTCCTTCCCACAAAAACTTTTTGAACAAACTGTCTAACTCTTTAGCAACTTTAGACGATAACCGAAAACATGACATTTGATAAATAGGGATCGCTGAAAGAATAGATTTGATCATTTGGATTCTCCCCGCCTATGTTAACCACTTGTTCTTCCAAGAGGAAGCCTTTCCTTGACATTTATTGATCACTTCCTCCCACATTCTGTTTTGATGTCTGCCTAGGTCTAACTGAACCCCTAAGTACTTCAAAGAAAATTTGCCCTGTGGATAACCCAATATCTCCCCAATTTTGCACTGCATCCTCACATTAGTGTTGAAGAAATATATCATTGATTTCTCCTTATTCATACTCTAACCCGATCCTTTTTCGTAATCATTCAGTAGCATCTTCATTACCTTAGCTTCCTTCTCAGTGGCTTCCCCAAAAAGAATTGTGTCATCAACAAATTGAGAGTGGGAGATTGGATCAATACTGTCGTGAATGTGTGCACCTTTCCACAATCTCATTTTTACAAGTTTCTTAATATTTCTACCCAGAATCTCAGCCATTAATACAAACAAAAAAGGAGACAAGGGATCGCCTTGTCTAAGACCATTAGTAGCTTGAAAAAAACCTTCTATAGATCCATTTACAATAATGGAATATGATACTGAGGAGACACATTGTTTTATACAGTTTATCCAACTAGAATCAAAACCAAATCTTTCAAGAACAGAGAAGAGGAAGTACCAATTCACCCAATCGTATGCCTTACTGACATCTAGTTTGACCACCATCCCCTGAATCTTGCTCCTTTTCATTGAGTGCATAGTTTCAGCAACAGTGATTATACTATCAGCAATTTCTCTACCAGGGGTAAAACCGTGTTGCCCTGGAGATACAAGCTTGTCCAAAACAAGCTTCAACCTATTAACCATAACTTTGGATATTATTTTATATATCGAATTACACAGAGATATAGGCCTATAATCAGCAATACTCAGACAACTTTGCTTTTTTGGAATCAGGGCTATAAGTGTGTTATTTATTTCTTTAACGAATTTGCCTTTCCTTCAAAATTCCTCCACCACCATCCATATCCTCTCCCATGAATTTCCAACACCTCTGATACAACTCCATAGTCACCCCGTCTGGACCCGGTGCTTTATGCGGATGTAGCTCAAATGTTGCCTTTTTGACTTCGTCTTTTGTAATTGAAGACAATAGTGATGCATTATCCTCCTCCAAAATCTGTTTGTCAATGATACCCAAAAGATATTCAACAGTTTCATCTCTAGCCCCCACCGATGATCCCAAAATTTCCTCAAAATATTTGACTACTATGTTCTCTATCTCCTCTGCTTTGCCAACCATTTTGCCCAAAACATCCATCAACTGCTTGATTCTGTTTTTATTCCTTTTCGCTTTTAAAGAGGCATGAAAGAATTTGGAATTTGAATCCCCTGCATCTATCCATAATTCTCTGGATTTGTCCCGCCAAAACATTTCTTCTCTTAAAAGAATTTCTGCCAGTTCAACTTTAAGGGAATTCTCAGACTGAAACTCTTCATTCGTCATCCCCTTCTCGATCAACAAGTTATTGATCCTATCTAATTCCGCTTCCACCCTTATTTTTTCAGCAAAAATATTCTTGAAGGACACCACATTCCACATTTTGATTTTGTTCTTAAGATATTTCATCTATTTGACAAAACAATAGCTTGGAGTGCCTTTAATGTCAAAACATTCTTTCCACCACTTCTCAATGTTTACTTCGAAGTTTGAATCTCTCCACCACATACTCAAAAACTTAAAATTCCCTTTCACCTTTGTGAATGGTATTGTGCAGTTCAGTTGTACCTGAAAGTGATCCGAAAGTGTTATTGGCTAGATAATTGACTCCAAATTAAACTTACCTCTTATCCAAAATGATCCAACAAATATTCTATCCAATCTCTCAGAGATTCTGCTAAAATTAGCCCTCCTATTAGTCCATGTAAATTTTCCTGATTTAGGAATTACATCAAATAGGTTATTGTCTGTCACAAAATCTCTGAAATCTTCCATCACTCGGGCATTCATTCTTAAACCTCCAAATTTTTCTTCATTGTTGAGTAATGCATTGAAATCTCCCGCCACAATTGCTTTCTCCGAATCAATCATTCTAATTTGATCTGTAATTTCTATCCAAACCCTTTTCTTTTCTTCTGTCTTAGTCGGCCCATAAACATTGAATAGGGAAAATTCCATATCTTCCTACAAGATTCTTACTTTACAATGCATCCAATTTGCTTGCTTGTAGATCAAATCTACTGCCACTTTATCTGGATTCCAAAGAAGCGCCATTCCACCCATGGATCCTTTCGCATCCTGAAACACACCATCCCACATTCTGCTAAAAGATTTGAAAAAGCAAGCTTTTTCTTCATTCAGCTTGGTCTCTTGCATCATTATGATATCTCCTGATATTCTTTGAATTGCCCTCTTGACCAAGCATTTTTTGTCAGGGGCCGATAGACCCCTGACATTCCATCATGTTATTTTCATTGTTTACCAAGGGAGATTCCTCCTCCCTTGGTTTTCTTAATAAAATCCAACACACCAATTATGCCCTTCTCCTTGCCTCTGTCCTCTCTCTTCTGTTTATTGCTTCTTCTACCCCTTACTCCTTTTGTTTTCCCCAACAATACGTTAGCCGATTGACTGATGCTTCTAGGATCAATATTCTCCAATTCATCAATTAGGTATGGTTCATCATCTGAACCCCTTTCATATTCAAATTCAGTATCTGACAATCCTTTCACTTTTATAGCTGAGTCTCTATAATCCTCCTCTGTGTTGATACTACTGCCATTAATATTTCCTTTAATAGTTCCACCATTGATTTCCTTCTTCTTATTCTCACCATCTTCCATTGCAGCACTCTCCAAAATATTCTTCCTAATCTCCGAGTCACATTCATTATCATTCTGCGATGTTTCCATTTCTATTCTTGCTTTCTCATGAGTCTGTTCATCTTCCGCGTTTTGTATCTTACCTTGACACTCAACCGTTTTCTTTTTTTCCTCTGTTATTCTCCTCCAAATCTGTACTAGTTTTCTAAATACCTTGTTTCCCTTTCTGACGAACATCTTGAAATCCTTCTCTCCATGGAATTTACTACCACATCTAGGGCATCTTGAGATTTCTTTATCAATCTCCACTTTTTGAGACCATTCCCCATGTTCAGATACCAAGGTTATTCTCTCAGGAATTTTTTTTACTGCTGCAATTCTCATGCGAGCACATTTGCATATGTCTTCTACATCGTCGAAGTCTGTTTCCAGCAATGTGCCCAATGTTCTACTGATTTTCTCCCATAGTTCCTCACTTCAGTATTCTATCGGGAGGTTATATAAGCGAATCCAAACCGGCTCAGAATAAACTGCCAGCGGGGTAGGGTCAAAATGAGTCGTCCATGGTTGGATGTATATTGCATGCGACATGATGAACCAATTTCTATCTGTGAGTGCTCGATTTCTCTCCTCCTCCTTTTCGAACAGAACTACAAAAAAACCCTTAGCAATAAATTTAGTTACAGTTCTTTTTCCCCAATTGCATTCGACCCAGTTTCTTATTTCCTTTCTCAGCCAGTTCAGTCCTATTATCTTGGCGATTACTGCGTACTCTTCCCAAAACACCACATCCTCCTGCAATTCTTTAGAAAAGTCTATTCGAATTTCCTCTGCGTGCCCTCCCTTACACCCCTTTAAAAGGTAACGGCATTGCAGAGCGTTTTTCTTGTATGTGTAGAAGTTGATCTGGTCTTCTTGGTATTATTATAAGAAAGGGCTCTTTTATATGTGGTTTGATGAGACCTTGGCATTGGTTGACTTTTTGTTTAATATTGTGGGATTCATGATCATGTTGTTTAGATGCTTTTAGACTCCAGAGGCTAGGATAATGTTTGTGTTCCCATTTGTGCATGGTTTCCCATTGTCCTAGATGGTAATGAGATTGGTAGCCTGCATGGGTTCTATTGTTTCTTGTTGCGTTGAACCTTCAAGATTGTTTCCTTCTAGCAAGTGGGCTGAGCCTTGCTATGGTTGAAACCTTGTCACCTTATTTTTTGGGGTGTCATGGCCTTGTGATTTATTTTTATTCCTACGTGAAAGACGAGGGAGTCGCTTTCATTGGGGGCCGAGACCCAAAGTGGTCGCCAAGGTAACTCAATGAGAGTTTGTAATCAAGTGAAACCTATTTAATGAACTTGGGTGGGTAGTTATTTCACATTAATAAAGATAATTCTCTGTTGCCTCTTTTGCCCGCAAACGCTCGTATAGGTTTGGGGTAATAGAGAAGGGCCTGGAATGGCTTCCACCAATCTTGTCTCCACAAAAGGTTGGTGTGGTCCACTAGTGTATGTATGGGGGCCAGGGGTCGAGAGAGGTCACTAGGGTAACCCAGGATGGGGTCGGGACCTAGTGAAGACCTACCAGGGTAACTCATGACAACCTAGTGATGACACTCTTCCCTATTGTTGCTTAGCGGTAACTTATGTTCTGTTTTCTCCTGTAGATTGTTTTGAGCCTCTAGAAGTTGGTGGTTTAACGTTTGTGACTCCTGTGTTGTTACTGTTGTGAGCCTCATATGTGTTCTGTCTTGTTGATTCTTTGTGAGCCTTATGTGTATTTTGTTTTGTGGGTTCTCATGTGAATCTCTTGTAAGCATAGCTTCGTTGATACTTTTGTGAGTCATGATTGGTACCCTTGTATGTTTTTGCTTCCGCCTTGTGGGTCTAGCTGATACCTCCTAGCACAGGGGGTGGACCTTATGGTCCCACACTGTTGGATGGAATGCTATTCGCATCCATTGGGTTTTGGCTCGTCTTGCTCCATGTTCGAGAGGAGGCTCGTGAGAAGACTGAAGACTATTATTTTGTACCAGATTCTTGTATTCATCCCATCATGGGACTCTTGGAGTTTGTATCTTTGTGGATCCATTGTAATGTATTTGAAGTTCGTATGCATATTCTCAAGCAATGTAATATGTATCTTGTACCTATGTAAACGAACTGTGTTGTAATTTGTATAGCAATTCTTTGTTGGATATATTGGATGACGTTCAACCTTGTGTTGTATCGTTATGGGGCCTTGAGGACGGTTGCTAGTTGTTTAATGTGTATCTTCAATCATCTTGTTGTATGTATCTATATGCTTGTGTAAAGTAATCTTTATTTTTTTCATTGTCTATTTAGTTTTAGTCCTCTGAGTCTCATAGCGGGGCGTTACAACATGTGGCTACTAAGGATATGCGTGGAGTGCAAGTTCAATTAGAAACCTTTGAACAGCAAAAAGAATTAAAAACGGGGCAAAGAGAAGAGATGGCAGCCATTGGTGGAAATGGAGTCTTCTTTCATTCCTCAATTTCAACCATCTTTGGGTGTTGGAAGTGCTAGCCCTAGTGGTAGTGGCAGTGGTAGTATTAGCATTGGGCCTAGAGTTTGTGCATCTAGGTTAGATTCATATATTTTATCACGCACTACTCTGTGTTCCCAACCCTCACTTGAGAGCATGCGTTGGAACAAAGATAAACATGATGCAACTAAAAGTGCAATTGGAGACTTTTGGTTCTGTTGCAGCATTCCATGACATGCAACCAGGTAATTCTTTTTTTTCTTTGTTTTAAAATATATAGTTTGATGTTGTCTCTTGACTTTGTATATTTAGAGGTATGTTTAAACTCTCCATTTTACAATTCTTATTTTATTTAATTTATTTGTGTTATGTCTCCTTATTTGCAAAACATGGTTGATGCCATTATTGTTCGCAGAGCGGAGTTCAAAGCCCCTAATGATGAGGTGATAAAGGTCCTCATTTTGTCACAAAACATGGCTGATGTGAAAGCCACAATAGAGGAGCAGCTACAAATGTGGAGGAAAAAGGGTTGCACCATCATGGCTGATGGTTGGATGGAATGAAGAAATACAACATTGCAAAATTTTCTTGTTTCTTCGTGAGGTAATTGTACTTCCTAAATGCATCGATTTAGTGACTACAAGTGGTTACAACTTACAAATAATGTATCAAATTATGCTGCTGCAAGTAGACTACTAATGGATAGGCACCCATCATTGTTTTGAATTCCATGTGCTGCTCATTGTCTTCACCTCATATTGGAGGATCTTGGAAAGCTTGGAAAGATTCCATGGATCAAAGCATGTGTGGAGATAGCAAAAAATATTTGTAGATTGATATACAATCACATATGGGTCCACAACCTAATGAGGCAATTCACAAAGCATAAGGAGTTGGCTTGTTCTGGAATAAACCAGTTTGCAACCAATATCATTACATTACAATCATGCTTCAGGAAAAGGGAGCTTTGATTCACATTCTAGTTAGTGAGGAGTGGACTTCATCATCATATGTTAAGACCAATGCAAGGGTTGATGTGGCAGATTAGATTTTTGATGAGCAAGACTGTTGGGCACCGACTGCGAAAATTGTACAGGTATATCTAATTCTACATTATATTTTTATTCATGTTTTTCTTTTATTTATTTTTTTCACACTTATGTTACTGTTTCACAATATTTACAATTCATTGGGCATTTACTGGTTCTTCAAGCAGTTTTTGATGGGGAGAAGCCCACAATAGGCTACTTATATGAGGGCATGGATAAGGCCAATTAGGACATTAGATCCATTTATGTGAGTATTAATAGATGATGGCACCTCTAGCTTCACAAACCCATACACACAGCTACTCATTTCCTTTATCCGATAATCCAATTTTGTCCTGCTTTGAAGGCAGATTAGGAGGTCTTGAGTGGGCTCTACACAATCATAGAGTAAATGATGTTTGATCCTAGTGCTAGACCACAAATTGTCACCGAGATTGAGATCTTTAGAATTGCACAAGATATATGCAAGGCAACTTGATTAACATTGCACCCAAGTAAAAATCTTTTAAGGACATAATTTATATTTAAAATTAAAAAATTTCCTCTTTTTATATTATCATTACACATTTAAACTTAAAGTTGGAAAATGAGATTGATTTTTTTCTTTTTCTCATCTCAAATGCATGGTGGGAAAGATTTGGCGCTAAGGTACCAAATCTTCAAAGGATTGCAATTTGAGTGTTGAGCCAGCCATCTAGTGCTTTAGGTTGTGAGCGCAATTGGAGTATGTTTGACCACATACACTCTAACATAACATTACTATCCCCAATATTTAACACATAGAAAGCAATGTTGAACTAGGCGACCTTCTTAGTGCAAGTCATGGTACACCCCTTTACAATCATTACACCTATAAACCTCACTTGGCCACCAAGGCCACATCTATGAAGTTGTGGGTTGGCCCACTATCTAACAAGGTTGTAACTCGTTGGCCTTGTAAAATTCCTCACTCTTAAAGAGTTATACTTAGGAGTTCCTAAAAGTGTAGAAATAGTGCCTCCCTTTGTTGTGACATTTCCACACATCACCCCATTGCAAATAAGGAACCCCACTTTTCACTTTTAGAGTAGTCGTTTTGTTAGTTTGCTTAGCTTGCTAGTAGTTTTTTAAGCGTCATTAACCTTTGCTTATGGGATGAGATAAATTTTGTCAGGACAGGGTTAAGGAGGCATGTGACGCCAATCATACAAATGTTGTCAAATGATGCTAAGTTGCTCAATATTGCAAAGTTGTCGAGGTTATCATCAAAATTGTCAAAGATGCAAGAAAAGTTCCGAAATGTTGGAGTGGAAAATTTACTTGCGATTCCGTTAGGAATAGCATATAGTTCATGTAAGTCTTCCTCTACTAGGTCAAGAATGATCACTAGAAAATGGCAAATGCAACGTTAAGTTTGTCAGATGCAAAGTGTTGTTGAAAATGTTAAGAGTTGTCAAGTTTTGGGAGTGCTGCATTTTTGTCTAAGTGTTGAGCAGCCTAAGGATTTTGGCACTAAGGCAAAATAGGGTGACTGATAGATCAAAATTGCTAAGCTAACATCAAAGTCCGACCTTGAATTTGTGTAAAACTAAACCAAACTCCAATTTCCATTTGTGCACAACTGCTGCAAACTCCGATCCACATTAGTGCAAGATTGAGTCAAAGTCCGACTAAGGAGTGCAAGTTTGTTCTGTACTCTAACTTCATTATTATGCAAGAACATTTGAAACTCCGACCTCCAAGTGTAAAGTTGATCAGCAAAATTGCAAATATCTTTCAAACTCCGACTTGACATAGTATGCATCTTTCTCAAAGTTCGACCCAGGAGTGGATCAATGTAATATCCCCCTTAATTTTTTTCAATTATTTCAGTTTACAATCAACACAAACACCCATTAGGGTTAGAAAATGAAATCCCAACACTGCTGAAAGTAACCCTTTCCACCTTTTGATCACCGAGAGCCCAATCTGAGAGGGTGAGAGCATACAGTGTTGAGGAGATTGTTAGATGCAAGAAACTGAAATTGATTACAATACTTTGGCGGCAAGCCAGCCCCTTCCACTTTTCAGCGGGATAATGAGGATACTGAAAGATCACTTCGCAATAAACCAGCCAAGGACAAGCCAAGAAACTGAAGTAGCAATCACTCAACCGCTTATCCAACGGGAGGACTTGAAATGAAATTACAAATCAACTCTACCGCTTATGCAGCAGGAGGACAGTATTACAATATTCAAAGCAGGCAGCAAAGCCAACCTCTTCCATTTATGCAGTGGGACTAAGAACAATAATCCAATATAGATAGTTGTTAGTACTACTAACCAGCTTTACAATGCCCAATATGTATTACAAAATAAGAGAAATCACTATCCAAAAGATAGGTGGCAAGGCCAGCCCCTTCCACTTTGCAGTGGGTCTAAGAAAGATCAATAGAAATTGTTGTTAGTACTACTACCAAAATTACAATATGAATCATAGAAGATAAGAATGAAGGACCAACAGCTGCAAACGATTACCAGGATCTTTCTCTCCACACCAAAGAACCCACACACCCTAAAACCAACTCCACACAAGAAGACACTCCAAAACGGAAAATCCCTAAATCTGATATACTCCCAGCACGCTGAAAACACACAGACCAGCAACACCAAATCCCACTAAAACACTCACAACTCGCCCAATTCTTAACCAAATGACATGAAACTGAAAGCATATGATCACTTGGAGGTAGGCGATCAATCCTAGGACAACAAAACATGGCAAACTGACCCCAATAATTTATGCACGCATTCCAAAGCCCTCAGCCAAATGGTATGACCAGCTAGACTACGATTTTGCCAAAAAAAAATTCCAAACACCATTTTAGACTCTACAAACTCACAAAATGAATCACCCAAACCATAAAAAGAGATAGAGAAATACCTAGAACGAGAAGAATGACACACTGAGACTTGCAACCAAGAATCTACTTTAGCACACTCTGCGACCAGAAATAAGAACACTCAGAAATCCACACAAATCTTCACCATATTGAGTTCAATCTGCTCCTCTGGATGAGAAACAATCATACATTCAGCTAGGCGCTATCTCTCAAGCATGAAACTGAGGTACTAGGAGGTATGCATTCCTCAAAGTAAGAGTGTGACAGCATTTTGGCAGCACTTCGTCATCAAAGCAATAATCGATACCAAAACAAGAGCCCAACACTCTTATTTATAGCTTTTTGTGTCTCCAAATTCAAATTCACATTCCCTCCAAATGGATGCCAAACCCAAATGCACATTCACTTCATATTATTTTGAAATTTACATTTTATTTCTCCTTTTCCCCAAATCGACCTTCACTATGAGGCAAATATACTTTATAAAAATATCAATAAAGCATAATGTGTCGTCCAAAGGTGATAAAGTGCATTATATTATAAAATCACCTTATTCCTCCTTAGGCGTCCAATATGAATAAGTGAAATATATTGCAAAATTAACTTATTTCTCCCTTAGGCGTCCATATGCCTCAGCTAATATTTCACTTAATAAAACATTTTTCCTCAACAAGGAATCGCCCAACATAAGCACTTGCTTACACATTTTTAAAGATTAAAATCTTTAGTAAAATATTTTGAAGATGGACGCCCCCAAAAGGCAAAAATAACTTAAGTCATTTAATTAATAAATGACTGGGTCCATTTGATCATATAATCAAGCTAAAGAAGCTGAATCCAATTTGCCTGCCAAAAATAGAACTGAATCTCTAGATCATCATGCCAAACTGGACTACCATAAATAGCTTGTGTTGCACTGGCTCAACCCAAAACCCTAAAAATAGTAGTTACTAAAAATTAGTGTCTCCAAACTCCATTAGGGCACAATCGGGAAGCAACTATCACTTACTAAAAATAGCACATACTAAAAATAGCATACTGCTAAAAATAGTGTGTCCAAATGCAATTTAAACACATATTGAACAGTCGTCAGGTTGATATGTTTTTTAGGCACATGCGAACACAGAATAAAATACCATAAGTATCTTATCCTCTCTTGAACAAAATCTCTCGGATACTAAAGATTAGCTTAAGGATCATTCGAGAAGACTCCAAGGTTCATGAATGTAGGGTCACTACGTGTGGATAAGTTCAGTTGGTCGTTGTAATTTTTGTTTCATCAAGGGGCATTTGTGGTTACAAGAGATTTCGTGAAGGACTTTGCAAATGATATGCAATGAAGTTTCTTCTTAATACTATTGAATGACTATCCAAAAAAATGGCAAAAGATAGGGGTTTAGAGAAGTTCTAAGCTATCCTAAAAATGAATGGATGAAGAATGACACAAGTGAAACTCAACTAGTCATAGCATCGCCATACATGAACAACTCAACTAGAACTAGTGCAATCTTCTAAGGATGTTTGAAGGTTTTCAAATCATCACCAAGCATAGATACCATTAACTGAATGCATATCAATGATTGAGCAATAATCAAACTTAAGCAATTTCAAAGGTTCCAGTTGACTACACAAGGCTAACTTTTAATCAGCAAGAAAGCTAGTGGTATGGATAACGAGCTTCACAATATATCAAGTGCAACATTCCATCATTAAATTTAATGCTTAAATTAATATCGAAGATTGACTTGAGAAGATAAAGAACCACGCAATGGACTTCAAGGATTGAGTAAAAACACCATAACTTCAATGTTTTATTGATCCAATAGCCAACCAACAACAATTCTTCAAGTCTTTCTCTTATCACTATTCTATCACCTTAGCCTATTTCTCTCCTATTGCTCTTAATCTTATTCTATTCTATTAACCTCTACAAATTAAATGAGTAGAATTTATATAGAACTCCCAAATACAATGAAGGGCCGAGAAGGAATGAAGATCAAGGCCCAAGATCTTGCAACCTAAACCCTAATTAGGGTTTGATATAAATGAAACCCTGTCTAGATAAACATCACCACGAAATCAACCAATGAGGAAATAGCATGTGCCGACATGGAAATTGAGGAAGCATCCTCCAATAGGAAAATGAAATGCCAAATAGGATCATAACAAACTGTCTTCTGGAATCTGGTTCCCTTTCTCGCATTCCTTCTTGCAATATTCGATGAATCTGGTCATGATATCATCTATCTCCGTCATCGGGATCTCAAGTAGAGACTTCAACTGCTCCTCCATGTGCATGACCTCATCGAAAGCTTTGACAATAGCACATTCCCATTCAGGTTCGAATTCTTGAGTTTTGCTTGCTAAGACTACAAACTCGAGCATATTATTCAATTGTTCCTTGGTGTTCATTCCATCAATCCCATGGAAGATAGCTCTTATTCTTTCCTCCAGCTCTTTAGCTACTATAATCGTTTCGGGATCAATCTTTCTTTCCAAAACAATATGTGCTACTTCTACTATCTTATCATGGATTCGGTGCATAACATCTTGAACTTGACTACACCCATTTCCAATCTCCTCAAAGATGATCTTCTTCATGCGAAGTAAGCTACTCCATTGTAAAAGGCTAGGTGTTGTTCCTTCTCTCCTTATCTTCTCTTTTGATAGGACTTCCCTCAGTATTTTCCTAATTACATGAAGTACCGGAATGATGGCATCTCTAGCATGAGCAAATGCTTCGAAGGCTTCTATGAGAACATGCATTCTCCCAAGGACTTTTATGACCATGTCGAACGTCTTCATTATGTCCTTCATGAATTTGCTAAATCTAGTATATGTATCCTCTATCCATGCATCCATCAACTATGCAAAGTTCCTCATCTTCTCCATATGATCAACTGATTCTGGAGGAAGCAAGGAAGGTGGTGTGCTTGTTGGACACTGATGCCTCAATGGTTGTTGAAATTGTTGGACATAATCCCTCCACGTATTTATTTCCTTTTTCCAATTTTCTATTCTTTTCTATTTCAGCTCTCAACATGTCATTGACTACTTTCAATGAATCAGTCGCATCACCAATAGCTTGCTCGGAGGTGAGTGGACCCCAATCAATAGTCTCCATGTCATACTCATCCATTGTGATCTCTCCTTCGTACTTTTCAACCCTTGGGAGTAGCTATTTGTAACTTCCTTGATCCCGAATCAACTCTAATTACCTTTGACATCTTCGTAGCTTTCCTCTTCTCAATGACCTCTGGAGTTTGGCTTAGAAGACTCGCTATATCATATGTTTGTTTTTCTTCAACTACTATCACCTCTTGAGCTAATCTTTCTTTTAACCATTCCGGAATAGAAGATCTTCCTTCTTGAATTTGTGCTCCTTCGTACATTTGTTCATCTCTAGGTGGTGAAGCAGTTTCATCATTATCTTCTCCGCCTTCTTCGATCTCTTGAATGAGATGAGTGAGATCTTCTTGTTCTTGAGATACCTTTTCTTTGCCTTTATCATTGTGGACTGTAGACTCTGTTGATTCATTGGCTCCTTGACTCAGCTCCTTTTCCATCCTTTGTTCTTCTTGTCTGGAAGAAGGATGACTCGCACTTGATTTATGCTCCTTCCTTGAGGGTTCCTTTTCACCACGATCTTCCTTTCTCTTTGATCCTCTTGATTCAGATGATTAATGTGCACTCCCACTTGCACTAGCTTCAACTTCATCATCTACCCTTCCTTCTAAGTGGAATGTCGGTGTTATATTCTGCTCTTTCAACTTCTAATGTTGTACATCTATCCATATGTGAGTGTACTCCAAGAATGGCTTCATTAATTCTTTTAAGTCATCAATTTCTATATCTGCCCATTTGAATTTGATCTCTTTATCTTCTTTGGCCTAGGCTCCTTGGAGATATCTACCACTATCTTGAACTTGATCAGCTACATGAAACAACTTGCCTTCCCCAATGAAATCAAAAGGTAGTCTGGAATACATCTTTTTCACCTCCACGTCATTTTTAATGTTCATCCAATAATCTTCGAGATGCCAGTGGTGTCCATTCTTTCTTCCCAGGACTTCTTTCACTTTACCATATGGATCAAAGAAATCTCTAGTTGTGAATGGCTTGAGTGAATGTAGTGTTAATTCTTGTTCGGCATCTTCTGCTGCATGAATGGATGGTCATGATTCAATGGAATCTCCAAGTGTGATAGGGAAAGAAACACCAGCTCCATGCTTATTCCTATATGCCTTGATATACACCAATAACTGTCTCACCACCTCGAGTAGCACCATTCTATTCGTTGGGTAGCGCGGCAACATGTAGGGAGGAATAAGAGATCCTTAAACTCTGATGTAGGTGAACTTCGAAAACTGGATGAACCATGCACCATGTTGTTCTACCAATGCCTAGGCTTCTGGAGAGAGTCTCTGTTGCGATCCACCTTGAAGTAGTCTCGTGATATGCATAGTGAATGCATCATTCACCCTCCTGTAGTGTTGTTTTGGTGGATGCTTAAGTTGTGGATAACAATCATCCACTATGATCTCTCCAGGTCTCCTTCCAACTACGTCAGTGTACATGAGTCCCGGATACTCAAAATTTCTCGCAATGGAGTATATGACATAGGAGCTCATATAGAACGTTCAAGTGCGCATTAGCCTCCTTAACTGTTTATCAATGTTGTTGCTAATGAGTCTTGCCCAATTGATTGCCTTCTTGTCATGAGTAGCAATCTCAATGAAGAAGAACATCAAATCCTCAAAGTATGAAGCCTTAGGTGCACCAATCAATCGATGGAGAAAGGTAATGAAGTCTCTGTATTCATCGCTGAAATCTATCCGATGCAGTCTATCGGGCCATCTGCTTCTTCCACCTCTGCTCTTCTTCAACCAAAATTTGTCAATGATCTTCGCACAAGCATCTGGATCATCGTCATAAGCTGATTTAGCTCCATCCAAGCTTATGTAGATCATATCTTTGGGCTCGGGTAGATGGAATGTCTCGCTGATTGCTATCTCCAAGAGATATACGAGCATTGTCCCCTCCTTCGCCACAATTCTCTTTGAGTCAGAGTCATAGCATTGAGCACATTCTACAATGAGCTCGTAGCATTGCACCACAGGAGGAAAGCCGGCTGCATTTATGATCCCACTTTCGATCATCTTCTTGGCGGTAGCTATAGGTTCATTGATGTATGATGGATGGCTGAACTTCTTGGCATCGAACTTCCCGAGATTAGTGTCTCCCACTTTGCTCCAATTTGACATGATCCTGCTTTCGAATGCACTCCCCTTCAATTCTTCCTTGATGAGCGCTTGGCAGGAGAGAGTCTTGTTTGGTTTAGGAGCCACCATCTTTCACCTATGAGAGATGTGCAAGTTAGAATAGTGGTGACATGAGGCCTATTTATTTAACTATGAAATGAGTTTTACACGTTAAATGCGAAATCAATTGCTAAATAAGACTCGTCTTATTCATTATATGCATTAAGAAGGTTTGATTTACTTCAAGAAAATGACTATCAATCCGAAAACAAACCTGCTTCTGACTTTACATCAGTCTACATAATGCACGCACTTCTGATTTCTGAGCTTCAACTTCAAAAACTAATTAATGATGTGACTGCTAATGCTCAAGGGTTTGCTGTCTCTTTAATCTTCTGCTGCTGAAGAATGAAATCCACCCTCCAACCTGCCTAAATTCGCCCTTGAAAGATTCTATTGCTGCTCTTTTGCTATTGACAATGACTGAATTCGCCCTTTCTTACTGAGTTTCGCTGATCTGCACTTTAAAATTTGCTAACCGCTGATGAAGTTTGCTACAGATTGCTTGCTGATGAAATTCGCTCAAGGGAGAAGGAATGAATTGTTTGATTTGATGTTGAAATGAATATTTTAAACCTTCTCTTATAGGCGATTAAGGTGAGGCTAAGTTACCCGTTCGGGTTCGGATTCGGGTACTGATTCGCGGATTCGGCAAAAATAAATAAATCTTGGGTACTGTTGTGACCATTTCACACATCGCCCCATTGCAAATGGGGACCCTTGCTTTTTTGCTTTTTAGGGTTTGTTTTCTAGGTCTTTTAGGGTTTTGTCCGTTAGCCTTTGCATTTTGAGTGTCGCCAAGGGGATCACATGGATAGCAAGTCCGGCTTGAGTGATGTCCTGATCCTGAAATTTTGGCTAAGTCTGAAAGTCCTGATCCTGAAATTTTGGCTAAGTCTGAAAGTCCTGATCCTGAAAATTGGCTAAGTCTGGAATGTCCTGATCCTGAAATTTGACTAAGTCTGAAAACCTCAAAAAACTAGATTTTGCAATATAACTCCTGGAGGTCTGAAACCACTCTCAAACATCCTGAAAGTATATCTGGAATATAACTTAAAGTATAAGTTCTTATAATTAAATGTTATATTCCATAAAATTATCCTGACGGAGAGTTCAAAAGGTCAAATTTTGCTCCTGACCCTCTCAGGAGGTCCAAAGCGAATCTCGCCCCTGACCCTTCCAGAGGGTCCAAGGCGAAAATCAATCTAGGATTCATTTCTTGCCTTATTTGACCAAATTTTGATTTGCAAAGCATTTTGTTTGGACTTTGAGATTGATTGGAAACTTTGAAAATGATGAATTTTTTCCAAGATTAGAAATTTCGCTCCTGACACTTGTTGAGGGTCCAGAGCGAAATTCATTGTAGACTTCATTTGCCACCTTGTTTGAGCTTGAAATCTTGTTCTTGGCTTTGAAAATGATCTTACCTCGCCCTGTGAAGTGGTTTGAAACTAAAAGATTGAACAATTTAGCCTAGATTGTAAATTTCGCTCCTGACCCTCACTGAGGTTCCAGGGCGAAAATCTTATTTAAGTTTATTTTAGCACTAATTTTGGCTAACTTGTTTTGTGCAAGGTCTCCCGGAGAGAAGATTAGACATCACTTGATGCAAATTGAAGGTTGGAAAGCATTAGAGATGATGAATTTTGGGCAACAAATCAAAATAGCTCCTAACCCTCTCTGAGGGCCCAGGGCGAATTTCTTGTGGACACACTATTTTATCCTTTGTTGGACATGAAAACCTATTCATAACACAAAACAAGATAACATCTTCCTTAGCCAAGGAATTTCGAGATGAAAAGTGAAACAATTTGATCATGATGGCAAAAGCGCTCCTGACCCTCACTGAAGGTTCGGAGCTTGATTTTCAAATTTGCACTGTTCTTGCAAGATCAAAGTGATTTTATGATTGGAAGAGATCAAGGAAAGCATGTTCTATCCGTTGAATATAATTTGAGTGGTCAACAAAGGAGGAAATCAACCCAAAAAACAAAAGGCGCTCCTGACCCTCACTGAAGGTCTAGAGCGATTTTCTTGAAAGACACATTATTTTATCACTTGTTGGGCTTAAAGATTTATTCATAGCATGAAAAAGGAAAGTTCTTCCTTATCAAGGTGATTTCTAAGGGAAAGGTGAGAGAAAATAGCTTAAATTTGCAAAAGCGCTCCTGACCCTCACTGAAGGTCCGGAGCTAGATTCTAAAAGTGCAATTTTCTTGCAAGGACAAAACAAGTTTTGTGATTAAAATAAATGGAAGAGGGTATGTTCTATCCGTTGAAGATAATTTGGAGAAACAACAAGGCATGGACATGCTTAAATTTGCAAAAGCGCTCCTGACCCTCACTGAAGGCCCAGAGCGATTTTTCCAAAAAACTACAACTTTTCTTCAAAATTGTGCTAAGCCAAGGATGAGATAAGGCAAAAGGACCCCAAGAAACTTGATGAATATTATATTGCCTTTGAAAATTGAGGATTTTAGTCACAAAATAAAAAATCGCTTCTGGCCTTCACCAAGGGCCCAAGGCGAAATTTGTGATATCCTTCATTTTCTACATTGCTTGAGCGTTGAAATTCTTAATGAATTCACCAAATTTGCTAATTTTGAGCCCTTTGGAGATTTTGAATCAAATTCACATTAAATTAAGGCATTTTGAATTTAATAAATTAATTTTTAAGCCTTGAAATTAATAAAAAATTCCCTTGGAGGCATTTAAAATTAATTTTTATTAAATTAAAATTAAATGTGGAGCGCACAAGGCCTTATTTTCACTTATTTTGCCAAGTCGCCCCCCACTTTTTTTGGAAATTTATTTATTTTTAACCTCTTTTTGCCAAGTCGGCCTAGAGGGAGCAAAGGGGTGAGCGCTCTATATATTGGAGGTGTTTTTTCACAATTCAAATCATTCAATCATCCTTTCAAGTGCGAATTTGGAGAGCTAATTGAAGGTGCGAAATCTAGCTGGAGTGGAGCGAATTTCTAGTAAGTGTGGAGACTAAGGAGGGCGAAATTCATCTTGAAGGCTATTGGAGAGGCGAATTTCTTGCTAGATCTGAGGATAATTTCCAGATGTTTTGAAGGTATTTGAAGGCGAATTTCCAGATTTTTGAAGAGGCTAGTGGAGTTTATTCTTTTCCAAGCTAGAGGAGGTGCAATTTGTTCAAGAGAAGGCTTTGATCTACACTTTGCCTAGCGAAATCCGTTTTTTTTGCATCATTTCTTAGAGTTTCATACTCAAGAGGAGGTATGGCAAAATCATCTTGACACCCTTGTTTAAGGTTTGATTTTTGGACATTTGTTTTGGAAAATCTAAGTAATGCATGGTTAATTAGGAAATGATAACTCTAGATTTATCATGAAGTTTCCTCATTAATATCTTAAATCTTCTTTTTGAGTCTTATTTTCTACCCTTTAATGCTCAAGGACTAATTTTGAAATGTTGTGTAGGTATCAAGATGGCGACTCCAAAGCCCGGAGGATCTACAAGTCGGCAAGTTCTCATCAAAGAAGATCCGGTCCAGGACAAGGATGATCTCCTCCAGCTCAGTATCATCAAAGAAGATCAAGCAAGGATAAGGGCAACCTCCTCCAGCCTAGCATCGACAAGGACGACCTTCTTCGATCCAGCATCATCAGGATAAGGGCGACCTCTTCCAGTCCAGTATTCCAAGGCGAGGTACATCATCATCCTGCAAATCATGGACACAAGAAGTCAAAGCAAAGGGTTCGTTGAAGAAGCAGATAATTCCTAAAGAGTTAATTAAAGCTAACTTCTCAACATTACCATATTGAGTATCAACCAAGTGTCTGACGAGTTGGCATCCTAGTCATCATTTCTCCAGTCAGTGTGGTCCACCTCAGCGTGTCCAGATTCAATGTACCTAACTCATGGGAGGTGGCACAAACTTCGATGTACCTACCCCAGCTATCCATTGGTCGAATTTTCCAGAGAAGACATGTGTCCAATTAATACAATTTTATCATTGGTCAAGCATTAAATGTTATGTAATGGTTGTAACAAACCCGAATTAGGGTTTTCATTATTGAATCTTGGCCATTGATCTCAAATTGATCTTAGCCATCGAATTGTATTGTGGGCACTATATAAGCCCCGACTCTTCATTTTGTAAAGGCAGTTAGAGAGTTGGAAAGGAATAGAAGACAAATAGAGAGTAGTTAGAAGGTGATTAGCTAGTTGATAGAATAGCAATTAGAGTAGAGTAGAGAGAGAAGGCAAAGATTGTTGCCAAGATGTTGTTGTAAGAGACTTGTAAAACTTCATTGAAGAAATGGTGAAATTTATGGGTTGATTCGATAATTTGCATGGTCTCTATACTTCTCATATTTGATTTCATGTTATTAGATGAGTGGAAGAAATGTGCTTGATTGATGGTGAAATTCGTATATCCATACTACTAGCAGTTTGTTGATTGCAAACTTGCCTTGTGTAGTCAACTGGAATCATTCAGCTTAAGCTTAACTTCAATTGTCGCTTCTTCATTGATATGCATCAGCCGGATGGTGTCTATGCCGGTAGTGGTGATTTGAACATCATAAAGCTTTCCTTCGAAGATCGCACTAACCTTGTGGAGATGTTCCTGTGATGTCAAAACAAGACTTAGTTAGAATTTCATCAAAGATCATTCATTGCTCCTACATTCTAAGTATTAGGATTAGATCCTTTCCTCGCCCTCATCTTTTTTCCTTTTTTCAAATCTAAACCGGTAAAATCCTGTGATTCCAGCAAATCAGACGTTCAGTCATCAAGTGTAAGTCCCCTTGTGATTCCAACAAAATCACATCACACCACAGAGAGCTTATCCACACGTAGAGATCCTACAACGAAGAACCTTGAAGTCATCCTGATTGATCCTTTTCGCGATATCTTCAGCATTCAGAGGCTTTACTCAAGAGAGGATAAGGTACCCTCGCGTATTTTATTCTGTGTTTGATAGTGTACAAAATACACGTCAACAGGTACACGTACGGGTTCGTCCGTACACACACACACATATATATATATATATATATATATATATATATATATATATATATATTAATTATATATATATACCCATATATTATATATATGTTCAATATATACAATCCATACAAAAATAAACTATACAATGTGACTTTCCATACATAAATCATAAATCCATAATTATTAATTGCCAATGCCAATAAATATTTATATATCGCAAATTTAATCAGTAAACTAATAACTAAAGTCTAATATCATATTCATAATTTGCAAAAAAGATAATATTCAAGTTTCAAGTCTTTTTTAAAAAGTCATATTCATAATTTGCAAAAAAGATAATATTCAAGTTTCAAGTCTTTTTTAAAAAGTCATAAAGGGGCGAATTAGAGTTTTATTATAAAAAAAACTATTTTAAAAAGTCTTTTTTTATTGTTTTTTATTGTTTTTTTGACCCGTGGCCCTGTTTTTTGGAAACCACGGGCCATGGTTCACGCGGGTCCTCCTGGGTTCCACCCGCGCAGGACCCACAGGGAACCCGGCCACCTGGGAAGGACCCGGGTGGAACCCAAGGAGAACCCAGGGAGAACCAAGACCGGACAAGAACCGCAGGACCCACAGGGAACCCGGCCACCTAGGAAGGACCCGGGAGGAACCCAAGGAGAACCCGGGGAGAACCAGGACCAGACAAGAACCAAAACCCGAACCCAGGCCAAAAGGGGAAGAACCGGTAACTTAGAGGTGAGGACTTGTGTCTTTTCCTATGGAGGCCGACTTTGCTAAATCAAAACAAAATAACAAATTGCCTTAGGCCGACCTACATTTTGTCTAGTTTCAAATTCATTTTGGGCGCTAAAGTCAAGCATTAGTTAATTTTTAAAACATCATATGAACTTCGCTTCATTTTGTCAACTCAAGAAGTGCATTTAACTCCTAATCACCAACTTATGAAGTTCGCTTTAATATCCAAATTCATGAAGTGCATTCATACTTGAGTTCGCTCCTCTACCTTTGATCATGAATTTCGCTCCAAATTGTTAGTTCATGAAGTTCAGCTTTGGATGAAATTCACTCCACTTTCTTGATTCATGATGTATGAAGTTTGCTTCACATGTTTCCAACATGAAATTAGCCCCAACTTGTCAACTCATGAAGTTCACTTGAGATCATCAACTCGTGAAGTATGAAATTCGCTACAAAATGTGAACTCATTAAGTATAAAATTTGCTCCAAAATGTGAACTCATGAAGTAGGAAATTCGCTCCAAAATGTGAACTCATGAAGTTCGCTTGGTATTGAATCCATTCAAGGTGATTACTATCAAACATCTTTCATTTCTATTTCGACTTCGCTCATGTAGGCTTGCTTATGTATGCTCATTAATGAAATTCGCTCCAAGATGGCAACTCATGAAGTTCACTTGAAAAGTCTAACTCATGAAGTTCGCTCCAAAATGTGAACTAATGAAGTAGAAATTCGCTCCAAGGTGGCAAGTCATGAAGTTCGCTCCAAAATGTGAACTCGTGAAGTATAAAATTCGCTCCAAAATGTGAACTCATGAAGTAGGAAATTCGCTCCAAAAGCTCAACTCATGAAGTAAGAAATTCGCTCCAAAAGGTGAACTCATGAAGTTGGAAATTAAAGCAAACTTCATGAGTTGATGATTAGGAGCGAAATGCACTTCATGAGTTAACAAAATGAAGCGAAGTTAATATGATGTTTTAAAAATTAACTAATGCTTGACTTTAGCGCCCAAAATGAATTTGAAATTAGACAAAATGTAGGTCGGCCTAAGGTAATTTGTTATTGTTATTTTGTTGATGTGTTTTTTAGGCACATGCGAACACAGAATAAAATACCTTAAGTATCTTATCATCTCTTGAACAAAATCTCTCGAATGCTGAAGAATAGTTTAAGGATCATTCGAGAAGACTCCAAGGTGGCAAGTCATGAAGTTCGCTTGAATACATTCAAGGCGATTACTATCAAACATCTTTTATTTCTCTTTCGACTTCGCTCATGTAGGCTTGCTTATGTATGCTCATTGATGAAATTCGCTCCAAGATGGCAACTCATGAAGTTCGCTTGAAAAGTCTAAATCATGAATTTCGCTCCAAAAGTCTAACTCATGAAGTAAGAAATTCGCTCCAAGGTGGCAAGTCATGAAGTTCACTCCAAAATGTGAACTCATGAGTATAAAATTTGCTCCAAAATGTGAACTCATGAAGTAGGAAATTCGCTCCAAAAGCTCAACTCATTAAGTAAGAAATTCGCTCCAAAAGGTGAACTCGTGAAGTTGGAAATTCGCTCGAGTGTTTGATCATGAAGTAGGCTCTTTTTTAATTTCCCTCATTCTTCTACTTTCAACATGAAGAAGTTCACTCCAACTCTCTCAAGCATGAAGTTCACTCCAAAACATGAACTCATGAAGTTCGCTCCAATATGGCAACTCATGAAGTTCGCTCCAAGATGGCAACTCATGAAGTTCGCTCCAAGTTGGCAACTCATGAAGTTCGCTTGTGAATGCTTGAACATGAAGTGAGTGATTCCTTCATCTCTTTATCTTTCCATTTCGCTCGTGAAGCCTTGAAGGTGAAATTCGCTCCAAGGTGGCAAGTCATGAAGTTTGCTCCAAGATGTGAAGTCATGAAGTTAAAACCTAGAGAAGACTTAGAGATGAGGCAGATTACAAATAAGCCTATCGCTTATTTCATTGCACAGGGATTCAATCCTTGGGATAATTCATTCAAACGCTCAAACTCATACTTCCACCTATTCTCAAACAATGTACTCAAGGAAAAATTTGCTCATCTATCACTCAACATAAAGTGTGATTTTGAGGCTTGGAGACTAAGGTGATTTGACATCTTAAAATTGTTCATTTGAATATCACCTTGATTCATTCTCTCCCTTCAAGCTTGTGAGATGAAGACTCTTGGAAACAAGTTTGACTAAAGATAACTAAAACAATTGGAGCTTACCTGCAACCTTGAACTTGTGGATTGTTGCTACTAGCAATTTTATTCAACTCTTTATCTAGACTCCTGATGAACTGACATGACATGCAAACCCTATAAACTCACTCATTCCATCCTGCAAAAGGAGAGAGAGGCTAGACTAAGTTGCTAAGACTCAAAGAAAGGGGGTCCCCATTTTGATGGGGCGATGTGTGAAATGGTAACAACACATCACAACTTACTAAAAATAGTAAGTTTGAAAAAGTCTTCAGATTCGTTTGCATGTCATACCATCACGAAGTTCTCTGAAAACCCAAAAGGAATCCAAAATCAGAACTGTAAAACTCCAACATGCAAGCCACCAAAACTGACAAAGCATTCTCCTAGAAAATATGAAACCCTAATTTTTCCTTTGATTGACCAACGGCTCTCGGGATTGGCCAACAAACCCCAAAACAAACTAGAGCGGAAAAGGGACATTACAATCAGTGCAAGCTTGACTCAAACTCTTATCTAGAGCATTGCAAGATTGAAAAAAACCCTACCCTTATACGGTGTGAAGAATGTAAACCCTAAGATCAAGCATTTATCAGATATTGCAAAGCAATTGAAATTGATAACTTTCTCATGTCATGTGCCAATAAGATCTACAAATATATAGGTTGAATAAGGCAACCGTGTGCTCTAAAATAGCACTTACGGGTTCAACCAATATTCTATGTTTTAGCAACAAACAGTAACACAATAAAACAAACTAAAACAAATAATAACAAACTACAAACAACCTATACACGTACTTAATGATGGAATATCCAACATTCCCCCCTTATTACATCATTTCTTCAAAGTACTAATAAGAGAATCCTGAAAAGTTTCAAACTTCACATGTGCAAGAGGCTTGGTGAAGATAACAGCACGTTCCTGAATTGAACAGAATTGAAGTCGGATGTTGTTTTGCTAAACATGTTCTCATATGAAGTGATAGTCAACTTCAATATGCTTGGTCCGTTCATGAAATACTGGATTACGAACAAGCTTGAGAACACTCTGATTGTCACAATAGAGGACAATGGGCTGATTTTGAGGTACCCCTAATCCTTCCACTATGCGACGTAGCCAAACTGCTACACGATATTCTACATCTATTGAGGAACAAGCAATTGTGGGTTGCTTCTTACTTCCCCGTGAAATTGGTCCTGAACCTAGGAAGAAAATAAATCTAGATGTGGATTTTCTATCATCAACTGAACCTGCATAGTTTGCATTTGTCTATATTGTCAAAAAGCATTGATCATTCTTTTTGTATTCCAAAACATGATCCATTGTACCATGTATATACCTTAAGACTCATTTTGTTGCTTTCTAGTGACACATTGTTGGTTCTTGCATGAATCTTAATAGATAATTAACAGCAAAACTAATGTTTGGTCTACTGTAAGTCAAGTAAATCAAACCTCCAATAATCTATCGATAGAGAGTTGCATTTACTTGAGGAGCTGAATCAAATGTAGATAAATGCGAACCTGATTCCATAGGTGCAAACATGGTTTTGGAATCCATCATTCTGAATTTCTCAAGCAATGTCTTGGCATATTTCCTTTGAGATACAAAGATATCGTGATGTGTTTGCCATATCTTTAAGCCTAGACAATAGTGCAGTCGCCCGAGATCTCTCATATCAAAAGCCTTCTTGAGATCATTCTTGGTTGTTTCAGCCATTGCTTCAAAGCTGCCTATGATAACCAAGACATCAACATATACATTAATGATCACAATATCCCCTCCTTGATCCTTGAGGTAGAGATTTGGATCATATGGATGCCTTGTGAAACCATGCTTTAGCAAATGCTCATCAATTTTGATATACCAAGCTCTAGGAGCCTATTTGAGACCATATAGGGACTTGATTAGTTTCCACACTTTTTCTTCTTTACCAAGTGCAACATATCCCTATAGTTGGGTCATATACACCTCTTCCTTAAGGTCTCCATTAAGAAATGCACTTTTTACATCCATTTGGTATAGTTTCCATCCAAATTGTGCAGTTGAAGCAAACATCATTCTAATGGTTTTTATCTTTGCAGTGGGAGCAAATGTTTCCTCATAGTTTATCCCTTTTTTCTGGGTATAACCCTTGGCTACAAGTCTAGCCTTATGTTTATCTATACGAAAGAAACGGGACTCGGACTCGGCTCGGACTACTCGGACTCAGACTCGGGACTCAGCGTCAGACTCGGCTCCAGACTCGACTGGACTTGGGAAAGTGAAAAACTCAAGAAATTTAGAGATTTTTAAAGATTTAAAACATGTTTCAGACACCCTTTATTGAATACACCTTAAAGACACAATAACATCATCAAACTCAGCTCATTTGATTACATACACAAGTATACAACAATCGCATAAGCATAAACGCAAATTGTAGCTGAAGGAAATAACAAACATAGATATATAAATATTGTCAAATGTATACAATATTACAAAACTCATGGAATAAAAAATCCATGTCATCATATGATCATCATCAAATGTTTCATACAAATACAAAAGGTAAATACAACTACAAGCCTATGGCTCAGAGGAGCCTGCACAGCAGCACCCTTCAGCCCCGACCCCCTGCGAAGGCATCTAAGGCAGGTCTTGGATGATTGGACAGCCATGGCCGCTCCCCGTGACACCATGCCATGCTCACCAACATCAGGAACATCCGTGTCACTATCTGCCTCTGAATCTCGTCTGTGCTCGTGCTCTCCGCTCCTCCTCTGCCATGGCTACAGTCTCAGCCTCTATATCTACCTAGTCGATCCAATTAGTGTTAGACTCAGAGATTAAATTTTCCCTACTTCTATCAACGCAATTTCCCCCCATATTTTTCGACGGGGGTTTGGGGGCAGCACCCCCAAGGTGGGGTCAAGGGGCAACGCCCCTTGTGCGCTCCCTGTCGCCAAAAAAACTTATTATTTAATAAAGGCATTGGGTGTTATTTTTCTATTGGCTGACATGTTGTAACCATAATTTTTCTCATTCTCATGCGGAGGTTGTAGTGAACAAAGACGAGACCATTCATTTTAAAAAAACTTTTTAAAATGTTTTTTATTTGTCATTTTACTTAACCCAGGCAGTAGCCGAGTTTGGGGCTCAGGACTCGTCAAGTTTGGCGAGTTTGAGCCAAACTCGCCAACTCGGCATGCGGAGGTTGTAGTGAACAAAGACGAGACCATTCATTTTTAAAAAACTTTTTAAAATGTTTTTTATTTGTCATTTTACTTAACCCAGGCAGTAGCCGAGTTTGGGGCTCGGGACTCGCCGAGTTTGGCGAGTTTGAGCCAAACTCGCCAACTCGGCGAGTCTAGCGAGTTTGCTCGCCAAACTCGGACGAGTCCAAGTCCGAGTCCCAGAGACTCGGCGAGCATGACTCGGACTTGGACTCGCCGAGTTTAGGCGATTCATGGCGATTCCCATTTCTATGCATGTATCTATACTACCATCTTCTTTATACTTAGTTTTGAATATCCATTTGCATCCTATTGTTTTCTTACCAGGTGGTAGATCAACAAGCTCCCAAGTGTTGTTTTTCATCAGAGATTGATACTCTGCATCCATAGCCTCTTTCCAAGGCTTTGATTCTAGTGCTTCCTCAACATTAGATGACTCAAAATTATCAACAATTGAAGTCATTAGTGTAAAGTTTACGTCATTGTGAGCCATGTTGTGAGTCCTCAGACCTAAAGTGAAAGTCTCTAGGACTCCATCGAGCTTTGCATCTCGAATGGTACTAGTCTACCACTTGGTAAGGGTTTTGTGACATTGGCAGGTGTTGATTGACTATCAACATTCCCATCATTTAAGCCATCCATGTTGAATATAGGAGCACTATCTGAAGTAGGTGATGACGTGGGAGGAGAGCTTGACTCACTCTTCTCATCAAAAATTACATCCCTACTCATGTAAACCTTCTTTATGTTGGGATCCATGAGGCAATATGCCATGGATTCATTACTATATCCAAGAAGAATACATTGCATTGAATTTTCATCTAGCTTCTTCCGTTTTTGTTTAGGAATATGCATATAGGTAGTGCATCCAGACACACTAAGATGTGAGATAGAAGGCTTTACCCATGTCCACGCTTCTTCTGGAGTGATGCCATCAAAGGCTTTGGTTGGTGCATGATTCAAAAGATAAAGTGTTGTGTTAACAGCTTCAGCCCAATATGCATGCTCGAGTTGAGAATCTTTCAACATATTGCATTCCCCCCCTCAATCTAAGCGGAGGACACGAATACGATGATTAGTATCTTTCTCCACAAGAGTACAAATCTCTTTGAAGTAGGAGAAGGCCTCATCTTTATCATGCAAGCAATATACCCACATTTTCCTTGTATGATAATCAACAAAAATCTGAAAGTACCTATATCCATTGTGACTAGGTGGTATGGGCCCACAAAGATCGGTATGTACCAGCTGCAAAGGATGGCTTGCAAGATCCTCACATGTATAGAAGGTTGCTCTATGTTATTTTCCAGCAAGACAACTAGAACAAACAGCACTTGACTTCTCAATTAAGGGAAGCCCTTTGACCATGCTATTCTTACAAAGCTTCAGCAAATAACTAGTGCTCAAATGACCAAATCTACAATGCCAAAGCAAAGCAAGATAATCATCCTTAGTCACTAAGGCTTGATTATTAGCAGTTGTATCAAGCCTAAACATTTTGCCAATTTTAGTAGCACTGGCACAATCTTGTCATTTTTAAACTTATATTTGATAAGACAAAGCTTCAACAGATAACTAGTGCTCAAATGACCAAATCTAGGATACCAAAGCAAAGCAAGATCATCATCCTTAGTCACTAAGGCTTGATTATTAGTAGTTGTATCAAGCCTAAATATTTTGCCAATCTCAGTAGCACTAGCAACAATCTTGTCATTTTTAGACTTATCTTTGATAAGACAAAGCTTCAACAGATAACTAGTGCTCAAATGACCAAATCTACGATACCAAAGCAAAGCAAGATCATCATCCTTAGTCACTAAGGCTTGATTATTAGAAGTTGTATCAAGCAATCTCAGTAGCACTGGCAACAATCTTATCATTTTTAGACTTATCTTTGATAAGACAAATCTTTTTATCATGATTGTTAGACAGAATGCACCACTGAGAGGGGGGTGAATCAGTGGTTCTCAAACTTATCCCTCTAACTGTCCTATGTGAGTATACCAGTTAACAGATCTAACTCAACGCAGACATACTGGTTAGTGAGGAGACTAAACACAAATGCATTCACACAAGAAGGACATCACATAACACCAGCATATACGAGGAAAACCCAAGATGGGAAAAACCTCGGTGAGAAATGCTACTGGAGTCTACTGCTCCAACCCAACCTCACAATGAAACACTTCGGTTACAACATTTAGGGCACCAACCCAAGGAGCTACAACCCCTGATGTTAGGGCACCAACCCAAGGAGCTACAACCCATGCACCGAGCTACAACTCAGTGAATACAAAAACATATTTTGATATCAAAGTTATCTTCTTGTTACAAATGGATTTGTAACTCTTCTTCAAATCTCCCTGTTGGATCTTTTGTCCAGTTCACTACCGGTTCTCTCTCTGTCAGTTCTCTCCTCTGGTTGCCTCTTCTCTCTGCTGCTCTTCACCAGTACTACACTCTGTCGGTTCTATGCTTGCCTTCTCTGCAGTTTCCTTCACTTCTACTCTGTCGGTATGGGCACTACCGGTTTTCTCACTATTGTCGGTTGATCCTCTCAACCTGATTCTCACTCGCACACCCTCAGTCTCTTTTCAGATACTCGTTAAGTACTTGACTAATTTGCTCTCACATGCAGAAGCAACACTCTCCTCTTCAGCAGCAACCTTCAATGGTTTTGGCTTCCTTATTTATAACCTGGTTTTCCCGCCAAAAGCCAATTCAAATCTCAGGCGGTTAGGATTTCCTCATCAACCTCGAGGCAAACCAAATCCAAGCAGATTTTATCCGATCTGATCACCCAGACAGCTATCCGCACATCACCGCCATTAACGTGTCTTCAAAAACACATTTTCTATGTATAGCAAACACGGACAGTCAGTTGGCGAGACACAAGATCAATCACCATTAATGGTTCGCAGATTTCATCATCAACCTCATCCTGCACCTGGACACTCTGCATCGATCACCTCAGTTCGACCTTCCTCGAGCCACACACCTCTGCAACGCCTCTACAACATGCCCCATGATTTACGGGGTCTACCATTAATATCGACCAACTCTGCAACAACCTTGTCGATGCACACCCCATCTACCGTTGCATGCCTGTCCTCCACCTTGACTCCACGTGGCGCCATTGTCTACATCCACCTTAGCACATTGTTTATGTCAGTTCAGACTTAGTCACCGACCACACACATAACCGGTACACACATACCGGTTCACTAACCCTTTCGGCATAAATCACCTTGTCGGTTATCCTTCCTGCCAATGTCTTATGGGTCCTGTCGGTGTATCATGTTTGCCTGATCATCAAACATGTCGGACCTCAGCAGCCATCAGGAGTAACTCATCATGTGTACCTTCATCATGAAGGTCTTTCACTTCTGCTCATTTTGTTCAATCTGCTGCATACCGGTGATCACCTACATAACTCCATGTCATCATCCTCCAACGCTTTGCACCTGTGGCAACACAGCACATCATCTACATAATGATAACTTCATGATCGCAACTGCAGACCTCGTCTTCTCCTGACTGAGTCTCTTCTCTACCGGTTTGCCAAGATGGCAAACTCATCAATTCAACTCTTCTTCTTTGTCCCGATAGCACACTTTGTCCTCACATGCTGATCTGGTGTGTATCTTTGATCTTATGTTCTGGGACTTCATCATCTTACACTTGCTCATCCGGTCTCAGTGGTAGTGAATCCTTGTCATCTACATCCTGCAATGCACTCATGTGGCTTCCCTGTTTGTGCAGCATATCTTCAAACAGGCACATGTGATCAGGTGTGGGCACATTCATTGTCAGTCATCACTTCACATGGTGACTGCATCTTCATTCGGTGGGGAGTCTCGTTGTTCTGCAACCACACAGCATACCAGTGACCTGTTCATCCTTCTCCTCCAGTGTTGATGTGATTTAGGTAACATTCTACCTCTTCATCACAAACAACATCCAAGCATCCTGCTCATTGTCAACACATCACTTACCAGTTGACATACTCTCCTTACCGATGATACACTGTACCGGTAACCTATCCATTTCATCCACACAAGTCAAGCACTAACTTGTGTACCGATGACTCCAGTGATCATTCCTCTGAATGATATTCTCTTTCTTACCTTACCGGTGTTCTGCAACACAACGTGATATCAAAGATATCTCGTCCTGTACACATCCATGACAGTGTTGCACATACATCTCTTATACCGGTAGTCATCCTATACCGGTTGACATCAATGACAACACAATGCCAACAATGATTGCTATCAAACTCAATCCTAAGGTTGTCATCACGAAATTGATTAACAGAAAGAAGATTTTTGGTAAGTCTTGGCACACACAAACATTAGTAAGCCTACAACGATTGATGCCAACCTTCAAAGAGATGTCACCAATACCTTTGATTTCATGAGTGGTATCATCTCCAAGAGTGATTGTACCATGATGGGGTTGATTCTTTTTCCTCAAAATACTCTGCAACGTGAGCCTTTTGTGGAGGCCCTCTCTAGTTGGATTTTTGTTCGACCAACCTCTTTTTGCAATGCTTCTTCATATAACCCATCTTACCACAATAATAACGTGATATTTTTCAAATTCCTAGAAGTATCCTCATTATACCTTGTCCTTTCTTCTATGACCATTTGTCTTTGCCTTTGTTTTTGGTAGCAAATACTTGTTCCACACTCTGTCTCACAACTACTACCAAACTCTTTCCATCTATCCTACTATAAGAGATTATTACACAACTTTTTGAACTTCAAGTCGACACTAGTAGAGATGATATTGAACATCTTAATAAAATGTTCATAAGCAGGTGGTAAGCTTTTAAACGTAATTAATATTGTGTCCTCTTCTTCCATTACCTATGGTTGACAACTAATCTCAAATGTCTTTGATCTTAAGTAAATGCTCCTACAAGGACATTTTCTCATCCATCATGATCAAAAAAACAAAATTCTTCATAAAGAAAGTCCTACCTTTATTTGAATTCTCATTAAATTTTCGCAAATGCTTCCAATTTCCCGCAAATATCATAGATGTTTAAACCTCTGGAAGCATTTCATCATGCACTGATAATTTCATTAATATGACTTCTTCTCAGTCAAGTTCATCAAACATGTCTTGGTCTTTGCCTACAACAATTGGTTGAGTGTCAATATTGAGGACAACCTTTTCAAGACATCCATTGCTTCCGAGTGTTGTAATTCTTGCAAGTAAAACGTTGGTTGCCTTCCAAAATTAAATCTCTAGCACTAGCCATTAGTTTAAATTGTTCAAAAACTTTAGCCGCCAATAAAGAGTCCTAGATGTTGATAGAAATCCTAAAAGCTAAAGAAATAGCAGACACATTCAACAAACCACACATTTTTTTTATAAAAAAAAATTGCCAAAAACCTTGTTCTCACATGCATGATGAGCTTTTGTAGATTAAATAGTCGCACAGTTTCAAACAAACAAATCCATAATTTTATAAAATAGCAAACCCACAAATCTGATGCAAATTTTATCAATCATGATTTCTATAAAATCAGACACGAATTTTCATAGAAACACGTGATTTTTCACAATTATCCATCACGATTTTCAAAAGAAAAAATGGCACAATTTAAAAACAAACCCTTGCAAAAAAATATGCAAACACCGATCTTTGATTTGTAGGAATAATCACAGAATTTTGTTGGAAAAAAAACCCAAATCTAAGCCTTTGAATCTGTACAGCATTTTTTCGCTCCTTCCTATGCAACACTAGCAATCACATGATCCATCACTGCTGGCAGCAGTTCCTAAAATGATTTGCTATCATGTATCCTGAAGCTCTAGCTAAGCTTATGCCATATTACAAAAATTATACATAGAATGATTACCAAGATATTGAAATAATAATTGATTGTTCTATCTAACAAAGGAGAGGAAAACTCCTAATATAAGCAATTACAGTTCAGATCTTTCCATAACAGAAATGATCGATAACTAAAGACAATATAGAAAGATTCTAAATACTAACTGACTTACAGAATAGAAAGTGGCTAAAAACTAACTATACAACTTAATGACCATTATAAGCTAAATATTACAATATTACTTTAATACCCTCCCTTAATGGTCATTCTACTAGCTACCATGCAAAAAACTTGTCATAATTTGTTGGTCTTTTGGCCATGAATGCATAGAAGGCCGAATCCTCTAAATGCTCTGCAACATGACCCTGTTGTTCAGACCTTGCCTGGTTGAGTTTTTATCAGTCAACCACTTTCTACAGAAATTATTCATGTGACCATGTTTACCACAATAATGACGTGATATTCTTCTTAGAACTCTCCTCAAATTTGCCTCCTTTCTACTAAGAGGACTTGCCTTTGCCTTTCTCCTCGGTAGTAAAAGCCTGTTCCAAACTGCTTCTTCCACAAATCCTGCTACAAGAGCTTCTTGCACAATTCATCAAATTTCAAGTCAAAATTGGTTGATGTAATGTCGAGAGTTTCGATGAAGTGCTCATAGGATTGTGGTAAGCTTTCTGGCATGATAACCACCATATCCTCTCCATCCATCTTGCAACCAATGGCCTCTAGTTGATAGCGAATGTCTTTGATCTTCATTAAATGATCTTGTAAAGACATCTTGTCATCCATCCTAATCAAGAACAACACATTTTAAAAGACGAAAGCTCTAGCTTTATCTAACATCTCATGCAAATCCTTCAAGTGAGTCCAAATTTGTGCAACAGTCTTGCCAAACGATACTTCTGGAAGCATCTCATCGGTGACTAATAACTTGAGCAACATAACTGCTTCACGATTACGCTCATCAAACTTGTTCTAGTCTTTGTCTGCCATTGTGGGACGAGCAGAATTACCTAGTACAATCTAATCTAGGCACCGGTACTCAACAATGGTGAGCATCCTCTATTTCCAAGCATTGCAATTCTTGTCGCTGAACCTCCAAGTGTCTTCCAACATGATGTTGGGTAATGAAGCTATCCCTCCCGCTATCCAAAGACACAGAAAACGAGATAAAAATTAGATCTAGCAACAAAATTAGACTGTTTATTGAAAAAATCGACAAAAATCTGATTTTTCTGTCAAAATTCAAACCCTAGGCAATCAATCTAGCACAAATCCTTAGGCATTTAGAATTTCCAAAACAAACTTGAATCTGCAAGAACCATGAATTTTTATTGAAAAAATCGTCAAAAAAATTTTGAAAACCGTAGTCCATTCAAAAAATTTTACTCGCGGCCATCACGAGCAGGAAATAGAGCAAGAAACCCACAATTTTTCCAAAAAAAGTGAAAAAAAATTCAACCAATTGTTGCGGAAAGAAGCACCAATTGCATAAAATCCCTTCTATAGAGTCATCGAGACCCACGATTTTTAAGAAAAAATTGTCGAAGAACTCATGTAAACCCATCATCCACAAAGACCCAAGATTTAAAAAAAAAAATTGCACAAACAATCGATCGAAAAACCTATGTCAAACATTGCAAAGTCGTCAAGTGAGAAAGAACTAAGTCATTGCGCAAAAAAGAAGACGCATCATGAGCAGAACAGGCTCTCAAATCACCTCGATTTTTTTGTTTTAAAAAACTCTCAAAAAAATCATTGCGATTTCCGAAAAAACCCGCGTAATTTAGAACAAAAAACCTTGATTTTCAAAACAAAATGCCCACATATTTTAGCTAAAACTAGAACAAGATACTTACGGGTTTTGTAAAAATCGTGCAATAAGAACATTCAGAAAAAACCTTTGATAATGCAGAGTAAATCCACAAATTTTAAAAATCTGCCAAATAACCACAAATTTTTTATTAAAATAAAAAAAATCGTCAAAAAAGAAACCCTCAATTTTATCTGACAAAATCAATCAAAACTTTTGTCAATCAAAACCCTTGATTCTACAGACAAAACCCATTATTTGGTTTAAATAAAAAATCGAGAAAAAAAATTCTAAAAAATTCTAGGTAAGAGACCACAATTTTTTTATTAGAAAAATTCACCAAAAAAGAACCTATGCTTTGATACCATGAAATAATAATTGATTGTTGTATTTAAAAAAGGAGAGGAAAACTCCTTAGATAAACAAATCCAAAATATCTTTTCATAAGGGAAACAGTCAAGAACTATAGACAGAATAAAAAGATTCTAAATACTAAATGACTTACATAATAGAAAGTTACTAAAAACTAACTAAACGACTTAAATGACCTTTATAAGCTAAATATTACAATATTAATTCAATATATTCAATATAAAACAAAAAACCGAAAATCTCCTTCAATTGGATCGCAAATGTTTTATCCAAAAAAGATAAGAGCGATAACCAAGAGGATAAGACTCAAAACTAATAATGAAAACAAAATAAAAAATATTCCTAAAAGCTAATTGGCCATTATAAATAAAACATTATTTTAATCTCAAGTGCCAATTGAAACTCTATATAAGTAGCTAAAGAGTTTGATATATTATCAAACTCCTCCTTAAAAGGAAAAGGGAAAAGACTTAAGGTGTTGCACCATTTCAATAATAGAATATTAAAATAATGTTAATTTTAGTATTGATGCTCAATAGTGTATATTCTATTTTAGTTAGATCGTCTACGATCTTCTCAGCAGTTTCTTATTAGAAACATGCTATTCTTGTAAATATTCTTGTATTATTTATGAGCGTCTTGCTCATTCTGTTAATTAATCAATTCTTTCAAACCCATATGCTTCTACATTTGTTTTATGGTATCAGAGCGGTAGTGATCTTGGGCGGTTTTTTTTTTCCTGTAATTCAAATTTTCGTGTGAGCACCTGTAATACACGTTTGTGTGTGAGGACCTATAATTCACGTTTTTTGTGTGGGGGCTATCGCAAGGTTTTCTTTTCTGTGTGTTTGTGCCCGCACTGTAACTCCCGCGTGACCTCTGCTTCGGTGTTCCGTCTGTCCGCGACCTCCGTGCGTCTGCGACCTCTGTGTGTCTGCGACATCACGCGACCTACAAACGAGACGCAACCTGCACCCTCGGCGACGCGACCTACAAACGCGACGCGACCTACACCCTCGGCGACGCGACCTGCACCCTCGGCGACGCGACCTGCACAATCTCGTCGTGATCTGCAGTCTTTTTTTTCTGTGCGTCAAATTTTCTGAGCAAATCATGGCTTCCACGACCCTCTGTTTTTTCGATTAAGGTGTTTACCTTCAAGTTTTTATCGAAAATAATTTTTTCTTGCAGATTCTTGGTGGGTTTTTCGAAACCTAATCTGGGTAGTTGCTCGATTTTTTTGGGTGCATCGTTTTCCGTGCCTCGATTTTTGAGCCAACAGATTTGAATTTGGTTTTCAAATCCCTTCTAGGTTTTCTCGTCTTTAAGTACATTGGGAAACGTGCAAATGGCTTCTCTCACCAATCTGATGTTAGAAGGCAGTAAACGCTTTAATGGCCACAATTACAACATCTGGAAACAGCGTATGTTGACCATTTTTGAATATAGGCGTCTTGACCAGCTTGTTTTGGGAAAAGAGCTCAGTCCTAGTACACCTGGTGCAGATCAAGATAAGTTTGATGAACGCAATCGGGAGGCAGTTATGCTTCTCAAACTCTCAGTGACTGATGATCAGTTACCGCAGATTCCTTCCGGCAAGACAGCTTCCGACATCTGGAAGCATCTGAAGGAATTGCATGAGACATCCGACAAGAGCCGAGCATTCTTTCTAAAGAATCAGCTGTTCTCCATTATGATGGACGAACGTATGTCCTTACAGGAACACCTCACGAGGATTAAGGATATTCGAGATCAGCTTGAAGCTATTGGTCGGACTATGGAGGAAGAAGACATGGTAGTAATCACTTTGAAAAGTCTTCCGAAATCGTATGAACACTTCATTGAGACCCTCAATATTACTTCCACTAATGTTGATCTGAAGTTTTCAGAATTGTGCACCAAACTTCTACAGCAGGATCGTTGGAAACAACAGTTTGGCAGTGGTACTACGTCAGCCTCCTCGGAAAATGCCTTCACAGCCCAATCCTTTCACAATGATAAAGGCAAATTTCAGTCCTCTCAGTCTTCTCAACAGAAAGGCTCTTCTCAGACACAGGATGGTGCTAAGAAGAAAAATGTGCAGTGCAATTACTGTCACAAGTACGGTCATATGAAGAAAGATTACCGTCAGAGGCTCGCTTTTGAACAAAAGAAGCAGGGAGGGTCACACCAGAAGGCGCATGTTGCTGAACATTCAGAGCAGAAGGAGTCTGCCTTTTATGCCTTTATGGCTAAGCGGTCTTCAGATCATGCCAGGTCTTCTGCTTGGTACATCGACTCTGGTGCGTCACGTCACTTTTCTCATCGACGTGACTGGTTTACAGACTTCTCATCTTTCAGTGATTCCGTTGTATTTGGCGGAGGTGAGGAGTATACAGTTGTTGGCAGAGGCACTATTCAGATACAGTCTGGTGGCAGGAATCTCATCTTCCCGAATGTGTACTATGTTCCTGGTATGGAACTTAATCTGCTCTCTGTCAGTCAGATTATGAGGAATTCTCCTCAGCTAGATGTGGTGTTCAGTGCTCACAAGTGTTCCATCATTGATCGGGAGACTCATCTTACTGTTGCTGTTGGTCTAGAGGATCATGGCCTATACAGGCTTCTTGACACTGGTGATTCTCCTAAAGTGGCTTTGGCAGCTCGTGTTTCTCCTCTCAGCACTTTGTGGCATCAGAGATATGGACATCTCAACATTCAGTATCTCTCTCAGCTATCTCGGGAGGGACTTGTTTCAGGGTTACCTGATATTCAAACTCAGCATCTTGGAGTATGTGGCACCTGTCAAGCTGGCAAACAGCATCGGACTTCATTCACACATGGAAAGTCTTGGCGCGCATCTAAGGTACTTCAATTACTTCATGCTGATATTTGTGGTCCTATGAATACATCTTCTGTTACTGGTTGCAAATATTTTTTGCTTATTGTAGATGATTTTAGTAGAAAGATGTGGGTGTACTTTCTTAAACACAAATCAGATGTATATAGTATCTTTCAGAAGTTTAAGTCCTTTGTTGAAAAAGAGTCTGGATATAGCATCATTACTCTTAGGACAGATAACGGGGGGGAATTTTCCTCTTCTGCATTCTCCAACTTCTGTGATACCCATGGCATCAAACGCCAATTGACTACACCCTACACTCCTCAGCAAAACAATGTTGTCGAGTGTCGCAATCCTACGGTTGTTGAGATGGCTCGCTCTATGTTACAACACAGGAGTGTTCCGAATAAGTATTGGGCTGAAGCAGTGTTTACTGCTGTCTACCTCCTTAACCGTTCCCCTACTCAGGCTGTTAAGGGGAAGACTCCAGAAGAGGTTTGGTTTGGTCAGAAGCCTAAGATCAGCCACCTGAAGGTTTTTGGCTCTGTTGCCTATGTTTGGATTCCAGATGCTAAGCGCTCCAAGTTGGATTCCAAAAGTCAGAAACTCATGATGACAAGATACAGTGATCACCATAAGGCCTATAGACTGATCGATATAGACACTGAACGTCTTATCTTCAGTCGTGATGTTGTATTTGATGAAGACAGAGGATTCTTTCAGTCCCCTTCTTCTGAGCCGTGTTCTGAGGATCAGCCTCACAGTGTTCTTATTCCATTAGGTTCGCCTGATGGGAGGGATGATGCAGAATCTATTTTCGATGATGCACTACCTGAGTTCCCTCCGGAGAATAATCCTCCTCCTGCTACTCCTGTTCCTGATCCTGAGCCTCTTCCAGCTCCTCCTGATGTTAGCACTTCTACTCTCCGGCCTAAATGGTGGGCCAAGACCATTGGTGATCTCAGGGATACTGAGCTCATTGAGGGTAGAACCTCCCGTAATAAGAGCAAACAGCAGCATACAGTCAATTTTGCTCTCATGGCTAACATACACAGTGTTTTTGAGCCTCAGACATATTCAGAGGCTAAAGGTATACCTGAGTGGGAACAGGCTATGGAAGCTGAGTTCCAGAGTCTTCAGAAGAATCACACTTGGGCCCTTTCTGATCTTCCTTCAGGGAAGAAGCCCATTAGCTGCAAATGGGTGTACAAAGTAAAATACAAAGCTGATGGAACCCTAGACAAGTATAAGGCTCGTCTTGTTGCTCGTGGGTTCTCATAGAAAGAAGGCATTGACTACGAGGAGACTTTTGCTCCTACAGCCAAAATGAGTACCATACGGCTCGTTCTTGCCTTGGCAGCCCAGTTCAGTTGGAAAGTCCATCAGATGGACGTCAAGAGTGCCTTTTTAAATGGTGACTTACAGGAAGAAGTCTACATGACGCAACCCCCAGGATTCAAGGTTGTTGGTCAAGAACAGAAGGTCCGTAGACTAGTCAAAGCACTCTATGGTCTGAAACAAGCTCCTCGGGCTTGGTACATGAAAATTGATAAGTACCTGACAGATCATGGTTTTCAGCGGAGTCCATCTGATGCAAACCTGTATATCAAGCATACTAGTAATGATGTTCTGTTTGTGGTTGTCTATGTGGATGACTTAATCATTACTGGCAGTTCAGCACATTTGATCACTGGGATCAAACAGGATTTGTGCCGCACCTTTGATATTACAGATTTGGGACTTCTACATTACTACTTAGGAGTTGAAGTCTAGCAAACTGAGAACAGTATTTTTCTCTCTCAGTCCAAGTATGCTAGAAGTCTTGTGGACAGGTTCAGAATGCAGGATTGCAAACCTGCCTCTACTCCTATGGAACCCGGGCTCAAACTTTCAACTCACTCATCTTCACCAGTTGTGGATGAATCTCTATTCAGGCAACTAGTGGGCAGCCTCATCTATCTTACTGCCACTAGACCTGACATCAGTTTTGCAGTGAGCTACATTTCATGCTTCATGACAGCTCCCAAGGCTGATCATTGGATAGCAGCGAAGCATGTGCTGCGTTATGTGAGTGGCACTCCTGATTATGGACTTCTGTACACTCGGAGTTCTGATCCTATACTCAGTGGCTACACAGATTCTAACTGGGCAGGTTCGGTTGATGACCGTAAGTCTACAGCAGGGTATGTGTTTAGTTTGGGATCTGGTGCTGTCACATGGACTAGTAAGAAGCAGCAGGCAGTGGCTCTCTCCTCGACAGAAGCAGAGTATCGGGGAGCAGTTAAGGCATCTTGTGAGGCGGTTTGGCTTCGACGAATGCTTGCGGATATGCATGTCTCCCAGGCAGGTCCTACTCCCTTGTTCTGTGATAATCAAGGAGTGCTCAAACTCGCCAAGAATCCAGTCTTCCATGAAAGAACCAAGCATGTGGAAACTCATTGTCACTATATTCGACAGCTGGTTGAAGATGGATCCATCCAGTTGCTGTATGTTCCTACCTCGGAGCAGCCAGCAAACATCTTCACCAAGCCCCTTGGTCCTGATAAATTTGTAAAATTCAGGGGGTCTATAGGTGTAGTTAATAGATTGAGCATTAAGGGAGAGTAATAGAATATTAAAATAATGTTAATTTTAGTATTAATACTCAATAGTGTATATTCTATTTTAGTTAGATCGTCTACAATCTTCTCAGCAGTTTCTTATTAGAAACTTGCTATTCTTGTAAATATTCTTGTATTATTTATGAGCGTCTTGCTCATTCTGTTAAGTAATCAATTCTTTGAAACTCCTCCTTAAAAGGAAAAGGGAAAAGACTTAAGGTGTTGCACCATTTCAAGGCAGTAGAGATAGTAGGAAGACAGGCTAAAAGAGTGGTAAATACCTTAGCAAAGCACACCAAGAAGGAAAGAGAAAAAGAACTCAAAGTAAAGCACACTTTGTAAATAATAGTTGAAATCAGCCTTATGCTGCAAAAGCTATTATTCAATTGATATTATTTATAACTCTGATTGCATTCTATAATTTCATGCACTAAATTGACAGGAGATTACATTTAGTCAATCTTTGTATTAGCAAGATCCATCTTTGTAAAGTGTAGCTTTGTATGCAATTTAGTTGTTTATCTCATGAAATCATGTGGTGTTCACTCATTTCATTTCTTCCTGTTAATACTAATTTACTAGTCTCTACTTTATCCAGCAGTAAGTTGTCTCTCTTTTGGTTCAAATATCCATATTGCAACCAAATATTGGTCTCTATTTTAGCTACTTGTGAATTTTATTTATAGTTTTAGTTTAGATTTACTTAGATCTTAGGGAGCTTCCCCTTATAATTTGAAAAATGGTTCTCAACATGTGCTGTTTTATTTTTCTAGTGTTTGGCAACAGCCAAATTAAAAAACACACACAATAATGGATAATATCATAAGTCTTTCTAAAATAAACTTGAGCATGACAGCATAAAGCTTAAAATATTCCTTCTGCTTCAAAAGAAATTGTTAGGAAAAAGTGATACCAAATATGCACAGGCTTTGTATAACATGTTCTACTTCACAACAATGTTATTTATATGAATGTAACCAAGAGATAATTTACAAACTTCTTGTTGATGTTCAACTCTGTGCCGAATTGACATGTCCTCTTAACTACATTTAACCAGTTGCATGACATTAGCATATAGCGTTTTCCATAATTAATGATAAAATGTGTGTGTCGTTTCAGTTTCGCCAAAATTCTTTCAAATGCATTAAAAATATTGATAGTACTTCACTTATCAAAATGCACTCTAAGTCTGAATTTCTTTCTAGCTCCATTCAAATGTATTTAACTACACTACCACATGCTATTTTAACACCATGTACATTTGAGTCCCACTGTCCTATTTTGGTCAGTGGTGAATACTGATACAACTTATTTCTTACAATTCTTTTCTCACCTCCAAAGGTTCGTCAACCTCAGATCTTTAGAGATGTTCCAATGGAAATACCATGGTTCCACCTTAGATTGTCCCACTTGGCTCCCTTAGCCCAAAGTACTCCTTCCAATCATGTTATCTCAAGTATTTGGTTACATTTCAGAACCTCGGGTTCTGTTCATCCTAACCTTTGATATTAATTGAAAGTACTATCCGAACATTTTTCTTTGCTTAATTATTTATTTCTTTCTAGTCTCAGTCAGACTTAAGACCATGGATAAGAAACAATTACACCACATGAATATAGGAAATATTGTTTTAGAAACTCTTAGATAATGATATTGTAGGATACCCTTTAATAGCATCGGTTTTCTAATTTTGTAGTGAATACATGGACATTATAGAACATTCCAATTAAAGCTTGCAAGCATCAGTTAATAATTACTTCAGATGATTTATTTTTGGGTATTACAATTGTAAATTTTGCAATAAAGAAAGAATGAGCTTAAACAGAACCAAATCATTTGCTATAATACCACAAAGGCAAGAAAATGAAATTAACAACATGAATTATCTAATTTGATGAATTTCTCACATGTTTGAATACCCAAACAGTGAACTCCATTCCAGCACGCTTCAGCCTTAAATTTGTTCCATTTCCTGTATTAGAAAAATAAATTTCATTATTGAAATCAAGAAACTGCAGCAAAACATTAGGTACTAGTAATGCAACAATCACATATAACTAACTAAACAACATTGTTATGCATTGCCTTGCCCATACCTGCATGCATGTCAAAGTTGCAAGAAGAATATTCATGTTTATGTGTGAGATATGAAATGCTATTCTACTCGAGCACTAAAGGAATAAAAATTAGATACTAATTGGTGAGGACCATCACCAAGCTTATTGCAGCAAGTCCTACATAGGAGAGATTTTAAAAATGACATTGCCCTTTGGAATTCAAGTTCACTAGTTTATGGCTACTGCAATCATTCTTATGGATTAAGGAGCCCCTTAAAACAGTTCTCGTGTCCAAGAACACAATGGCACACCAAGTCCAACTCTATATGAAGGAAACAATACAACACCCTATACAAGAGATAATAAAATGGATGCCTATGAGGCTCAAAATGTAACGTCCGCTCTTCATTGAGGCCGACTTCAGACCCAAAAAAGTGTTTTTCAACATTAGCTAATGCTTATGTGTGCACTATTAATAAAAAATTAAAATAAATTAAATGTCACTTTATTTTATTATTGAGGGCAAACGTGAATTTTGTAAAAGGGAAATTATCTGATTGCCCTAAAAGTGCCTATTTAAAAAGGAGTTGTGAGAAAAGAAGGGTTAGACTGAATATTGCATTTGCTATTTGCTCTGAGTGAGAACATGAGTTCTTCTCATATTTCTTGAGGAAGAAATCTTTCTTGGAATACCAATTTTGAGGACGAAAACTCTCTTAGCAAGAAAGAATGATTTCATCCAAAAGTCACCTTTGTGCTGAAAATATTGAGTTTTGGGAAGAAAACCCTCAACATCCATTGGAGCAATTTCATACAGAGATTGCCTTGGTGCTGAAAGTGAAGACATTCCAGTTTGTGCTGCAAGGTTAAGTTATTTTTCCAATTGTGTTTCAATGAATATTTTTTTAAGTGTTTTGACGTGTTTTTGGCATGCAAGGATTTATGATGCAGATTTAAGAAAATTGTGGGCTTGTGAAGTGATTGAAGGAGGTTTCTTCTTGAAACCAAGCAAAAATAACATGAAATTTGGTGATATCTAAGAGTTCTATAACAGCTATACCTTTTGTACCAGCAGCATTAATAGTATACTTGAGACCTGCAATTAAATTGACTGCTATCTCAGTCTAATATACATTGGTTTTCATGTGTTTGGGGTTAGTTTATGATTGTTTTTTAGCAGAATAGATGCTCATACTTGTTGGGGAGTTGGGATTTGCTGTATGTAGTGATTTAAGTGAATTCTAGCTCTGTTGTACTTGTGGTACCAGCAGCAATAAGTTTAGTTTCTATTACACGTAAATTGTGTTCATGGGGCTCAGGGTTTAGTTTTGGTGTTTTTGGAGTAGTTTTCAGTTAATGCATGTTGAGTAGACTGTTGGCCATACTCTTTGAAAGATTTCAGAGTGTAAAAAGTGCTGTTCAGACCTGTTATTCAGTGTTAATCAATCACAGAGGGAGTTCACAGCAACGTAGTTAGAAGGATGAATTTATGCAACCAATGTCAGCTGTGTTTCAGTTTCAGGGGTGTTTCCTTCATTTTGAGGTTGTTGTATCAGCATTCAAAGTGTTTCCAGCGTGTTTCAGTTTTGTATCAGACCTTAATTGACAGTGTGACGGCAGTATCAAAGTGGTAATAGACCTGCATCAGCCCCTTCCATCATCCTTGTAAGGTATTCTTTATCAATGTTAATTGGCCTTATTTTGGATACTACAACGGTCTGATTTTATAATCAGAATTTTATACTAGTTTAATAACAGCAGTTTACTTCATCAATTGTTAATTTGTAATGCATTTCAAGTTAATCTTGTTAACCCCAGATGGTAGTATTTTTGGAGGCTTTCTTTGTATGCATTTCACATTGTAACATTGAACCATTTACCACATATCACCACAGCAATTCATTCAACCTATTTTGGCATTGAACAAGCTGGCATTACCAACCAATTTGGTCTGAGTCAAGCTTAGACATTCTCCCAGTGGCTTGCATTGCATGTGTGCAATCCATTGAAGAAGTATTGATAGGCCTGGCTTTGCCGCCTGCATGTCATTTTATGCAATCTGCCGAAGAGGTGTGTATTAGGCTGGCTCTACCACCTGCATATTCTGGTTAGCTTGCCACCATATCATTTGTACCTTGTAATGTCCCTTCCCAGAGTTTTTAAGGAATATAACAAATTTACAACAAACAACAATCTACACCAGGTTTGAAACATAAACAACAATCTTAAGCCAACTCTTTCCAAACAACAGCAATTAATCATACCCAAATAGGATAGATTAACTAGCTAATCAACACATGAACTTGCACATAATGAATCAAACTCCAAGAGCAATTGATATTGATCATAATCATATCTCTACAACCAAAGGACTGTTATGACAATCATTACAACAGCAACAAACAACACTTACAAATCTACAACAAATGATGCACTCATAGAAAGTCTGAATTCTACTATAACCTGAAGCTCCAACATACTCCCTAAGTGAGAATGCCCTCAAGAAACAAAGGATTTTCATCCTCTGGTTACAATCTCCTATGGGTTTTCGTCTGCAAAAGATCACTTGAACACAGAGTTCCCAAAAGATACAATAACATAATATGGATGCTTACAATTGAAATGTTGTCTTAGTTTTATATGCTTCCCCCCCAAAAGATCAAACTAATCAGCCTAGACCCAAAATGGCACCAAGGCCCAAATTTGAATTCTGCACACTACATCACAACTAGGCCTTACAAGCCTTACAAAGTTTCTCGTCAAAGGCTCAGATTTTCCTTCCTTCCATCTTGGCATGTGTCAGGCCACAACACCGATATCCATTCTCCAATACCTCCTTGGCATGTGTCGGACAAAAACCCTAATTCTCGACTTCCAATAGGTCCTGGGCATGGGTAAGGCAATATTTGTAAACTCCAACAACTAACAGCTTTCTAACATAAGTCAAGTGGCATGCTATATCCCTGATTTCTGACAACTCCTCGACAGGTGTTCAGCAGCAACTCCAACATTTCCCAAGCAAGCAACCTTTCATGTGGTTTTTTTAAAAGGACATGACATGTCCTCCCTCCCCAAGATTGCTTGCATTCAAGCAAAGCAAGTTAGGATTCCCAAGAATCTCAAGCACTATTCACCTATGGACATGTGTTGTGAAGTATTGTAGCAATATTCACCCATGTGCAACCACTTGACTCGTACAATCTCTTGGTCTGAAATGTAGCTTCTTAAGTGGCCTTCAATCCACTTAATTCATTAATTATGTTTGTCCATCATTTTGGGGATTGTAATTTGTGCTTGTTGTGAGTTTTGTTCCTGTTCAGTGAAACAATTCTTGCCAAAAAGAACTGAGGAATCTGCTATCCCTCTATCTAACAATGTTCTTAGACAAGCCATGTAATCTGAATATCTCCTTGAAAAATATGTTTACTCCTTGGCGTGCCTTGAAATCTAAAGCAATAGCAATAAAATGTTCATACTTGCCAATCTATCAACCACAACATAAATATAGTCTCCACCGTATACCTTGGGTAAACCTGTGATGAAGTCCATGGATAAGCTCTCTCATTTTTTCTCAAGAATTGGTAGTGGTTGAAGCAAGATTGCTAGAAAAATCCCTTGTTCCATTGGTAGGTCATGCATTCTGTAATATGCTTATAGACATCCTCTTTCAAACCCTTTCAAGAAAAACACTCATGGATCTACTGGTATGTCTCATAATACCATTGATGTCTTGATATTAGAGACTTATGAAAGGCTTTCAAAATCTTCTCCTTGATCTTAGACTTAGGCACCAAAAAAATTACACTTTTGAAGATGATTAGCCCTTCTATCACCACATACCTGTCATCTTTCACAACCTCATCAACGATACCAGCAACAAATTTATTCTTGGCAAACTTGGCAATAATGAAAACATTCCAATCAGCAGAAAGGGCAGATAATGAGCATAGAGTAGGCCTCCTAGAAAGAGCATTAGCTAACATATTCCTCTTTCCCTTTCATGTATTGTATTTCAAAACCATAAGCTTGTAGCTTGTTTACCCATTTTTGTTGGTGATCATTAAAAAAATTTTACACAAAAAGTGAAAAAACACACAAGCAATGCTGGGGGGCGGGGAGTGGGGGGGGTGCAGAAACATAAATTTTAAACATAAGGCATGCAATGAGCAACTTTAAAACAAATGCACAAGACATCCTGTGGAAAATCCTTTTGGGTAAAAAACCACATCGTTCCAAAAGCTTTCATTATCAAGAACAGGCACCAACCCAATGAGCACCAACTTAGTTTACATAAGTGGACTCCAACCCACTAAGAGCACCAACTCCTATAAACAGAGGCACCAACCTCTGATATGCAAAAGTGAACTTCAATTCCAGAACTTTGAGAATAAAATAGCCAGAATGCCTTTAAGTACACTCTAGAATGAAAAATCTTTTTGCAAACTGCATTTTAATGAAATTAAAGACAATCTTCAAACTGCCAAACCAGTGAATCTGCAAGAGAATAAAAATCACTCACTGCCTGAAACAACCCTTTGCCACTTTACTCATTTGGAATCACAGTTCCATTTTGAAGAACATACAGAAAAACATTTTCCAGTAAACGTCCTTAACTCCCAAAAGCAGCACTCTCACCCAGCATCACAAAACTTTCATATATTTTAAAAACATTATCATCTCAAATATAGACAGCTTCAGAAGAGAAACAACTCTGTTTTGCTTCATATACATTCTGAATCACAACTCATTTTTACACAGTATGCTCTCAGACATCTTAAAAAAAATGTCAACACACCCTCCTATATTTTCTTTTCTTCATCCACTCCAAAAAAAAAAACGTTGACACACTACCCAATTTTTTAATACCTTTCAAAAGAGAACGATACTTCCAGAATCATTACGCAGTCATGATTACTTCACATGGCAAAAGATTATTCCAAGTCACCCGATAAAATGAATTACTGCTAAATCTCTGCCGTTTTTCACACTGTCATTAACGCACATCCATTATACACAGAAAACGGACCTCTTCACTCTGTTATGTCAGCGCAACATCTAATAAGTGTTCAACGCAGATATCACACAAAAACAACTCAGCTGCACCAAACACGCCAAAAGAACAAGAAGACAAACGTTTCTATTGTTTTAAAATCACCAAACATCCTGCAACCCAGGCATTAGTAACTGCAATAAGAAAGAGGCAATACAGGTCTGCAATTCCCTTTGTTCTGAAGAAAACTCAGAATAATCCTATCATACTCTGACAGCTAAAAAAAACAACTCAGCACGAAAAGATTCACTACAGACTGAACAACGCAGTGAAGAAGCATCTTTTAACGCCTACCACCAAACACCTTTTTTTTTAAAACGCTGAGACAAAAGGAATGAATCACCTGCAAAACAGCCGTGTAGATGACAACAAACAAACATGCCACACGAATATACTGCCCAGACATCATCGTTGCTAACAGCTGAACTCAACTCACCACATCAAACCTGGCTTAAGTAATACCTGAACTCAATTCGAACAACAGAAGAAGACAAACCTCTTGAACAAGTCACCTGAAGAAGTGGCATAACCAACCAGCAAATGCAGACACTAAAACAGCATTAACATCAATGACAAATTGCTCTACAAAAAGAAATTCAAACTATTATGATCAATCTTCACAATAAATTTTCCACAAACTAAGTATTGTCTAAACTTCTCTACTGCATGCAGAATTCTCAGCATCTTCTTATCACAGATGAAATATCCCTTCTCTAAATTGCTTAATTTTCTGCTTTGAAATGCAAGTAGATTCCCTTTTTAAGTTAAAACAGCTCCAACACCTTCTCCAGATGCATCACATTCAATGAGAAAGGGCAATGAAAAATCAAAAATAGAAAGTACAAGCACAAACTCATTACCTCCAACTTGTCAAAAGTTTTTCAAGCATTTTTAGACTATTCAAATGCTCCCTTCTTTGTTAGATCAGTCAAAGGAACAACCAACTAAGAAAAGTCTTTCACAAACCTCCTATGGTAGCAACATAATCCCAATAAACCTTTCAACAGTATGAGATTGGTGGGAAGTGGCCGCTCTAGAATCACTTGGATCTTTTGATTTGTCCTAGATACAAAATACCAAAGAAATTACCATCAATTATCTTTTGATTTGCTCTAGAATCACTCACATTTAAAAAATTACCAAAGAAAGATTGCTGCTCCAAAATACTTAATACTTCATCTCAATGTTCCAAATGTTCCTCCCAAGTTTTACTATGTATCACTATCAATATATCATCAAATAACACCGATAGAATTTTTTGAGTTGGTTACTAAATAATTGGTTCATGCATGACTGGAAAATGGCTGGAGCATTATGGGGACCCCCACTTTTTTCCTGCTTTCTACATCGCCCCATCGCAAATGGGGACCCCCACTTTTTTCCTGCTTTCTACGTAGTATTTGATGTCCTTGGCTTTTAGCCTTTGCATTAGAGAGGTATAGGCGCTCAAAAGGCTAGGAGTCAGGTGTATAGTCTTGCATGAGTATGAAGCACAGAAACAGGACTCGCCTGAACTTGCCTAAACTCGGCGAGTCTGAGTCCAAGTCATGCTCGCCGAGTCTCTGGGACTCGGACTCGGACTCGTCCGAGTCTGGCAAGCAAACTCGCTAGACTCGCCGAGTTGGCGAGTTTGGCTCAAACTCGCCAAACTTGGCGAGTCCCGAGCCCCAAACTCGGCTACCGGCTGGGTTAGTAAAATGACAAAAAAATACATTTTAAAAAGTTTTTTTTAAATGAATGGTATCGTCTTTGTTCACTACAACCTTCGCCTGAGAATGAGAAAAATTAGGGTTACAACATGTCAGCCAATAGAAAAATAACACCCGACACCTTTATTAAATAATAAGTTTTTTTGGCCTCGCGGGGCGCTGCCCCTCGACCCCACAAGGGGCGATGCCCCTTGACCCCACCTTGGGGGCGCTGCCCCCAAACCCCCGTCGAAAAATATAGGCAGAAACTGCGTCGATAGAAGTAGGGAAAATTAAAGCTCTGAGTCTGACACTAATTGGATCGACCAGGTAGATATAGAGGCTGAGACTGTAGCCATGGCAGAGGAGGACCGGAGAGCACGAGCACAGACAGGAGATTCAAAGGCAAATAGTGACACGGATGTTACTAATGTTGGTGAGCATGGCATGGTGTCACGGGGAGCGGCTATGGCTGTCGAATCATCCAGGACCTACCTTAGACGGCTTCGCAGGGGGTCGGGGCTGGAGGGTGTAGGCTCCTCTAAGCCATAGGCTTGTAGTTGTATTTACCTTTGGTATTTGTATGAAACATTTGATGATGATCATATGATGACATGGATTTTTTATTCCATGAGTTTTGTAATATTGTATACATTTGACAATATTTATATATCTATGTTTGTTATTTCCTTCAGCTACAATTTGCGTTTATGCTTATGTGATTGATGTATACTTGTGTATGTAATCAAATGAGCCGAGTTTGATGATGTTATTGGGTCTTTAAGGTGTATTCAATAAAGGGTGCCTGAAACAAGTTTTAAATCTTTTAAAATCTCTAAATTTCTTGAGTTTTTCACTTTCCCGAGTCCGGCCGAGTCTGGAGCCGAGTCTGACGTAGAGTCTCGAGTCCGAGTCCGAGTCGACCTTGCCGAGTTCGAGTCCCGTTTCTTTGGTATGAAGTAAGTAAGTTTACAAAGTCTAGATATCATGAGTTCAACATTCGGAGCGAATTTCCAACTTCATGAGTTCAACATTTGGAGCGAATTTCCTACTTCATGAGTAAACATTTGGAGCGAATTTCCTACTTCATGAGTTCAACATTTGGAGCGAATTTCCTACTTCATGAGTTCAACTTTTGGAGCGAACTTCATGAATGAGAAAATTGGAGCGAATTTCACCTTCAAAGCTTCATGAACGAAATAGAAGATAAAGAAATGAACGAGATTTGGGACCACTTACTTCATGTTCAAGCATTCGCAAGCGAACTTCATGACTTTGCATCTTGGAGCAAACTTCATGACTTCACCTTTTGGAACGAACTTTACAAAATGAACTTCATGAATCAATGAAATGGAGCGAAATTTATACAAAATGCACTTCACGAGTTAGGGAAAAATTCATGATCAAAGGTAGAAGAGCGAATTCAAGTGCATTAAGAAGCATGAGTGTACTTCATGAGTTTCAAAATCAGAGCGACTTCATGAGTTGAAGATTAAGAGCGAACTTCATGAGTTCAACGATTGCAGCGAATTTTAACTTCATGAACTGAGAAATTGGGGTGAATTTCATGAATAAACCCACATGAGCGACTTTCAACTTCATAACTCAAGGTATATGAGCGAGTTTTACATTTTGAGGATGAATGAACTTCAACAAATGGTGTATAAATGCAAACTTCATGAACTCACCCATTTGAGCAAATATCATGATTTGATCAAAATTAGCAACTGCATAATCTCAATGAGGTGAGCGACTTCAAAAGTCAGGGTATAAGCAACTTCAAGATTAGAGCATGAAGAGCCAACTTCAAAAATCAATGCACATAGGCGACTTCAAGAAATGAGATACATCAACGAAGTTCAAGAATCCATGGGTATGAGCGAAGTTCAAGAAAATGGAGGAGAGCATGTTCAAAAGACAAGGGCAACTTAATGAACATCAAGGGTGGAGTAAACTTCAAGAGCTCCCCTCTAAGAGCGATAAACAACTTCAAGTGTCCCTTCATGAGGGCGAATTCTCTTCATATTCTCTTATTAAATCTATTTATCAAGTGTGTTTGATACTTGCTTGTTTGTTTTGCAGGAGATGAAGAAAGAAATAAGGAGATCACACAAGAAGCATTCACTTACACAAAGACATGATCTACAACATCAACGACATGAAGTGAGTCACAAGAGAAGAAATTCTGAAGGAGAGAGACAATGGTGACATCAGAAGTTCATCAATACTTCAAAGTTAAAATCTACACCTTGCACTTCATGATCAAGGCATTCGAGAAGACAGTTTCAGAAGAGTTAATCAAAGTTAGAAGATCATCGGTATTATCGCTGAAGCTGGATAATGTTGAGTATCAAGAAATATTCCTTCATGATGATCTATCAAGCCTACAAGTGTAAGATAAAGGTGGAATTCTGGTCATCATCCCAATCACCACTCACCAATCAAGGAAGGTCTACCTCAGCATGTCTTGATTCAATGAACCTGACTCACCAGTGATGGTACAAACTCTGAGGCACCTACCCTTGTTGTCTATTGGCCATGTCAAAGTGTTGTAATCATTTCATTGGCCAAATTGAGTTTGTTGTAACAAACGCTAATTAGGGTTTTCATTCTAAAATCTTGGCCATTGATGGAAATTCAATGCTGGCCATTCATCGTAAATGAACTCTCTATAAAGCTCAAGCTCTTCATTTGTAAAGGTTAATAGTTAGCTAATAGTTAATAGCAATAGAAGAATACATAGTTTTGAAGAATAGAATAGCAATTAGAGTAGAGTAGGAGCAGAAGGCAGAAATTGTTGCCCAGGTTGTAAATGAACTCCATTTTCATTGAAGTTATGGTGAAGTGTGTTGTTTCTATACAATGTGCATGGTTTTTTGTTGGATCTTCATGTTAGATGATAAATAAATTAGATTGAATGGGGGAATTTGTTGAATGTATTCATGTGGAATCTGTTTAGTCCATACCACTAGCCTCTTACTGATTGTAAGTGTGCCTTGCGTGGTCAACTGGAATGATATGAGCTTAACTTCGAATTGTTATACGTTCATTGTTTATGCATTAACTTGGATGGTGAGCAATGTTTGATGGTAATGATTTGAAAATCTTTGAAATGTCCTTAAAAGATTGCACCAAGCTTGTGTCAAATTGTTCAAATTGATGATGAGACCTTGCCCAGTAGGATTCCATCTAGTCATCACTCATCTTTTTACATTCTAGGCTTTAGGAGTAGCGTAGATTTCTCAAACCCCATCTCTTTTGCTCTTTTTTATCTTCCAACTGAGTAGATAGGACCTAAGTTCCAGCAAATCAAGCATTCAAGCTTTCAAATGTAAATCCCCTTGTGATTCCAGCATAATCACATCAACCAACTAAGCTTATCCATACATAGTGACCCTACATTCATGAACCTTGGAGTTGTCTCAAGTGATCCTTAAGCCAATCTTCAACATTCGAGAAGCTTTGTTCAAGAGAGGATAAGATACTTTAGGTATTTTATTTTGTGTTCGCATGTGCGTAAAAAACACATCAACATATTAGTTAGTCCAAAAGCCAAAAACTCAAAATGTCCATAATGACATCAGAAGGTTGTCTTCTCATCATCTTCGCCCCTCAAGCAGATTTGATGGTATCCTAATCTCATATCAATCTTGGAGAAGTAAACAATTCCATGGAATTCATCTATGAGCTAATCTATCCTTGGAATAGGATATCTATTCTTGATGGTCTTCTTGTTCAAAGCCCTATAGTCTACACAATCTCGCAGTACCATCCTTCTTCACAACAACAACTACTAAAGATGCCAATGGCCCAGAGCTAGGTCTAGTGAATCCCCTAACAAGGAGTTCTTTGATAGCCTTCTATATCTCCTCTATATACCCTCTTGGATGATGATATGGTGTAGTGATAGCAAGTTTAGTCCCTTCCAGCTCTACACCAAGCTGAAACCCTCTATCCCATGGATGTCCCAGAGGGATGTCACTGAAACCTACACAATGCCAATCCAATTTATTTTTGGATATCAACATGATGAGTACCATTCTTGTTTGATGGAAACTTCGTGGGAAGAATCGAGAAATTTTTTGCCCAAGCTACGTGGCCTCTAAGAAAGATTCTCTACATCAACTTCACTATCACCACCCATGGAGCTCCATTTGAAATCCCTCTAAGAGCAATCTTCTTTCCATCTACTATGAACTTAAAGTTCCATAGTTTGGTAATTCTGCAAATACTACCCTAGAGAGTGCAACCATTGTATACCCAAAACCATATCAGTATCTCCGAAACCAAACACATAAAAGTCATCACATACCTTATGGTCTCAGAGATATATTGAGCTGCTTGATTACTCTAATGCATGGAATGAAGAATTCATCAGCTACTACAACATTGAAACCTTCAAATTCTTCTGCCTTTGTGCCTCTATTCATCACCAAACCTTCATTGATAAATTTGTGGGTGGCCCCACCATCGACGAGATCAGTCATCCTCTACCTTGCTAGCACTCCACAAACATTGAAGGGAAGATATTTTGGGACTCCTAAGAGAGTAGAAAGCCTTCTTTCCCTTGGTTTAATTCGGTTTCATGGCGAAGTCCATGTTGTAGGCACCTAGATGGTGCTGAGTTCAAATCTTCTATAATACAAAAGAAAGTCTACTATAACTTGTGGGGATTCATGTTCTTCCACTTCAACAATATGATCAACAAAATCTTCAAATACCTCAAGTTCATCCTCTGACTCTGAGTCTTTATCTAACACCATCTTTACCCAAGCATCTGTGTCTAAGGGTCCACAGCTTTCTTCAAGAGAGACATAACTTCTTTCTCCTGAGCTCATTCTTTGTCTCTTGCATTTTGCTTGGTTTTGGAGGTAATGTCTTAGGTTGATTTAAAATATTGAAACCATGGCTGATTAAGTTTCCTCATGATGAAATCGATAGTTCTCACCTAGAAAATCAGTTAAATCAAAGAAAATAATGGCTTTGAAAAAGTTCAAAGCTGAAATGAGGGCTAGGACGAGGATAAAGCACAAGTGACTAGAAATTGGATTGCAAATGACAAGGAGATGGCAGTGATATATAAAATTCTAACTCACATGCAAGCTTTGAACACTTTTCTCTTTAGTCATGTACCTGTCAGATATGTAGAGTTGTGTAACTATCAGGTATGCGGACTTTTCACATCAATTTGTAACTTGAAAGTTGTGTCAAAGACTCCACAAGAAGACGCTTGGGTTTTCAATATTTAGGTATTGATATGGACAATGTTACAATGGAAGTTTGGGTCTCTAATTTGCACATACAAATCAGACTTCAGAATTTCAATGCAAGTGTGTAACAAATTACAAGCTTGTAAGAAAAGTCTAGATCTGCAACACGTATATATTAGACAAAACTTTGGAGTTATTTGTAAACCAACAAACATTGCAAAGTTACTTTAGAAGTCCATAACTCCACCATAGTTCAAACATGTGGACTTTCTAGGTTCCTTTGTAGTCCAATAAAAGTTACAAAGCTACAAGAAAACTCCAAAACTCTGTCCAAGGTGATTTCTCATTGTTTGACTTGGGATTTTGACTTTTCACAAGACCTAATCTTCCCTATGACTGATTACACATTTGAACGATTTAATAAATATGAATTTTTATGTAAATGACAAACACTTGAGACACAAACTTGAAACTTATCAAAGTAACTTCGTGACTACATAAACACAGGAGACAACTTTCTTAAACAGAAGGCATGAGATTTGAAAATTCGAGTTTGAACATTCCATGACAACAATTTCAAACCACAACTCATTGTAGGAAACCAAATGGACAAAGGGCATTGAAGCCACCTTCCTTGACTTCTTCAGTAGTTCCACAAATGATGGAATCCAAAAATTTTACTATATTTATTATAGCAGTAAAGATGGAAGCCCAATCAAATTGAACATGGCAATGGAGCACTCCTTTGGGGGAGAGGATGTGTTGCTTTGGAAGTTAGTGAAAAGGAAAGCTCCATATCCACTAAATCAGGGCATCCTATAGCCAACACTTGCATTAGCATATTTGATGGCTTATATAATGAAGTATACGAGTGATTGACGGTGAGAAAGCACTTGTAGAGAAAGGCTTCTATTGAGCATGGAAGGGAAGCTAAAAAACCGTGAACATGGCACAAGGTTCAGCTAGGGCAATCAACCTCAAGGGTTGGGATCTTGGAGGAGATGGGTGGAGGGGCGATTTGAAGTTTGAGAGATGTGGAGATGAGGAGCCCAAGCCTTTGAGCAAGAGCAGAAGAATGCATATGAAAGTGGCCTAGAGATTAACATTATTGAGCTTGAGCTTGCAAAATGGAATAGTGAGAGGAACATGTGTACTTAAGTATAAGCATGGTTAGGTACACAAGGTGGTCTTATAAGCCATAAGCTACCCTAAATTCTATGCAGACTTAAGGATACAGAGCACTAACCAGCATAGACCTTAAAAGGAATTTCCTTTTCCTTACCATACCCCCCTCCTCCCCTATCCTTGGGATGTCCAGTTAACTCTGAGATAACTCACATATGCCAAGTTGTCCTCAATACATTACAGAAAAAATACAAAAAACAAGAACTTTAACAGAGCTATCTTTTGATCTCAAAAAGTATGGAGGCTAAGTTGCTTGAAATTTCTGGTTGGATGATAGAATAATGCTTGAAATAAAGCACGATGACAATCTGAATCATGAATGCAAGGGAGTAATGATCAATCATATAGTATAGATAATTCTTTTAAGCCTTGCTACAAGTCAAAAGCTAGGTGGTGGCACCAAGAATGTGTTAGTATTTGGTTCCATGTCATTAAAGATAATTATTGTCAAGTAAGGTGGTCAGCTGCCTCTTCATAACCTTGGAGTGTTTGATGCAAAGATCAGGGCTTTCATGCAATATCTATATTCCTAGTGTATTAAGTTGTCATGTGATTTTTTCACTGCAATTTCTGTTTGGTATCTAAGATTTGACATAACATTGATTACAACCATGGCTAGACATGAATTTTCTAAGGTGAATTTCATTGATGACCATTAAAGATCAAGATATGCCTGAAGTATGCAGATTGCTTACAAGTGAATAACTAGAACAAATTGCAATTGCAAAGATTATGGCTAATGTAGAAGATTATAGAAGACAAATAACAGGCATTCACATTTATACCAAGTGATGCAGTGTTTTAAATTCCAGGAAATGTGAAATGTGTATCCCAACATGTGCTATTTAAGACTTCTGCAATCCCACATATATCAACCTATTATAAATGAATAATCATATAGTCAATTCAAAAAATTCAAGGACTACATATGAGAGAAGCAGCACATCAGTAGCAGTGAGGATATGATGATAAACAATTACCATATATGCAATCAAAAATACATCGAAGAGTGGCTGGAAATGAGTTTGCTGCTCTAATAGAATGGTTAAATACTGAAATTAAGCGGGCTTTCAGTCCTGTGCTAGCTGGATTTATCCTTTCCTCAGAAGTGATTCCTTCATTGCTAACTGTACCTATAGATCAAAATCCAACACAACAACCTTCCCTCAGATAGTGATCAATGAAACAGAGTAAGAAAAAGCTTCTGGGAACTTATTCAAATGAAATCAAATCATTATATATAGCAATCTGGCACTGATTACGTAGCAATTATGTTAATTACAATACCTTAGGCAACCCAGGTAGAAGACAATGTAAACATTTTTTATTACAACCCACAGTTTGTATATGTCCCAACACTATCAGAAAGGGATGTAAACAAATGCATTCTGGACTTCCAATAAACTTCAGTAACATAAAACATAAAGTGTTTTTATCAAAGAACATATATTTTATTGTGACCCATCCAGAGGCTGTCACTATACAATATTCATCTTACTCTAAATTCACATCACTCCAAATTCATGCCTCTGGCATACTATCATTTTCCAGTTACTATTGCTGTTCTTTTACAAAAATTGTTAACCATTTTAGTATCACTAGCATTACAAAGGAAAATCACCAACATCAAAAGGTTTCAGCAATTTACAGATTTCTCAAACACTCCTATAAACAAAATGTCATTTCTGTCGAATGACATCTCTAACTACTGCACTTATATTTGAAGCATAAACCAGCAAAAAGCATCTCCAATGAACATGTATCAAATACACAGAACTATAGAGGTTAAGTAGAGCAAGTTTTACACTACAGTCCCATTAAATTTAGAAATGTGTGACCATCAGCTAACGTGTCTCCTCAAACAAAACAAGTAGGAAAAGAAATTGTGGCCATCCACCACTTACATTCTTTGAAACTTAACGTCCAGCTATCCTTCTACCTCTCTATAATTATTTTATATGCACAAGATGCTTCTCCTTAGTCTTAAAGCACCCATACCAAAAGTTTAGCCTTCTGTAAATTTTGATTAGCCTTAGCTTAAGCATCACAGAAAGATGGAGGAGTTAGTACCTTGAAAAAGGGAAAAGAGATTATTTATTAGTGCAGGATCTTCTAGGTTAGCATCAGCCACTTTCCTTTTCAATAACTCCTCCCCCTTTCTGGAAACATTCTCTTGACTGCAACCACAAAGAGAACCAATCTTGTCAATGCACTAACTAAATCATGTACAAACAAAATACACTGAAAAAATCAGAGTTACTGTGAAATTGATATTAAATATTGTCTACATTAAGAAACGTCAGAAACAATTATTACAAGATAATATTTTGAACTCAAGGAAGCGCACCTGTCAGTACTAGCTGCTATATACAAAGGATAAACTAGTTCAGCAGCAACAAGCATTCCATCTACCACATTTAGCATTCCTAGCTGGATGGAAACAAAGAGTGCCCTCAGCTTAGAATTTCAAAACTGGAATTAAATGTAGATAAAAATGAATCCATCACTTCTCATAGGATAACAATTTTACCTTTCTCCTTTGAAGTTGCTCACCCTTGAGGACATGTTTTCCAGTAATACGACGGCTTTGCACTATTGAAAGCCCTGGTGGACTGCACAAGAAGAAATAATCAAGACATTTGTAGCCATTATTTAACACCATATTAACAAAATCTATCTAAAGACATATCCTAAAGATCATACCCTTCTCCATTTGATGGAGGCAGTTGATAGAGGATGGTCTGGAGGCAAAACATCAAGAACAACTGACAGTCTTCAGCCCCATTAATTTTCTTATATTTTGTAGCAACTGCTTCATCAATTTGATTGGCATGATGCTCCATGTTCTATTACCAAAATCATGGTGACAAAACAATTCAATATCACAATGATTTTTTAAATGGTCTTCACATAAAACTGATTATAAATTTAAGTATGAATTTCAAAAAAATGGAATGGAACTAACATACATGACACATATGTTACCATAATCAAGAAAAGACGATTGGATTACAAAAACATTGTAAGAAGCAGGGAACAGAGATCTCCACAGACATAAGAATACTGACTATATGATTCAAGAAAATTTCATGAACTAAGAAAGTGGAGATTTTTCAAAAAGTTTTAAATATCATTAAATAATCATGAGTTAAGGCATGCCATTCCTATGCCATTGCCCTTGGAAATCACATCCTCAATTCCTCTGTTCCCCATCCATCCCATCCCCAATCCCAATTCCTCAATCATTCTATCCAATGTACCCTCCATCGTTGTTATTAAACTCGGTTTACCCTTGTCATTAACTATAACATCAAGACAACAATCTCATCTAGCAACAAAAGCAAGAGACTACCCAAAATCAATTCATCCAATCGTAAGCAGCCCTTCCAAGCACAAAAAAATCATATTTGTGTCACCAAACTAAAATCCAAAGCTCCTGGACACCTAAACACAACAGCAAAACAAAAGAAATCCAAACAAATTTTGCCAAGCAGCCTAGAACCATCCAAAAGCATCCATAGACTGTGTCCCTTATCTTCTACAAGCCTTGTTCAATTCTAAACAAATCGTTATATTGTTATTAGGATATATCATTCCCAATCCTTAAGTTGTTCTCAGAATATATCGTCCTTACATCAACAACACTATCATTATCAATAATCAATATTTGGCTTTCAGCCTGACCAAGGGAAAAATCTTGTTTGTTCTTTGCCTTATTGTATGCTTGCTTGCTTGTGTGTCTTCTTGTTTTCTTTGGCATCTGTGTTGGTCCTTGGGATGTTTCAGAGCAACAACATCATGGTCTTTCATATCATGGTACCATGTGTCATATGCCTGCTTGTGATTTTTTATTTTTGGTCAATCCTACAACACAAGGCAGCACCATCATCATGGTTTTCCATATCATGATGCATCATGTCCTGCTATAATAAACTCTAGGTTGCTCAAAATAATCAATACACTATGCAAGAATCATAACAGACACCTTAACAATAAAATTCATGTATCCCCTATTATCCATTCCAGTTAGCCCTTTATTGTATCTGTCCCTTCATCATCTGCAAACAAATCAAAAAAGTAAAATAATCATTTCATCCATAGTTGAACTACTCGCCAAAACCAAAAACTCGCCAAGGCCTGAAAAATAAAATCGAGAAAAACTTGGCCAATACTCAGCAAAAACTTGGCAAAAAACTCCGGAACTTAAAAAATTGCTTAAATTTAATTAAAAATGCATTTTTTTGCAAAATGAGAACACAAAAGAAACAAGCTGAGTCTAGATATATTTAAATGCAAAGAGGGTACAAAATCGCATCCTCATGAGGAATGCTGATGGCTAGAAGCAAAATAGTGAATAGTTTTTGTAGGACTAAAAGTAAATAAATCAATACAATTACATCTTCCTCTTCCCAGCTCTGGTAAAAACTAGGGGAGAGGTAGAACTAGAGGGTCTAGTTTGTTGTGACGTTTTCACACATCACTCCATTACAAATGGGGACCCCCACTTTTCCACTTCCTAGGTTAGTTGTCTTAGCTTAGTTGTTGGTTGTTGTTGAGTCTTTACTATTAACCTTTTGTTTGTAGTTGCTCAGGAGCTGAGCAAGTCTCTTTCTTAAGGACGAAGCGAGGTTCAACACTCCCTTTGCCCAGCCAGGGCATAATCACTCCCGCTTCTCCCAGCACTATCAGTGGGTGCCCAAACTCGATCACACCCATTTCCACCTTCTCTCTCTCCATCCCATAGCCCTTCCATCTTCTCTACTTTCCACTTCCTTCCACTTCCACCCCTATTGTCGGGAATAATCATTATGTTATGTTGTCGTATTATGTTGTGTTCTTATGTTGTCATATTATCTTATGTTGTCGTCGGTAATTGTGCGTTACGGCAATCAGTTAGTTTTCCCAAATGGCAGTTGGACGCGACGGTTGGTCGCACCCCTTCGGGCATTATATATTGCATACCTTTCCTTCGAAGTGGGGGATTATGGTGATATCTCGGTGTGATGTTATGAGCACTTGATGTACATGGACTGTTGAATTAATACAGAGACTGGTTCTTTAATATACTTCCATTATGTTTTGTGCATTTACTTTCTGCATTTAATCGTTTACCGTATGTGGCAAACATCTGGCGTCGTTGCCTAGACATACTCGGGAAAGGAAGGAGCGGATGGCATACAAACACGATGGGCCTACCCGTTGGTTAGATTAACCCAGAGGCCGACGACGCACAAATGGAGCTCTACAAAGAAGAAGACACTGCAACGACGGAATTCTCAATCCTGCTTCAAGCGGCCATCGAGACCTACGTTCGAAGAGAGGCCACGAAGGCTGAAGTCCCAACAAGTGTCGTGTGGACCGCACTAGAAGTTAGCCCCGCAGCAAATCGGTTGATGAACCACCTCCCCCGGTTGCTTGCACAAGCATCACTAGCACAGCGAGCCCGCCTGGAGGAGTTTGCCCATGAGGAGCGACGCCAACAGGTCCTCCGATAGTACGAAGAAAACAATCATCGTTGGGAAGCGGAGAGTGATGGCAAGAGGCGAAGGGGAAATTGAACCCTGAACCTCCAGGAGGAGTAAAGAACATTCTATACTATAATAATGGTGTCGTACTATTGACATAAATTGTATCCGACAAGATGAATTAATAAAGAACTGTTCTATTTTTTATGTGTTGTTGCTATTTATGAAGATGTACGAGAATTAATGCCCAACTTATTAAATAAGGATAGAAATAAGAAGGCACAAAGTGAGGAGTGAGAGGCCGCACAGAGAGCCTTGATTCTGGAACAAGTAGAACGTAGACGGAGGCTGAGGCAACTTGCCGAAGGGTTGCCCGAAGGGAAACAAGGAGGTGTCACGGAGAGTGCAGGAGTAGAAGCCGAAGGAAATTTCTACGTATCGCCAGAACACCGTAGGGTGAGAAGCTACGAAGAATTTTGGAAGAAACAAGGCTAAGAAGAAATCTGGTCAAAGAGACCCGGAATCAGTTCACGAATTTATCCCTTACACTGCGCACGGAGGACCACCGAAGGGAGCGAACAGTGGACGAGGCTGAGAACGAAGCAGAGGTCAACCATACGACCGTAGGTGCGAAGGAGGCACAGGCACACGACAGACAGGACCCCCTCTTGGGACCCATCACACCAAGCATGCGGGTACAAAACACCGTACCCCCAGTCACTCAAACAGGAAACACCACAGGCACGGGAGGGAGTGGCGCGAGTGCACGACAGAAACAGCCACCTCTAGGGACACGACCCCCATCAATGGCCAATAGGCAGAAGCTATCGAAGTTCACCGGCGACGAGAAGGAGGATCCCGTAACAAAACCATATGGACAGCCAATGGTGTCACGGACCAGGACGAATGGACGAGGCAAGTTCCAGCGACATTATGGTGAGTTGCCATCAACTAGTGCTCAGATATTGATAAAACTGCAGTGGCCACATGGGACACACTACGGAAATCCTTCGAGAAGGAGTTCCGCCTACTCCAGGATGATAATGAAATAGTGGCAGAGATATACAGTACGAAACAAGGACAAAAGGAATCAGTTCGTGCCTGAAGGAGCTCATGATTTTTAGTGATGCATTTTGAGAGCAATTCAATTGCTCATGAATTTTGGCGATGCCTTTTAGGGAGCATTTCCTTTGCTCTAACATTCAAGCAATGTCTTTTGGTGATTTCCATTGCCTCCCAATTTGAGCGATCACTTCCTTTGCATGGAAATTTGAGCGATCTCTCCTTAACATTATTTCCTTTGCTCACAAATTTGAGCGAACTTCCTAGAGAGCATTTCCTTTGCTCCAAAATTTGAGCGATGTCCTCATAGGTGACTTCCTTTGCCTCTGATTTTGAGCGATCCACCTTTGAATGACTTCCTTTGCATGAGATTTCCTTTGCTCACAGATTTGAGCGATCTGCATTGATACTTACTTCCTTTGCTCTCAAAAAAGAGCGATCCTCCTTGATAGCATTTCTATTGCCTTGAAACCGGAGCTAAGTTACTTCCAAGGGCATTCATTGAGGATATTTTGATAGATGTCATGCATAGAAAGCAAGAAAACTTGAGGTATAAAGGGACGAAATCAGATTGAAGGGCGAATTTTAAGTAAATTTCCATTTCTCTCCAATTTGAGCGATGTCCTCTTGAGCACTTCCTTTGCTCAACATTTTGCGCAATCAGCCTTGAGGGTACTTCCTTTGCCCCCAAATTTGGGCGATTTCCATATAAGACACGTCCTTTGCTTTGAATTTAGAGTGACCTCCCCTAAAAATGCGCCTATCAGACCTGCAACACATGAAAATCAGGGATTATATCAAATAAAGAAAGTGTGTAAAGATTATATATATCATGTATGTTTGATATCATATTTGTTGTCTTGCAGATGTGAAAGGAGGATTGCAAGACCCGGCCACCATGCAACTTTAAAAAGAGGAAAACTTCATCGGCAAGCACAAAGGTATCCAGGAAGGTGACTACACAAGAAATATCCACTTATACAAGAACATGATACACACATTCAAGGATGTGAATGAAAGAATCAAGAATCCTCACTACAGCATCACAAAGAAAAAGTTTCAAAGGAGTGAAGAAGCAGCTATGACATCAAGGCTTCATTCCAAGGCAGTATTAATATCCAAAACTAAGAGGAAGTCAACATCTACACCTTTCAGCATTGAGGATAGTTTCAGAAGAGTTAATCAAAGTTAGAATATCAGCCTGAATAACATGATATAATTTGGAAACACACCTTCATTATCATCACCACATTGAACAATTGACTAATGTTGAGTATCAAGAGATATCACTCAACATTCCTTCATGATGATCTACCAAGTCTACAAGCAAATTGAGGTGGCATCCTAGTCACCACTTCACCAATTAGAGGAGTTCCACCTCAACATGTTTTGATTCAATGCACCAAGCTCATCCATAAGGGCGCAAATTCCAATGTACCTACCCCCACTATCTATTGGTCGAATATTCTAGGGATGACATGTGTCAAAGTATTGTAATTATTTCATTCGCCAGAATAAAGTTTGTTGTAACAAACCCTAATTAGGGTTCCATTGTGAAATCTTAACCATTAATGGGGTTTGATCCTAGCCACTCATTGTAATGAACTCTCTATGAAAAGCCCAAGCTCTTCATTTGTAAAGGTTAATAGAATAGAAGAATAGTTAAGAGTCAATAGAATAGTGTGTAGTCCAAGGATAGATAGATTAGAAGATAGAATAGAAGTTAGATTAGGAGAAGGCAAAGATTATTGCCAAAATCTTGTTGTAAAGAGCATATTATTTCATTGAAGTTATGGTGAATTAATGTGTTGTTTCAAAAAGTTGCATGGTCTTTACTTCTCAATTCATTTGCTTTCATGTTGATTAGATTGAATGGAGGAATTTGTTGAATGCATTTGTGTGGAATCCGTTTAGTCCATACCACTAGCCTCTTGTTGATTGTAAGTGTGCCTTGCGTGGTCAACTGGAATTATATGAGCTCAACTTCAATTATTATACATCCATTGTTTATGCATTAACTTGAATGGTAATCAATGTTTGATGTTAATGATTTGAATATCTTTGAATTATCCCTTAGAAGATTGCACTGAGCTTGTGTCAAATTGTTCAGTTTGATGGTGAGACCTCGCCCAATAGGATTCCATCAAATCATTCACTCTTCTCTTGCATTCTTAGGATTAGAATATACTCCCTAAACCCCATGCCTTTTGCTCTTTCTTTATGCTCCAAGCAAATAGATAGAATCTAAGTTCCAACATTTCAAGCATTCAACAATTCAACGTAAGTCCCCTTGTGATTCCAGCATAATCACAACGACCAACTGTGTTTATCCACACGTCATGACCCGACATTTATGAACCTTGGAGTTGTCTCAAGTGATCCTCAAGCGAATCTTCAGCATTTGAGAGACTTTGATCAAGAGAGGATAAGATACATTGGTATTTTATTTTGTGTTCGCATGTGCATGAGAAACACATCAACATAGTCCTAGAAGTTTGTTGTGGGCGTGATTGTGCCTGCTCACTCGACATGACTAGCTCAGGTTGTGGCTCATCCTCCATCTTAGATGTAGCTCTGCCTCTAGCTACACCTGGCCCGAAGAATGACTCCTCATCCTCCTCACCCTCCTCAATGTCATCCAATGTGAGACCAAATCCACCCCCCTCCTTCATAGCCTGCCTCTCCAAATCATTGATGTCATCCTTTGTAAACAATGGAGGCTGCTCCTGCGATGTCCAATCACTGTAAGGATCTATATCATCCAAATCAATTGGACCAGTCGGTGCTTCCTATACCTTCCTTATGCGCAACCAAAGATTATATTGCACAAAGACAAGGTCATTGAGGCATTTTTGAGCTAACTTGCTCCTCTTCTTCATGGGGATGGCCTCAAACAAGCTCCAATTGCACTCACAACTGGATGAGCTACAAGGCTGACATAAGGTTTTGAGGCCAATTGTTTTGAGATTTGGGCTATTTCCACCCCAACTTTGCCACCAAGCATCTGCAAAATAAAATTAGGTTGAGGGTAGCACCCCTCGCGGGGGTCAAAGGGTGAGAAAGAGACGGGTAGAGAGATAGGTCTAGATCTTGGGGGAAAGAGGAGAGAGTGAGATGGAGAGTGGTAGAGAAGGGAATAGAGGAAGAGTGATAGGGAGATAAGTCTAAAATTTGAGGTAGATAAAGAGAGTGAGATAGAGAGGGCGAGAGAATGTTGATAGGAACCTATTGATTACTGAAATTTGACTAAGTTTGAAAATTTAAAAGATCTTCTAAAACCTAGAATTTGCATTATAACTCTTTGAAATCTGAAACCACTCTCAAGCATCCTACCAATATATACATGAAATATAACTTAAAGTAAAAGAAAGGAAACAGACATTGAAATGTGACTTATACTTCAATGTTATATTTCATGTATATATTATGATGAAGAGAATGAGACTGACTTGAAAAAAAAAAAAATGACTTGTTTGGGCCTCTTTTTTTAATGCATCCGAGTTTTTTCTAGAAACTCGGCAAGATTCTTCTGCGAGTCAATGGCGTTACTACTTAGTGGCCAGAAAAACTTGGGAGTTTTTACCGAGTTTTCAGCGAGTAGTCCAACTAGTTCGGGTTTGAAGAACCGGTACACCGGTACAGCAAAATTTTGAAAGGGGGTTTGGGTTCATTTGGGTTTGTTTGGGTTCGTTTGGGTTCATTAGTACAAAAACATGTAAATTATATATATATGCGGCCTATAAGCATGAATTAGGATTAGCATGTCACATAGCATCATATAAACAACAAACTTGTAATCATGGCATCATGATCATACCATAATGGCATCATGATCATACCATAATAGCATCATATACATCAAGTTTAATATCAAAAATGACAAAATATTCAAGTATAATTGATTCAACTTTCAACAATTTAAAGTTTAATCATCAAATGAACTCTCTAATTCATCATCCTCATTCTCCTCCTCCTCATCATTAACATTGACATTAGATGACTGATGAACCAATGCCAACGCCACTTGCACTTGCACTCGCACTACAAATTTGCTCACTATCTGAGTCATCAAACGCAACAAGCTGAGAAGTGGAAGCATCCAAATCAATATGCTCTATCTCTATATCCCACATCTTCGTTTCCCCTTTGTTGTAGTCGCATTGCTTGTGTGAAATAAGACATAGATGGGAATGCACATATAATAAATTCTCCACTCTTTTTGATAGCAACCTATTGCGATTTACTAAGTGGATGAAAGAGTATGTGTACCAATTTCTTTCTGAAGCAGATGAACTAGCAACCTATGAAGACAAAGTAAACAATAAATAAACTTGTGATAAATTTTAATTAATTAAACTTACTTATGATAAAACTTTGACAGTGAGGGGTTGTAGGTGTTGGAAGCATGTGCATGGAAGTACCACCAACTATGAGCATCCTTCTTGGATCTATGATGAAGAGCATCAACATTTAGACCAAGCATCAACACTTAGACCATTTCCAATTGCAAATTCTATGAACTCATTTGTAACAATATCTCACAAATCATCATCGGGATAGAGTCTTAAGGAATGTTGCCTTGTACCCATCAGATACTTCTACATCTCTCCATGGTGGAATCCTTCCTGGTTTATCAAGAAATTGATTGCTATAGTACTTTGGTGTCAAGGCATAGGCAAGATGATGCAAAGGAGTGGTCATCTTATTCCACCTTTCTACAACAATTGCTTCCACTTGTTTGAAGAATTTCTCCTCGGGATCATTCTCTCTTCCATTTATAATGCACTTCATTTTTTCAAGCATTGAGTCAATGCCATCATAAATCTCACCAATGCAAGGCCTATCCATTGCAGTATAGCGAATCGTGCTCACAATGGGCTCAATGAAACTAAGGAGATATGTCACAGAATCCCACCATGACTCATTCAATATCCGTTCCCTAATTTTTGCTGCCCTCTCACTACTACTTTGCTTCCATATAGTCCAATTGGTGTTGATCACCATATTGCAAAGTGCCACCTTAACTTTCACAAGTCGTCTCAAGACAATTGTGTTTAATGTAAAACGGGTCTCAGCAACCTATAACACAAATTAACGCCAAAATAATTAAAAAATAAAGCCAAACTTTAAAGAAGAATACACAATATAGCTTACACAATGATATTATGAACATTGAAAATTTAAAAAATCAGAAAATGCAAAATTAAATTACTATTTCACTTACTTTCAATAGCTCCAAATTTGAAAAGGATCTAAAAATCCCTTGAGACATGTGGTGGTTTGCGATGAACATCTTGATGTCCTAGACCTCTGCATACACATCTTTGATCCATTTAATTTTATTCCCAATCTTTTGTAGCATAAGATTGAGTGAATGGACCGCACAAGATGTCCAAAAGATGTGATCATGGCATTCCTTGGACAACATTGCGGGCTTTCCACTGACCCACTGGCGGAGATGAGAATATCTTCAATAAATTGGCCATCTTTTACTTGGGCCTCACAATCCACAGCTTTCAAAAACATTGCCCCTTTAGGGAACACCGCTATGACATTGATCAAGGGACGATTTTTAGAATCTTTCCACCCATCTGAAACAATTGATACACCTATCTCAGCCCATGAATCCCTTATGGGTTTCAATGCATCTTCAAACCCCTTTACCTTTTTTTCCAATAAGGTTCCACGTACCTGTTGACGTGTCTAAAGTCGCATTGCTATGACTCCATCCGGCCAACGCAGAATAGAATGTACTCATTGAGTATCCTATCCTCTCTTGAGATAAGGAAATCCCTAATGCTGTGTTAATTTGATCAATGGGCATAACCTCAATGTTTTGGTTGTCAGGTCTTGACTGCAGGATAGCTCAGTGATCAATGTGTTTTGCTGGGAGCACAAGGGGGACTTACGTTTTGCAACAAGCTGGTCTGCTGCAATTTTCAGACTAGGAAATAAAATTAAAAGGGAAGGGATAGGAGATCTAAAACTAACAAGATTGGTATGCGAGTAGACAGATTCAACATAACCAATCCCTGCTTGGCCAAAATAGCTCACAGCCTTGCAGAAACGATGCAATCTTCAAGGGGACTTGGAAGATTTTCAGACTACCAACGCACGGCTAAGCACCCAATTTTGGTGCAGCTCAGACGGACACCTGCAATTGAACTAAGCACAATTCAAAGGCTCAGGTTAACCATACGAAAGGATACACAATCAATATATCCTCAATGATATGAGCCTGAATCTATCAAGTACCTGCACACCCAAAACAAAAAGATCTATCTAAAATGCTAAAAGAAACCATACAAACAGGATGAAAACAAGACAATAAACACCAAATCAATGTCTATATATTGATTTCAGCTGCCTATTACAACAATTTCTGCAGCATTTCTATGCTACTTGCTAAGATCTAACCTATTCTAACTTCTAAAATCTAACTCTAACAATCTAACTACTAAAAATTCTAACCCTTTACAATAGAAAGGCCTCTGCCTTTTATAGTTTTTACAATATTGAATTGAAAGCTAGGATGGATTGCATCCAAGGGTCCTGACCTGCCTTCCAAAAGCTGGCAGCCTTAACCCATGCCCATTAAACTCTTAGTCATCTATCCAACCACTATCCCAGCTACCCACAACTGTTTGGATTCAATTTGAGTCTATCCAGTAGTTGGACATAACTGTCCATAACTGACTTGTTTCCCCTTTCTTTCAAAATATCTGAGTGGGGCCCACAGGCAGTTTTACAATGAAACAGTTTCACTTTTTAGAAACTGAACTTTTGGAATTAAATCCAGCTATGTATTTCTCGAGAATGCATAGACTTGCAGCATTCGGAGTGTTCTTTGGTCTTTGGTCCCAGTGGTGGACTTTAGCTTGTCGTCCAGCAACACGCTTCCCAATGCTCGGTTCAAATCTCGTGCTCCTGAATCTTCTTCTTCAGCTTTCAGCGCCTAGCTCCTTGACGTTTCAAGCTTTTCTCCTGGTTCTCCGGGATGACGTCCTCAACCTACGAATAGTCAATTTCATTTTAATAAATCAAATTGAAAAATTTAATAATTTAATTTAATTTAAACATTAAATTTTATTTACGACGTCTGGCTCAAGAAGCTCTTTGTGAGATGTATCTTTTGAATGTTTTCACTTTCTCCTCGGGGAATTCAGGACCTTTAGGCAAGTTAGAGATTTCGTTTCGAGTTAAGGCCACTTCTTTTGAATTCATTAGGGCTTTAGGATTAAAATGCGCGAGTTCTCACTTGGTTGACCCCTTGGTAAAACTCGACTCTTTAGCCAAATTGTGAACGCCTTTAAAATACTTTCTCCTTTTACCTGGCAAAGTTCGGCCCTCTGAACCAAAATGAGAGTTTTTGGCTTTCCATTTTAACGCCATCCTTGTGAAATTTCGTGTGATTTTACCTTTAATCACCTAAGTCCTGGAATTTCGGGGATACTAGAGGTTTTGCAAGATTTACCTTTTAGATTTTAACATCCCTTCTGGCAATTTCAGATTCAACAGGTGAAATTCAAGTTTTATTTAAAATCACGATGTTTGCCCACTCAATTTTCTAGCCGTAGAGGCCTTTTGCAAGATTTTGAATTCTCATTTTGGCCTTATAGGTGATTTTGACTTGGAATGACTCTTCCTCTATGGTTTTTGGGTTATTTGACTATTTTGCAAGTTTGGAAACCTTAAGTTTCGTGTAAATGAATGTTATCGTGCGATTTTACTTGCTTGGTTATTTGTTTTGATTTCATGAATCCTCAGCTTCCTTAAACGTCTTTGCGCGAACTTGGTGATTTGGTCATTTTCGGCCTGGAAAGCCTTTTGGCGAGTTGTGGGATTGTTATGATTTTCGAGCTCTTAGCATTTCGCGAGTTTTAAAACTTATTTAGAGTCTCTTCATTTTCGAGCTATGAGGCCATGACTTAAACTTCGCAAATTTAGCCTAGTGATTTTCGGCCTGGGGAGGGTTTTTTAAAAGTTCGAAGTTTAACGCTTTTCACTAACTTTCTTCCCCCTCTGCGATTTCGGGCTTAGGAAGCCTTTTGAAAAGTTTTGTCTCATCTCATCACACAATACTTCATATTTTCAGGCTAAAGGGGGGCTTTGTAAAGTTTAAGTTTTAACGCTCTTTTCTTATTCTCCATTTTTGGGCTACAAGCCCCTTCTGCAAACTTTATAATGCCTTTCCTTACTTCGTGATTTTCGGGCCAAGAGGGGCATTTTGTGAGCTTCGGGCGGATTGGGGATTTCGTGAGTTTTTTTTTAGGAAAGCTTTGAATGATTTTTGGGCAAAAGGTGTATTTTGTTAGTTTCGGCTTTACCTTTTCCTCTAAAAGTTTCGCGATTTTCTATTTTCGATTTTCGGCTCCTTGAGCCATTTTGTAAATTTTGACCTGGAGGGCCATTTTGCCAATCTCCTCATTTTCGGGCAATAAAAGGAAATGGCGCAATTTTGAATCATTTTCCTTTCATCGACCCCCTCGCATTATGGCCATGTAGACTTATTTCAGTGTTTGGGAAACTCAGGGTTGACAAGGCTTCTGTATGATTTAGCTTGAACGCCTCCCTCCACACTTTGGCGCCTCACAAAACTTACAAGAATGCCGAGTTCTACAGACCTCTCTCTTACGGGCAGACCACAAAAAAAAGCGGGGGTCCCCTGATGCAGGGGGCATGTGTCCTATACGCACAACAGTACCTTCTCATAACCTGGGCCCTTATACACTCTTGGAGCTTCATTAACACTTCTCAACATTTGCTTCCAATATGGGGAACGAACAACATTGAAAGCCAACCCATTTGCTTATATGCACCTTGCTACATCTTGGTCGGCAATGTCTAGACTCTCAATTTGAAATGCGGTTTCTAAAGGCCCCTTTGTTCTTTTGCGTGTCAAGGGTGCTTCACTTTCAGGTTCAGTTGTGGAAAAAAAGGGGTGGTTTTCTAATACAACATTGGGATTAGATGAGGATTGCATTCCCCTTGTTTTTTTTGGTGCGGTTTGATTCAATTTGCGGGCTTCTCTCTCTTCTGGTGCCTCATACTCCCTAATATATTTCATCACCGTCTCATTTGGTATAGGTTTACCCTCTTTTCCAGAGCATTTTTTGATGCCTCTTCCTGGTATTCCACACAAATGGCCTACCACCCAAAAATATGAACTATTACATTCTACACCACATCCTTGGCATCTCCAACAGAATCCCCCACCTCCTGGAAGTGGTCTTATAATGTCAACATACTTCCATAGGGGAGAATTTGGATCATTTCTTTGTTTTGAGATAGATTGTTCATTTGTGCCAATGGAGGAAGAGGTAGATGCCATTCTAGTTCTGATGGTAAGAAATAATATGAACAAGTTCAAAACAAAAACAAAATAATGAAAAACAATTAATGTTTCATGTTTGACGATTTGTGAAACAAAAACAGTTGAAAAAAAATGTTCAAAAACCTACCTCTTTCAGCCAATGGGAGCTTGCAAATGTGTGGAAATGATGCTGCAACACTTGTTGAAGCTTCAAAAATCAGTCTTCAACTCCTATTTGATTTTGGAAGCCAAACTTTGTTCACCCTTTCTTCAACCTGCTAGCAAAAAACTTTTGTTTGCAACACAAATGAGGAGAAATGAGCCAAGTTTATGTTTTAAAACTCACTTTTAGGGTTTTATTTTCGTTTTTTAAGTGCATTGCATATCTTTTGGTCTATTTTATGGCCAGCAGGAAATAGACCAAAAGATATGCAATGAACTCTGAAATTCTCCTTAATCAGCCCTCATGAATAATCTCTAATGCTCTGCAGCTCTGAAAACTAGGAATGAAGAAGATATCAAACCCATTGAAGCTCAATTGTGATGTACGTGTGAAATCACCAAATATTCTCAAAATTGTGTCTTTAAACAATGTGAAGAACGTTGCCTATAAGGGATTTTGTCCTCACAAACCGAAGGAAGAACAGTCTCCTCCAAACAAGAAGCAATATCAAATATCCAATCCAACATATAACACAAATGAGCTCCCAATCTCCTTTTTCTAATCTCCCAGAAGGGGTTGGCCTCTTCTATTTGGCTTTTTAAAACATTTAAAACAAAATCACGACCTTTATAAAGTGTGTCCATGTCTCCAAAAGGCCCCCCTTTCAAAATATTCCCACTTCACTTAATTTTAGCGCCCAAAGATAGTCTTATATTAAATATTAAAAATAACGATAAAGTTAAATCTTTAATTTAATATTTTATTGATATTTCATTTTAAATCACTTGACTATATTATATATCAAAATATTGATATCCACAGCTCCCATCAACATATTTTAAAATAGTAGCCCTACCAATTGGCTTAGTCGATGTGTGAAACTAACTTACTAAATAAGTATTAAAGAAATCACCCAAATTCACTCCAGAAAAGGGCATTATGCTCGTAATAACTACCAAAACTCAGCTAACCCTTTTAATACTGCCATCCCGCTGAATAAAATGTCTCCCAGGTTCCCTAACCCTAACATATTAGCCTACGGGAACCCACTAGATGAGCTAACTGACCACCATATTCAACTGGTTACGAAGGGGACATTACAAAACACATTGACATACAAGCAACATGCTGATCTCAAGCAATGGAAGAATGAACTTGAATTTGGAAACCTGGCTTTAACTCACTTGAGGAAGGCAAGGGTCCCAAAAGCAACTTCTAACAAGTTGAAATGGAAGGAAATTGGACCTCGTAAGATTTTAAAGAGTTTTTTTGTGAATGCCTATGAGATAGAGCTTCTTAAAAGAGTAGATACCTCACCAATCTTCAACATTATTGATTTGTATCCTTATTACGAGGGGCAAACAAGTGGACAAACTAATGCCTTCAACACATATTAATTTGATTATTGGCCTTACAAGTTACATAGGGTCTCAAGAGAAACCACAAGGTTGATGGTTTCTTTTAGCTATCCAAGCTCATTACTTTGAGCACTATGTGATCTAAAAATGTACATGACATTCACAGAGATGGCAATAAACCCATTAGGCAATACCCCGCTACCCAAATTACATGATGATGGAATTTGGCTCACTAACGAGAATGCATGGTGGTAGAGCCTAGTTTTTGTGGCCCCACCTTCATGTCAAATAAGCACTACCAAACTGAATACATTGCTCAAGATCCACAAAAGAAGATGGATTTCCAATTCCTTATCCTACAGGAAACAGACAATAGGAGAGATCTTCTCCAACCAAGCACTCTGTTTTCTCCATAAACTACTTAGAACTATAATGCTGATAGCATTTTTGGATGCATACTTGGGATCTGACTTGTTGGCATTTATGTAAACGATAATTCTTGTATTGAGAATTGAGAGTTAGCGAAGTGTTTCCTTCTCTTAAAAGTCTCACCCCTCTATATGTCTTTACCTTTACAGCTTCATATCTTGCTAGGTTTTTTCAGTTATACAGCTCTACTCATTTGATGTCTTCAATATAATTTAAATGTTAAACTGGACAGGCAATGATCCAAAACATACATTTTCTTATTGATGTTATTTAATGATAATTATTGAGCTCCCAGGTTATACTATTAAAATTAAAAAATGCAAGCAAGTGAAATTTGTCTAGATGAAGATAAGGAGTTCTGCAGTTAAATAACCACAATGACCTAGAGATAATAAAAATATAAGAAAAAAAAGTATCAGTAAGTTCTTAAGTAGGCAGTTGAACTCCAAGGTTATACCATTAAATTAAATAAATCCTAATCAAGTAAACTTTGTCTAAACCAAATACAGAGTTAAACAGTTAAATAACACAAGTGCGATGAAAAATATAAGAGATACAAGTAGAAGAAAAGAGAAGATAAATGAACATTGTCTCCAATTTGATTTATAAAAGAATAACAACCACCATGGCCCTGATTAGAAAGAAATTCCACAAAAGAAAGGCATATGAGCATCTACAGCAACCCTCCAGATTTCAGAATCTATTCTTCTCAGTGATTATAGGGTCAAGATTTGTGAAAGAGGGAAACCTGTGCAACAATTCGCAATAATATGTCTTGATGCTGAACAGGCAACTTCGAAAGGCCATATAGCAACTCAGGAGCGAAGTTCAATTTCTCCTGTTTCAACCAATAACACTCAAAAATCAGTAATTCCCAAAATGTTTTTAGAGTATAATTCACTAAATGGATACTTCGAATATGATTCTTTTCAATATAGTGTCCAATTACTGAAAACTTTATAATATCCAACATAAATAAAAAGTATCATAAAAGCAATTATAAGACAAACCTCCATAGGCAAACGGTCAAAAGCCATCTCAATATACACAATTGAAAAATTCTTGACAATTGGGGCAGCATCAAGACTCTGATATAAGTTCCACAAATCCAATATAGGCAAGCGAATTGTTGGTTGGTCTTTTACACGCTTGTTTATGTGTGTCAGCATCTCCATCACCTGCAACAATGACAGATATCCAAGATTAAGACTTCAATGCAATTAAAGATTATTATAATTGATATAAGGAGCATCATATATCCAAACTGTATTTGTTTGAGGAGGGAAGGTTTAAACATTGAAGTGACGAAAAATATTGAGGCAACAAGATCACACAAAGGTGAAATCAAATACCAAAGAACATATCCAGATCTACTAAATTTGTCTTGATTTGTCCTTGTATTTACTTGTAATGAGACTAAGGAATGTTAAGAGGAAATTCCAAAGTAATTAATATGATAAGGAACCAAGGCCACACATTAACTAGTTGAAGAGCCTTGTAACTGATTTTTCTTATATTAATGACTAAAAGTCTCTATGAGTTGTAAAATCCAGCTCAATACTCAATATAACATTATTAATTTAAAAATTTAGATACTCCACCAAACAAAAATAAGGCTAAGGATAGGAAAATGTCAATATTTATGACGCCAAATTTGTGTATCCATTATGATCATCTTCACATCACTGTATTCTCCCTTATTACATTCTAAGATCATTGTGTCTAAAATATCCCATATTAATGTAATTGTCTAAAACATAGTTTGCAGACTATAGAAATATATGTAACCAAAATAGTTGGGTGAATAATAAAATATCCCGTGATAGTAATTTCAAGATATATACTGCCAAGGCGAGCAAAATGAGCGAAAAAGACTGAGCAGCCTTGCAGGGCCGGTTTAGCAGTCACTAGTTTAGACACAGAGGAAGGGGAGATTGTTAGTAAGGAGACTTCGGTTTCTCCAGAGGGAGTGCAAGTACTAGGACGAATTTTCTCAAATGCAAATGAAGAGTTTAAAAAAGAAGAGAAGAAACCAATTTGATTAGTAGTTGGTAATGTCAATGTGGATATTTTGGAGGAGATTCCTAACATCTGCATTCCGAAGGAATTTCTCAATTCCAAAGTGGAAGGATTGAATCAGAATTAAAACTTGGATTGGTCATAAATGGCTTCAATTCAAGTCGGAGATTAAGTTTTTTGGCTCTAAAGTTTCTCTAGATTGTTTTTGAATCTGAACGTGATAGAGATGAAGTGCTTAAGGGTGGCCACTAGTTCATGGGAAATGTTGAATTATGTCTTCTAGAATAGCCTGTAGGCTTTAATCCTCACCTCTTTGGATCTGCCTACATAAGCTCCCTCAAAAACTTTAGGCAATTCCTTGGGGGAATTTGTGCTCTATTCCAGAGCTATAGAAAGGGCGGAGACTACCAATCTAGCTTCCATTGCAAAGATCTGCACTAGGATAGATTTGAGCAAACCTATCCGACATTCAATCATATTATCCTCAATTTTGGGGGAACGGGCACAAGAATTGGAGTACGAATGTCTACCTATTAGATGCTTCAAATGCTGGAAGATAGGTCACATTGCCAGAAGATGTGCTTCTTAAGATGGGTCAAAGATGTTAGGGCTTGACTCTGGGGGATCTAAGGTGTTAAGTCACCCTCAACAATCATTGGGGAACTCTTCACCCTCAAACCACGTCAAATATTTTGTCAAACGATTGGGAGACGATCCTGCAACTCCTGTTTCATAGGTCAATCAAGAGTCAACCTTGCAAATAGGGCTGCCCATAGCTTCTCCCCCCTTGGTGAAACTGTATACAGATAAGGCAAAGGTTAGGATAGTGTTTGCTGCTTTGGTAAAGATGCGCAGTCCAATGATTATCCTTAGCCCCAACAAGATGGGGCTAAGGATAATCATCTGCAGGGCCATGATGTGCTCTTGGAGGCTCCCAAGGACCATTCCCCATTAGCTCATATTTTAAAAAAGGTGGCTATTGTGGCCTTTGCTTTGGATGCCTCCAAGTAACGTGTGGAAGGCAGTGATAGCAAATGAAAAAGGGATGAGGATGAAAATGATGAAAATTCCTAGAAAATGATTACCAGAAGTAGTAAGAGAGGTGTTGGGAAAAGAACTTTAGCAATGGATGCTAGGGGTTCCACAATCAAAGGTAGAAAGACTAATGTTAGTAAATCTAAACAAAAAGCCTTGGAAGAGGTCATGAAGGTAACTCAAGAATTGTTGGACAAGTTTGTTAGATGTGGAGATGAGCACCCCCCTACAAGAAGGAAATTATGAAGCTACTAGGTTGGAGTGTCTATATCCTAAATGGCTAGAAAACACGTCGCATGATCAAGCGGCTGATAAGATAGAAAGTTACTTGCTGCTGTTTCTGGATTTGATTGTGTCTGTGTTTTTTGCATTAACGTTTCGAGTCACACTCTATGATTCATCATCAGGATGATAGAGAGCAAAGGAGTAGAGAAATGAATTGTTGCAGACCAAGGGAGACTAAAAAGGTATAGGATAGGGAGGGGGGCGGAAGTAACACTTGTCAAAAAGTGGTTGGAGGGAAGAGAAGCGTCATTAAATACAACATCAACAATAAAAATTAATACATCAACAATAAAAACATATGAGAAAAAGGAAGAAGGGAAATAAATTGGAAGCAATGGTGAACATAAAATAAAACAAAATGTAAAGGATATAACTTAGAAAAAATAAAAAGAGAAGAAAACAAATAAAACTAAAAATAGAATCAAATTGATACAAGTAAAAGGGGCGACAAAATATAAAAAAGAATGCTAGGAAAATAAAGAGAAATCAAAATCCCAAAAAGATAGAATGTTCCGATGTTATTTTTCTTCAGAAGACTCAAGTTGATAGCGCTGGTCTTATGAATATGATCCCTAGTCTACGGCGAAATGGTGAAGGTGTTGTGATGGATGTTGATGGCACAGCTGGCAGACTTGCTATCCTATGGAACGAGTTGTACACTTCTAACTGGTTATTAACTATTAAAATTAAGGATATTCAAGGGCCTTATGATCTGATGCTTTCCAATGTTCATGGTCCCAATATGGAAAAGGATAGAGACAAATGCTGGGAAGAATTGAAAAATTTCAGGTATTCTGCCCCAAATGGGAAATGGGTTGTTTTGGAGGATTTCGATGCAACCTTATGTCTTGAGGAAAAGATGTGTGATGTAGTAACTCAGGCTCTATAGGCTTCAAAAGGATGTGTGATGATCCAGCCCTGGTTGATATAGCCCCCAAATCTACATGGTTCACCTGAGTAATAGGAGAGTTGGAGAAGGTAATATTATGTGTAGATTGGACAAATTACTACTGAACTCGGACTGGATTCTTTCCCCAATGAGCTTTCACTCCAATGTTATTCAATACGGAGATTTTGATCATCGGCCAATCTCTTTCAATATTTCATTTATTTTGAAACCTAGAGGCATCCTCTTCAAAATAGAGGCTTTCTGGTATGAACATGCGAAACTTAGGGAGGCTCTAGAGGGATGGTGGAGGATGGAAGTGAAAGGTAACAAACGATTCATTAACTTCAAGAAGTTGGTGAAATCAGGAAACTAGCCAAAGCCTAGAACAAGAATGTTAAAGGAGAATCTCTTTGAGAGCAAACACAAAGTTGAGGAGAGGCTACAAATGATTAAGGTTGCCATCACCCAAGCTGGTTTCACTGCTGATCTTAGAAACAAGTAAAAAGAGCTTTTGGAGGAACACAAAAATTCTTAGAATGGAGATCTTTTGGAAACAAAACTCGAAGATTAAGTGGTTTAAGGCAGGCAATAATAATACTAAGTTCTTTCACCCTGCCACCAATGTCAAAAGACATTGGTAATTAATAAAATTCTCAAGATAACTTTGCCCAATGGCTCCATAGTGGAGGACACCAATACTATTAAAAAGGAAGGAGTAAACTACTTTAATGACATGTTGAGTGGAGATCCTAGTGTCAAAAAGAAAGCTCAAGATGATCTGCTTTGCAACATTCCAATGTTGGTTGATAAAGCTTTGAATAAGAGTCTCAAGGCTTCTTTCTCTGAGGAGGAAATTTGAGTTGCTAATTTTCTTTGGGAGTTGGCGAGGCTCCTAGCCAGGATGGGTTTCAAATTGGTTTCTTCTAGAGGTTTTGGAATATTGAGAGGGTAGATGTTTGGGCTTCAGCTGAGGAATGTAGGTGCAGAAGGCTATCTCCAAAGCATGGAACGTTGCATATCTAACTCTTATTCTGAAGAACAGATCCCCAAATTAATTTGATGATTTTAGACCAATTGCTCTATGTAATGGGATTTATAGGTTTGTAACTAAAGCCATGGCTTCTAGAACTAAGAAGTGCTTAGAGAATATTATTTCAAAGGAGCAAAGTGGCTTCCTCAAAAGAAAACAAATTCTTGATGGGATCGTTTTGGCTCATGAGATCATCTACTCTATCAAACTCAAGAAAAGGGAGGGTATGATTCTTAAGCTTGATATGAACAATGCCTACGACAAGATTTCCTACGATTTTCTTATTAAGGTCATAAGGAAATTTTGTTCCTATGAGATTTGGTGTAGTTGGGTTTTAGGTTGCATTTTCACTACTTCCCATGCCCTCCTAATCAACATAACTGCTACTAAATTTTTCCATGTTGATCGGGGTTTGTGGAAACAGGACCTATTGTGACATCTTCACACATCACCCCATTGCAAATGGGGACCCCCACTTTTTCACTTCTTAGTTTAGTAGTTTTGATTTGTTTAGTAAGCTTGGCAATAATTTTGAAGTTTCTAGCCTTAAGAGTGGGAGGATTGTATCTTGATAAGTCTAGGAGTCAATACAAGGATTAAGTGGTAAAATCAGGTCTTGTGTAGAGGTGAAAATTCAAGATTGCTTGCAATTCCATTAGAATTGCTTTCAAATGTTGTTGTCAAAATGCAAAAAAATGTAAAAGTTATCAAGGGCAACAATAAAATTGTCAAGGAGCGAGAAAAAGTTGCAAAAGTTGTTAATGCAAGATCGAGACGAAGGCCTAAGTGAAGAGGCATGATAGTTTATGCATGACTAGGTTGAATTTCCACCCTACATTGGGTAGTTTATGCATGAATCTTATAAAATTCCACCTTGTTCTAGTCACTTTATGCGCAACACCTAATTTTTGCCTTCCCTCTCTTGTTTTATGCATGCACAAGGTGAATTTCCACCATGTACTTTAATCCGTTCACAATGTAAATTTCCGCCTTGCATCTCTTGTTTTAGGCGTGCACAAGGTGAATTTCCGCCATGTATAAGCCCTTTAATGCATGCACGATGTCAATTTCCACCTTGCATCTCTTGTTTTTTGTGTGCACAAGGTGAATTTCCGCCATGTATAAGCCCTTTAATGCATGCACAATCTGAATTTCTGCCTCGCATCTCTTGTTTTATGCATACACAAGGTGAATTTCTGCCATGTATAAGCCATTTAATGCATGCACAATATGAATTTCCGCCTTGCATCTCTTGTTTTATGTGTGCACAAGGTGAATTTCCACCATGGCTAAGCCCTTTAACGTGTGCACAATGTGAATCTCCACCTCACACTGCATGACATCTTCAAATCTTTGCCTTGTATTGCATAGATGGGTTGAATCTCCACCAAGGATTGCACAAGCATAAGGCCCCATTAATGCATAAGCATTAACAATTTCCGCCCATCCATAGATAGGCACTATCAAAAGTGTTTTTTGTTCATGAGAATGGTGAAATTCCGAATTTATACATGAGGATGGTATAGTTCCGCCAAACTATACATAAGACCTTATAAACTCCATCATTTTTTGTTCATGTTGAGGTGAAAGTCTGATCCGATGGCATGATGTGGTGTTTAAGACATGAGAGAGGGAGTAAAAGCTTTCTTTGATTATCATGAATCTTTCTTAAATTATCAATGTTCTTGTGATTTGCTTGATTAAGGTTTATTTATCATGTTTCACTATGTTTATTTTCCTTTTTAGGTGATACTCAAAAGATGATGGAGAAAGAAGGTATCAAGTCAGGAAATTGACAATGACGGTGAAGGAAGAGCTACTCCAAGAAGGACCTCACAACTCCGGTGTTTCAACCACAACAACAAGGATGCTAAAGATGCAAGGGATGGCTCTACAACATGAGAGAACGATCAAGTCATGCAGTGATGACGAAATGAAGGATGAACAACTCAAAGGTGCAAGAAAAGGACCTCGTGAAGAAGATAGCAAAAGATGAAAATGCAAATGCAAAGATCAACATAAAGAGGGATACAACTATAACAAGATCAAAGACAGAGACATTCAAGATATCATTAAGAGTATACTACTACAAGGAAATCAATCACATCAAGGACATGTTCTATAATTCAAGAACTACACTAAGGAAAGACGAATTCATGACATGATAAAGATGAAGGCCAGCTGGGGACATCACAAGAAAGATTCTGGAGTTGAGGATGGAAATGCATCACAAAGAGGAAGGATTCCCAAATGTCAAGATTGAAAGCGAAATGTGATCAAGAAAAGAAAGATAGTTTCAGAAGAGTTATACAAAGTTAGAAAAGTCATATAAAACAAAAGAAGACAGTAAAATATTAAAAAGACAAAAGGCGGCGATCAGACAAAATGAAATGGAACGATTCATTAAGGATGTATTTGTTAAGACAAGTCAGCGAAAAGGTGCGATTCTTAACAGATATACTTTGCTCTCCAAGAGATTCGATTAAGTCAGCAATTTAAAATGGTGTATTCAAGTTAATAATAGCGATTATGTTTATGGCATATGTTAATGTTAAATGAAAGGGAAATTATGAAATGAATGGTGAACAGCCACGATAAAAGGTATGTCTCATAATGAGACAAGATATAAGAATAAGTTATTTTGTTAAAAAGTGGAGTGTGAGATAAAAGAAAATCTTTGAAAGAGAAGGTTGTGTGGAAAGTAGAATATGTGTTTGGAGAATTAGAAGATAGATAAAGTGCATACAGCAAAAGAGAGAGAGCAGATATAAAGGAAGAGAAAGAGAATAGAGTATGAAGTATAATTCAGATTTAAATCTGAATATATGAAGAAAATATTAATAAGTTATTTGGTCACTGCATAGAAGCAATAGACTGCAAAAAATCGCAATTATACCCTATTAATCTTGAATCCTGGAGCCAGCCGACTTATTCTCCGAAAAAATCCCTACTCAAAAAAAAAGCATTGACTAATCGTTGACCCAAATTTCAATGATTCTTTGCATTTAAATCAAGTTTAAACCCCCAATAAATGGCAAAAAAAGTGAAAAAAATCATTGTAAAAATTGCAAAACCCTAGAAAAACTCGTGAAATTACTGAATTGCTTAGAAATGGGGTTGATCTAAGACAGAATAAGAGTCAATGTAGAATCAACATCGAAAAAGTTTGTTAGTTTGTCCATTTTCGGGTAATTCATCATTCCCCACACTCGACTTGTTCAAATGCACGAGCTCAACGACCCAACAAACGTAGAAAGCCCGCGAGCTCAATGGCCCAGCAGGAGTTTGAACCTTGGTGGCTACCTCAACAATGGAGTGTTTCTACCACAACACTAAACATTTGAAGACATATATAATATATATAGATATATTACTTTATAATTGATATGGTTAATTTTTACTCAAACAAAGACACAATTTATTATGTGAGCAATATATCCAAAGTGATCCACGAAATAAATCTGAATGACAACAAACAAGCTTACATAGTTGTAATAAAAGAGCCTCCAACACACAATCATTAAAATTTGTCTCGACCTAAAATAGTAGTTGCAAGCTAGGTATTGCCAAAACCAATGGCTTGCTAATCTTTTACTTTGGCTAAACAAATGCCTTTTGCTGAATTCTACCCAATATAAAAGACTTACCAATTGCCATCAGGGAATATAAAGCACTGCAACTGTCGAATATGATTTGATAAGCCTTTTCAAATATAGAACTACCCCTAGAAAACTCCTTCCCTAAATCATAATGAAAGTCTTAGAACGCTTCAAAATGGCTTCCAAATTTACTAAATTCCTAACAATAGGTGGATCTTTGTCTGATAAATTTTGATCTCAGCTACTTCATAGACTTAGCTAATCTTTGATCTCAGACTTAGACAACTATTTGGTGTATTTGGTGACTGCCCTTTTAGAAAGTTAAATGAATATTTGGCTATGTTATCAGCAATATGAATATAAACAACAAAAATCTAATTTCTACAATCATGTGTTAAACTCTATTTTATTTACTCTATATATCTCTATGCTATGGAAATGCCCTTAAGTTTTAAAAAAGTAGTTTGTGTCTATTTTTCTACAATTTTTTACAATTTTTTAAAATCCAATTTTTTACCCACTTTTTCAAAAGCTCTTGTACTTTTGGTTTGCCAATTTTTGTTGCTATGTAAATCATTGCAATTGTAGAATATGATTTGATAAGCTTTCTAAAATATTGAATTAACCTACAAAAACTCCTTGCTTCAATCACAATGAAATTCTTGGACCACTTCAAAATGGCTTCCACTTTTAATATTTGTCTGTTAACTTTTGATCTCAGTTACTTCATAGACTTGGCTAATATTTGATCTGACTTAGACAACTATTTGGTGAATTTCGTGACTGCCCTCTCAAAAAGTTAACTGAATAGTGATCTCAGTTACTTCATAGACTTGGCTAATATTTGATCTCAGACTTAGACAACTATTTGGTGAATTTCGTGACTGCCCTCTCAAAAAGTTAACTGAATAGTGATCTCAGTTACTTCATAGACTTGGCTAATATTTGATCTCAGACTTAGACAACTATTTGGTGAATTTCGTGACTGCCCTCTTAAAAAGTTAACTGAATATTTGCCTCTGTAATCAGCAATATGAATATAAACAACAACCAAATTATTTTCTACAATTCATTGGTTAAACTCTATTTTATTTGCTCTTTATAACTCTATGCTATGGAAATGCCCTTAAGTTTTTTTAAGAAATAGGTTTTGTCTATTTTTCTACACTTTTTTATGTTTTTTTAAATCCGATTTTTTCCCCATTTTTTCAAATAATCTTTATACTTTTGGTTTGCCGATTTTTTCCACAAATGATTTTTGCTACTATATTTGATGAACAGATTTGTAGGAAAAGTTTGAACAGGGCTTAGGGCAGCAATTTAAGTTTTCAAAGACAAAGGTTGTAACTATTCGAAAAGGCATCTCTTTTCTAAGAGATATTTGGAGAAGTATAATAAGGAAAGCTATATAGCCAAGATAGTTTGAGGGGTGGAAAGGAGTGTGTAGTAGAGAGTAATGTGATTTGTAGGAAAAGTTTGAACAGGGCTTAAGGCAGCAATTTAAGTTTTCAAAGACAAAGGTTGTAACTATTCGAGAAGGCATCTCTTTTCTAAGAGATATTTGGAGAAGTATAATAAGGAAAGGTATATAGCCAAGATAGTTTGAGGGGTGGAAAGGAGTGTGTAGTAGAAAGTAATGTGAGTTGTGTGTGAGTACGTGGAAATTTGAACATACATTACATATATACAGCAGAATAAGAAATTGAGATGAAGCATATTGACGAAATCTATTGAGGGGTTTATGAGCAAATTCAAAAGAGAGTATGAGAAGATAAATGACAGATTTGAGAAGAAGAATATAAGGAGTCTTATAGCAGAATTATATGAAGAGGTTGTGATCACCCTGTGGCAGATTTATGACCAGGTTATAGCAGATTTGAGAAGGAGATTATGACAGGTTGAAGAAGTGAGCTCTATCAAACTTGTGAATAATAGGATCATCCATCACCTATTAAAAGGTGGAAATTTGAATGAGGTTGGTGCCTCTAGTGCGAAAGTGTCTAACAAATAGAATGAGGGGTTGGTGACTCTAGTGGGTTAATACCTATGAATTTGTAAAAGAAGTTTTCAATATATAAGGAAGCTATTTTACCGTGGTTTTCTCCCGTAAGAGTTTCCACGTATATATCATGTGTTCTACTTGTTACATGGTAGTTAAATTTCATGTGAATGTTTATATGAAATGAATATGCTTTGGGATTAAGTTATGTGCTTTTGTTATTAAGTTAAAAAAGTAAAAGTTTAATGTTATACTAATTCAACCCCCCTCCCCCCCTCTCAGTACAACCGTGTTCTCAACAAATGGTATCAGAGCAAGTTCCTTCGAAAAAGTCTAACCACTTGAAGGTGGATCAAGAGAACACTATGAGAAAGAAAAAAGGTAATAAAGGAAAAAGTGCCAAAAAAGGTACTGTTAACAAAGCAACTAGTACAAGTGTTGAAGGGATAGAAGATGACTGCCATCTTGTGAGTAAAGAAGAAGAATCAAAACAATTTGATGAGAATATTGACATGAATAATGAAGATGATGATGATGAGAGTTTTGAGGAAGAGCTTTATCGCGCTATTGATGAGATTGAGAGGCTTCAAGAAAAGGTTTTGAAGTATAGATACCCAGATCAAGAAGAATGCAAGAAGAACAAATCACTTCAAGAAACAGAAAAGAAAATTACCAATTCAAAATTTAAAAAGAGGGGGGAAAAAGAATTGAGGAAGAGATTAAATCTCAATTAAAGGTAAAAGAGGAAACTTGTGAACAACTTGAATCTGAGGTAGCTTCTCTAAGAAATGAATTAGAGAAAATAATCATCAAAATGTAATGTCCCCACTTTGGAATAGAATTTAATAATAAATAATAATAATATTAAAATAGAAAAGAATAAAAATAAAATTTAAATTAAAATATAAAATAATATAATTAAATATAATGAAAAATTTAATTAAGTTAATGAAAGGTCAAAAGACATGGAAGGAAAAGTTGACTCCCTCAAACATGGGAAATAAAAGGGAGAAGAGAGCCTCATTTTGAGAGGGGAATAATTTGGAAATCAGAAGTGCAGATCTGATTTAAATAAGAAGTGCAGATCTGATTGTGAAAGGTTGCGTCCCTTTCAAAGGGCATAAGTAATGAAGAGTTGCACTCTTTCAAAGGGTGCGTCTCTTGCCAAAAGGGCATCCATAATGAAGAGGTGTGACCTCTCCCTCACATTGAGAGATATAAAGGAAAGGAGTCAAAAGCATCTAGTGATAGGATCATCGATCAGATCAGATCAAAACTAATATTAAGTTACAGGAATTGGCAGCCTCCTAGTAGGGGGCATTACACAAAATGAATACGATTCTCAAGTTTGAGAAAAGCTCTAAAATCTTATAAGATATTATTAATAGTCAAAGGTCACCATCCATAAAGACCGGTCTTGGTTATGAAGAAAACAAGGAAGAGTCACCTAAGAAATCAAAAGAGGAAGAACCAAAAAGATATGTTGAAGTTTTGATAAACCCTATCAAAAGTGAAGATAGCAATAAGGATCAAGTCCCACAAAAATCAAGCACATCTCTAAAATCAAACAAGAACGCCTTCAGAAATCTCTTCTCACAAAAGAAGATACACATGACTAGAATCTATCATCCTTTCACCAGCTATTGTTTCAAATGCAACAATTTTAGTCATAAGGCAAAGGAATGTAGAACAAAAGTCAGACCTATTAAAGGATGGAAAAGCAGAAACTACAATTCATATTCCCCTCAAGTGAATCATAATATTGTACGCTATAGGTGTAGTAACTATGGGCACATAGCGCAACATTACAAATATGGTTTTGTGAAATCAGGTAAAGAGTACAAGATAAATGACAGCATAATCAAGCAAAAAGGAAGACCTACTTTGGTATGGAGAAGAAAACCGGACCAAGATAATAAAAAGAGTAAAGAGGATGAATCTAGGATTATGCACTATGCATTTCATGCACAAGTTCAAGAAGAAACATGAAAAGAAAACAACGAAGAAGAAAAGTCATGGTTGAAATGAGAACAATAAGGTAGCAGCAATGGCAGAATTTGTGATTATGATTTGTGAGCAGCAAACTATATATTGCAAGGTAATTTTGAAGAGAAAGAGAATCAATGTCAAGATGAGGAGCTACGAGAGAAATCTTCAAATGAAACCTAAGCATAAAAGGAGCAAACTGCTTCAAGGTTCAAGGGAGTGAAGGTATCATATGAGCAACCCAAATCTATTGTGGATAATAGCAATAGAAAGGAGTATATTGCCTTGAAGGTTATAAAAGAGAAAAGAAGAGTTGCCATTAAAGTAGCTAGAGATATTTCAGAATAATGAAGTGAAGGCTTCGAAGACTTAAGACAAAGACTAAATCTTTTCACAAGAATGGTAAAAGGATGAGAACAATCCAAAAGAATATGCTTGTCAAAAATTGATTATGAAAAGTTGAATGGTTTTGTTTATGATTCAAGAGTCCCTATTGATGCAATGATGCCATAGAATACAAGGATAAAAGTATGATGAAAAAGAAAGTCATGATAAAGAGGAAATGATTGCATTGATGTTAAGGACCATGAAAGGAATCTTCAATAGAACTTAAAGAATAAAAAGCAGAATCCACTTATGCAATAGATCAGCAACAAGGGAAAGTAATGGATTGACATCAACATATACAAGATTCTAGATGATAAAAGAATTCATAGTCTTAACCCATGCACATGAAGAGATTGAAAATCTTCATGAATAAGGAGTTATCATTTGAGAGCAAATAACAGGTTCCCATACATGAAGGCAGCACATAGATAGAAGACAATTGTTCAGTTCAAAAACTAAAGGAAGAGAAGGAAGCCATAAAATAAATATGTCACCCATACAGATCAGGATACAAAGGATCAAGAAGTTAAAGAAAGAGAAACATTAGAGCAAGAGGGAGCATTGAAGAATCTCCAACAAGGAGAGAAGTATATGCATTGGAAATAAGTATATGAACAAGTGTTTAACATAAATCATTTATGGATAGAAGTTATGAGCATCCCTTTGCCAATGATGTCAAAGGGGGAGAAATATAGTAAGGGGTAGAGTTAGAGAAAGCAGATGTTGCCATCAATGACAAAGGGGGAGATTGTTGGAAATATTGTCATTGATGTCAAGGGCACTCAGTTGAGTAGGTGGAAGTTTGTCATTGATGTTAAAGCTATGAGAATAATATTATATCTATTCTATAATGGTTATCTTAGTTGTCGACTTAGTTGTCTTTTTATTTCGTTTAGTGTTGGAAATATTGTCATTGATGTCAAGGGCACTCAGTTGAATAGGTGGAAGTTTGTCATTGATGTTAAAGCTATGAGAATAATATTATATCTATTCTATAATGGTCATCTTAGTTGTCGACTTAGTTTGTTTAGTGTAACTACTGCTTCTTTTATTAGAAGGCGTAGTTAGATTTTTTAAACATTTTAGCTTTTTAGCTTCATGTTGAAGTTTCAGTTGAACAGTTTGTTCTTTTTAGAACACCGTCTTGTAATTCTCTTTATATACGTTGTATATTCGTGAATAAAGCATTCAATTATTTTTCATGGCATCAAAGCAGGTCGATGGGCTTTTTTAGAATTTAGTGAATTTTTCAATAAAAATTTCATAGCCCTCTTCCTACTTGGAATTTATTTCCAAAATAAAAAAATAAAAATAAAATCAATTTCGAAAGAGTTTTCTATGAGGATTCTTCTCTGTGAAGTTTTTCTGGGGGATTCCCTAGTGCAAAAAAATCATCTTTTTTGGTCTAAAGTAGATTCTTGGCAGACGAGTGTTTTTTTGGTCAAAGGCTTTTGCAAACGCAACGAAAGTTTTTTCCCATGCATTCCAGTGCGCAATGATTTGAGGAAGGTTTTTTTTATGCATCACACGTGTTTGCAGACGCGTTTTTCTCCTCCCGCGGCTTTCTTTTTTGATGATTTAGACCCGAGTTTCTCTGCGACAAGAGAGCAAGTTTTTCTTTTGGTCACGTCTCAAATCACCACAGTTCGTATCGTTTTTTTTCACATCAGGTTGTTCTTTTCATGGGTGTCTACTGCATGAGGACTGTGTTTTCCTGCGTTGCGAGCTTTCTTGTTCCCGCACAACTTTTGTGCGTCATCTTCCTGCTACCCACGACTAGTGTTTCTCGCGACTGGTGTTTTTGGCTTCTTTGTGTTTTTTGCACGCAACCTATACATGTTTTTCTCCTGCAATATCTGTTTGCTACCTACAATTTTGGGATGCATCACATTTCCGACCTACGCAACAGGTGTTTCTGGCTTTTTCAACTTTTTCACGATTTTCGTGATTTGTGTTACCGGCTCGTGGGATGGCACCCTCGATCTAGGATTTTATGGTTTTTTATTTTTTCAAAAAAAAAAATATTTCAGGTTTTTATAATTATTTTTTCCTAACAAAAGTTATTTATGGTTTTATAATTTTTCCCAAAAAATTATGTGGGTTTTTAATAATTTTGTGGCTTTTTTTTATAACTTTTCACCTCAAAAAAATTATTTCCGAGTTTACAATTTTATCTAGAAAATTATTTTGGGTTTTCTAATATTTCTCCACAAAAAATCATGGGAGGGTTTTGCTTGCTTTTTGCCTCAAAAATCAAGGTTTTGTAGTGTGATGTCTAGTGTTTTGTCGTGCGATGTTTTAGGGTTTTCACAATTTTTTCCCCAAAAATTGTTTGTGGCTTTCCACGATTTTTTCCTCAAAAGAAAATTATCATTTGTAATTCACGAAGTTTGCGTGGGATTTTGGTTATTTGGGTTTTACCTTTTTTTCCACAAAAACGATGATTTGTAACCTCAGATTTATGGGTTTGACGATTTTGTCCTCAAAAATCATAAATTCTCTTTTGGAGGGTTCTTGTTTCAAGGTTTGACGATTTTTTCCATAAAAATCATGAGTTTTTGCAGTTTGTTTTGGGTCGCACCTGGAGTTGTTGGGGTGAACATCTGCAATCATGGTATCTTGCAATCTATTTTGGAGTTGCTGGAACGAACAATGCTCAGTGCTCTTCTACAAAAGTTTTTGCGTTTTTTGTCAAAATCGTGTCTATTGCTCATTGGAGGGTTTGTCGATTTTTCCTCAAAATCGTGGTTTCAAGCTTTTGAAGATTACATCAAATTTGATAGCTTTTGGTACTCTTGGTTATTAACATTCAGCAGATACTAGGAGGGTCTCTGTTATCGGGAAAAAGTGTATAGTTAGTAATGTTAATTATCAATAGTTAGTTAGCCGACGGGTAGGTAGTTGGAGTCGCGACGGTTGTGTCGCACCCCTTCGGCAGTCATATATTGTATCACCTCCGGGTATTGGAGGACATGTAATGTTGGCGACAGATTATAATATGAACATCCTTTGACATTAATGGCAAGCTTATTCTGGTACTTCTTTTGTATTTGCATTGTCCATTGCTGTTCGATTTCTGTATTCTTCCTGTTTACCCAGTGAGGTAAACATTTGGCGCCGTTGCCGACACGAACTCGGGAACAGGAGACACGGAGACACGGATGGCGCACAGACACAATGGGCCTACCCGTTGGTGAGGTGAATCCGGAGGTCGACGATGCCCAAACAGAACTCTATATAGGAGAAGACACTGCGACGAGAGAATTTTCGATTCTACTCCAAGTAGCCATTCAGACCTACGTGCGACGAGAGGCGGCGGAGGCAGGAGTCCCACCAAGGGCCGTGTGGACAGCGTTGGAAGTGAGTCCGGAGGTAAATCGGTTGATGAACCATCTCCCTCGACTGCTAGCACAAGCATCGTTGGCACAACAAGCTCGCCTGGAGGAGATTGCCCGGGAGGAGCGACGCCAAGAAATTTTGCAACAGTACGAGGAACGGGAAGCCGAACGAGATGGCGCCAGGTCAGGGGCATTTGAACCGTGAGCCATACGGGACGGAATAAAAGAACATTTATTGTAATAATTATGTCATATTGTTGGCATAAACTTGTCTTCCACATTATGAATGAATAAAAGTGTTCTACTTTTTATGTCATTAAAGCGGTCTGGGAATTAATGCCCAATACACTGAATAAAGACAAAAATAAGCAACAATATATAGATGAACGTGCAGTAGCCCAACGTGCCTTGATCCTTGAACAGCAAGCGGAAAGGCGACAGAGGTATAAGCGAAGAGAGGAGGAACGCTCCGAAGGGGACGGTGAGGCCAGAGGCCACCCACGGAGTCGGGAGGAATTACTTGCGGAAACCCGCCGCAGGATAGAGTGTACCCAAACTCAGTTGAGGGAGTTGAGGGACTTGCCACACACACCAGAGGCTAGCAAAACTCCAAGGAGTGGGGAGGAGGCAGGAGAGGGAGAAGACACCGGAGCTGCCAGGAGTGTCGGAGGGACACCGGGGCACGGCGGTCAAGCACCCCTTATAGGATCTGACCCATCCGGAGTAGGACAACAGCCACCACCAGTAGTAAAAAGGCAAGGTATGGCACAAAAACAAAAACTTCCAAAGTTCCATGGGGATGGGAAAGAAGACCCTGTCCGCCACTGTCGCACGTGTGAAACAATTTGGGGAGCGAATGGTGTTACCCATGAGGACGATTGGGTAACACAGTTTCCTGCAACACTGAGGGGCGTAGCCATCGACTGGTTTTCGGACACGGATAAGGCTAAAATTGGCACATGGGCAGACCTAAAGAAGGAATTTCAAGCAGAGTTTCGTCTCCTAAGAGACGATAATGAGATCGTAGCCGAAATCTATGGCACGAAACAGAGGAAGGACGAGACTGTCCGAACCTACAGCCGGCGGCTCAAAGAGCTGCTAGGAAAGATGGAGAACCAGCCGGCAGACGGATTGAAAAAACGGTGGTTCGTGGAAGGTCTAAAGAAATCCCTTAGACGAAAAATGAAGATAGTACCCCCTTCTTCATATTCGGACGCCTATAACAGGGCAATGGATTTAGAAAGTGAACAGAAGACGTCCAAGAAGAAGAAAAATAAATCCTCGACGGACGATGATTCCTCTTCGGACAAAAGTGATAGCAGTGATGACGACTCTAAGGTACGGGCTCTCCAAAAAGATATGGAGCGAATGATGAGAGAGATAAAGGCAACAAAAGGAAGCACAAGCAAGGGCGACGAAGGGGAGTTATGGTGCACGGATTGCCGTACCGACGGACACACCAAGGGGTCTTGTCCGAAAAAAGCATTTTGTGATATTTGTCAGATTGCCGGACACCTTACCAAGGAGTGTCCGTACAATATGAGGACCCGTAGCCAACAGGTTCTCTTTACATAACCATCTGCGTCAGCCGGCACGTCCCAGCCTGCGAGCAACAACGCCTCGTCTGGCGGCTACCGAAACAACAGGCGAGGAAGAGGCAATAATAACAATACGAATAATAGAAGCCGAATCCAATACGATGCTAAAGGGCGGCCGATGATACAATGCCGAGCTTGCAATCACTGGGGGCATTTCGCCAGAGACTGTACAGTGGAGGAAGCACCACAAAAACTTTGCAAGTGGTGCGGTCCGGGGGACCATGATGATGGCAATTGTCCCAAATCTGGCGTGAACCTATTGAATGTAGAAACGGAGGATGCACTCGCCATAACAAGGTCCAAGACGAAAGCAGCCACTTATCCAGACCCTCGTACGGAAAAACGAAAGGCACTGGAGGCACGAGCGGAATTAGAGAAGGAGATGTCAAGGAGCAAGGATGCACAAGGGCTGGCGGGTACTTCTCGCTCTGAAGGAGAAACAAACATTATAAACCAACTGTTACAGGTCGAGATACCTGTCAAAATGAAGGACCTCCTGGAAAGTATGCCGCACTTGCGAGCGACGTTGTTGCAATCCGCAATAATAACCCCAGTAGGCCAACCAATACATGGCAAGGACAATCTTGGCGAGACAGCAGCAGACCCATTAACCCTGACGATCAACAATGGTAGACACCCAGCAGTGGTGGAAATGGGTATATTGGGCACCATCCTGACAGACACAATTGTCGACGGCGGGTCAAGAGTAAATGTCTTGCCAGAGGAAACATGGAAAAAATTGGGTAAGCCTACTCTCTGGCCGTCCACCTTTAATTTATTGGGAGCAGACCAACACGGCATCAAGCCGCTTGGCACACTCATGGCACAACAGGTGACGATCGGAACACAGTCGTTCGTCTTGAATTTTGTGGTCATCCCATTGAAGAAGAAGGGGTACGACGCCATCCTCGGCAGAGGCTGGTTGGTGGCGGCCAAAGCAAACCACAATTGGAAGAAGAACACCTTGTCCATGGAAAAGGCTGGCCGAAGGTATACCATTGACCTCAAAACTCAATTGGTCAGTGAAGAGTTGGCGTCAGAGTCAGAGTCCGACGGAGATGATACCGACGAAGGGAAAGAGGGCAGGGAACCAGATGACGAAGGCATCTTAGGAATTCAAGCCTGTTCTGAGGATGAGACGGATTCTTTGAAAGGGCTCTTCCATTGGCAAATGGAAGACTATGAATTATTGTACGGGTGCAATATGTTGGGGATTGAAGGACCTGACATGAACGAGTTTCCGCCAGAGTACGGACAATACAAGGAAGGGGATGTCCCTGTGGATGACGCACCAGCGCACCAGTTTGACAAAAATAAGCCCATAAGGTACGAAGAATCCGCACTTCAAGTTACAAACCTTGGGGAAACTTCAGAACAGAAAAATATTCTAGTCGGCGACGACTGGAATCCCGTCTTAAAGACAGCGGCGTTCAAAATCTTCACAGAATACAAAGATGTGTTCGCTTGGACATATAAGGACCTCAAGGGGGTACCACAAGAACTTTGTGTACATCGGATCCCTCTGGTTCCCGGAGCCGTGCCCGTACGGAAGAGGCCATACAGAATGAACAAAAATTATGCGGCCAGGGTAAACAATGAAATTGACCGCATGCTGGAATCAGGGATTATCTTCAAGGTCCAGACGAGTGAATGGGTATCACCCATTGTGATATCCTTGAAAAAGGAGGCCGATCAGATAAGAATCTGTGTAGACTTCAGGTGTTTGAATGCTGTCACAATTAAAGATCCGTTTCCCATACCGTTCACAGACACCATCCTCGAGGAAGTCGCGGGTCATGAAATTTATTCGTTTATGGATGGATTCTCCGGATACAATCAAATTTCCATTGCAGAGGAGGACAAATTGAAGACCACCTTTATCGTAGAAGATGGCGTCTATGCATACAACCGGATGCCATTCGGGTTGTGCAACGCGCCAGCTACTTTTCAACGGATAATCCTCCATATCTTCGATAAAATGTCCGTAGGAAACTTCAAAGCATTCTTGGATGATTGGTCCATTTACAGCACGGAGGAGGCACATCTGGCCGCACTTGGCGAATGCATGGAGAGATGCCGACGAGCCCGCCTCGCCCTAAATCCCAAGAAATACAGATTCATGGTGCCTCAGGGCAAGTTACTAGGGCACATCGTCTGCAAGGCTGGACTGAAGACGGACCCTGACAAAATACGAGTCATTGTGGAGATGGAGGCGCCCGACGATGTCACCGGCGTCAAGTCATTTCTTGGACACATCGGGTATTATAGGCGGTTTATTAAGAACTTTGCCCAAGTATCATACCCACTTGATAAGCTGACACGAAGGGGGGAGTCGTACGTCTGGGGGGAGCCGTACGTCTGGGGGACGGCCCAAGAAGAGGCTTTTCAAGAGTTAAAATCACGATTGGTGGGTGCGCCAATCTTGACATACCCAGACTGGGACAAAGAGTTCCATGTACATGTCGACGCATCCAACTTCGCCATAGGGGCCACCCTGGCACAGCTCGGCAGCCACGGGCTGGACCACCCAGTATATTTTGCAAGTCGACTCTTGTCAAACGCGGAGAGGAACTACAGCACGACGGAGAGAGAAGCCCTCGGCATGGTATACTCCGTCCAAAAATTCCGACATTATTTATTGGCGACACCATTCACATTTTATGTGGATCACCAGGCGTTGATGTATTTGGTGAACAAGCCAATCATCCAGGGGCGGATTAGTCGATGGCTATTCCTGTTACAAGAATTTACGTTCAACATCATTGTCAGACCTGGCAGGAGCCACGTCATAGCCGACCAACTATCACGGATCAAGTCGGGAGAGCCGGCCGAAGGCATTAGCGAGGATTTTCCGGACACCCATCTTTTCCGCATTGCCATCCTTCCTCATTGGTACACGAGTGTGGGTGAATATCTGTCAACATCAAAATTTCCGAAGGAAATGCCACCAGGTGAAAGACGGAAACTTGTATTAAGAAGCTGAACATTCCAACTTATAAATGGTCTTCTCTACAAAATGGGACCTGACCAGATCCTACGACGATGCGTCTTGGAAGAGGAAATCCCAGGAGTATTGAGAGAAGCCCATGAAGGGGCTGCTGGAGGACACATGGGACCGGATACGACAGCAAGGAAGGTCCTACTAGCTGGCTTGTGGTGGCCGACACTGCATAATGACGCCAGAGAATGGGTGACAAGTTGTGATACATGTCAGCGTGCTGGGCGACCATTAAAGAGGGATTTCATGCCACTTAACCCGACGCATGCTCAAGAGTTGTTCGAAAGATGGGGGTTAGACTTCGTTGGTCCATTGAAACCGAGTCGCGCCCGACGATGTAGATACATTGTCGTGGCGACAGAATATTTGACCAAATGGGTCGAAGCCAGGGCGTTGGCAGACAACTCCGCCGTCAGCACGGCGAAATTCATTTATGAACAGATTATCACCCGGTACGGAATACCGATTCAACTGACAAGTGATAGAGGGGGGCACTTTGTAAATCATATTGTTCGACTACTGACAACCGAGTTCAAAATTTTTCATTCTCTATCGAGTCCGTACTATCCCAGGGCAAACAGTCAGGCCGAGGCAACCAACAAAATCATCGTGTCGGTAATTTATAAGTCCTGTGGGGTGGAAAAAGAAGACTGGGAAGAGCGTCTGCCTTCGGTACTCTGGGCGTACCGCACAACTTACAAAGTAACTACCGGGCAGACACCTTTCCAATTGATGTACGGCCAGGAAGCTGTAGTGCCGATCGAATTCATGGTGCCAAGTCTCAGAATCGCTATTGACAACAAACTAGGCGACATGGAAAGCCTTCAAGAGAGATTATACGCCTTAAATAAGCTGGATGAAAGACGGACGATGGCACAATGGGTGACAGACGTGGCCCAGCAACGCAGGAAATACTGGCATGACCAACACATTCGGCGGGCGAGGTTCACGCCGGGCCAATTAGTCCTAAAGTATAACGGACGGAATGAGATTAAGACCGGCAAGTTCAGAGTGAAGTGGCTAGGTCCTTACAGGATCCGAGAGGTCGCAGCGAATGGATCCGTCAAGCTCTCGACCCTCGACGGACAGGAAATTCCAGAGGGCGTCAACGGGTCAAAACTGAAAGTGTATCACCAGAGGTTGGAAGCGCGCAGGAGCAGCCCGACAAGAGGCACACAGTCGCAGTCAGGCAATAAATGAAAATGAAAAAAAAAAAAAAAAGAAAAATTTTGAAAAAAATATATATGAAAATTTGAAAAAATTGGAAAAAAAAAAATTTTGAAAAAAAAATTAGAAATTTGGAAAAAAAATTGAAAAAAATATATGAAGGAAAAATTGAAAAAAATTGAAAAAAAAATTGAAAAAAATTGGAAAAGGGAGAAAAAGGGACCACCGCACAGTGGCCACGTAGTGGCACCACCGTGCGGTGGCTTCCACCGTCCCTACAGTGGTGTCCACCTACGGTGGTGCCACCGCACGGTGGTGTCCGCCGTGGAAAAAAATTGAAAAAAATATATGAAGGAAAAATTGAAAAAAATTGAAAAAAAAATTGAAAAAAATTGGAAAAGGGAGAAAAAGGGACCACCGCACAGTGGCCACGTAGTGGCACCACCGTGCGGTGGCACCACCCACGGCGGACACCACCGTGCGGTGGCACCACCGTAGGTGGACACCACCGTAGGGACGGTGGAAGCCACCGTGCGGTGGCAGCCGCGGGGTATAAAGCCACCGAAGGTCATAACAAAGGCTCCACGAGACAAAGGCTCCGCACGAAGACAAAGGCACCGCACGAGACAAAGGCACCGCACGAAGCCACCGAGGGTTAGGACAAACGCCGCACAACCACCACGCCTACCGAACGAAGGGAAAAGAAACAGCGCCGCACAGCCACGCCTTCACCGCACAGCCACGCCTACACCGCACAGCCGCGCCTACACCGCACAGCCACGCCTACCGAAGGGAGATAAAACGCCGAAGGAAAATAAAACGGAGCAAGACAAGATACCGTGCGGTAGAAGGAAGAAGAGGGATTTTGTGCTAACAGCGTGAAAAAAAAAAAACGCACCGCACAGTCTTCGCTCTTCGATGCCTGGAGGCAGTTAGCCGTTTTTTTTACTACAGCTAGAATCAAGAATCAGTTACAGGAAGCTAATGGAGTCCGCGGGAAAAAGAAACTGGAAAAAACAATTGTAGGATAGCAGTCATAAGAAGCCGAATGCACGTATTCTTCCTTCAGGTGTTCGAATAGCAGGCGGCACAATGGAAGCCAGACAGAAGAAGAAGACACCACAGCAGCCCACTGCACGAGGGAAGAACACCTCCACTTCACAGAATATCACCTTTGAGGGATTGAATGGGGTGGAATGTCGGAAATGGTGGCAAGACACGCCGGACGATAATTTGGTGAAAACAAGTCTTCGCCGAGCAGGGGTAGAATGGGCTATACGAATGCCTGTGTTCGCCATTCGCGAGTACGAGGGAGCATTACGATATATGGTTGATACCTTTGATAGCCGCTCACGGACGAGCACATTTGAGTATTTGGGGAAGGATATCACCATATCCTTCAAACCTGCAGATTTCACCAGAGTATTTGGCATCCCAGGCATACATGGCAAGAAAGTGGACTTGAAGCCGAAGAAGATGACACGGGAAGAAAAGGAACATTGGATTAGGCGAGTGTCCCGAGACTTGACCCCAGCAGAGTTGGCGAGCATCGTAGACGCCACGAAGGGTCGTGGGATGCGTAGGTCCTTTGTCGCAGAGGGTCATTGGCGATGCATTATGGACGTCATCAAAAGCAGGTTGACAGGGTCGGGTAGGGCATTAGACATCGCTCTACCACAGATAGTATTGATGAACGGGTTGATGAACGGAGTCATGTATGATTGGGCCACCTTGTTGTCAGAGCGGATGTGCGCATTCTTGATGATGGAGCAGCGCACCTTTTACATGCCCCACTATGCCATTGGACTGTTCTTGGAGGCTATGCGGGAAGCAGTGCCAGAGGCCGAGTTGGAAGTTAGGCCACAGGGACCCTTGGCGGAGGGTGAGCCTCCTATCATGCATTGGCGACATCTGGATATTGGACACTCTTCCGCGAAGCGGAAACGGGTATTAGAGACCACCGCAGCAGAACCGGATAGTGGGCGAGAAACTTCTAGCAGTGCAGAGGATTCCGAGGATTCGGAGGATGAGGATGACAGTAGCAGTCGGGCCACAGACGAGGGGAGGATGGAGCCCGCCGGAGAGCGAGTGTTGTTTGCACCACCCACACTCCCACTTGGCACACTTGTGGGGTCGTCGGCGGGCAGTACTTCGATTCCGGCATTTGGACAGAGCCGCACGCCCATTACACTCAGGCCCATGCAGCCGACCGCAGCACCTTCCGCCATACCAGCCGCAGGACCGACTCCCCCAGAGGCATGTACCGACAGCACGGCAGAGTTGTGTGGTCCACCGCAGGGAGGCGTGGCAGAGGAGATGGTTGAGACGGAGCCTCAGGTACGACTGGACGTCGTGGGATCCGATGCAGTGGTGACGGTTGCTGCCTCCTTGTTGGAGGAGCCCATCGCGGGACATGGTTCCGAGGGGGAGGGTCGGAGGTGTTGAGTGCAGTTCCATCGGTGGCGGCTATGGGGAGTTGGCTGACCCGGAGATTCCAGATGACAGTGACGCCACCCGTAGGAGCAGCTGTACTCTCACCTCGGAGAGAGCCTCCCACTGAGGTGGTGGATATGGAGGATTCCTCGGCGGAGACGCAGGCACCAGCAAAGGGACAGGTCCTTGGAGAGGGTGTTCCTACCGGCCCAGAGCAGGCGACTGCTACACTTGAGGGGGCGGGGGAGACACCATTGGGCCAGCAGGATGCAGTTGGTGTGGTTGAGGAGACTTTTGAGTTACCACGTGGGCTTCCTGTACCTACATCGGGGCTAGATGGAGAGGATATTGAGGGTTATCTGGCAGATATGGTGACGAGGGGTCGGCGAGTGGTGGCCGCAGCTCAGACACGGGCTCTACAGCAGGTTGTGGAGGAATTAGAGCAAGTCCTCCAGTTTATGCGAGACGGCTGTCCAGCAGCTTTCACCTCATGTTTTGAGGCGCGAGGGTGGCCAGTTACCCAGACGGATGCGATGTTGGAGGCTTGGCGTGTGCCTCAGCCCGTCGTGGAGAGTAGGGTGACAACTCTCATCCGGGAGATTGAGCAGGTTTACAGGGAGGCCTACTATGCCTTACGCCAGACGCAGCATGAGTCTGCAGTTCGCGAGGCTGCTCGAGTTGAGTTAGAGCAGGACATGGCCAGGCAACAAGCCTCGTGGGCAGGCGAGAGATCAGAGTTGGTCGCACAGCTTGAGGCAGCCCGCGCAGAGAAGGTTGCGGTGGACGCCCGTCTTTCAGAGGAACAGAGTGCGCGGAGGCTCATCCAGCAGGAGTTAGATGTTGTTCAGGCTCAGTTGGTTCGCATGATGGAGTCCGCCGATACCAAGGAGAGGGAGCTACTGGAGGCTGCGCTTATGGTGAAGACTGCCTTAGAGAAGGTGTTGGTAGCAGAGCGGGATGTGGCAACGCGCACCCAACAGGTCTATGAGCTCCGCGCCCGTCTGGCGGCCCAACCACCCGCATCTCACCCTTCGACTTCAGGGACGCTTCCTCAGCCCCCTCCTTGACTTTCACTTGGTTGTATATTTATATTACATTGTCTCCATTTTGTTGTTAGTCGTCGGAGACGACTTCTTTTTTGGGGGGGATGATGTTATCGGGAAAAAGTGTATAGTTAGTAATGTTAATTATCAATAGTTAGTTAGCCGACGGGTAGGTAGTTGGAGTCGCGACGGTTGTGTCGCACCCCTTCGGCAGTCATATATTGTATCACCTCCGGGTATTGGAGGACATGTAATGTTGGCGACAGATTATAATATGAACATCCTTTGACATTAATGGCAAGCTTATTCTGGTACTTCTTTTGTATTTGCATTGTGCATTGCTGTTCGATTTCTGTATTCTTCCTGTTTACCCAGTGAGGTAAACAGTCTCCATAGCAGCAAAGTGTTCTTTGCATTTGTGATCAAAAGACCTACAGTGTCTTCTATAGGGTATTGAGTACGATGACCATTACGGAAGGTATTAAAATAATATTATATTCTATAATGGTCATCTTGGTTGTCGACTTAGTTGTCTTTTTAGTTCGTTTTGTGTAACTACTGCTTCTTTTATTAGAAGGCGTAGTTAGCTTTTTAGATTTTAGCTTTTTAACTTTTTTAAGCGTTTTAGCTTTTTAGCTTCATGTTGACACTTTAGTTGAACGATCTGTTCGTTTTAGAACACCATCTTGTAATTCTCTTTATATACATTGTATATTCGTGAATAAACCATTCAATTATTTTTCAAAAGCAAAGCAAGAATAGTTTGTTATACATTCCCATTGAAGGAAATTGGTGAAATGAGAAATATTGACACAGAGATATCCAATTGAAGCAGTCAGATGACTGTGACAGATTATGGTGGGATTAAAGGAACTCATTATTTGGATCCATGAACTGTCTAAATAAACTTGTATAGAGATCAGACCTACTGCAGATGTTGAGGACTTTTGACATACCTTGAACAGTGATTTTATCTAGTCAGGTGTTTTGGGAGAAGTGATGTTATCAGTCAGTAGACTATGCAAACTACAAAGGAGCAAAGAACAGATAAGATTATGGTCAATTTTGTTTAAGGCTGGTTGACTTCTTAAGTGCCCAAATTAATAAAGGAAACAATGATTTGATTGCAGCAATTAGAAATTATTATGAAAAGCAGCAAACAGTAATCAGTATTAATGTAAGTAATAAATAATGTCTATGTGCAGCGATCATATATCTTGAAGAAGGTCGAGACTCTATGAAGAGATAAAAGGCAGCAAACAGCAGTTAATAAAAAACATAATTAATATATCAAAGCAAACATTAATTCAAGACAGTGATTATAATGTGCAACAACTACAAGCACATCAGTTATATTTGTATTTATGAAGTTAGTGCTTAAGGGAATGCAGCAGTCTGTCGTTGAGAATAAACCATAATTTACTATAGTATACACAGCATTGAAGACATACAGTGAATAATACAGCAATTAGTAATGAGGACTATGATTAAACAAAGACAAAGATCAGATAAAATTTAAAATTAAGCAGATAAAGACAAAAGCCATATATGACAAAAGAAGACAGTAAAATATTAAAAAGACAAGGCAGCAATTAGACAAAATCAAATGGAACGATTCATCGAAGATGTATTTGTTAAGACAAGTCAGCAAAAAGGTGCGATTCTTAAGAGATATACTTTGCTCTCCAAGAGATGCGATTAAGTAAGCCATTTAAAATGGTGCATTGAAGTTTATAATAGCGATTATGTTTAAGGCATATGTTAATGTTAAACGAAAGGGAAGTTATGAAATGAATGGTGAACAGACACGATAAAAAGGTATGTTTCATAATGAGACGATATAAGAAGAAGTCATTTTGTAAAAAAGTGGAGTGTGAGATAAAAGAGAATCTTTGAGAGAGAAGGTTGTGTGGAAAGCAGAATGTGTGTGGGGAATTAAAAGATAGATAAAGTGCATGCAGGCAGAGAGAGAGAGAGAGAGAGAGAGAGAGGGAGATTAAGATTTAAATCTGAATATATGAAGAAAATATTAATGTTATTTGATGCACAGATTTGTTGGAAAAGTTTGAACAGGACTTGAGGCAGCAATTTAAGTTTTCAAAGACAAAGGTTGTGACTATTGAAAAGGCATCTCTTTTCTAAGAGATATTTGGAGAAGTATAATAAGGAAAGGTATATAACCAAGATAGTTTGAGGGGTGGAAAGCAGTGTGTAGTGGAGAGTAATGTGAGTTGGATGTGGAGTTGTCTGTGATTACGTGGAAATCTGAAGATACATTACATATATACAGCAGAATAAGAAATTGAGATGAAGCATATTGAAGAAATCTATTGAGGGGTTTATGAGCAGATTCAAAAGAGAATATGAGAAGATAAATGACACATTTGAGGAGAAGGATATAAGGATTCTTATAGCAGATTTATGTGAAGAGGTTGTGATCACCTTGTGGCAGATTTATGACCAGGTTATAGCAAATTTGAGAAGGAGATTATGACAGGTTGAAGAAGTGAGCTATAGCGAACTTGTGAAGAATAGGATCATCCATCATCCGTTAAAAGGTGGAAATTTGAATGAGGGGTTGGTGCCTCTAGTGGGCAAGTGTTCACGAATTAGAATGAGGGGTAGGTGCCTCTAGTGGGTTGATACATACAAATTTGTATAAGAAGTTTTCTATCTATAAGGAAGCTATTTTACTGTGGTTTCTGTTAGACTTTTTGTCATTGATGTCAAGTGGTTTTTGTCTAGCTTGTGTCATTCAAGATTGAGGATTACTCAAAGTAGTTTTGGACTGAGTTTGAAGTGCTTTTCAAGCTACTGTTTATTCATTTGATTTTCTCAATTTTGGTCGAGCTGCTTGACGTGCTTGAGTTGCTTGAGGTGCTTGACGTGCTTGACCTGCTTGACCTGCTTCAGCTCCTTGCCTGCTTGCTCCAGCTGCTTGCTTAGTTGGTTGAGGTGCCTAGTTGGCTGCTTGAGGTGTTTGGCTGTCAGCTTCAGCTAGTTGAGTACCTACTTGGCATATGTCAGCTGCTACATCAGATTTCCCACGCCACTTCACATATTGAATTTTCAAGTTTGACGGCAGTCTTCTTTGGTCTTGTCAAATATGATATAAAGATTTTTTTTAATGCTCGAAGCCTTCACTAAAAAGTTCCGGCTGTAGCCTTCAGTTACATTTTGGGTTTTAAGATTCTCGTCAGAGAATTCTATGTACGTGAACTATTACACCCAGGTGCAAATCGTGGTCTACGTTTTGATTTGAAGCCGTTTCCTTTTGTGGACAAATCAGCTATTCCTTTTGGTCTGGAGTTTTTATTTTATTTTTGGTATCGCATCTTTTGGAGTGTTGAAAATAGACAGGAGATATTAATTTTGTTATCGTGGAGTAAGACAAAATTTATTATTGGTTGCATATGCCACGATTTCAGGCAGTAACTTACGACAAGTCATAAAGGGTGTGAAGTAGTGGACGTGCTGAAAGGTGCATGATAGTTGAAAATAGAACTGAAATCATGTGCCGTTAAAAACAAATTAGCAATATTTTTTTTGTGTCCCTATGGTGAGTTAAAAAAGTGGAGTTTGAGGTGTGTGGGAGTAGTTTTTTGAGGAAGTCATGCATCACTAAATGCAAACAAGCCCATGATCTGAAAAAAAAAACCACGAATTCTGGGTGCCTATGTTTGCTGTATTGAATAGTGAGAAATTGATTGCAGACTTAATGCGGAAGTACGATATGGTATAGTGTGTCGAATCTTTTTTTTTTTGGAGCAGATATCATGTGCACTGGGCTATGTGGTGATACAGATTTTTACAGCAGCCATATTTAAAATGTTGAAAAGAAGTCATGCTGAATAGCATCATAGAAAGTTTTTTTCTTGGGGATAATATATATACAGTGGCAGATAACTGGATACTTATTTTCAGAGAGTCTGGTTTTTTAAAAAAGGTTGATCATCTGTACTCTTCTTTGGGGACTTGATATATTTCTGGTGGGATAGTGCTTCAGGGGTATATATATTTTGATTGTATTCTACAGGTTATGTGGAGATGATAAAAATGTGCAGAAAAAGTGGATGTGTTATTCCTTTTGAAGCCTATGTGCAATGATTAATTTTTGATAGATTGTGTTCCGGAAAGAAATTTTTATGCTATTTCTGTTAAGGGTTTTTTCTGTTCATCTACTGAAAAATAGTACTTTTTGAAGCCTGAGACAGTCTTCAGGGGTACTGTGCATCTTTGCTGAGTGTATAGAGTGAGTTGGTGCTTTCTCTTGTTTAGTGGTTGGAGCCTCTGCCATTCTCAGTTGGTGCTGAGTGGAGAGTTGGTGCTCTCTTGTTAGTTGTTTACTTTGTAATCTGGGTTGGTGCCCATTCTGAGTTATTGGAGAAATATTTTGCTGTGGTTTTTTACCCGGAAGGGTTTTCCATGAGAAAAATCTGAGTTCTTGTATTGTGTTTTGTTTGCATACTTTTCACTATATGTTGATCCGTTTCCTAAGTTTGCTAAAGTTTAGAAAAGTTTGAAACACTGATTCACACCCCCCACCCCCCTCCCCCTCTTAGTGTTTCCTATGTTGTTCTCATTTTCTCCCGTAAAAGTTTCCATGTATATATCATGTGTTCTACTTGTTACATGGTAGTTAAATTTCATGTGAATGTTTATATGAAATGAATATGCTTTGCGTTGGTGTCTGTTTTATCATCTACCAAACATTAGAATAGGATACCCGAAGGTATTCTATCCTTTCCTGAAAAATCACTACTGATTCCAAGGTCTATATATGCGAACAAGCGACTTTAATGGAATAGCTACTTGGGTAGTGTATGCTGAAAATCTCAAGGGGGACTTACGTTAACAAGTGTCTTTCAAGCTTCTGGACTTAGATAGATTTACCAATTTTAGGCTCTTTCTTTTTTTTTGGATTTTCGAGATTTAGACCTTCAAAAAAAAAGGGGAAAAGGGAGATAGAGATAGGGTTTTAGAAAGCTGATCTAATCCTACGAACTCCGGAGATGGTATCAACTGGGTGCTCTCGGGAAACCACACTTCGCTTCGCCACACTGAGGACAACTACACAAAGCGCGTGCAATCTTCAACGGGTTGTGCTTGTGATCGAGATGTTGGGATGCACAGAGGATGGGCTCAGACTAACTTTGCACAGTGAAATAGAAATCATCCATTCACCAAAAGTATGAACAGAGATACACCGTCAATTAACACTTATCAAATCCTTCATTCAATTTAACAACATGAAAGCAAATCTAGATTAATTTTAACTAAAGTGTTGAGGAAATTGAAACCATGCTAATCATTCAAACAATAGAGATTACAAAGCCTTAAGAGAAAGCGCACATGCAATTTATTATTCGAAAATGACCTTCACGCAACAATATGTCAAAAACCTCACACTCTCCAAATGAGAGGAGGTAGCCTTATATAGTTTTTCAAAAATAAATGAACGGTCGAGATCAAACAGTGATCAAGGGCCCAAATTGAAAGCTACAAACCCTAATTAGGGTTTCCCAAAACTCTATTAGTTTGAAAGAATGAGAAAGTGACATGTGGTACAGCTGCTATTGTCACTGAGGTGAGTGTCCAGTTTCCCCTTTTGCAGATTCGATGTATCTGGACACGATGAGCCTGACCTCCTCCATAGTGACACTTGGCAAGTCGCTAATCTGGAAGTCGATGATGTCCACATCATCAGTACATGTGGCGAGAATGCCTTCCCACTCAACTACTTGGGCAAGAAAGTTCTCGTCAATGAAGAGAAAACTTGCAATCCTTGAAAGATCGCCCTTATCAATCATTCCCGAGTCCTTGAAAAAGCTCGACTGAATTCTGGCTCTCAGGTTCTCTGCCTGCAAGTGTTTTTCTCGTATACTCTCTTTCTTCTAGATCTTTGATGCTACACGAAACACCTTACTCAAAATTTCCCTGACACTCTCCTCTGTCTCAAAGCACTTAATCTAAAATTTCTTCAGGACTTCAATCCTAGTGACCAAAGCATAATACCAGGTGTTACAGTCATATCTATCCCCAGCCTGTATGACACCTGCATCCACCAAACTTCGTTTTGACAGACCTGGGATAACCTTCAATTGTGGAAGTATTTCATCTTGAATTTCTTCAACATCTTCCCAATTTGTAGCTAGGTCCTGAATTCGGCCGACTCATGTGCTAATACTAAATTTTCTACAAGTATATCAGCATGTGTCGAAGCAACTGAAATCCATTCCTTAGCCTGTGTGAATGTGCCCTTCATGTCCTCGTAATCCTTCATTGACTCTTGCATGGTTTAGTGGCCTGGTAAGATGGAGAACATATTTCCTCCACTGCTAGTTCTCTTCCTCAACCTTCTTTCTTTTCTCTTTCTCCTGAGCTAGACTCACCTTGAAGGCGTTGCAAGAGTCGTCAAATTACTGAACTTCTTGGTCTTGGGTAGGCTTACCCAACTCTATAGTGGTAATTTTATAATCCTCCGGGGCAACATTGTCCCGAGTTTTTCCTTCCTTTGGCACAGCTATCTGAACTGTCCGAAACCCTGCACTATCCCTCTGAATCAAAGAGAATTTTCTGGCTGGCTTAGGTGGCTTGACTATGACTGGTTCCTTCACCTTTTCCAGAAATGTTGTTGTATTCTCTTTAGAGTGGGTTTCCTTAGGAAACTCAACCCTTATCCTTTCCCTCAACCAGTTGGGAATGGTTGACTGCTCCATAGTATTTTGATCAAACCCATCATCTATCCTTCCTGGTTCAGTAACTATACCATCGAGGAAAATTACTGGAGTCTCAAGCTCTTCAACTTCTGTGGCTGCATTTAAAACTTGTTCCTTGTCCGGACTTTGGACAGCTTCTTTCATTATTTCCTCAATTGAAGGAGAAGCCACTCTCGCTTCATTATTCAGTGATTCACCATATACGTGTCCATCTCTTGCTCTTCAACTGCATTTTGATCAGGCACAGCAGACGCAGCACTCAAGATGGAATGACCTTCGTTGGACTCTCGTCTCTCCCCTACAATCTTCTTTCCCATGGCCTTTCCAGAGCTTCCAACTAAATCCTTCCTCTTTCGTGACCCAACACTCTCTGGATTCCGAGCATTCCCTGCAGAGATACAAGGGTTGGAGGACAGAGAGTCATCTGCTCCCATTAAATCATAGGTCAGGGCCACACCTTTAGACTTCAATTGTTTCGTCCTCTCAAATGTCCACCACTTAGAGTATTCGACCACCGACCTCATGAAGTCTGCCAGATCTGATTTCTCTCCCTCTAACCAATCGATCAAGGCTAGTGGCTCATTCCTCATCTTTTCAAAGCCTGGCTGTTGAATCTCAAGGTTGTCTTCTACTTGATCGACAACTCTAAATACCTTCGTTGCTCTTACCATGCTCAAGGGAATCCTTGACCAAAATCTCCCCCTGATTTCGAAACTATCAACTGCATCAGCCCAATAATCTTCCAAATCAGTTCTATGCTCAAATGTCATCCCTTCGACCCTTTTTATCTTATGGAATCGATCAAAATTCTTTCTTGCTTTGTACTGGTAAAAAGAGTACCAAGCCAGCTCTTTCTCAACTGTGGCAACGGCTTGTGATGACGGGCACATCTCTAGTCCATTTCCAATCGTGAGAGAGGAGGTTCCTGCCTTCTTCTGCTTATCTCTTTGAACTATCATATATCCCTCCAATTGCCTCACAACCTCTAGTAGCAAAACTTGGTTGGTGGTGCAGGAGCACCTAGTCATGCTTCACTCTCCTTTTTAGTATTTTCATGCTCAAGTGTTTGTGAGTCTTGTAATAGGTTTTGAATGTTGTTATAGGTTGTGTTTAGTCATTTCATAAGTGTTTGATCTCATTTTGTGCTTGAGAGATCAAGTTTTGCTTCTTAAAGTTTGAGTTGTCAGTTTTGTGCTCCTAGACCAAATAAGGCTAAAAAGTGGAAAATCACCTTATAGGCTTAGCCATGCTTTGGAAAGCATTGAAACATGTTTAGAAAGTGTTTTTAATCATTCCTAGGTGGTTTTGGAAGGTTGGGTGAGTTAAGTTGCTCAAATTGCTACTTGGAGCAACAAAAGTTGTCATTTTGCTTGTAAAAGTTGTCATTTTGGACACTTTTTGTAAAAAGAAGACAAAAATGCCTTATGTCCGTACAGGACTTGATAACCACCTAAAAATGCTATTTATATGCTTCCCTCTTCTTGGTATAGGGTTGGCTTTTGTGCTTTCTAACAAAAATCAATTGAAAGAGCATCAATTTTATGTCTTTTCTCATGTTTTGCACTCCATTTGTATAGCAGTCCGTACTGAGACTTCTCATTTCCGTACTGTACCTTTTGGACAGTGATTTTATTGTATATTCAATGCTCTTCATGTAATTAGATTGCAGGTTTAGCATTTGGAAGTTGGTTGTACAAAAAAAGTTTCATTTTTGCTCTTTGGCTGCCCTGTCAAGGGTTTTGGCCTCCAAAATGCATCAACTTGTCTAAATCCAGGTTTGGGCTCCCATGGGTGGACTTAGACAAGTTGTTTTGCACATGTACAGTGTAAATATTCAATATTTTGGCCAGGGTTGTGCAAAGGAAGTGCTCTTGAGCATATGCTAGGCAAGTTGGAGATGGATTTGGCTAGCAATGTGAATAAGACCAAACTTGTTTGTGCTCAAAAACCAATTTGAGTGAAGCAAACTTGAGGCAGAAGTCTGCACTAGTTTTCTTGGACTTGTAGATGTATTTGGAGCTCCAAACAATGTTTGTTTTACCTTGAAATTGAGTCAAGTTGTGGCTGGCAACAAGTACCCAGTTTTGGGGAATTTAATGTCTTTTGAATCATAAATGGCTTTATGAACATGTCCATGTTTGAAGACCTCGTGACAAGTGTTAACAAAGTGTTTGGAGATTGTTACATGCTTTGGTGAAGATTATTCATGAAGTTCTAACCTTCAAAGTGCAGGAAAAACAGTGAATTAGCAGTGATAGTGCATATGACAATCATCTTATTGTTTGTATGGCAAATGTTTGCTATAATGTCATGCAAGGCAGAGTTGGAGAAGTGTTCCAAATGATGTGGCAGAGGTTCTACAAGAGTTTGGAGCCTTGGTTTGTGGTGTAGGAGTGACTTCCCTTGTTTCATGAGCAAAACCCTCTCAAAACCCTACTTTCTTGCCTATAATTGTGGACAGTTATTATAGCAACTTCTTAGGAGCTAAAACCATGAAAATCCTTGAGTTTATACCTTGTTGACACCTTCCAAGTCAGGTTCCAAGGTTGTTATGGCCATCGTTGCACCATATAAGCAAATTTCACTCAAATTAGGCCTCCACGGGCTAGTAGCCTTTTTAGCCCTGTTTTACTAAAAAGTGAACCCAGTTGCCTCATTGATGTTAAAACCTTCCAACTCTTGAAGGACAGTTGAAATACACCTAATGGGCCTAATTAAATCAATAATGACAGTCAAGACACCATTTTTGGGGTGTGGACCTATGGTGGAGGATTAGGGCAACATTGAGGAAACAAGCTAGCACAAAGTTGTATAACACACAATGGGGTGGTTGTTTGAAAAGAGGTGTGGGTGTTGAAGTTTGTTATTGCAAACACTAATTGAAAACAAAGAAAAAGCATATCCTTTGGGTCCACTTGATAGATTAAACCAATTTAGACCTATTGAGCAACTTCTCACTCAATCTCCCTATCAGTTGGTAGGGTAAGCTGGGAGCTTATAGGGAGATCCGGAAAACCCTTGAATTCTAATGTAAGTGAACTTCGGGTATTGGATATACCAATATCCGAATCTACTTATGAAGTCCATAGACTCTTGAGAGAGTCTCTGATGTAGTCTGCCTTGCAGCGTCTGTGTGATGTGCATGAGAAATGTATCATTCACCCTCTTGAAATGGAACTTCTCTTCCATGTGAAGCTGGGGATAACAGTCATAGACGGGGAGCTGACTTTCTTTGTTTCCCACTTCCCCTCTGCAAGTGAGGCCTCTATATATGTAGGTTCTAGCCAGGGAATAGAACAAGTACGAACTCATGAAAAAGGTCCTGTTTGCTTCCAGATTCTTCAACTGGCTGTCCAAGTTACCACTTATCATTCCAGCCCAGTCTATCATCTTAACTCCATTCATTATTTCATTTATAAAATGATACATCCAGGGCTCAAATGGAGCGCCTTGAGGATTCCCCATTATCCTGTTTAGCGGGATAATCATATCTCCAATATCTTCTTTGAAGTACGCCCTCACCAAGCTCTTCCTATGTAGTTTGGAGGCACCTTTCCTTGGCTTGTCCAGCCAGGAATGATTGTCGATGGCGTCATACTCCTCCAAATGATCCTCTGATACATGTGATCAGCTTCATCCTTGGTTACGTACACAGCATTATGATATTCTGGAATTCTGAAGGCTTCCTTGATGGCCTCATCGCTGATGTTTGCCAACACTCTTCCATCTAGTGCGACAATATCCCTACTAGCAGGGTTGTAGTGCCTAGCACACTCAGCTACCAACTCAGTGCACTGCATGGTAGGGAGAAAACCGGCAGCATGCACGATGCCACTATTCATCATCTTTCGCGCGGTCGTGGCAGGTACAAGGTTATCCAAACCAAACATCCGCTTCTTGAACTCCTTCAGATTGATATGCCCGAGGTTAGTGTCGCTAACATTCTTCCATTTTGAGGTCATCCTCGACTCAGGAGGAGCATCCTTGTCTACTTGGAACTTCATCGTGCCTAAAATCTACAAATAAACATGAAGCTTAAGTTAGAAATCAGTTCTTGGATTAAAGAAAATCGAGGCTGCAAATGGCTAAGTGCTTGGAGATTTTATTTTTTTTCTTTTACTTCACTTTCATACTTTGCCACAAAAATGGATTTTTCACATGTAAACACTTCAACCTAAGGACATTTATGATTGCAATCCAAAAAAGGCCAAGTTCTATAACTTCAAAACCTCCTTCCATTTAGTCAACAAAATGACTTTTCTCACTATAGATTTGAATAAGTCCACAAAATTACTTCCAACGAATCTGGAAAACTCAGAAAAGTGCAATAAATCTGCATTTTAAATCCAACTTCACCTTCAAATGAATGAGAATGAGGCTGGAAGATAGAAGGAATATTAAGAAAACTTAGAAAAATTAACAACTCTACCTTCTACCAGCTAGTTCCACTCCAAAAATCTGCGGATTCTTTGACAAGAATGAAGCTAATAAATCAGAATTCCTCAAGAAACTCCCCCAAACTGCAAGAGATATCCTTGCAACACCAAGATTTTCCTCCAAATGACCTTCAATCTGCAAAATATTTCTCAATGTTTTCCTTAGCTTGCTCAGAAAGTTCGAACTTCTTGGTGTGAGAATGAAGAAACAAAGAATGTATTTGTAATGAAGTTGGTTTCACAATTAGAAACATGTAAATACCATCCAACTCATGTTTCTAAATTCAATTCCAACCTTGGGAAAGTTTCTAATTCAATTTCGAGTTGTGTTGTCGTCTCTTTGAGTTCAAAAAATCTTATTTCACAACTTTCTAATTTGTTTTCCCTCTTCATATTCGAACTAGGCCTATAGATTGGCATCTTCCAAAAGGTTTCTAATTTGGAACTTAGTCTAAAGATCGCCTCAATCTGCAAATATCTTCTTTCTAATTTTGATTCATAGTTCAAACTCGAGTTTCCATTTTGATTTCCCAGCTCATTAATCTTCGAATATCACCTTTTCAACTTTCTAAATTAGTTAGCAGTTCGAATTCTAGGAAGATTTGATGACATCACTAGCATTGAACTTGTTGTTGACTTTGTTTGACTTCCAAGAGTAGGGTGGAGTTTTGAGACTTCAACTTGATGCTTGGGCGGAGTTTTCATCTTCCAAATTGATGCTTGGGCGGAGTTTAGAGGTGCCTCTACCATCATGTTTAGAGTTTTTGTTTGCCTTAAACTTCTTTCATCCCATCAATAGGGCGGACTTTTGAAGGCTTCCCATTTTATGGCAGACTTTCTCATGCTCACTCTGTTAGGCTCTCACCAAGGCGTACTTTTGAAGCATCCCCAAGGCAGAGTTTTAGATGACCTCTTCAAGGCAGACTTTGAAGACACCTCTTCAAGGTGGACTTTGGAAGGTTGGCCACTTCAAGGAGAGCGGAGTTTTGTACTCACTGGCGGAGTTTTGTGCTCACTCTGTTAGGCTCTCACCAAGGCAAACTTTTGAAGCATCCCCAAGGCGGAGTTTTAGATGACCTCTTCAAGGCGGACTTTGAAGACACCTCTTCAAGGCGAACTTTGGAAGGTTGGCCACTTCAAGGAGGGCGGAATTTTGGGCATCTCTCTTCAAGGCGGACTTTCATAAGACATCAAGGAGAGCAGAGTTTGAAGGCATGACTACCAAGGTGGAGTTTGGAGACACCTCAACCAAGGCGAAGTTTTAGTCTACCTCCTCAAGCATGGCGAACTTTGGTGTTCCATCCAACATGGCGGACTTTGGAGACCACTCTACAACTCCATGGAGGGCGGACTTTGAGGGCATCTCAACCAAGGCGGAGTTTGGAGGCATCTCTCCATGGCAGACTTTCTTCACTTCACCATGGGCGGACTTTGGGCATCTCTCCATAGGGCGGAGTTTTAGTCTATCACCAAGGATGGCGGACTTTGGAAGGCATGACCACCAACATGGCAGACTTTGGGTAGACATCTCCAAGGGCGGACTTTGGAAGGTTGGCCACTTCAAGGAGGGCAGAGTTTTGTGCTCCCTCTTCAAGGCGGACTTTCATGAGACATCAAGGAGGGCGGAGTTTGAAGGCATGACTACCAAGGTGAAGTTTGGAGACACCTCAACCAAGGCAGAGTTTTAGTCTACCTCTTCAAGCATGGCGGACTATGGTGTTCCCTCCAACATCGCGGACTTTTCTTCTATCTCCCTCATAGCTTGGGCGGAGTTTTCATCACCTGCCATAACACTCAACATCATCCATTAGCCAGACTTAGAAAAATATTTGGAAAATTTCAAAATTTTAACCAGATTAACTTGAAATTTGAAATCCATACTCAAGCAAACCATCTGAAGCATCAAGACCCCTAAAATGTAGGAACCTAGCTTTTTAGGTCAAAACTTGGAAATTCTTGATCGCGATCGAAGCAGGTCAGTGGTATCAGTGCAAACCCTAGGTCCCTACTCTGAAAAAGCAAAAAGCAAGCATCCCTAAAAAATAGGGAAAACTTTCTAAAAATAGCCATACCAGGGATTGGGCTAAAAATGCCAAAACGAAACTTCCTAAAAAATAGGAAAAAGCAAAAAAGCAAACTTTTAAAAAAAAGAAAGTTATTCAAGTCCAAATCAATTGCGATCTTCGTCCTTTGGCCTTTCTAGGCACTTTGACGGTATCCGGACTCTGTTATCACTTGGCTTGCAAAAACTAACTTTCAATCTCTAGGACTCGAGTCGTTCAAAACTGAGCAAGGCTTGGCAAAACTGAAGCGAAAGGCCACGGGCACTAACAAAAACCCTAGAAAGCAGGAAAAGAGAGGGTCCCCATTTGCAATGGGGCGATGTGTGAAAAAGGTCACAACACTTTGGTATTAAGTTATGTGCTTTTGTCATTAAGTTAAAAAAGTAAAACTTTAATGTTATACTAACTCAATCCCCCCCTCTTAATACAACCGTGTTCTCAACACTTTTAACATCTGATTTTTATTCATAAATCTGCTCTTTTTCTGCTCTAGATATGCTCTTAACGTGGGAAAGATATTCAATAAATTCTTGTCAAATAAGTCTGCAGCAAACCTTTATTTATACACCCTCAAATGCCTCTATTGGCCCTCTTAGGTAAATATATATTTTTGTTGAATTTATTTTCTTGCCCAATGTGTTTGGCCCAAACAGCAAACATTTTATTAATTTTGTTTTAATTCCTTTGACCACGGAGGTCATCCCTCTTAGGGACCCAAACAGAAAATTAATTTCATTCCCATAAATAAGGGCAGATTTGAAGGGGGTGTGCACACTAGCTTTTGCATCTTATTTAAATTTTTTCTTCATCCTCATTTGCACAAGACATTGGTTGGCCCATGTACATCTTTTTTTTTTCTTGCCAAAAGAAACTTGATTGGAGTGCCATAAATTTGACACACGTTAAAACCTACACGCCACTAATTGGCCCTTTGACATTGTAATGTCCCCACTTTGAAATAGAATTTAAAAATAAATAATAATAAAATTTAAATATTAAAAATTAAATTAAAATATTAAAGAATATAATTAAATATAATTAATCAAAATTTAATTAAGTTAATGAATGGTCAAAAGACAAGGAAGGAAAAAATGTGACTCCCTCAACTATAAGATATAAAAGGGAGAAGAGAACCTTATTTGAGAGGGATAATTTGCAAATGAGAAGTGCACATCTGATTTAAATAAGAAGTGCAGACCTGATTATGAAAGGTTATGTCCCTTTCAAAGGGCAGAAATAATGATGAGTTGCACTCTTTCAAAAGGTGCTAATGGTGAAAGGTTGTGTCTCTTGCCAAACGGCATGCATGATGAAAGGTGTGAACTCTCCCTCACATTGAGAGATATAAAGGAAAGGAATCAAAGCATCCAGCAACATCACCATGGATTGGATCAGATCAGAACTGTTATTAGGTTACAGGCAGTAGCATCTTTGTTCTTGGTGGTATGCATGGGGATGTGCTGAATATGTATGCTTAATATATGAAGCGTGATAATGTTGTTATTAATATAGACTGCAATATTTATGACAGTCATACTTAATTTCATATATATTCATAATACATGAGAAGTTAGTATACTTATAGTACTGAGTTGTTTCCAAGAGAGGCAGTCTAAATCCAGCCAATAGGATGATACCCAAGATTGGGTAGGGATCAGCGTCCCGTAAACCTTGAGGGTATAGTCCCACGATAGGGTAAGGGCTTGGATCTGTAAACTTTGAGGGAACCTATTGAGTTTGGTATCTAAGTGCTTGGCAACATAGTCATCTCCTCCTTCCTTAAAACTGGAGTAGTAAAAAGAATTGAACTTTGCATCAAGAATTATGGATGATACAATTAATTATATAATAATAGAATTAATTGCCTAGTATGGTGGATTGACAATTTAATAATGAATAATTGATAAATTATTTAAAACTATGGAATATCACAGATTTGATATATGTTAAGGAAAGAGCTAAAAATAGAGTTGTCTCCTAATCAATTTAGTTTAAGTCGTAAATATATTTAAATTAACAGGCCTAAACTTAGTAGGGGGACATTACAGACATCAATGACAATTATAATCCAACAATTTGGCAAACAATCAAGGTGTTGGGCAGAAGGATAGAGATGAGTACTATGATGTGAAGTGGATGGAGGTTTTCCCTCATCCATTCTTGAAATTAATTCAGGAAGACATTAAGGAACATCTGTCGGATAATGGAACAGATCAGCATTCATGTTGACTTGCTTCCGCATTGAGATAGTGGCATTTCTTGGTGGTTATCTCTTTCATTTTTGGCCAACTAATGTTGGGTTTAACTGTTATGACCCTAGGGTTTTTAATTATTTACTCTAATCAGATCTGTCATGTTAAATTGAAAACTCAGGTCTGCAAACTATATTGTCAGTGGCATAATAGCACAATTAATTGGCACTTCTTGGTAGTTATCTCTTTCTTTTTTGGCCAACTAATGTTGGGTTTAACTGTTATGACCTTAGGGTTTTTTACCATTTACTCTAATCAGAACTGTCAACTTAAATTCAGAACTCGGGTCTGCAAACTATATTGTCAGTGGCATAATAGCACAATTAATTGGCACTTCACTTTGTGTGTGTGTGTGTGCGTTGACAGACATACATTGATTTGGGTGTATCCCCTAACCTGATCTAGGGTGAGTCCCTAATGATTCTGAGTACAGAGGGTGCTGAAACCCAATAGGATCTAAGTTAGCCTCACACTTTGTCCTACAATAAGGAGTTAAGGCGCGAAACCCTCAACTTTCACTGTTCAGATTATCTCCTTGTATAGGAATTTCACTACATACTTCCTCATGTCTCGGTGGTGTCTCATTTGATTCACCTTCAGATTTGCACTCAGATCTGGAAATTCTTACGCATGCCTGGTTTATTCATGCAAGCACTTCAGCTTGGACTGTTTGTCGGGGTCTGGCAACTTATTGCCCATCAAGGGCCTTACTTGGATCTTGTTCAGACTGCGGCCCAAGGATCCAATCTCTGTACAAAAATCTGGATGAAGTTACCTTCAATGTGCTAAGTGCAGAAGTATAAGGTATTTCCCACTTAATACTGCTGAATAAATCACACTTGCAGGTAGCTAAGGGATTTGGAATCTTTTGAGCAACGCCTAGGTTTAAGTTTTCTTGCCTTCTCCTTTGCCATCACAGACATAGAATAAACAATTTCAAATAAGCTCAATTCAATTCTCTCGATAGAAATTGCTCCAAGGACCAGTGAGGTTTGCGCCCCACCTGTCCAGCTCATTTGAGGGTTTTGTCCCAAGCACAGGTAATAAAAAAATTGCTATGACTGGAAATAAAAATCAGATGCCTCCTATAGTAGAAATTTCATTCTTTTATACCTGTTCAAAAATCAAATGTACAGCAAGTCGGCCACCAAAAAGATTGGTGCCCCAAGGAGAATTCAAAAATCAGGACGGACAAGGAGTATAACAAACCAGATCAGTCAACCAATATTATTATTTTATTAAAATAGTTAATATTAGTATTATAATATAAATTATATTATTATTAACAATAGTGTTTTAAAATGGGTAGTTTCTAGGGTTTGAGAGTGTAGCCAGACTGTCGCAACAGATAAGTTTTGTGTCCTTTTTGCATGGCAATGTACAGGTTGTTTAGGGTTTCTGTTGAAGTTATAGCTGCAATAGAGATTCAAGATGCAAAGTCCCTTATTTATCTCGTGGCTTCAGTTATCTTTTTCTATCTTGAATCGTTTCATTGGCTTCCGTTTTTCCTTTCGATATTCTTCTTTTATGATCGCTTTGGTGGCTCTCGGTGAAGATGTCTATCTAAGTGGCTGTCGATGAAGATGTCTTTGGCTGTCGGTGACTTTTCCTCTTCCATCGTGGAGTCTCTTCACTTGCTATTTGATTCTTTATATCCATCGCTCTTCCATTTCCGTGGGTCTTCTTCTTCGGCAGATTGATAGTCATATTGCTGGCTTCCAATTTTGTCTCGTAGCAAGTTGAGAATAATGTGTATGGAGTCTGTCAGATCAGTAATATTTTATGTTTTCTGTGTTCAGAGTTTTCAGACTTATGAAGGTTTATAGAATGTATATGTGATGTATCATTTGGCTTCATTGTCATGATTGATTTGTAGAGAATCAAACTTATCTTATCTTATTGTGATTGATAGTAATCTGAAACTATCATCAGTTGTATTCATTTTCAGAGATATAATAAAGTTCATTTTTGAGTGGGCTGGGTTTTTCACCCTCAAGTGGAGGGTTTTCCCAGGATAAGTTCTTGTGTTTGTGTTGTTCATTAGTTTAGTTTTCTGCTATCTATTTATTCTGGTTCAAATTTAACAGTTTCATGGCAGTTGGTGGCTTTGGGGGGTGGGGTACTGATCTTTTTGAATCTCAGACCAGTCAATTTTGGATGGCAGTTTAAACTTTGTAATTTCCTTATTTTAATATTAATAAAATATATTATTATTACCGATCAAAAAAACACCAATATCTTAAAACACTTCTACAAAATGTTGTTGGTCCGCACTAGGAAGTAAGGGACGTGACATTAAGAGTTGTGTCTTTGGCCTTGTTGGTTTTGCTCTTGTTTGGTTTGGCTTCTGTTGCTCTCGAGATAGTTGATGGCATTCTTGCAGCTCCAAGCTCTGGGGGCTTGTCTCGGTTGCTCTCATTTGCTGTCATTTCATGCTAGTGCATGATGCTTCAGTGGCAATTTCTTTCTTAGTTGTGCATCATTTGGATGTGCTGCTGGACCTTATATTTGACATTCCTCGATGACAGAATTTTCTTGGGAAGAGCTGGTCCATGCTCTTCTGTCTCATTCGATGTGGAAACTGTGGGTGTGTCCTCTGTTGATTAGGATTGGTGGATTTGTGTCTTCTCTTTTTGGTGTGGTATTGGCCTGTGTTATTTGCCCTCTGTTTGTCAGTCTTTATTATATGGGTATGATAGCTGTTGCATTTTAGAAGGATTGTTCTTGATATAGTCTGGTCTCGATTATGTCTCATTAACAGTATCATTCTATATGTTCCTCTGGACTGTGGATGAAAGCCCTGATTTTGCATTGGTTCCTGGACCTTAAAACCAATTTCTATCATCAAAAAAAACAATGTAGTTTGCAAACTCAGACTTGAAGAGTACTCAGCAAACCAAAATAATCCGACTTGGTCAAAACTCAGCAATTTAAAAAACACATAAATTGCCCAAAAACTTAGTGAATTCTGTCAAAATATTGCCAAAAAAACCCAACGAGTTAATGTGAGAAATGCTCAGAATGATGGCGTTTCGTGGAGCTCTGGTGCGAGCTAGGGCCTGCGTGCCCTAGCTTGCTTTGCCTGTATTCTGCGCGCGCCGGTGGCTTTTTTCTGCTCGCAGGGGGGGTTTTCTGTGTTCGCAGGGGTCTGGAGGGGGTTGGACAGGGGTTTGATCTCCTCTTTTCTGCGGCTGGGCGTTTTTCTGGCTGCCGTCTGGTGCGAGGGTCTCTTAGACGGGGGGCTCGAGGTCGTTTGGGCATTTGGGCCGACTGCCTTGCCTCTTTCCTTATTTTGTTTGGTGCTTGGGCTCGTTTTTCCATGGAGAATCAGGGCCTTGCTTCTTCCCTAGATTTGGAGATGGTAGATCCATCCTCTTTGATGCATGCCAGTAACAAGGATCGGACTGAGTTTCCCCCTTCTGGGGAGGGTACCTCCTCGTCAAAAGGGTCTTTTCGAATTAAAAAAGTTAATGGATGTTTGGAGAGATCGGAAGATAGACCAGTTTTGGTTATTCAACCTGAGCAGGTTTTAGAAGATGTTGATTACTGGGGCAAGCATGCTCTTATATGCAAATTTTTGGGCCTTCGTCTCTCTCTTCCTGTGTTGGAGTCCTGGGCACGTCGGGTTTGGAACCCTGAAGGAGATATGGAGATTCTTTTAGCGGCTAATAACTATTTCTTGGTTATTTTTTCAAGCATAGCAGACAGGAATAGGGCTTTCGAGGGTGGCCCTTATTTCTTTAACCAAGTTGGGCTCTTTATCAAGCCTTGGCATATGGGCTTCAACTCTGCGGAAGAGATCCCGTCGCGGGTGCCTGTGTGGGTTCGTTTGCTGAGGCTTCCGTTGGAATTCTGGAGGGAAGATATCCTCCACTCAATCTCTCTACTTCTTGGGCAACCTGTTGGATCGGCTTCACAGACTCAAGATCGTAAGGTAATTTCCTTTGCTCGCATTTGTGTTGAAGTTGATTTGAATAATCCATTACCAGACTCTATGGAAATTTGCATGGGTTCTTCCTCCTGGATTCAGCAGCTAGATTACGAAACCCTCCCATTCAGATGCAGAATTTGCCATGAATATGGCCATCTTCATCGCAGATGCCCCAGATTGAATTCTTCCCCCTTGCCTGCCTCTGAACCTCCTAGGTTGAACAAGGGGAAAGCTCCAGTGTCTGATGGGGCTGTTGATAAGGAGGGATTTACCCCGGTTAAATCCCGTAATAAAGGCAAAGGCAAGAAGAGACCTTGGATGGATAGACAGAATGATGACACATTTAACAGGTTTGAGGTTCTGGATAGCGTAGTCCAAGAAGATTGTATTCCAACTGAGCTTTCTTCTGGGGTTAAGGGTCAAGTAGAGAATCAAGAGGTGGTTGCAAGGAAGGAGGAGCCGATTCTATCGTCAGGGGTTCAACAGGTTTGTCAACCGGCTTTGGACTTGCCCTCTCAAGTTCAGAATATTGGTGGCCTCCAGGAGTCACAGATTACGGTGGGTAATGCTAGTTTGGCTCCTTGTCCGGAAGTTTTGAAGGCATCCGCGGATCCTGTGAAGGGTGCTAAGGCTCCTCCTGCCTTAGGCTTGCATCAAAAATCTTTTAAAAAGGGGCCTCTAGATAAACAGTCAAGGAGTGGAAGGAAGACTGATCAAGAGAAGGTCAAGATTATGGGGGATACTTTGGTTGAGTCTGGGTCTGTGAAACCCATTGATTCCCACTTCTCCCACCCCCCTAAATGTTAGTTGTATCTTGGAATGTAAGGGGGTTGAACAGCATCCCCAGACAAAAGGTTGTTCGCAGATTAATCGAGTCTCAGGCTCCGGATGTGGTATTCATTCAGGAAACCAAGCTTACAGTGGATGGTTTGAATAATTGTGCTCTGCGTATCTGGCCCCAAGGCTACTGGCAGGGGGTGGGGGCGTTGGGCAGTTCTGGGGGGGTGGCTTGCTTTTGGAACCCGAGGAAAGTCTCCCCCTTATGGTGGGTCTCTAGTCGGTCTTCTATCTCTATGGTTGCCTCCATTTTCGAAACTGGCGAAAGATGTCTTTTCTCCAATATTTATGCTCCTACTGATCTTCCAGGTAAGACACACCTTTGGGATCATATCAATTTTGTCCGTTCTCTGGACCCGTTTCTCCCATGGATTTTGGCTGGTGACTTTAATGCTGTTATTAGTATGGATGAAAAACGAGGAGGGTTAGCCAGGCTGGATCCTTCCTCTCTTTTGCTCAGAGATAATATTGGTCTCCTTAACCTTGTTGACGTGAAGCCAATCAATGGAGTTTTTACTTGGAATAATAGGCGGTGTGGTGATGAGGCTATCTCAGAACGGCTTGATAGATTTCTGGTTTCCTATTATTGGATGAGCAGCAGGTGGACTACCAGTTCTGATATCCTGGATTGGAGGGGATCTGATCACTGGCCTATCAAACTTTGTGTCTCCTCTTATGGGGTCACCAAAAATCCGTCCTTCAAATTTCAATTGATGTGGTTGCGGGATCACTCTCTTCGGGATCTGGTGCTGGATTGGTGGTACGAAGGGCTTCCTGCCCATGGGAGGGCCATGTACACTTTTAGCAAACGGCTCCAACATGTGAAGTATAGGCTTAAGAGGTGGAATAAACAATGTTTTGGGAATCTGCATGCTCAGAAACTTGCTGCTCAGTCCAAGCTGGATAGTGTCACTCGTCAGATTCGAGACCATGGGCTGTCCTCTGACCTTTTGAATGCTGAGTCCTTGGCCCTTAAGGGCTTAGAAGAGTGGGAGCTTCGGGAGGAGATTTTCTGGAAGCAAAAATCTCGTATTGATTGGCTTCAGGAGGGGGACAGGAACACGTCTTTCTTCCATAATTCGGTTAAGGCCCGTAGGCAGGGGAGCTCCTTTTCCACGCTTGTCTCGAGTGATGGGACCCAACTCTCATCCTGTGGTGAAATTTCGAGGGAAGCTGTCAACTATTTTTCTAATCTTTTTACTAGGGAGGATATTGCTGCTAGATCCGAGGAGAGGGCTATCTTGGATTCTATTCCTTGCTTGGTCTCAGAGGAGATGAATGGGGCTCTTTTGGGTCCAATCCTGCTGCTTGAATTGGAGAAGGTTGTGTTTAGTATGAAAAAAGGCAAAGCTCCTGGCCCAGATGGGTTTCCGATTGAGTTCTTCCAGGAATTTTGGGAAATAATAAAGTTTGATCTCCTTGAGGTGGTTCAGGAATCCCTTAGGAACAAACAAATGCTTAAGTCTCTGAATTCTACTTTTCTGGCTCTCATACCTAAGAAGGAGGGGGCTAATCGGATGGATCAATTCAGGCCTATTGCATTATGCAATGTTGTCTACAAGATCATCACCAAATTGATTGCTGAGAGACTCAAACCTCTCCTTGGTGCTTTGATTTCTGCTAAGCAGGGAGGCTTTGTGGAAGGGAGACAAATCTTGGATGGTGTCGTGATTGCTATGGAGGTTATTCACTCTATGGCTTCCTCTAAGGAGAGGGCGATGTTCATTAAGCTTGACATGGCTAAAGCTTATGATCAGGTGAGCTGGGAGTTCCTTCAGAATATCCTCTTGGCCTTTGGCTTTAAAGAGGAATGGGTGAGTTGGGTTCTCAGTTGTGTTACCTCATCCTCCTTCTCCATTCTCATTAATGGGGAATCTTCAAATTGGTTTAGTGCTTCTCGGGGACTCCAGCAAGGGGACCCTCTTTCCCCTTATCTTTTCATTATCATGGCGGAAGGTCTTGGTAGATTTATTAAATCTCAGGTGCGGCAGGGTCGTATTCACGGCTGGAGCTGGAACAATGATCTCCCTCCCTGTTCTCACCTTCAATTTGTGGATGATACTGCATTGATGGGCTTGGCTAGAATTAGTGAGGCAGTGAATTTCAGGAGAACTTTAGACATCTACTTGAAAGCTTTTGGTCAGAGTATTAATGATGATAAATCTTCCATTTATTTCTTTAATACTCCTCGTCTCATTCAGTACAGGATTGCCAGGATTCTTAGATTCCAAATTGGATCTCTTCCCCTGATGTACCTAGGGATTCCTTTGGCTTTGGGACCCCAGCGGAGAGATTTTTGGCAGGGGATTTTGGATAAGTTCCAGAGTAAGGTTAGTCATTGGACTTACAGATGGCTCTCTTCTGCTGGTAGAGTGCTTCTCCTTAAAACTGTGGTGCAGGCTCTCCCTATTTATAGGTGTTGTGTGCAGATTCCTCCTGCCTCCTTTATGAGGGAGTTTGATGCTCTTTCCCGGCAATTCCTTTGGTCGGGAAACCTTCTTTCTTCGAAGTGGAGTTTAGTCAAGTGGGAGTCTATCTGTAGGCCGAAGCATGCTGGGGGCCTTGGCCTTAGGTCTGTGGCTCTTATGGTTTCGGCTTTGGCGGCTAAGTTGTACTGGAGATGGTGCAACAACCAGGATCAGGAGTGGGCCAAGATTCTTTATTTCAAGTATGTTCCTGGGGTTGAGAGTCAGGAAGTGCCACGGATTGCTCTGTTGGGCAAAGGTTCTTGCATATGGGATATTCTTAAGAAGGGAGCTTAGCTTGTTAGGAATGGTCTCTTCTGGATCTGTAATAATGGATCTAATGCTCTTTTTTGGTTGGATTCTTGGGATGGTCACCCTCCCATCCTATCTAGTTTCCCTCAGCTTCTGCCTCTTTGCCAGATGTTCTCTGATGCTAGGTGGATTAAGGTGGAGCATTTTAAAACTGTTAAGCGTATTGGGCATCTGGAGGTGTCTTGCTGGAAGGATCCGCAAGAGTGGCCTGTGGGCGGTTCTGAGGAGGATCGGACAGCTTTGTGTAAGGTCTTGGAGGGCAGGCTTTGCAGCTCTCTGAAGGAGAGGGACAAATTGGCTTGGAGTCCTAGCCCAAAAGGTAATTATACTGTTGCTCAAGGCTATGCTATGCTTGATAGGAATTTACATGGTCCTGCTGAGGTGCCTTGGTGGAGAAAGGTCTGGAACAACTTTTCTTGGCCCAAGTGTAACTTCTTTTTATGGTTGGTTGCCCAGAGGAAATGTCTCACTTGGGAGAACCTTCGTAAAAGGGGGTTTCAGGGACCTTCCATTTGTGTTCTTTGTTTGAGCAGTGAAGAATGTTCTTCCCACTTGTTCTTCCACTGCCCCTACTCTCGTGAGATTTGGCATAGATGGTGGGAGGCTTGGCATCATGGTTGCATTCATGCTTCCTCTCTTATTGAGTTTTGGGAGAGTCTGGGCAGGCCTCCTGCGAAGACTCCTTTTCTTCAGGTGGCCTGGTTCATTGGGCCTAGTTTCATTCTTTGGAACCTTTGGCTGGAAAGGAACCGTAGAGTTTTTTGTGATTCCAGATTAGATAGTGGTCAACTGTGGACGAAGATTATCAGTAGGCTTCAGGAGACTATTCATGCTAAATGTGATATGTCCGTAAGTATTGATCCTGGGGATGTTGCAGTTGTGCGAGATCTGAGCTTGGGTGTTAATAGTAGGGGTTGCTCTGCTAGTATTATGCCCCGTCATGTCAAGAAACGGGTCTGTCGTGATGGGAGATGGGCACCTCCACCTGATGGGGTCCTGAAGATTAATACGGATGGATCTTCTCGGGGGAATCCTGGGCATGCTGGTATTGGGGGTATTGGTAGAAGTAAAGATGGTGATGTTGTTTTTTGCTTCTCTGTCTACAAAGGGCTTTACTCTAATAACCTGATGGAGGCCCTGGCTATTAAGATTGTTGTTGAGCGAGGTTGCTCTCTTGGCTGGAGGAGGATTATCTGTGAGTCTGACTCTCAGATTGTTGTGGATATGTTGAACAACCAGAGGTTGGATGGTGTTAGTTGGCATTTAGCTTTGATGGTCAGACAGATTTTAAGTGTATGTAGCTCCTTGGAATCTGTCTCTTTCTGTCACATCCCTAGAGAATGGAATACCGTGGCTGACTGCTTGGCGAAGTGGGCCTCGGAGAAAGGGGATGGTTGGGATATCAATGGTAGGGGTGAGTTACCTTCTGATTATCGAGGGATTTTGGAGAGAGCTTTATTGGAAGACAGGACTATGTAGTGTTGTTGTTTGGTTTGTTGGTTGTTCTCCTTTTTACTGAGCCTTTGGCTTCTGCCTTCTATCTCGATTTGGATTGAATAAATTTTTTCCCCTTCTTTTTTTTTTTAAAAAAAAAAATGTGAGAAATGCTCACGGGAAAAATGTCAGTGAGCAAAATTATTTCTTCTTTCATGTTTTTTCACTAGTTTTTCAAGATGATACTCTTAAACTTCTTTGCCCAGTCTTTGTTTTTTCATATTGTTCAACCTTATGTTCCGCCAACTTAAGTACGAGAAATTTAAGTTGTTTGTTGGAATTATTGAAACTATTATGAATCTTAGTCTAAACAAATGGTTCATATTTCAACAAAAACATATTTCCCAATAAAACATCAAAATCTATAGAGTCGCATTCTATGAAGTCTATCACAAAAAAAATCACCTTGAATTAAAATATGAACATCCTGGGCATACCTGCCGTACTTCAAATATTCTCTTATAATTGAATGAATTCTGGGCTGTTTTTGCCTTTCTTTCCAGTATTTTGATGGTATTGCCTTGGTCTTGGCAAATGATCCCGATGAACTAGATTTGGTCTACAAATGCATCCATACTATGAGATTTAAAATCACTGAAATCAAAGATTATCCTGAGATATAAAAAATTTAGTACAAAGTAGTTGATACAGATTCAAGCAATATTCTAGGATTCTCAGGTTGCTAATCAGCATCAAACAACATGCTCTATATTGCTCAATCTTTTGCCCACATCATTTAATATTTTCTTTTGATCTAAAGCCAATCTCCTTATATATTCAATTTCCTTTGCGATAGAATCAAGTTTAGCAAGACTTAGAACTGAAGATATTACCTTTGTTTTCTTTTTTGCTTTTGTCTTTCTTCTTGGCTTTGTATAGAATCACTTTCATTCTTTGTGTCATCATCCATAGTTTTATTTGCTCTTTCTTTTTCTGTTTTCTCCACATTGAATCTTTGTAACCATGGTTTGTCTAAGAACTTTTCTTATGTCGTTTGAGTTCTTTCTGAAAGTGACCTCTTTGTGCTTTTACTTCTCTTATTTCTTTCTGCGGCCTTTTCCCTACTTTTCTCATTTCATCTCTAGTTAAAGCATTTTTACATCTTTATTTTCAATCATGTTCTGATTTTTTCTTTTAATACATCCTACATGAAGTCATGAACATCATCTTCTTCTTCTTCTGAAGATTTTGATCTTTTCTTTAGCATTATTTCATGAGCTAATCTATCTCTGATCATGTTGTACTTCTCTGATGAAATTTCAATTGTTGATCAGGATTTTGAAATCTTGTTCTAAAGGTATAACATCCCACCATGCCTGTGCTTCAGAGTATTAATAAAAAGCTTTAGCAAGAAAATTATGGTTCTTGCTACGACAATCAGTAGCATAGTGAGGACCATTGCAGATATAGCAACAAACATGAAAAAAGATTTTTCTAGGGGTCTGGTGTTTTCAAAGTACATATGGAGGAGAATTAAAACCAGGCCTTTTGAAGTGTTGTCTGTTAATGAGCATGGCCTTATATTTATGGGAGCAGTTATGTTATCCTAAAATACCATACCATTTTTTTATTTGGACTTTTTTATGATGATTTTTAGGATGCAATTGATGAATTGGGCGAGATGGTTTAGGGGAAGATTTACTAGAACAATAAGTGTTACTAGTGTAGACACCTAAAACTTGCACAATGAATCAAGTGAATTTTATTCATTTAATTTTCCCTAATTCTTCCAATTAATTAAATTAAGATTTAATTAATATCCCTATTCTTCTAATTAGCCTATTAATCAAATTAAAGTTTTGATTAATATTCTCCTTCTTTTATCTAAACCATTTAATTAAATACCCCCCTCTCTAGCTATTTTAATTAAATTCACATTTAATTAAAAATCTCCATTTATCCCCTTTCTCATTTTAATTAAATCCACATTTAATTAAAACCCCCTTTGCAAATAAATAAATCAAAATTTATACCCCCACTTGCAAAATTCAAATTCACATTTAAATAAATCTCTATTTATTTAAATCTATCAAATGCAAGTTGCAACCAAAAATTGAAATAAATCAATTTTATTTTAATTAAATCCTATTTTCCCTCAGCCACTTGCAAAATCCTACATCTCCCACTTGCCTTCTAATTTTACTTCTAGAAACCTCTTAATCCCATCCTAATCATGTCTAATCTCTTAATCATGTCCTTTCCCTAAATTTGAGAAGGTCACTTCTCAAATTTGGAAGAAAGTCTTCTAAATGCAATAAAGACTTTATTTCTTCAACAAGTTAACTTGTTGAGTTCCCCAAATTTGGAAGGACTCTTACAAATTTGTCCCCAAAGTCTTCCTAACCATTAATGGTTAACTCAATCTTCCCACATGGTTAGAGACTTTCTCTCTAACTTAACCTTCATCTAACTCAACGGTCTCATCAAGCACTCATGGCTTTGACCCTAGTTATCCTATTACCCCTTGCACAAGAGTTTACCCTTTGGGTAAAGGCTTTATCCATTGGTTATCTGCTAACCTAACCTTAACCTTACCTCCTAAGGTAACCACCATGTCTCCTTAGGCATGTAATGCCTCTTACATCTCCTCTCAAGCCCTCTCAAGGTGACATTTGTCAACTGGGAATTGGATTGAATTCCTCACATGGATTGATAACTATCAATCCTAGCCCTTGTTGAGATTATTCAATCTCAACACTCCATTGCCCTATTTTCCCTATAAATAGAGCCCATTCCTTCCTCAAATATAAAGTCTTTTGTGCATCTAAATTATAGTCATTTTGCAGGTTAAGGAGCTCTCTTTGTCATCTTCAAGCATCAAACATCAAGCATCCAAGCATTAGCATCATAGCATTTTAGCTTTATTTTAGCATGCTTTAGGACATCATCTAGCTTAATTGCATATCTTTTCATAGCATCTTGTCTTCATCTAGCTTAACTATATTATTTAATCTTCAATTTGGAATTAGCCTAGTTTCATCTTCATCATCTTGAGCATTTAGTCTTGCATCTCATCCTAATCCATTATCTTAGCTTTCACTAGGATCTTAGTTGCATCCATTTTGATCCTAGAATCATTTAAATCTCGTTCTCTAGGTTGTCATCCAAGAGATCAAGTGCTCTTCCAAATGAGGGCCGCCTTGAATCTTGAGGATCTTTGGAGATAGAGGAACATGGAACGATTTTAAAGAGTTTTGATTCATTAACTTGCTTTGTTTTGATTTCTAACCTCTAATGCAATGTTTCATGTGTGTGTTTGAATTGTTTTCTCCTCTTGCAGGCTGATACAACATTTCCAGCATACAACTAGAACAACCCTAATTGGTATGAACTGGAGGGAATTTCCGATAACCACAAAGATTGCATGAAAAATTGTAAGAATCTATATCACTTACATAAGTTCTTGAAGAATCTATTCTTCAACTTTTTATGGACAATTCCTTTGAGCTCAAAAATAGTGTAGTTAGTAATTTTTCTGTCCTCGTGGCTTTTGATGAAATCTTCTACCCATTCTCCTAGTTTAAAAGGTAAAGACATTACAATGTCTTTTCAAAGTGAGTCATCACCAAATCTGTAAGCATATTTTACATACCTCAAAGAGTATTTCATTAAACTTAGCAAGATTGCAATATTTCATGGTATACAGAATAGCTCTCACTTCTCTGGCTTTATCTTCTTATCTATGCAAAATTGTAAGATCCTTTTTTATTTCAATTGAAAAATACTAAGTTTGGAAATTTCAAACCTTCCTAATGTATCTTCATTTATGCGTTCATCTGATCTGTAGGACCTCCATCTGTAAGTCTCATCAATCTCTTAGTTCACCAGCGAAAATATTATTGTAAAAAAAAAAAAATTTGCTGATTAGACCATGTATGCCTACAATCAAAGTTGTTATATTGACTATCAAACCATGTCATAATCATCTCATATAGCTCAGCAATCTTCTCAATGTTGATCAAATAAACATTTGTTGTTGCAAATATAAATTGATCTGGTCCTGGGATTTCATCTACAACATCTTCTGCACTTATGTCCATGCTTTCTCCAAATTCCATTTTTATCAGGAATTTCCCAATTTTCAGGATTGCAAATACTCAAAACAATTCAAATTGAAATATACAAACAGATAAATATAATTACAACTACCTTTTGTCTGGTGGATTGAAGGGGGGAAGATAAAGAATTAACAGCATCAATATGCTCTAGGTTTTCATATAATTAATAATTTAATAGTAATAGTAAATGAAGTACCTATTTCCAATGCAAAAAGATAAGACAATTAACACCATAGGAAAGAGCTTTCAAGACACAATTTTATTGTATATGTATCAATGTACTCTTTTCCAAGCAATTAATAAAAAATATTGTCTGTTTCAAATTGGAGAAGATAAAGGACTAAAGGCATAGGGGAGGAGTTTTGAAGGAACGATTTATTGTAAGTAGCATCAATTTGCTCAAGTTTCCAAGTGATTAATAGTAAATAAAGTACCTATTTTCAATAGGGGAAGATCAAAGTATTAATAGCATATGGGATAAGCTTTAAAGCTACAATATGTACTTTAAGTTTCCAATCAATTAAAATTTAAGAACTCTCAGATTTTAGATGTTTTATTTTCACATGCACATGATCGGATGAGAGCTATCTGGAAATTCTTACGTTATAGGGGAGAAATTTGAAGGCACAATTTCAACATATAGCATCAATGTACTGTAGGTTTTCCGGAGAACACTAGTAACTATGGTGTCTATTGTGTTATATGGATGGAGATTTGAATATGCAATTTTTATTCTAAACAGCAATAATGTACTCTAGGCTTCAAAGTGATTAATAGTGCATACGATGTCTATTGAGCTTTAGGGGAGGAGATTCTAAAGGTATGATTTCATCATAAATAGTATCATGTACTCTAGCTTTTCAAGCAATTAGTGGTACATACAGTTTCTATTGCATTATAGGAAAGGAGCTTTGAATACACAATTTTATTCTAATTCGAGCGATTAATACCAATAGTGCATACAGTATCTACTGCATAATAAGTGAAGAAATTTAAACCTGTACTTTTATTCTAAATACTTCAATGTACCGTAGGTTATCAGGCAGTTGACAGTAAGTACAGTCTCCATTTCCAATAAATATCAATTCTGAAGAGAAATTCTATGATTTCACTTAAAAGCCATCGATCACATACTTAAATCTAATTTAACAAAATTCTAAACAACAAAAATTTGCAAATACCTCAAACATCTAGAATCAAAATATAAAAGCAAATAAATATAAATGTATATACCTTTTCTCGGGTATATTAAAGAGGAAAAGTTAAAGCATTCAGAGATTTTAGGTGAGTTTAATTGCATTCACTATTGGAAAAGGTGTGATATACGCCTTGCATGATAAGATTGTAATGTTGTTGTAAGTTGTGGTGATCATTAAATGGGAAGCCACACTTAGTTTATCCTGTGTGATGTTATATGTAACATGGGAATTGCAAATATTTCAGGGGTCACATAGGAGCAAGAAAAAAAGGTCCCCAGAACGTGAAAGTTGCACTTGGGTACTTGTGTTGGATAGGGCAAAGAGCGCCACATAAGGAAGCCTTGGAATGTGGAGAAACACTTGGGGTATGTGAAGAGTCACAAATGGGCGCCACAATGGGATATAATTTGTGGTTCACAGTTCTGGGGAAAAAGTGTTGGTTTCTCGTTTCCCTCTTGCCAATTATAGGGTGATTGGGTTAGTGGTTTTATATATAATTTTGATAATTAGGAAATGCTGCCAGAATGGTAGCAGAATTGATAGAAGACACTACTTTGGCACATACTGAATTCTTACTGTATTGTAGTCACTTATTTGTTGATAATGAAGTGAATGATGCTGGTTTTTAGCTGCAAGTTTTAATCGAAAGGGTTTCCCAGGGCATATATGGTGTAATAAGTCAATGCTTTGTCACACTAATTATCTGTTGCTAATTTATTTCAGATATCATAACCATTAAGCATTGATCCTCCATTAAGATTATCCGTATATTACGAAGAATCACATAAGAGTTACTTCAAAACTCCTTCATTATCGGGAATGAGTTTTCAAGACACAAGTTCGTTGCAAAAAGCAACAATGTACTCTATATTTTCAGGCGACTAATACTAAATATGATGTCTCTCCGGTAATAATTATCTCTGTACAGCAAGGGTTTCGAATTGTTTTGTTGAAGACAAAATTAGCTCTGTGGAGTATTTCTAGGGCTTTATATTGTCTTGTTCCAATAAAAATTAGCAATATAGAATCCTAGGGTTTCATATAGTGTATGTGATATATTTTCTTACAATTTTTTTCCAATTATAATAACTTCTCTGTATGTGATATATTTTCTTACAATTTTTTTCCAATTATGATAACTTCTCTGTATGTGATATATTTTCTTACAATTTTTTTCCAATTATGATAACTTCTCTGTAATTCTAGGGTTCACCAAAAATCTAGGTGTTACCAGTGAAAGTGTGAACTGAAATCTGCGCTTATAAATTCTACACAACAAATGTCAAATATTAAAAACTTATGCAATCGAAATATATAAGCAATTAAACATAAACATAAACATAAATTTGAATACCTTTTGTCTGGTGGATGGAAGGGGAGAGGATATAGAATTAATTGCATAGGGAAGTAGCTTTGATAAAACTGTTTCCAGTTTGTTGTCGTCTGTTAGCGCTAATCTTGTCAACATGCGATCTAGCATGGCTTCTCTTTCTTTCTCCGCTACATCCGCCATTATCTCTTTCAGATTATTTTTCCTACTTTGCATATACCAGATTTTTAGGGACAACTTCTCTCTGGTTTTGTTGTGTGGCTTTATGATGTTTCGGACATTGTTCTCATAGATTTATGGAGCACCCGGATCGGTTTGTTTAAGAAGGGGAACACTTTTATAGAGCACGTGGACTTTTCTTTCCTGACCTTCGTTTTTCTTTTTGAAGATCACTCCGAGGAATAATTTCACGGCTGACCTCAAGAGGGAACTAGAGGAGGAATTAGACACAAGGAAGAGTACGGATGAAACAAAATAACAAGTAGGTTGTTCTAATAACTACAAAATAACAAGGTTGTTCCAATAATTAAGAGGAAACAAAAAAGTACATGCAAGGAAAATTCGAAGCAAGCATGTGGATGTGGACAGGACAATTTGGGAGGAAACAAGCATGCTGGGGGAAGAGCACCAGTAGTCATCATAGCTAATTTCGCGCACCCACAGATCTTAAACGGTACATTGGATTTTGACGAATTTTTTTTAGTTGTCTTCGTATAAGACTTAACTGCTTATAGTTATTGTTTTGGCTTCTGGGTAGTAACAATGCACAGATCATTTATGCACACAAAGGTCAAAAAGTACACATTTCAAAGTGTCGCCTGATACCTAATTAAAGATGTTCCAGTCACCGTCCACTCAAAATCACTAGTACTTGTGGACAAATGTCCCACTAGTTTTGTACAAATGGACCAATTATGAACAAACCTCTGCTACACATCCCATGAATCACGCAGTTGACATAAATGTCGACCTGTTACCATCTACCACGCCAACAGACACTTCACCAACACACCACGTCGACTTGTGCATGCATGTTTGCCACTTTTAACTCCACGTGGCCACTTTGTCGGCATCCACCTTTGCTAGGTCATCAGTGTCGATCTGGATAGGATCACCGACCAACCTCAGAACCGGGTGCATCTACCAGTTCACAAACCCTGTCGGTTATACCCTAATCGGTCTGTCATCGACCCTGCACCTTTCTTCTTTTCCGATGGAACACCTTCACCAGTTATCACTCTTGCCAAAACACTTCATGCACCTTCTCAACTTTACCGATGGACGTACTTACCAGTACCTACCTTGATGACACCATGTCATCAACCTTCAATTGTTTTCATTAGAGGCAACTGCATTCCGATTGCACTCTCCGTCTATAGTTGCTCGACCTTGCCTTCTTCATCATCAGCCCAGACATCATCTCAATCAGTTTGTCAAGGTGACAAACCCATCACTTCTTTACTCTTCCTTTTTTGTCCTGGTAGCACAACATGCCAACCCTTTCTGATCCAGTGCACATCTCTGATTTCATGCACCCGAGGCAACCTTTTGTTTCACTGGTTGATCCGATGTGAGCCTTCAATCACCTACCTTCTACTCTTCTTTCTTATCTCGGAGGACTATGATGCATTCCATGCATAATAGGAGATAAGCTCCACTTACCGGTGGGAGTGGATCCTTGTCACCTGCATCCTGCAGTACACCAATGTGGCTTCCCTATTTGAGCAGCATATCTTCAAACAAGCACATGTGATCCAATTTGGGCACTCTCACTATCAGTCTCTTCTTCATCCAATGGGAGTCTTGTTGTTTCTCATCCACATAGCATATCGATGGCCTGCACATACTTCACCTCCGGTGTTGATGTGATTTAGGTAACATTCCCCCTCTTCATCACAATCAACAGCCCAACATCTTGCTCTCTTACAGATGTCATCATTTACCAGTTGTTATATCATACTGGTCTCCTGTCCATATCTTCAACACAAGTCAACCACTAACTTGTGTACTGGTGACTCCAATGGCCATTGTGCTTAATGGCATTCTCTCCCTTATCGGTGACCTACTAAGCTAGGTGACATAAAAGACATCACATCAAATATGCATCAGTAATAAAGTTGCACATACATCTCTTATATCGGTTGACATCAATGACAACACAATGTCAACATTATATATATATTATTTCTTTAATCATTTCTATATATTATTATTGTCAAGAGATTATTGTATTATTTATATTTAATATAAATGTATTATTATTAATGATATATTATTAATATGTGTGTTACATATTATCATTGTTAGAATTATGAATGGTGTGATTATCGAAAGACATGAGACACATCTTCACCAATGCAAAGAAAGGCACAATTATTATTTATTTGAGGCAGTGATTCTAGTTAGGACTTAAGCCTTGCTTAGAGACATTAAAACACATTGTTTCAAGGAAGGAACGCAATTAACTAACCAAAGAAAGGACACGTCTCAACCAACATAACTCTTTGTTTGAAAATACTAGTATAAGAGGACCAACGGTCATTTCGGGAATGATGGGGGGCAAGGAATAAAAGGAAAGGAGGCAGTAGTCACCACTGCCTGGGAAATACGTATGGTAGGAATATGAGGATATTAGATTATTGTTAATACAATACGATGCCATTATAATAATTAATATTGTGAATACAATATGATGTTGCCAACATAATATAATACTATTAATAGAATATACTACTATAAATATAATAAAGTCAAGGTGTTAAAAAGAGGATAGGATGGTGTCGCGCATGGGTCGTGGTCGAGCTAGGGCATGCGGCACTAGCTTGATTTCATGACTGCTTATGTTTTGTGTGTTGGGGGGGTTTGTGTTCAGCTGCAAGGGGGTGTGGGTTTGTTTGTAGCCCATGGATCTCATTTGGGTGTGGTGTTGTGGGTAGGGTGTGGGATTGGGGGTTGCAAACCCTTTGCCCATTTTGTTTCTTATTTTATTTATTGAATCTTTGTTTTCATGGAAAACTGTGAGCTTTCATATGCGCAGGAGACTACTGGGGATTTGGAGATGTTAGACCCGTCACCTGCAATGCATGCATGTGGTGGGGAGTTGTTGGTGTAATTAATTATTCATGTTGGATATTATTACACCATACTTTAAGTTTACTTAGGATAATGCATTTCATAGAAGTTTGGGTATGAGACACTTGGGTGTTTGTGTCACATTGGGATAGTGTGTGTAGGAGAATTTACACCTTTTGTGGTCTTATCTTGTTGTTACATTCCACATTCAGTGGGTGATCCACCTCTTGTGGAATATTATATTGTTTCTCCTACCTACCACACCTATTTCCTACCTACCCTTATTTCTCATTGAGCCACATGTCATGTTTGTTTGCTCACATATCCATATAGCCTTGCCTATATAAGCAAGCTCATATTCATTATATGTAATTTGATGGATTGATTGATGATCTAGTTGATCAGTATTATCATCTTGATAGAATGCAGTTTATTCCTATCATCTATTTTGTCTCTTTATTTTATACTTTTCATTGAGCTCTTGATCTTGGCAAAATCTCACATGGTATCAGAGCCTAGAGGGCTTCATTGATTTGTCTTTGAGAGACATTTTTTGAGGCTTCTATTTTCGGATCTGAGGAGGTGTTATTTTGGGGGGCGTTCTACAGCAATTTGGACATCATGGTTGAGTCCAAGAGGCCGTTTCCATTAAAATCAAGTATAAACTCGGCCATATTTGGTGAAGGAAATTTTTTTGCCTATTCTAGTATATTGTATGGATTTTGTCAAAAAAAAAACTAATTAATTTCTACGACCTTTATTTTCAAATTTATTATTTCTAAATTCACAAAAAAAAAATTATCGGGCTTATTGTAAAGTTTCATTTGAAAAATTAAAAAAAATATTTTAATTTTTGGGGTGGGGGGTCCACAACCCCCCCCCCCCCCCCGTGACTCGCACTGTACACAACAATTTTTAATTTTTTTGCAAGGTTTTAATTAACGCGGTGGCCCCCGCCGTACCACCATCTGCCGCTACTATCAGCTTCCCTGAAGTTGGTGACATGTTCTTCTCCCTCGCTGGCACTTGCTACCCCGTCGGTTTCATCTCCTATCGGTTCTTCGACCCGCCAGCGTTATCTGCTTCGCTTCCTCCCGTCGATCTCCGGCAGGCCCATCCCACCGCTGGTCATGACTTGTTGACCCCCTGCCACCTGTAGTTTCTTCTCGGTCGCGTCATGTTCTCCCTGATCCATCGTTCGTCCCTGCTGCACAATTTGCGGCCTCCTGTACCGCCTCCTGGCTCCCCTTACATATTTGCAGGTTTCGTCCAGTGCTCTAGCGTGCCCGACGTCCTTTTGCGACCATTGCTCTGTCCACTTCCTCCCTACAAGCGCCTGAACTCCCGCAAACCACCGTCGTGTGGACCCCAGCTCTAGCTCCTCCACACGGTGGCCTCTCATTCACCGCTGAAACTAGTCACACGGGGAGGACACACCATTCGATACGTCATCCTACCATACGTCTACATCACTTGTACGGAATCATTTGTCGGTCGCCCACGTGTCATTTTCGTACGATCAGCCAAAGGGGGGCGACGACCATTTTGACGAGCATACAACCATCAATTTTAAGCTCGTGAAATGTCGACGTCAGCACACGTTTTTGCTTTTTTGAAATTTTTTGAACCCCCTCTCATTTGCTTTTTTGAAATTGCAGTTCAACTTCAAATGGCCCTAACTTGTTCGTTTTGGCTCCTTTTTTGGTGCAAATTTTTTTTAAATAGGCTAGAATTTTGTGCTCTTTGCAGTGGTGGAGGAATTTTTTGATTTTGAATGACTTATTTTTCATAATTTGCAAATTCTTGTGATTGTACCTGTCTAATCCCATATTTTGCAACTTCAGAGGCTTCATTTGGGGTCATACGACCTCCTTTTCAGGTGTCGTTTTTTTTAAGAGCATAATTTTTTGTCTACTTTCATAATCTACCATTAGTTTGCAGTGATTTTGAGTAGAAATTGTACTTTTAGTATTTGGTCATTTTTTGCATATTTGGTACTTGTATTTTGTTTGGATCTCAGTTTAGATCAATTGCAGTATTTGTTGGAGTCTCTTATAGCCTACTTGAGGCAATTGTAAATTTAAAATCAAAAGTCCACCTTGCCTTGTTTTGCAAGTGGCCCATTGTATACACACTAAGTATAAAGTGTCAAATCATCATTTTTTGGGGAGGGGGTTTCCTGATTGAGTAATTTGGGGGGGTGTCTTGTGTGATTGTGACTCTCTCTATCTTGTATTTTTTCATTTTGGTGCTATGGGTTCTCCTAAATTTTGACTTTTAACTCCTCATAATTATGCTTCATGGAAGATTAAGGCTTGGAGTAAACTAATGGAAAAAGGACTCATTCATTATGTAAATGGAACTATAACAGCACCACCTAATCCTAAGGTTGATCCTAAGGCTCAAATTGAATGGCTCACTAAGAATGCTATGGCACTTGGAACTCTTAGAAAGTATGTATCAAATGACCTCATTTTTCACATTGATAAGTGTACTACAATCAAAGAGGCTTGGGATATTTATGAGAAATTGTATGGACAAGTTGATGAGATTAAGGGCTATGAGCTTGATAGTGAACTCACAACATTGGATCCCCAGGATTTTGATACAATCCAAGATTATGTCACAAAAGCAATTGAGGTAAGAGCAAAGCTAAAGTATTGTGGCATTGACAAAAAGGATGCTCAATTGGTATATAACTTGTTGAAAAAGGTTCCTTCAGAGTATGCAGTCTCTGTATCTAGCTTTCACACCCATAGGTTAGCTCAAGGTTCCTCTTACACTTCTCCCTCATTTGATGCATTCACGGAGATGTTGATTCTTGAGCAATCTAAGTTGACTAAGATGGGTATTCTCAAATCTTCAAAGTCGCAAGCTTTGGTGGCTAATAAGAGGAATCAAAGCAATCAAGGAAAAGGCAAGAATCAAAAGCAAACTAAGTCAAAACCACAAGAAGATGGAGCACAATCCTCCTATCCACAACAAGGTGATTCTACATTGTCACCTAAGAGGAAATCATATAAGGACAATCTTTTTTGTACATATTGCAACAAGTCGGGACATGATGAACAAAATCAACCTACCTTCTAGAATGTCTACTTCGGCTTCTTCCAAGGATAAGGATAAAGAAAATGATCACTCTTTTGGGACATATAAAGGAAAGGAACAAGCTCTTTGTGCTACTACAAGTCATGATTCAAGGAGATGGCTTCTAGATTCAGGGGCTTCTCATCATATGGCATCTTCGTAGTCTATGTTCTCTTCATTTGAGCCTTGCCACATGCCGTAGATTTTGATGGGCAATCATACATACATGGATGTGATTAGGAAAGGATCTATTTCCATTGGGAATAACTCCTTCAATGATGTGTTGTGTGTACCCCATTTGACAAACAATCTTCTTTCCATCTATCAAATCACACATGGGGCAACTAGGAAAATTGTGGAGTTCACACCTAATTCAATTATCATTATAGACTTGGAAACTAGAGAGATATCATTGCGACTGGGGTGGTTGATCATGCATCTGGGTTGTACTCCTTTTCACATTTTGGTTCTATTGATGAGGTTGATTCTTCCTATGTTGATGATTCAGATTTTGAGGAGAACTTTGGGTACTTGAACTTTGGGGTTCTCATATGTGAACCCATTCTTGAGCCTTGCATTTCATCTCCTCCTCGTCATATCACATACCTATTGCACCTGATGATGCAACTAGTGCGACAATTTTGCCTTTTTGTGATTTAGTGCAGCGGGATATTTCATGTCTTCCAGCTTCAGTTCATTGGGATGACTACTTGACAGACATTGCAGGTTTGTTTGTGGAGTCCTACATTGCAGATTTGGGAGACATCATTGATGACATTCATCTTCTCTTTGATGAAGATGATCCTTCTTCGATTGTTGCAAGGGAACACTCTAACCCTCTCGTGCATTCTCTACATGGTCATTCTTTCGAGGTTGACATGATTGTGCATATTTTTGTACAATAGTTGAAGGACGTCTCTTTATCTTTAGAGGAGACATGCGAGTCTTTGGATATTGTTCTACATTCATCTCCACTAGATCTTGGAGTTCCTTTTTCAGTAGTGTGGAGTAGTTTACCACCTTTGGAGGGGGTAACCTTTAGCATCAACATGGGGACACTTGAGCAGTTTTCAGAGATTTCATTCCTCATGAGATATTTTGCTACATCTTCCCTTCATGATTGGGGGGACTTTATAGATACAACTTTGGTTTTGTTTCTTCCCAAGGGGATGAATGTCGTTCGACGTTTGTGGAGAAGTTTCTTGATTCATCTTCTAGCTTCTACCATTGGTGTAGATTCTACATTAAGGGGGGGCTACCTAGTCTCTCTTCTTCTCTCATATGGGGGGGACTTTTTCCTCACATGGGGTTTTGTCCTTCTCATATGAGAGTTATATGTATATAGTTTTCATCTCTCTTTTGGGGGAGGGTTTTTTCCCATTGGGTTTTTTCTCTCTTTCCCCGCTTTGTTAGAGATTTCATTGCATTGGTTTGTGTGCATTTGCATTTATACATGGGTACCTAACATGGCCTAGTAATCGGGACCCATCTTGCATTGCTTAGTTGCATTGTAGACTTAAGTGCATTCCCCTAAGCTGCACTTAAGGGGGGGTGTTGGTGTAATTAATTATTCGTGTTGGATATTATTACACCTTACTTAAGTTTACTTAAGATAATACATTTCATAGTAGTTTGGGTATGAGACACTTGGGTGTTTGTGCCACATTGGGATAGAGTGTGTAAGAGAATTTCCACCTTTTGTGGTCTTGTTGTTACATTCCACATTCGGTGGGTGATCCACCTCTTGTGGAATATTATATTGTTTCTCCTACCTACCACACCTATTTCCTACCTACCCTCGTTTCTCATTGAGCCACCTGTCATGTTTGTGTGCTCACATATCCATATAGACTTGCCTATATAAGCAAGATCATATTCATTGTTTGTAATTTGATGGATTGATTGAGGATTGAGTTGATCAGTATTTTCATCTTGATAGAATACAGTTTATTCCTATCATCTATTTTGTCTCTCTATTTTGTACTTTTCATTGAGCTCTTGATCTTGGCAAAATCTCACAAGAGCAAACAGGTAAACCCCAATCTAGGGTAGGAGGTTCTTCTTCGAAAGGGACTATTTGTGACAAAAAGGTGAATGGATTCTTGGAGAGATCCCTGGATCGCCCAGGTTTGGTTATACAACTCGAGCAAGTTTCAGATGATGTTGAATATTGGTGTCATCATGCACTCATTTGCAAATTCATGGGTCTTCACCTCTCTTTGCCTGTGTTGGATATGTGGGCATATTGGGTATGGAATCCAGAGGGAGATATGGAGATACTTTTGGTGGCTAATAACTATTTTTTGGTAATTTTTACTAGTATGTTGGACAAGAGTAGGGCTTTTGAGGGAGGCCCTTATTTCTTCAATCAAGTGGGGTTGTTTATCAAACCTTGGCATATCCAGCTTTAATTCTACTGAGGAGATCCCTTCTCATGTGTCTGTGTGGGTTCGGCTATCGAGGTTGTTGTTGGAGTTCTGGAGGGAAGAGATTCTTCACTCAATCTCTCTGCTTCTGAGGAAACCTATGGGTTCAGCTATGCAAACTCAAGATCGAAAGGTAATTCCTTATGCTCGCATTTGTGTTGAAGTTTATTTAAGTAACCCTTTTCTAGACTCTATGGAAATCTATTTGGAAACACCTTCCTAGGTCCAGAAGATGGACTATGAGACCCTACCATTTAGATGCAGACTTTGTCATGAGTATGGACATTTGCAGCAAAGATGTCCTGGAAATAAACCTCTCCCCTCGACAGTTCTCAACCCTCCTCACTCTACCCCTAGGGAGGCTAAGGGGAAGGCTCCTATGTCAAATGGACATGCAGATAAGGAGGGATTCATTCTTGTTAAGCTCTGTAATAAGGGTAAAGGAAAGAAGGGAACCTAGATGGATAGACAAAATAATGATACTTTTAACAGGTTTGATGTTCTAGAGGACTTGGTCCAAGAGGAAGGAATCCTAGTTGAGCTTTCTTTTGGGGCTAAGGTTGAGGGTGAGATGCAGGATGAGGAAACAAAGAGAGAGGAGCGAGATTTATCTGTAGGGAACCAACATGATAGACAGATAGTCACAGATTTGACCTCTCAAGTTCAAGATATCAGGGATCCCAATAAGGCACAGGTTCTAGATGGTGCAGTGGTGTTGACTTTTGCTCCCCCTTCTTCTGAGGTGGCTTTTGATTCTATGAAAAGTAACAAAGATTCTCCTTCCTTAGGCTTGCAATAGAAACCCCTCAAAAAGGGACCCTTAGACAAGACTTTAAAGAGTGGGCAGAAGATTGACTAGGTAAGGTCAAGATCGTTGGTGACACATTGGTTAAGTTGGGGTATGTGAAGCCCATTGATTCCCATTTCTCTCAACCTCATAAATGATTGTTATTTGATGGAATGTAAGAGGGTTGCATAGCACCCCTAGACAAATGGTTGTTCATAGATTAATTGATTCTTAGTCTCCTATTGTAATCTTTATTCAGGAAACCAATCTTACAATGGATGGTTTGGCCATTTGCGCTCCTCATATTTGGCCCAAGGGTCTTTGTCAAGGAGTGGGTACTCATGGTAGTTCAGGGGGGGTCGTGTGTCTTTGGAACATGAGGAATATTAACCCCTTATGGTGGATTTCTAGCCACTCTTCTATTTCTATGGTCGCTTCTAGTTTAAAAACAAGAGAAAGGTGTCTTTTTTCTAATAGTTATGCTCCCATTTATCTCCCGAGCATCTCTCATCTTTGGTCTCATATCAATTTGATTCGGTCTTTGGATCATTTTGTCTCTTGGATTTTGGCTAGTTATTTTAATGTTGTTAGTAGTTTAGAAGAAAAACGTGGTGGGTTAGTCAGGTTGGACCCTTCTTCAAATTTGCTCAAAGATAATATTGGCTTCCTGAACCTCATTGATGTGAAGCCAATTAATGGTGTCTTTACACGGAATAACAAGAGAAATGGTGTTGAGGTTATTTCAGAAAGGCTTGATAGATTTTATGGTATCCTTTTACTGGGTGAATGATAGGTAGTCTACTAGCTCGGAAATTCTTGATTGGAGAGGCTTTGATCAATGCCCTATCAAGTTTTTTACTATCTCATATAGAATTTCTATGAACCCTTCTTTCAAATTTAAATTGTTGTGGTCACGAGATTAGTCTCTACAAGATCTTATGGTTGATTGGTGGTATGAAGGGATGCCTTCTCATGGTAGGTCTATGTATACTTGTGGGAAAAGGCTACAACATTTGAAATATGGGCTCAAGCGGTGGAATAAACAATGCTTTGGAAACTTGAATGCTCATAAATAGTAGCTCAGTCTCAATTGGACACAGTCACTCGTCAGATTCAGGATCAAGGGATGCTTGTTGATCTTAGTAAAGTTGAGTCCTTAGCCCTTAAGGAGTTAGAAGAGTGGGAGTTGCGTGAGGAGATTTTCTAGAAGTAGAAGTCTTGAGTTGATTGGCTTCAGAAAGGAGATAGAAATACGGGTTTTTTTCATAACTCTTTTAAGGCCCGAAGGTATGGTAACTCTATTACTTCACTCATCTCTTCGGGGCAATCTCAACTCTCTTCGAGGGAGGTTATTTCCAAGGAAGTTGTCAGGTACTTTTCGAATTTGTTCACCAAGGAGGATCCCACAACCTTTTTTTGTTGCCTGAACTAGAGGAAGTTGTGTTCATGTGAAAAAAGGTAAGGCTCCTAGCCTGGATGGATTCCCAATTGAATTTATTCAAGAATTTTGGGAGATCATAAAATTTGATCTTTTAATTGTGGTTCAGGGGTCTCATAGGAATAAGAAAATGCTAAAGTCTATGAATTCTACCTTCTTGGCTCTTGTTCCTGAGAAAGAGGGGGCTAATAGTTTGGATCTATTAAGGCCTATTGCATTATGTAATGTGATCTACAAGATTATCACTAAATTGATTGTTCAATGACTTGGGTCATTCCCTGGTGTTTCGATCTCTATGGAACAAGGTGGTTTTGTGGGTGGTAGACAGATCTTGGATGGTGTTGTGATAGCGATCAAGGCTATTCATTCTATGGAAAATTCTAAGGAGAAAGCTATGTTCACTAAACTTGTCATGGCCAAAGCCTATGATCGAGTGAATTGGTATTTCTTACAAAAAATCCTCTTGGCCTTTGGTTTTGAGGAGGAGTGGGTGAATTGGGTTCTTAGTTGTGTGATGTAGTACCCTTCCTCATTTGAACTTATTAGACTCATATTTTATTATTATTTACTTTCAGTGGATACATTACCATGATGTGTTATTCAGAAATATGACATTATTTCATGCTTTATTTGGATATGAGATGCATAATTTATTTGCAGTATTTCAGTACTTGGGATTTATGACATTTTATGGATTATTGCTATGTACTGACATTTTACTTTATCTATGCAATGTGTAATTATATGTTGTGTGCCTGCGAGTATATTGGATGCAAGGGGACGATTTTCTTTCACTCATTTCGGTGAGATAGGGAACATCGTGATTCTCTTTCATCGGTGTGTATGCCGTGTTTTCTGTATTGTATATATGCATGTGTGGTTCGGTGATGCAGGATATTGTAGGTACAAGTACCAGGTAGGTACGGGGAATCGTCTCCACCTTGCTTCACAGGTCTGAGCGTGCCTTATATTTTCTGATGGAAGTGGAGGAGATAGTAGTTGACCCTATTTTACTCGGTTACACTCATGTGAGTGTCGTCAGTTGGTCCTCCAGTTAGTTAGTTCGGCCTTCGTATTTTGTCGTTTGATCTTTTTATGAGTATTTGCTTGAGGTTTGTTCAATTTGTGTGTGTTTAGTGGATTTAATTAATTAATTAAATTTATGGATTTATCTCATGGTTGGTATTCTTGTGAATTATGTATTTTATGCATTAAGATTATAAATTTAGTTAATTAAAAAGAAATTATTAAATTAAGTTGCAAGTTGCATGATGTTAGAAATATATTTTACTTAAATTTTAGTGGAAAAATAAATTAGATTAATTGCATTTATTGTTTCCTAGAATTTTAAATAAATAAAAGAATAAATAGAATAAATGAATAAATATAATAAACAAACAAATGAATGAATGAATAAAAGAATTAATTAGAATTAAAGGATTGCTTTAATTCTTTATTTAGAAAATTAATTAATTTGCATGAGAAAAGAAAAGAAAGAATAATGATTTTTAATTATTGCATGTTAGCTTATCTTTTGTTATAAAATTAGAAAATAAAATAAAATTACTTTTATTCTAAATTTAGGTTTTTGAGAAAAAACTATTGAACCTAGAATTTTAGTTTAAATAGGGGAATAGGTCTTTATTTTAGATACACAGGAACATGTCAGGGAATTTAGGAAAATAATTTTATTTGGAAGCTTGTTGGAAGCTTGTTGGAAGTTATATTTGGGTGTTGTAGATTTAATTTTGAGAAAATTGAGAAAATTATTATGGTAAATTTTGTTAAGATTTTTGTTGTGCATGGCAAATTACAAGATTTGGGAGGAATGGGATTTTCCAAAGAAATCATTTCCTCTTGTTTGATTTTTGTTTCGATATTTGGCTATGACAGTCTTTTTTAATATTTGTGTATCTCTGTGATATTATTAGTTATTATAGAAATAAATTTAATTATTAATTAAATTTATTGTATTATTAAAAGTTAAGGGAAATTATTTTAATATATTATTTTGGAGAAATTATGTATTAATTAATTTCCCTGTAAATAAATTTGATTGGAAATAAATTTTGGGTGAAAATAGAATTTACTTGTTTTAGATTATTGTATTAAAAAAATAAAAAAAATTAATAAAAAAATTAAAATTAAAATTAATTAATTAATAAATAAAATAAAATTAAAAAAAATAAAAATATATATATATAATTTGGAATTTAATTTAGATTATTGGTATAAGCTAATCGGATATATTTGTAAATTAATCATGAGCATATAATTAGGGGGTTAATTTTTATGTGATTGATTTAGCCTTATTGCACAAATGACAATATTGGTTTCTTTGTATTAAAATAGTTGTATTTTCTTATCGTCTGGAAAATCTTTAATTGCAAGTTATTTATGCTTTTGGTTGTTTTAAGAAAAGATTGCATGTATAAGGATCTTGTGCAAATGGTGTTTGCAGTCAAGCCTAATTTCACTGCAATTCTGGTTGAGTTGTCATTGTGTCCTATGTTGTTATATCTCCTTGGTCAGGTGTTGTTCTATAAGCTTATTGATGTGAGCCATTATGTGTGTTTGTCCAAATGGTCAATCTTGGGTTAGTGATTGTGTATCCTTCACCTGTGCTTTGTCAGGATTAGTTATGGTTGTTTGTTTCACCATAGAGTTCTCGTAGAGAGACCTTTCCTGTTAGTGTCCTATGAGAGAGAGTGGCTTTCGAGCGGAGGCGGTGCTCGAAGTGGATGACAGGATAACCCGTCGAAAGTTAGTTAAAAAGTGATAACCTAATAATTGATTAGGGGGTGGGTATAATAAATATTAATTAAGATAATGTACCTCGTGCATAGGTGTAGTGCTTGTACAGGGCTCATAATGTTACAAGAAGGCCTGGAATGGCAAACTTACCACCTTGTCTTCACGAAAGGATTGGTAGGGTCCGCATGAGACTTAGTTGGAACCGAAGGCTCGGGAGAGGTTACCAGGAGAAACCCAGGATGGGGGCCGGGACCTATGGAGGTTGTACCATGGTATCCACCGTAAGACATGCGATGACACTCTCTCCTTAGAGTCACTAGTGTTTTGTGAGTTGAGTTACATGGATGTTTGCGAAGTCTTGTTGTCCTTTCGTACTTGTCTTACTTTGCTTGCTTGAGGGTTTTCTACTATCTCCTAGCACGGTGGGGTGGGTCCATTTCGAGATCACATGGTCGGGTGGTAGTGCCACTTCCCATCGGATGTTCTGGATTGTATCTTCAGGCGAGGAAAGGATTCACTGGTGTTTCTTGGTTCGTGATTCATGTACCAACTCATGTTCGGGATCATTGTTTAGTTGAGACCTTATGATCATTGTATCAACTTTTATGTAACCTTAATATTGTAACTTTGTAACTTTTGGCATTATTGGAAGCCATGTATTTATGGATATTGTAATAGTATGTCAATGGAATGTATGTTATTTCAGTTGCTTTGATCTTATGTTTAAAATGTTTTGTGGAAATTGGGTACATTGGAATACTTTCATTTCTTCATTATGGAATTTAGATGTATGTGTAGTTTAAACTTAAGCATTTAATTTATCTAATTAAATGGACAATTGGATTAACTGTGGTGTTAATATAATCTATGAATTAATCTTCATTGGTAACCCTTAGGAAATCATATGTTAGACTTCCGTTGTGTTATTAAACGTGCAATGGTTATAGTTAGTGCACTTAGTCCTTAAATTTTTTTTTATTTCACCCTTTAATTGCCTAGTTGTGTTGTTTTCCTTTAGGGTTCCTGGCGTGGCATTACATTTGGTATCAGAGCCAAGTTTCAACACTAGGTACTCTGGGTTTGTAGTGTGCCTTTCAGTTGACTATCTTGCTTAGGTCTTAATGTTTGTGTCTCCCTTGTTTTATCCTTGCTGTAGGTCTGAACCGTTTTCTCTATACAGTGCTAGGTCATGGCTAGGAAAGCTAGGGGAGGATGCAATGGAGATAAGAGAGCCGTATTCTTATTTGTTTTAGGCTTCCAAGAGCAAGCCTAGTTTTGGGGGGGAGAATGCAGTACCCTTTCTCGTTTGAACTTATTAGACTCATATTTTATTATTGTCTACTTTCAGTGGATACATTACCATGATGTGTTATTCAGACATATGACATTATTTCATGCTTTAATTGGATATGAGATGCATAATTTATTTGCAGTATTTCAGTACTTGTGATTTATGGCATTTTATGGATTATTGCTATGTACTGACATTTTACTTTATCTATGCAATGTGTAATTATATGTTGTGTGCCTACGAGTGTATTGGATGCAAAGGGACGATTTTCCTTCACTCATTTCAGAGAGACAGGGAACGTCGTGATTCTCCTTCATCAGTGTGTATGTCGTGTTTTCTATATTGTATATATGCATGTGTGGTTCGGTGATGCAGGATATTGCAGGTACAAGTACCGGGTAGGTACGGGGTATCATCTCCACCTTGCTTCACAGGTCTGAGCGTGCCTTATATTTTCTGATGGAAGTGGAGGAGATAGTAGTTGACCCTATTTTACTCAATAACACTCATGTGAGTGTCGTCAGTTGGTCATCCAGTCAGTTAGTTCAACCTTCGTATTTTGTCGTTTGATCTTTTTATGAGTATTTACTTGAGGTTTGTTCAGTTGTGTGTGTTTAGTGGATTTAATTAAAAATTTAAATTTATGGATTTATCTCATTGTTGGTATTCTTGTGAATTATGTATTTTATGCATTGAGATTATAAATTTAGTTAATTAAAAAGAAATTAGTAAATTAAGTTGCAAGCTGCATGATGTTAGAAATAGATTTTATTTAAATTTTAGTGGAAAAATAAATTAGATTAATTGCATTTATTGTTTCCTAGAATTTTAAATAAATAAAAGAATAAATAGAATAAATGAATAAATAAATGAATGAATAAAAGAATTAATTAGAATTAAAGTATTGCTTTAATTCTTTATTTAGAAAATTAATTAATTTGCATGAGAAAATAAAATAAAGAATAATGATTTTTAATTATTGCATGTTAGCTTATCTTTTGTTATAAAATTAGAAAATAAAATAACTTTTATTCTAAATTTAGGTTTTTGAGAAAAAACTATTGAACCTAGAATTTTAGTTTAAATAGGGGAATAGGTCTTTATTTTAGATACACAGGAAATAGGTCAGGGAATTTAGGAAAATAATTTTATTTGGAAGCTTGTTGGAAGATTGGTTCTCTTTTACGAATTTTCTTCCAGGAAAGCTATATCAGGTTGGGTGGCTTCTTTTGGTTGTTTGTTTCAAAGAAAATATTTTTATTTCTTTTATCTTTTTGAATGATGTGTGTGTATATTATTTGTTAGATCCAAAACCCTCTTCTGGTGAATCCATGTTCTTGATTTAAAATTCATGCCTGAAGTTAATTTCTAGTTTATGGAAAGAAGTTATTTTCTGGGTGTTGTAGATTTAATTTTGAGAAAATTGGAAAAATTATTATGGTAAATTTTGTCAAGATTTTTGTTGTCCATGGAAAATTACAAGATTTGGGAGGAATGGGATTTTCCAAAGAAATCATTCCCTCTTGTTTGATTTTTGTTTCGATATTTGGCTATGACAGTCTTTTTTAATATTTGTGTATCTCTGTGATATTATTAGTTATTATAGAAATAAATTTAATTATTAATTAAATTTATTGTATTATTAAAAGTTAAGGGAAATTATTTTAATATATTATTTTGGAGAAATTATGTATTAATTAATTTCCCTGTAAATAAATTTGATTGGAAATAAATTTTGGGTGAAAATAGAATTTACTTGTTTTAGATTATTATATTAAAAAAAAATAAAAAATTAATTAATTAATTAATTAATTAATAAAATAAAATTATATATATATATATATATATATATATATATATATATATATAGTATTGTGGTTTTACTATGTTATTTTGGAAATAAAAAATTATTGTAAATTAAATCTTCATTTTATTATATATTTTTAATGTGATATTAATTATATGATATTATATTCGATAAGTATATATATTTATGTAATTTTATTATATTATTATATATATATTTAATTTGGAATTTAATTTAGATTATTGGTATAAGCTAATCAGATATATTTGTAAATTAATCATGAGCATATAATTAGGGGGTTAAGTTTTATGTGGTTGATTTAGCCTTATTGGACAAATGACAACATTGATTTCTTTGTATTAAAATAGTTGTATTCTCTTATTGTCTGGAAAATCTTTAATTGCAAGTTATTTATGCTTTTGGTTGTTTTAAGAAAAGATTGCATGTATTAGGATCTTGTGTAAATGGTGTTTGCAGTCAAGCTTAATTTCGTTGCAATTCTGGTTGAGTTGTCATTGTGTCCTATGTTGTTATATCTCCTTGGTTAGGTGTTGTTGCATAACCTTATTGATGTGAGCCATTGTGTGTGTTTGTCCAAATGGTCAATCTTGGGTTAGTGATTGTGTATCCTTCACCTGTGCTTTGTTAGGATTAGTTATGGTTGTTTGTTTCGCCATAGAGTTCTCATAGAGAGACCTTTCCTGTTAGTGTCCTATGAGAGAGAGTGGCTTTCGAGCGGAGGCGATGCCCGAAGTGGATGACAGGATAACCCGTTGAAAGTTAGTTAAAAAGTGATAACCTAATAATTGATTAGGGGGTGGGTAGAATAAATATTAATTAAGATAATGTACCTCGTGCATAGGTGTAGTGCTTGTACAGGGCTCATAATGTTACGAGAAGGCCTGGAATGGCAAACTTACCACCTTGTCTTCACGAAAGGATTGGTAGGGTCCGCACGAGACTTAGTTGGAACCAAAGGCTTGGGAGAGGTTACCAGGAGAAACCCAGGATGGGGGCCGGGACCTATGGAGGTTGTACCATGGTATCCACCATAAGACATGCGATGACACTCTCTCCTTAGAGTCACTAGTGTTTTGTGAGTTGAGTTGCATGGATGTTTGCGAAGTCTTGTTGTCCTTTCGTACTTGTCTTACTTTGCTTGCTTGGATCACATGGTCGGGTGGTAGTGCCACTTCCCATCGGATGTTCTGGATTGTATCTTCAGGTGAGGAAAGGATTCGTTGGTGTTTCTTAGTTCATGATTCATGTACCAGCTCATGTTCGGGATCGTTGTTTAGTTGAGACCTTATGGTCATTGTATCAACTTTTATGTAACCTTGATATTGTAACTTTGTAACCTGTGGCATTATTGGAAGCCATGTATTTATGGATATTGTAATAGTATGTCAGTGGAATGTATGTTATTTCAGTTGCTTTGATCTTATGTTTAAAATGTTTTGTGGAAATTGGGTACATTGGAATGCTTTCATTTCTTCATTATGGAATTTAGATGTGTGTGTAGTTTAAACTTAAGCATTTAATTTATCTAATTAAATGGACAATTGGATTAATTGTGGTGTTAATATAATCTACGAATTAATCTTCGTTGCTAACCCTTAGGAAATCATATGTTAGACTTCCGCTGTGTTATTAAACATGCAATGGCTATAGTTAGTGCACTTAGCCCTTAAAAATAAATTATTTCACCCTTTAGTTGCCTAGTTGTGTTGTTTTCCTTTAGGGTTCCTGGCGGGGCATTACACGTGACTTCTACCTCCTTCTTGGTACTTATTAATGGAGAACCTTCTGAGTTGTTTAGTTCTGCTTGAGGACTTCGACAAGGGGATCCTTTATCTCCCCATTCATTCATCATAATGGCAGAGGGCCTTGGTAGATTTATTAAATGTCAGGTGAGGCGAGGTCTTATTTAGGGCTGGAGTTGGAGAAATGATCTTCCTCCCTATTCTCATCTTTAGTTTATGGACGACACTGATTTGATGGGTAGGGCTAGAATCAATGAGGTAGTGAATTTTAGGAGAGCCTTCGACATCTATTTTAAAGCCTCAGGTCAGAGAATTAGTGAAGATAAATCCTCCATTTATTTCTTTAATACTCCTTAGCTTATACAGAGCAGGATTGCTAGGATTCTCATATTTCATATTTGTTCTCTTTCCCTGATGTACCTTGGGGTTCCTTTGGCTTTGGGATCTCAACATAGAGACTTTTGGTAGGACATTTTGGAGAAATTTTCAAGTAAGGTCAGTCATTGGACTTTTAGGTGGCTATCTTCTATTGGGAGAGTGACTCTTCTACAGTCTGTTGTGTAGGATCTCCCCTTATATAGGTTTTTTGTGTAGGTTCCCCCTTCTAACTTTATGAGAGAATTTGATGCTCTCTCTCGCCAATTTATGTGGTTTGGTAGTCTTCTTTCTTCTAAGCAGATTTTAGTTAATTGGGAGTCTGTTTGTAGACCAAATCATGTTGCGAACTTGGTCTTCAATCTATTGCTCTTGTTAGTAAGGTCTTGGCTGCCAAGTTGTATTGGAGGTGGTGCAACAATCAAGATCAAGACTGGGCCAAGATTCTAACCTGCAAGTACCTTCCTGGTGTTGATAGTTGTGATGTGCCACGTTTTGCTTTGACGGGCAAGGGATCTTGTATACGGGACACTCTAAAAAAGGGAGCTCAACTTATTAAGGATGGCCATTTCAGGATCTGTAATAGAGGCTCATATGCTCTTTTTTGGCAGGACTCTTGAGATGGTCACCCTCCCATTCTTGCTAGCTTCCCTCAACTTCAATCCCTTTGCAAGATTTTTATTAATGTTGGGTGGGTTAAGGTGGAGAATTGTAAAACGGTCAGACACATAGGACAAATGGAGATGACTTGTTGGAAGGATCCTCAAGAATGGCCCCTGGGCGGCTCTGTTGAGGATCACACTAAGCTGGCTAAATTCTTGGAGGGTAGGTTATGTAGTTCTCTAAATGAGAGAGACACTTTTTCTTAGGGGCCCAACCCAAAAGGCAAATTTACTATTGCTGAAGGCTATGGTATGTTATACAAGCAATTGCATGGCTTGGCTGATGTACCTTGGTGGAAAAAGGTTTGGAATATCTCTTCTTGGCCCAAATGTAAGTTTTTCTTATGGTTGGTTTCTCAGAGGAAATGCTTCACTTGGGAGAATCTACGCAAGAGAGGTTTTCAAGGGCCCTCTATTTGCTTTCTATGTTCGCACAGTGAGCAAAATAGCTCCCATTTGTTTTTTCTTTGCCCTTTCTCTAAGGAGATCTGGCACAGGTGGTGGGAGGCTTGGCAACATGCCTGTATTCATGCAATCTCCTTAATTGATTTCTAGGGGAGTTTGGGCAGGCCTCCCATGAGGACATCCTTCCTTCAGGTGGCTTGGGCTATTGGGCCCACTTTTATTATATGGAACCTTTGGTTGGAATGAAACTGCAGAGTTTTTGTGATACCAAGTTGGAGGGTCCTCAATTGTGGCAGAGGATAGTTTGCAAGCTTCAAGAGACTATTGTTGCAAAGTGTGATTTGTCTAAAAAATTTGATCTTGGTGATTATGTTATTGTACGAAATTTGAACTTAGGGGATAGCAGAGGGGATTGCATTGCTGGTAAAAAAAACCCGACATGTTAAGTAGAGGATTTGTAGAGATGGGAGGTGGATACCTCCTCATATTGGGGTTCTAAAGATTAATACTGATGGATCCTCTTGTGGGAACCCAGGACATGTTGGTATTTGTGGTATCGGTAGAGGTAGTGATGGTGGTACTATTTTTTTATTCTCTGTTTATAAAGGACAACACTCTAATAATTTGATGGAAGCTCTTGCTATCAAGATTACAGTTGAGAAAGGTTACTCTCTAGGTTTGAGGAGGATTATCTGCAAGTCAGATTCCCAAATTGTTGTGGATATGCTGAACAAATAGAGTTTTGATGATGTTAGCTAGCAGCTAGCATATGTGGTTAGATAGATTTTAGTTATGAGCAGATCCTTGGATTTTGTCTCTTTTCGCCATATCCCCAGAGAGTGGAATAGAGTGGTTGACTCCTTAGCGAAGTGGGATTCTGAGAATGTAGATGGTTGGGATATTGGAGGGAGGGATGGTTTATCTCTTGATTATCTTGAGACATTGGAGAGGTTAATGTTTGAGGACAAAGGTATGTAATGTTGGTGTCGGTGGTGTCTATTAGTTTCTTTTGTTCCTTTCTTTGTGGGCCTAAGGCCTTTGCTTTGTACTTCTACTTTGATTAATTAATTTTCACCCCTTTTTCAAAAAAAAAAACTATAAATATAATTTAATATTGTTCATACAATTTAATATGGTTAATGTGACATAAGAGGGGAATGTTAAATATTGTTAATATAATAAAACATAATGGTGTAAATATAATATAATGTTATTAGTGTAATTTGAGGCTAGTGCTAATAATAGAAATCTGATATAATATTGCTAATATAGTATAATAATATTAACATAATATGAGGGGTTCAATATTAACTAATTACTATTTTAATGAATATGAATGTTAGTTCTTCTTCACTTATGATATATCAAAGTCATGATGAAGGAGGGTGGGAGAGGATTACAAGAGGGGTACAATGTGTGAGCATTCTTCTAGAAATGCCACCTCAAAGTGGGACAAGATGAGCCCATAAAGGCCAAAGGAGTACAAAGGGTACGATCTTTGGGTCTAGAAAGATTCAATGTATGAACACAACTCTATTCCAGCTTCCATGAGAAACATTTATTTTTCATTCAATATACTGGATATGATAATATTCAGAAAAGTTTAATACCTCATTATATTTCGATGAATAAATACAAATAGCTTATCACAAGTGGGAAACTTAAAACTTCAACTAAATTGGGGAGACAAACCCAAACACACTAACCCAGATGAGACCAAGTCACAACACCCACAAAGACCAAAAAATGGAACAAGACAAAACAAAAGTAAGACAATAAAAAGGGAAAACAACAAAAAAAAAGCCAAAAACAAAGAATAAACCTACATCTACTACATTACATGGGGAAGGACTCCCCATCCCTTTAGGATCTGCAACAATGCTTAATAAATTGACCATTGACAAGCAATGGGATAAGTTCTCCATTTAAGGTACAACTTTGAAAGGACTTGTCTCTCATTATCTTTATCATCTAATATGGGTCGCTCCATAAGTGTTTAAACTTTGTATGATTGCCACCTTATTTTTCAATTTGTCACACATTAGGAGTAGATCTAAGAACCTATAGTTTTAACTTTAGCCCTTTTGGCAAACTAGTGCTTGAATTCAATTTGATGCTTCACTACATGTTTAAAAGTAGCTACTATCTTTTTCTCTAGATCTAGCAGATTCATAAGTTGGATACAGATTTTATCTTCTTCTCTTATATGGCCTTCCATGAATTTGAGGATTGGGATCTCAAGGCTCATGGGAAAATGAGATCTAATCTATATACAAGTCGATATTGGGAAGTACCTAAGGCATTCTCTATTCTAACCCGATTTGTCCACAAAGCATATTTCAAATAGGAGTGCCAATCCTTTGGGTTGTGTTCAATTAAGCATTCTATTACCGTGATTAGGTTTTTGTTAGTGGACTCACCACTCAATTAACCTTTGGATAATAATTAGAGGAAAACTTTTGAGTTACCTTGTTCTCGAATGCCCACTAAGGTAAAAGCATACAAGAGAAAGAGGGATTATTGCAAAGATAGAAAGGCAACCCGTACCTTGTAATGAATTGATTCTCTAGAAACTTGACTACAATCTTAGTTGTACAATTATTTCATGCCAATGCTTCAACCCACTAGGTGCAATAGTTTGTTGTTGTAAGGATATACTTGTGCCCTGTAGAGGAAGGATGGTTAATCATTCCTATGAATTCTAGACCCCATTGGGTGAATGGACATACCTCGTATATGGGTTGTAATGGCATTGCACTATTCTTTTCTTTTGTAGCACTTATTTGGCATGTATGGCATGCCCACATGTGTTCATGTGTGTCTTTGAGAAAATTCGGCCAATAGTAGGTAAAACTGAGTATCTAGTGAGTTGTGGCTTTTGTCAACCCATGTCTAGCCCCATCCTTATCTTGGAAGTTTCAGCATACACAAGCATGTCATATTTATCTAAGAATATTAAGTATAGGTCTTTGTAGTTCCTTTTGTAGACTAATGCACTATTCTTTTCTTTTGTAGCACTTATTTGGCATGTATGGCATTCCCACACATGTTCATGTGTGTCTTTGAGCAAATTCAGCCAATAGTAGCTAAATCTGAGTATCCAGTGAGTTGTGGCTTTTATCACCTATGTCCAGTCCCATCCTTATCATGGAAGTTTCAGTGTACACGAGCACATCATCTTTATCTAAGAATATCAAGTGCAGGCCTTCGTAGTTCCTTTTGTAGACATTACCATCCTTAATCGCGTAGGAATTGTTTTTTTATCTCCAGGGATCTCCTTTTGTGAGTCACTCATCCCTTTGGGGTAGCAGTTTTGCAAGAGATAATACAACACGTCTCTATACCACTCATTTGTAGTAGTATATTGAAATGGGTAATGATGATAGGGAAAGTTCTCATTAACCTAAGTAGTGCTTTTGAGATTCCTTTTCCCCTCAAAAGTTTCATCGACTAAATGTCCAAATCAAATTCCTATAGGATTGCCATCTATTTGCTACATCTTTCTCCTAGTTCATTTTGTGTGAGCATGGCCTTTACTGTTAGGTTTGGTACTATAATGGCGACTTTTCTTCTTAATATATAGTTTCACAATTTTTTCACTTGTCTTATCAATGTCAAAGACTGCTTGTCTAGGTTTGGATATCGTAGCTCAACATCTTTGAAAGGTGATCTCATGAAAGCAATTGAATTTTATTCTTCATATGCCCCCTTTTGAGTTACCACTTCAGCACATGATTTCTCTAAGGAGAAAGAATATATATTGAAGTGTCTCATGTAATCATTGACAATCGTGTGAGATTTCCTACTCCTTTCGAGAGTTAAGTTGAGGATAATGTCTTTATACTCGGATATTTGGGTCTGTGAGTGACCCTTTCTTTCTTGATTCAAGGTAAGTGGCCTGAGCAGCTAAGAGATAGACAAAACAAGATGTATATAGAATATTTGGTCATTCTTTATCCTAACTAATTGCTCCTCCTAATTATAAATGATCATCTTACCCTAATCAATAGATTATCTTCTATCTATGATATCTTTGATGAATAAAAGCATCCAAGGTTGAAACTCCTTGGTATCTTGTAGGCCTACTACTCTACTCGAGAGGGTGACATAATCTCTAGCATCTATGTGTAGGAAATCCTTATAAATTATCTTTAATTTTTCTATTTTTTGGTCATTCCTTGGTTTTTATAACAATTGCTCATTCGTATAGGTCATAGGGCCCCTCTCATTTACATAAAAGTTCTCCCCAAGAGCTACTTTGAACTTAGCATACTGATCATGTGGTGGAATGGCAAACACTTTCACAATTAAGTCTAGACAAATATGTAAAATTACTTCTTAAAGTAGACCATACTGTCTTCTCACTTCTGGTTTGTAATTACTTGTACAAGTTACTACTAAATCTATAGATTGCAGTGAAATAGGAAAACTTGCTACCTGCACCAACTCAGATCGAACTCATGATGTATCCTAATAACTTCATAAAGTTCAGTTTAACATCCTATGCAAGAATTCATCCAACTCCACATGTCCCAAGTTTTTGTTTATGACATTCCTATCCACTAACACTAACTTGGTGGGGAGAAGATATCCATTGAACTTGTACTTCACTGGCACAACTCTCTCTTGAGGCATTATAGTTTCTACACAAAATGTGTCAAATAAATGATACATTTAGTTACCAAAGAAAACATCTCATTCATGAATTACCAATTGCACTTATTGAAATCAAATCTAGAACTAAATATAACACTAATAATATTGCAAATTATTAATAAGCGTAAAAGTTACCAAAACGTTATCTTAGGATTTTTAGGGGTTGAGGATGAGACATCACCGAAGCCCGCATTAGATATAAGTAGTATGGAGAGTCTTTGTGGGTCAAGGATGTAATATCTCAAACATACCCTTTAAGAGAAAGGTGAGAGTTTGAGGAATCAGGGAACGGGGGTAGAGTATCCTCAATCATTATGTGTATCTCACACCCCTAATGCTTGACAAGCAAAAGTTTGTTGGGTTTAGGGATATCAAAATTAACTTCTTTCTGCATATTTTTGCACAACTTGTTTTTTTACCAAACATTTATTTCTCTCAATCTTTTTTTTCATTTGATAAATAAGGAATAGGTTGTGTCAATGAATTATTTTCTTAAAATTGAAACTCTACTTACCGATGATCCTGCTACCTAGACCAGTTTGGGGAGCATTTCAAACCCTAAGGCTTTGAGGTCATAGATTAGGGATTGTAACTCAATGCCATTTTGTATCACTCTCCATTATTTGCATTCCCAATTGAAAGCGAGATTCATATCATCACAAGCTATTGCATCTCTACAATTTATGACATGCACAATTGTAGCAAGGGTGTTGAGCTCATAAAAGTGAGCATAAACAACACTAGTCTAGGATTGTGGAAAGATGAAAGACAAAACCTTGTGAGGGTACACTGGAGAACAAAAAGAAAATACGCAAGGGAGAGTGTAGAATCTTGCAAGGAGCTCCGAGTTAGAAGACACATATAGAAATAATGAAAAAATGAAAGGAAACTACAAAAGAAAAAGACAAGTATAAAACCCTACCTGAGCCTTGAAACTAACAAGCTTGATGTTCAATACCTCTGGTATGAAGCTCACAAAGCCGATAGATTGAACTTGGGAGAAGAAGTAACAATTTGTTTTCCTTGGATAATTGGTAGTTTACTCAAGAGGCTTGATTATAATGTGTGAAATGATATGCTCAACTTTTCTTTTATAGGTAAAAATAGGGTGAAATTGAGCGCATTAAATGCAAAAGGGTAGAAGGTAGGGAAAATAGACCCCTTTTGGGGGTTAAGGTTCAGGGTATCAAGGATTGCATAACATTATGTGATCCCCAAAACCTTGATGCCCAATCCCCGAAAGGGAGATACAAAGGGTCAGAGTTGGGCATACAATATCGTTGAAGACTGAGAAAAAGGAAGGTAGAGGAAAGAAGAAAAGGTGGGGTCAGGAGTCGAACATACAAAGCCTACAAAATGTTTGGAAAACTCTCTTCTAAGAACTTCAAAAGCCCAAAAGGGCAAGGTAAAAATAAGCAAGGAGAAAACATTAAAATAAGAAACCAAATGAGGCATAAGGTAAAGGCAAGAAACAAAACAAGAGAACAAAAAAAAAAGGGGGTCCCAAATAGGTGGGGTGTAACTTGTGAAAGCGCAAAATTTGCCATATAGTTCTACATCTAAAAGGTTGAATTTATAAAACGACAAGGTCTCCAAAACCACCAATAAACATACCCAAAGAAGCTTCTTCATTCTTCGTGACTACAACCGTTGGAATGCCTCCATGAAACTCAAAAAGATACCAATTTTGGCTCCAATACCTTCTCTCCAACTAAGGCATCCATTCTTGCGAGATAAACATTACATTAAATTCAATAAATTATAGGATAGAAAGAGACACATGTTGTCTCCTCGATGTTCCCACTTGGAGAAGCACAAAGGTCACTCATTTTCCACTTCCTTGAGTCATTAAATATCTTATTCTAGGTGTCAATAAGTGAGGAAAACAATATTAAATAATTGCATTCACGACCCACTTTTACCATTGCCAGTGGAACCCATTGTTGGCAATTGACACTCAACTGGTTGGTTTCAATATGTTTTCATTGATGACAACATGACAAATTATTTCAGCTTCATGTTTTGGTTCAGTTGTGTACCGACATGCACTTCACAGACACTTCACAAGCATTGATAGGTATCTTCACCGGTTGAAAGGGAAATCTTTGGTTATCGGCATTGTAGGCCGACAAGGTTTATAATCAGGTTATCAGTATTAGAGGCTGCCATCATTTGGATATCCGGTATCGACAGTTGATTTTGATATTCATGTATTTATGTTATCTAGCCGACATGTATATTGATATTGTAATTATCTTTGTAAGCCGACATAAGGCATGATAAATTGTAAAGGGTATATAGGTTAGTTGCTTAGATCATTTTGTGATATACATATAGATGGAGAGTAGAACATGATAATGTTATGTAATGTGAAATGTATTAGAGAGATCATGTATGTGAGGATATTTATGTAAAGGGGTATTCTGGTAAGGGTTTAGGGTTTCAAACCGAAATAGACAGAGCTTAACCGGAACTATATTCAAGCATAGAAGATGCTATCTTAGCAGTTCATTCATTTCTCTGGATTATAGTCTGGATTTGTATGTAGTCAGTGAGGCTCCTTTTGTGATTCAGAAGTGTGCTCTAGGCTGTAAGCCTTCCTGCAAGTGTAGGCCCCTATATTTTGCAATATCTTTTCATATGGCTAGTGGATTGATATTGTGGGTCACAAATCCCACCATGGTTTTTCCTCTTTGAGGTTTTCCACATATAATTATGTGTGGTATGGTATCTATTTATGTGATTGGCTTATTGGTTTCTTTACTTCTTTCAATTTTATATGTACCTGTATACCAGTTGGTGTATGCATGTTTTAATAAGGATAAAATTGATCATTCTGGTAGAACACTGATTCACCCCCCCTCTCAGTGTTTTTGGCTTCCAACAATTGGTATCAGAACCTTGTGCCTCAGAGGAAGTTTAACAACTTGAAGGAGATCCTGAATCCGGAATCCATGGATATGAATTTGGAAAAGCAACTTGAGGTGGCACTTGAAGATTATGATGCTGAAAGGATGAATAACTTGAAGCTACAAGATGAATTGAATTCTGCTCGAGAATTCATTCTTGTCCTACAGGAGAGGCTGTCATCTGTTCAGGCTAGGAGGAAGGAACTTTTGCAAAATTAGAATGATGAAGAGAAAGATGCACTTAAGGAACAATGTCAAAAGCCGAGTCAGGAGAACATGGTCATGAAGAATGAAATGCAAACTATAACTATGAGAATGTCTAAGGAGATTGAAGACCGAAAGAAAAAAAATAAAAAAATCTTATTGTATCTTTGAAGAACAAATTTGAAGAATGTGGTAGGTTGGTTCATGAGAATGATATGTCGAGAACTGATTTAGTACAATCCTAGAGTAATGAACAAGAGCTTGAGAGACAAATGATAATTCTGAGAGATGATCTGAATATTGCAAGTTAGTACAAAGACAAATTCAAGATTAGTTCAACACAACTTTATGAGTTGTTGAAGAGACAAAGGCAGAATAGAGATTCTAGTGGACTTGGATTTGAATGAGGACAGAGTTTCGGTACTGCAAATGAAGATCAAAACCATAAGGCACCGATAAGGCAGCTTAATGCTTATAAATTTAATGGTAGATGTTTTGTTTGTAATAAATTTGGTCACATGGCTAAGAAATGTAGAGATAGAGCAAATCAGAACAATAATTCTGCTCCCAGTCAATGTTCTAAATGCAATAAGAATGGTCATAAAACAAAAGATTGCAGAATGAATGTAAAATGTTATGCATGTGGAAAATTTGGACATATGGCTAATCAATGCAGGTCAATCAATTATATTGGTTTTAGCAAAGGAATTCAAAAGAATAATGTCACATGTTATGCATGTAATGAGGTTGGACATATTGCTAAATTATGTAGAAGCAAAAATCCATCAGTTGGTAATGGAGGATCAAATGAGAAAGGGAAAGAGAAGGTCAATGAAATCCAGCAAGATCATACCTAGAGATGGGTCAGGAAGTTAGAAGATCAATCTGCAGATGGGAATGTTTCGCTTACTTATCCAACAAAGGAGGTTGCTCCTGCACCGACAGGAAGCTAAACCGGTAACTGAGGCAGATGCCTTAGGGGTAGGAAAAATTCATGAAGATGTTGCATATGCCCCGAGAAGAGGTTCTAGAAGATGTTTCAGACATTGGATATGCTTATCTGGCATGGAGATGTTTAATAGAGATCCGGTATCTTTTACCAGAAGTCATTTATATCAATGACGGTTTAGGGTTTTTCTTGGAGGATAAAAGGTTGAATCTACTTCATTTTTTATCACTTTGCATTCAGAGTGATTCAGAGCAATTAAAGGCAATTCAATGTGATCAGATATCATCTTGAGCAATTTCACCAACAATCGGAAGAGTTTGTTAGTGTTTCACCAATAGTGATTCACAGGTATTTATCTTCAATCATGGAAGTAGGATCATCATTTGTACCTATCTTTGTTGCAAATCTGACTGTTGTTGAGGTCAAGGACCGTCCCAGGCCGATTTTCAAGTGATAACCGCATGTTTCTACCTTGGACAATTTGGTTGGCACATTTTCCCATGTTCCAGAAGGAGTAGTATATGTTGAAGATGTTAGAGCGTACATACATTGCCATATTGAGGATTTGGGAACGTCTGATATCGAGAGCATGTAGATGAATGAGTTAATGGGAGATTATCGAAAGATCAAACCTGGATTCAAGCACATTGAGGATCTAGGATTTACTGACAATCTGGATATTCCAGAATTCGAAGATGAAATTGTTAGGTATGTTTTGAGAAGGGTGCATGGAGAGTTTATCTAGTTAGATAGACCATATAATATCTCGAAGGAGGCCATCGGGGAAATCACCGGTTTACCATAGGTTGGGCAGCGTCTGGAGAAGAAGATTTCAAATGATCATGTCAACAAAATCACCGGCGTAACATCAGACAGGTGATCAATGAGGATTAGCACTATCACCGACACAAACATCAGATTTGGTAGCATGGTCATTGGTTACAAGGTAACTCAATCAAACTGACTGAATTTTTTTTCTATCTCCTGCATTTACGCAGCTCATAAAATGATGAGGGAGAATGAGAAATTAGATCTATGTGGTTGGATGTTGGATGAATTATTGATTAACCTTGGAAAGATTAAAGGAGAAAAGAAAGGGACATTTTGGTATGGTAACCTAATTGCTTGTTTAATGCTATTTTTCATCAATGAGACTCTCGGTTTTTGGAAGAGACAATGGGCATTTGATATCCCATTAGGGAGGCAATTAAAACAATCTATTGCTTTATTCGGCAATCAGATAGATGACAAAGTGTGGGGTTATCTCAAGGCATTTCAAAAGGCTATGAATTCTAGGATGAGGGTTCCTAAGTACATTGTTGAGAAATATTCAGCTGACATATGCTTCATGGTTAAGAAAGACAAAACACTTATGGAAGCGGTCAAACACCGAAATATCTGGATTGATGAAATGGATTATGAAGTGGATGCAAAGATTCTTGATGCTTATGCAAAGATGCTAATTGATACACTGGTAAATGAAACCGTAAAAACCTTTCGCACTGCAAAGAAGAAGACTCAAGAGGTTGAAACTAAGTTCAACCGGAAGAAGAGAGAGAAGCAGGAAAGTAAGGCAAGTAAGTTTTTTGAAAAGTTCTCACAGGACATCAAAGCATTGATTGATGTTGTCCCGGAGAAAGACAAGAAGAGAAAAGGACCAAAGATATTTATTGAACCTATTGCAACAGAGTCTGGATTTGAAGATGACACACCCTTGGAATTTAAGAGGGTATTGAGAAAGAAAACTGAAGAAACTAAGGTAGAGGCAAAGAAGCAACTGGTTAAGAAATTTACATCCAAGTTACCGACACAAAGAAGAGCTACAAAAGAAACACCTTCAGCTCCATCCGGTACTGCAAGAAGGAAGAAGATAGATGACACTGATCTAGCGCTTATCACCGATAATGTAACTATTATTCCACCTAAGAATTGTGCAGAGTTAGTTGATGAGATTACTAAAGATGGATGTTAAAGAATTTACAATTGTATTATGAGCATCTGGATAATGTTGAACATAGAGAAGTTGAGGAGGCAGTTTTGTTGTATTTGGATATGTATAAGAAAGCCTTGATAGAAATTGAAGACCAAATACTGGCACAATTGTATGATATGTTATATGCTTGAAGACTATCAGCAATGCAAAAGGACAAACATATAAAAATTCAAGAGTTGTTATATGTTTGTGTTTCTATTGCTCCAGAGGAGATGGACAAGACACTTGAGGTTTCAGATAGAAAAATCTTTAACAACAAACATAGAATAATCAATATTATGTTAGGAAGGGTAAATGAGATGATTAAGGAAACCCACAAGGTATGGATTAAGTTCTTTGAAAAGAATTGTGGTTTCTATACTTCACCAGAATAAAAAAAAGATACTGCAGACAACCCGGTTGAAGGAAAAGGAAAGGGTATTATGGGTACTTCACCCTCAATTTTGAAAAATGTTAAGATAGTGGAAATTGAACCCCCGATAAATATAAATATACAGACAAATATTGAGATACCGACAAATACAGGGAATGAAAAAGGTTGATATTGTATAGGTTAACTAATGTTGAGGACAACAATCCTCCGGATCAGGTTGTACAGGATAAGGATAATGTTCCTAAGGAGCAACAGACAGTTACTGGTACTGCACCAAGTGCCAAAGCCACCGGTGCAAGTGAGGAAGTTGTAAAGGCTAAATCATCAGAGGAGAAGAAAGAGGAATCCAATAGGGAACCAGTAGTGAGTCCATCATTGTTGTCAATTGACACCTCGCCAGTTGAAAATAAAATAATAACCGAGACGAGTTCCACTGAACTCATGATGATGGCTGCATAGAAAATGTTGAAGGAGGGATCTATGGATAAAGAGGTCTATTATTGTTTTGCATAGACTAGTCTAGGAGTGCAAGTTGACAGAGAAGCGAGCCCATCCGGCAAGCTTAAGACAATCACTGAGCACATTTCAAAGGATTTTCAATCCTTGCAACATATATCAAACCGACAAGCATTGGAGAGGTTGACATAGGCAAAAAGAGCTACATTTGATCAAATGATTGAGTCTGAAAGGAAGGAGATTAATGATAAGTTGAAATTGATAGATGATTATTTAAAGAAATGTATAAATATTTACAAAGTATGTTGTAACACTAGTATACTTACATTTAGTTTGGATAAGAGGATTAAGGAAACTCAGGAGAAAATTGTAGTTATGGCCAACTCTTTTGATGGATTGAATTCATTGACTACATCCATTGATGCTCATATTTTGGTTTTGGAAGCCCAAGTTTCTGCTCTTGAGAAAGAAAAAGACAAAATCATAAGAAGAGCCAGAAGTCTTAGAGATTTGGTGAGTCTCTGGTTGGATTCACTTAGTGTACATAAGGAGTGTATAGATATGGTTGGTAAGCCCACACCGACAGAGTTAAATGAGAAAGAGTCATTTGCCCATATGCTAAATGGACTTGTATCTATTTCTGACACTTTCAAAACTGGCAGTGATACTTATCTAGAGCTTCTGAAGAAGGCCTATTCGGAAGTTTTTAAATATATTAGGCTTTGGTAAGGTATTTTTGGGATATTCATTATACAGTATCTTTCATTCTTCGTCCCAATTTTGGATTTTTGGTATTCTTTATGGAATTTTTGATGGCATTGATGTCAAAGGGGGAGTGATATAGATGTGTAAAATAAAAGGAAGTTGTATACATTAGGGGGAGTATAGATGGAAAACTCTGGAAGCATGGAGTATTTTGTATTCATGGATATTTAGCTCATGGGGAACAGGCTCAGGGTGAAACCGACAGATGGAAACCATTTTCATTTTTCACATGAGTGTTGCCATCAATGCCAAAGGGGGAGATTGTTGGCAATTGACAATCAATTGGTTGGTCTCAATATATTGTCATTGATGGCAACATGCCAACTTATTCCACTTCATGTTTTGGTTCAGTTGTGTACTGACAGACACTTCATAGACACTTCACAAGCATCAACACCGACAAGTATCTTCACCGGTTGAAAGAGAAATCTTTGGTTACTAGCATTGCAGGCCGACATGGTTTATAATCAGGTTATTGGTATTGGAGGTCGACATCATTTGAATATCCGACATCAGCAATTGATTTTGATATTCATGTATTTATGTTATCTAGCCAACATGTATATTGATATTATAATTATCTTTGTAAGTCGACATAAGGCATGATAAATTGTAAAGGGTATATAGGTCAATTGGTTAGATCATTTTGTGATATACGTATAGATGGAGACTAGAACATGATAATGTTATGTAATGTGAAATATATTAGAGAGATCATGTATGTGAGGATATTTATGTAAAGGGGTATTCCGGTAAGGGTTTAGGGTTCCAAACCGGAACAGACAGAGCTAAACTGGAACTGTATTCAGGCATAGAAGATGTTATCTTAGCAGTTCATTCATTTCTCTGGATTGTAGTTTGGATTCGTATGTAGTCAGTGAGGCTCCTTTTGTGATTGAGAAGTGTGCTCTAGGCTTTAAGCCTTCCTACAAGTGCAGGCCCCTATATTTTGTAATATCTTTTCATATGGCCAGCGGATTGATATTGTGGGTCACAAATCCCACCGTGGTTTTTTCTCTTTGAGGTTTTCCACGTATAATTTTGTGTGTTATGGTATCCATTTATGTGATTGACTTATTGGTTTCTTTAATTCTTTCAATTTTATATGTACCAGGTTGGTGTATGCATGTTTTAATAAGGATAAAATTGATCATTCTGGTAGAACACTGATTCACCCCCCCCCCCCCCTCTCAGTGTTCTTGGATTTCAACACCCATCACCCCTCGTAAATTTATTCCATATAATTGTGAGAATTAAATATTACAAATTATTTTCCTGATACATCATAATTGCCTTGGGACACATTCCAAAGATGTTGGAAACATGTCATAAATATTTACAAGGTACATGGTACCTTAATCCTAATAGGATCTATCTCAAGCTATTAAGCTTATTCGAAGCAACTTAACTGTGATACCAATTGTCAAGCACACAAATATACTAGGAAGGGGTAAATCAACATATTTCAATTCCAAATTAATTCAACATTAATTATCATTAATTAACCTCTTCGAGTATCATAACTAACCTCAAGTTCAAATCATCTTTAGTAGCATTTACTGGTCTTTCCATAACTATGAAGCAACTCATCAATTGATGAGCATAAAAGCACACCCACACAAATAAACACTAGATTTATGTAGAAACCAAGAATAGAAAAACCACAATGAGAATAATTGCTTGGATCTACTACCTAAATCCAAACTCACAAAACATTTAATGAAGAACTTACAATGTGAAGAAGGCGCCAACCTACCAGAGACACCAATCCCTAATTACATTTGCAAACACCGACCTACAAGAGACACCAAATCACTAATTACATTTGCAAGCACTAACCTAAAAGAGACACCAATCCTCTAATCCAAGATCTGAGCACTAACTCAACATATGAGACACCAATCTCAATCAGAATATAAAAGAGATGTAATGTAGACCCTTAATATTGAATACTCATCTTATTATCATTTGATCAATTTTAGAACATTGCCACACCATGCATAAGATCTGCAAATGAAATCACATGCAATAATTTAGTAGATAGTTTGCATAAATTTTGATATTGTTATCATGTTGCTCATTCAACATCATCACCCACATACTCACATGTCAACCACAATAGGAATGAATATGATCAACACTATATGCGCATTATAATAGTGATTACCACTTCATGTTGTTCTTCAACATAGGCAAAACTATTAATCAAATATGTAGGCGACTAGGTCCTAAAGCCAACACATTTCTCTAGGAGTAAGGACATACTATGCATTATCTAACACATACTCAATTGGATCGAATGAACATCCACACACTTCTTGCAGTTGGAGAATACTTCAATACTCTAACATGTAAATCTGAAATACCATTACACATGAACTATCAAAATGTTCATTTCATTACTACTATCTTCTTGTAGGTTGAACATTAGCTTGTACAACTCTGGAAACTGACACGTTATGCATAGCTTGATTTCACTTCCAAATCGCAAGCCATAAACATTACTATGGTAGAATTTAGTACAAAACAAGTTGCCAATGTGTACACAATTCCCAAGTAACAAACTATTTATATTTTATGTGTCAACCTTAGCCATGCAAATAACTGATCTGAGAAATCATCAATGGCTAAACCTTGCATTATTCCCCAAGGCCTAAATCCCTAAACTCCTTCAGGCTTCTTGCCTTAGTCTTTTTTTTTTCGACCTTGTTCTTTTCCTCTATTGACTAGTGCAAGTAGCCATTTCACTTAAATCAACTGGTTGGAGTGTCCTTTATTCATCTTGGAACTGGCCCCATTTTATCGGCTACCGACAGGCGGGAGGCTTAAAAGTTAATTATTACATTGATCACATGATTTGCAATCGTCAGAGGTAACAATCGATTAGCCTCGTGTCGTTGTGATGGACCAATAGGGGCTACCATCATGTCAAGTTGCACCTTCGCATCTTGGGGTTAGCGGTCAAGGATTTGGTTGCAATGTTGTGATGGGGTTACCACAAACACTAGACCACATCATCGTGGCGGTCAAGAACAAGTGTTATCTCAAGCCGCGACATTGCGATGGATGACTAATGGTTAAAGTGAATCCTAGGTCTCATCTTCACGACTTCTTTGTAAATATTTTGGGCTAGGTTGCAAGCTTGCAATTGATGGGCTTGGTCAGATGGTGGGGCTGATAGATTTTCATGGACAAACAGTGGCCATCTGATTTCACTTAAGGGCGAGATCGATTGCTGTGTTTTATTTTATCATTGAGGATTTTTTTTAGGGTCTTCTAGGAACTTCTTTGTCATTCATCCGCGTACGAGGGGAAGTTTCAGCTGCCAAATTTTAAACTTGGAGTGATCGTTGGAATTCAAATAGGTACCTGGGATGGTTGCTGACTTAATTGGTCAAAAATTAGTTTATGAGCTCATCGGTGACCCAAATTGGATTCGATCTTACTCCAACTACTTTCAGATGTCATGAGGTGATTTCCATTACTCTTGTTGGACTCTGTAGACATTTCCCAAGGCCAGCCATGCACATTTATTTCTTGCAAAAGACTTTTGGTCTAGCGGAGGACATCTGGTTAGGGTTTCCTAACTGAATGTAAATCACAGTTATGCCTCACCTATAAAAACAACTTTGTAACATATTTTTTTGATTCTTCTCACTTCAATTCTGATATAGAATTTATGTTCTTCTATATTTGTAATTGTTGCCTTACCTTTGCATCGATAAAATCTTATATTTTACCTCCTTTCTTTGATTCAAACTCTTTGTACAAATTATCATGCCTTGTATTTGAACATGTTATTTTTATGTTTCTAGATCATATGACTGTATTAATATCTCATGGATGTAGTTTTGTGAACCTATCTTTTTCTTTCAACATCTTATGAATCCTAGTTTTCATTTGTCTTTAGGAATTGATTAAGGTAAAAATCTATGTATTTTGGGAGGATTCTTATTGATGTCTCATGTAGTCATGGGCAAGGCAATACCAACTTTGATCTTGGTGCATCACCTTCTTTCGTTTCAACATTCCTTCTCCCTTTTCTTCTACAAGTGGTTAAAGTAGGTTTTTTCCAGTGTTGGGTTTGGTCTAACACTACACCTTGATTGGAAAGGAAGTTAGCCTTCTCCATATATTCAACCTCACATGCACAAGGTTTCACAATTGGAGGTTGTTTCCATGTTTCACAAGGTTGTTGATCATTAGTGTTCAACAAGGGTGCCAACTTTTGTGACAACACGAACCTTAAACTGTTAACATTTTTAACACACAACAAACACTTTCAGATCACCTTAAACTAATGGAATATATGTGTGATGATACTATTAACTTTTTACAAGAGAGTTATCCACATATATTGCCATTGTTATTGATATTGCCCATACACCACCCAAAGCAAATAATTTTATCACATGCTTCACGAAGTAGCTTAATCAAGTCCAAAATGTTATCCTCATGTAATCACCAATAGATGCACACACTTTATTCCTTTTCCAAGATGACCACATCAAACATGCAATAATTCTAGCCCAAAAACTACACATGGGTCCACAAGGAAACATGTCACACAAATCGAGCTGAGGATCAAAGTGATTATAGAGAGAATTCACCCATAATTTCTAACAACCCACACTCAAATCAATTGTTGCAACATTCCAGAATACAAATTGGGTCTATTGTCCACATAGTAGAAAACTGGTGAACAAAATACTACCTTTTGTCATACCAGAGATACAAAAAGATAGGATACTAATAATACTTGTGTAGGCATGCTCACCATTTGAACCATGGATAATTATGCTTAATCATTAGAATATACAAACTTTTTGTAGTTAAGTGAAAATAAGCTCACTATCTAGGTAGCAATACTAAACATTTTGGGACAAATTTTCAAACCCCTTCCATCAACTCACGTTTAAGCTAATTTCATAGTCATATCAATCAATGAGGCTAGATAAGACTGTTGGTAGGTTTGTCATTGATGTCAAATGATGAGTATGGTTGTTAGAACCTGGTTAATTGTTCGAGCAATATGCAAAGACATTTGAATGTAAAATTGTTCAAGGGATTATGAAGTAGTTGTCCCTGATAGAGATGCCTTCTCATTTGTTGAAATTGCAACTTGATCAAGATTGGTAACAAAATAGTCATAATTGTCAAGTATAAAAGAGGTCTTACATTTGGAGGCAACTTCAGTTTGTGATTAGTAAACAGTGGAGTTGAAGTAATATTTTATTTGTAAATGAGTTGAGAATTGTTAAGATCCATTTCATATATCAATGATGAGTCCCCTTGAAGTTGTTATGCAGAAAAGACTATTAGAATCTGTTATTTGGAGGTTTGACTTAAGTTTTTGTATCCTATCACAATGGCACGATGACTAGAACAATGTGCAACAAGACTTTAATGGTTATATTAACAACATAAATACCGAGTGTTGATAATATTAATCTTTAATGTGACCTTTATAATTATGACAAAAGTTGATATTTGATCTCTAGTGTACGCAGGTATGAGGGTCAAGTTTTCAAATACTAACGGCTAGTGATGGTGAGATAAACCCAGTGGGAGGTTGCCAGTTAGTTCTATGAATAACATATTATTGTAACTGTTCAATGAAGATTGAAAAATAAGAGATCTCATTGAATGACTGTTGGAATGTTCATTGAATGTGTGAACAGTTCTTCTACAAACTATGTGATCAGGGTTCTGACGATCTTCATTGAGAAACCATATTGAAGAACGATATTGTATCATCATAAAATTGCTACCCTTACAATTTTCGATCGCATTTGGGTCTTTGCATTGGCGAACGAATCCCTAAGCCTGATCAAAGACCTGAAACATGCTTATACCATTAACAACTTGCATTTTCCATTATTGTGCATTGTCTCTTAGCATTTGCCTATCCTAAATTAGGCCAGAACTAGGACAAGGGCATGGCGCCCTTGTCCTAGCCCTATTTTGGGCCCCTTTGGTCCTACCTTGCATTGAGCTTGTTAATTATTGAACGGGAAAAGTTTCCCTATGTCGACCTAAGGTGGGAAATTATCTAAACACCCCTAATTGGCAAGTATATAAGGAGAACTTCCTCTCCTATTTGCATTATTTCGACAGGTGGATCATAATTTGATAAGTGAAGTCTATCATAAGCATTCAAGCATGGAGCATTTAAAGTCTCCTTTGAAGGCTAGGTGTTGCATTTAAAACAAGGATTCAACCATTGAAGAGGAGATTTCTACCAACATTCAAGACATCCCATTTCACATATCCATTCAAGCAAATTCATCTACAAAGGTATCAACCTTTCAATTGCATCCCCTCCTTGAGGTGGATTCACTTGAGACATTTCCTTTCATTTTACTTGCAGCATTTTTCAACCACTTGGTTAATTCCAAAATGGGGTTTGACCTGAAGGCAAACCCCCAATCCCAACAACATTTTCCTCTCTTTTTTGTGTGTAGGTTGCAGGTGCACAACTGTAATTGCAGGTTTAGGTTTCATTTCCAGAGATGAAAAAACCCTTTTTGGCATGTGGATTTTTCAAAGGACCAAGTGTAACTTTAACCTGGTCCCTGCAACTTTTGCTCATATTTGCAAGGAAGCTTCGTCTCGACATTCTACTGCTAATTCCAGGTGCACAACTTCATCTTGCATCTCTATCTCAAGATATAATTGCTTCTTTTTCATTTCTACACTTAGTCTCAATTTGCTTAATTCAACTAGTCTATTATAAAAGAGGGTTAATTTACTTTCCTAATACATTCCAAATTTCCTACAATTCACTTAGTATTCAATCTCTTTCCATTGGGATTGGATTTAGTGAATTCGACCCCTCTTTTAAATGTAATGTGTGTGAAAAATTGAAAGGAATCATTTGTGAAACTTTCATCACTCTTTTGAGGGGAGTAAAGCTTTCCACTTGATCTCCCCTCATCAATTTTCACCATATTAAATTTTGGTGAACCCGACGTCTTACATGCCTTACATTGAAAATTATTGCATATTTTTCATTTACAAGTTTAATTTTCTTGCAACTTATAAAAACTTAGTGGTTAATTCATTCAAAACCCTAGTTATTAAAATTGAAATTGAACTTGTATTTTGCAAAAAAATCTATCTATTGTCTTAGATCTGAAAATTGTATTGCTTGTCAAATTCAATTCTTTCATTGTCTTGTTCAATTTGCCAATCAAAATTACAAAATTAAGTGGTTAATTGTCAAAACCCTAATTTTCAAACATCAACTTGAACTTGTGCAAAAATTGGATTTACATTTAATTTTCAGATTTGTGACTGTTTTCAGACTTGTCTTCTTACCTAAAATTCAAATTTTCAATTTCCTTCCTTTTCCCAAATTTTAAAATTTTAAAATTCAGTGGTTAGGTCCTAAAACCCTAATTTTCAATTTTAATTGGATTTTGTGCAAATTTCAATCAATTTTTGTTTTCTAAATATTATTTAAGGTGGCTCTATCCATTAGGTTTGTCCTTTTTCAAAATTGCAATTCAATTTCTTATCTCTTTCAAAACCCAAATAAGGTCTTATTTCGACATTCAAACCTTAATTTTGCCTAGATTTTTTCCCAAAATTTTGGGAGACTGTTATGACTGTATCTAATTGCTTAAATCCAAAGAATTGGCTGATTTTGTCAAATTTTGATCCCTCTAAAATAAAAAAACACTTCCCAATTTCAACATTACAACTTCCAAGGGAACATTTAAAGTTAAGTGGTTAATTATAATCTGCCCTAATTTTAATTTTGTCAATTTTAAATTTTAAATTAAGTGGTATCCCATTGGTCCTAATTTTAATTTCAATATCTTTTTATTAATTATAAATCTTTCTTGGAGATCATGTCATGTCTTCTTTCTACAAAGTTCAAATTAAATCATCAAAATTTTCTTGAATTTTGCTTTATTCAATTTTGCAAACTTTGTTCCCAAAATTCAAAATTCAAATTCAAATTTCAAATTTTCCCTCTAGTGCATGAGTTTTACAACTATTAGTCCTACCTATATTATCCCTATTAGACGAAGCATTAGAATTAGGGCTTCCCAAGGTTTAATTATCGACAAGATGGAGCCTAATTTGGGTGACTTCTACAATGAGGATATTGCTAATTCTTCCCATCCTAATAACATGTCTACTTACCCAATTGATGATTCCCATGATGAAGAAGAAGCTTTGACAAGAGTTTCCATAGATCAAATTTCAAAAATTGGACAATCATTTTGACAATTTCCAATAATGGATGTCCCAAGAATATCCTAGTAGTGAAGCTCTTCCATTAATTGAAGGTCTAAAATGCATGCTTCAAAGTGATAAGAATGAAATTGATATATTGTGTGGTATTGCTCACATTGTTGATTCTAATGTTGTGTTGAGAACTTAGGTTATTCACAACATTCTACACAAATCAATCATTATATTTCTTTGAACACTTCTATGCTAGTATTCCTACTTTCACTTCAAAAATCATGGCTACTTCAACTCAAAATGTCATGCCTACAACCATCAATTATGGGGGCAATCTGTCTTCTTCATTCAGTCCTCCATATTTATCTATGCCTTCAATGAGTATTCCTATTGTCTCTCAACCAATCAATGTGACACAAGGGGGCAATTCGTTCAATAATTTTACTACGACTTTTAGTTTCCCATTCCCTACTCAATCATCACCTATGCCTAATTACCATAGTGTCCCACCACCTTATTCTCAAACAAAGATTTCTTTCAATAACATCACACCACCTTCTCAATCAAACATGTCTAACATAAATTATTCAACCAAAGCAACCATTAATAACCTTGCTCAAACTGTATCTTCATTGCAACAACAAATTGCTTCTATGAGTCAATCCAAGTTTAGTGTGCCCACATTTGATGTTGTGAGCCCACTTTCTCTTGATATTGTTAGAGTTGTCCCTCTTAAACATGTTGAAGTTCCTCAATTGGAACTCTATAATGGAAAAGGTGATCCTTTAACGCATGTAAAAACATTCCAAACTTTGTGTACTGACTTTGCTTATGATCAACGATTTCTTGCCAAATTGTTTATTATAGAATTAAGAGATAAGGCTTTACAATGGTATTTCTCTTTGACTTCTTATTCTATTACTTCTTTTTAAAAATTAGCAAATGCTTTTATTTAACAATTTTAAAACAACATAGGTTGTAAAATCACTTTGACTGATTTAATGCATTGTAAACAAGGTGTTAAAGAAAAAGTGACTGATTTCATTGGTAGATACAAGCATTTGTGTTCTCAAATTTATTTTCCAGTGCTTGATAATGATATTCAAAGAATTTTTATTTCTATTTTTCAAAAAGACATTAGGGAAAAACTTCTCTTTTTTGAGTTTACTTCCTTTCCGTAGTTGTGCGCAACACTTCACAATTATCAACTCACTGTGAGTCAAATGGAGCAATCTACTCCTATGGCTCTGAGTGATAAGGGTGAGAGTGCTCAACAACCATTTGCAAAGTTAAAACAAAACAAAGACTTCATCAAATTCAATTACACCATTAACAACAACAATGTGAATGCTACAATAGGTGTGCCTCCTATTTCTAAATTTTTCAAGAGAGAGAGAATTTACTCCTTTGAATGAATCTTTATATAGCATCATGTCTCAGTTGTTACAAAGAAATGTTATTAAACTTCCTCTAATAAATCTAGTTGATCCCTCCAAGGCAACTTCACCTCACTTTGTGGTGCAAGAGCACCCTTCCAATCTCTCCCTCCTTTTTTTGTTGGTGTTATGCTTCTTATGAAGCCATTGTATATATGATAAAGAGCCATGTGCTCATAGGTCCTAGTCAGGGTCCTAGTGGAGATTTTAGGGGTCATAAGTCAAGATTGTGATTTTATTGAAAAAGGAGGGTATGTGTGTCTTTATGGTGTTTAGGGGTCCTTCATTACATGGTGGTGTCCTTAGGTTGGCCCAATGTAGGTTTAGGAGTCATGAAAAGCAACATTGAGAAAGTTGCTCAAAAGTTGCAAAAGCTGCATGACAACTTTTAAAAGTTGTCATGCAACTTTTCCACCAGGAGGTCTAAATCCTTAGTTTGGCATGGAAAACCCTAATATGGGCACACAGAACAAGGCAAAGGTGGTATAAGTATTTGCAAACCCTAAGTTAATGGGTTGGATGTCAAACATTGTACAACCCAAGAAAGAAAAGCTTGACTGTGACTGTTTTTGGGTTACCAGTCAGTTTGAATGAAGCTACTGAGAAAGTTAATGGATTGATTTGCATGTAAAACTATGTGGAGTGTCTTCTATGGTGTAAATAATTTCATTGTGAGCAATTAGATTAGGTTTTTATTTGCAGGTTGTGTGTGTTTGTAAATATTTTGAAAACTATCTTCTCACTGTCTAGTTTTGGACTGGTTTGTGCAAATGGACTCATAACTCCATTCCCCATTGTGGAATCCCCGTGAAACCATGGGGAATGAGAGTAGAGACCTTGTATCATAGTTCTATGCAAGAAGGTCCCTTGAAAATGCAAGGAAGCCATTTGAAGACCCATTCCTAGGCGAGACTGGACAGTGCCCAGTTAGGAATGGTTGCTGTTGTAGAGGTCTTGAAGAGCAAGGTTGGTTAGAGGAGAGTGCACCCTTTGGAGGAGGCGTAGAGGAGTGTGTGAAGCACCACTGGTGTGAAGGAGGAGCCTCCACCAATCCAGAAAAGGTGGCTAAAACACAAAACCTTCACTGTGACCCAGGCAGACCCTAAAAACCCTCACAAAACCCTTAAAAACCCCAAAATTTGCCCAAGGCACTGTACGGCCACTTGGAGGCCCAAAACCAGAGAAATCCTTGAGCCCTTGCCAAATTAATGGTAGTCCATTTTGGGAGTTTGGGTAGGTTGTGCATCATTTGTGAGAGGAAGCCCTAAAGGACCGGGTAGGAGGCCTAATTGGTCCTAATCCTTGTAGCCCTATTTGAAGGCAAAAACACAAAATAGTGAAATCGGTAAGGGGTTGGAATCTTGAAACCTCTTGGGGGCACATGAATGGGTGGAAAAATATAAAATTGACCTAACCTAACCTTGCTAAGACCTTGGAAGGTGTGGAACAAGCCTAGCCCTTATTAGCCATAGTAAGGGGTTTTGAGTCTCACGAGTAGGTGAGACCTTAGGAGCAACATTGCAACTCATTGGTGGGTGGATTGGGCAAGGTCAGGGGATTCCTCAAGAAAAGGAAGTCCTAGAGACCCTAGGGTGTGAGGAGAACACCAAGAGATCCAAGAGAAGGATCCAAGAGCATAGACTAGGCTAGTCTATCCCAAGCACCAACCCATCAGATTGGTATCAGAGCAAGTTAAAGACTTGTTGGACTGTGTATGTCTCTATATACTGGTGAATCAGTAGGGGAGAGAAAAATGGTCACTAATGCAGAGCTAGCTAGAGAAGTAGAAGAACAAAAGGAGAAGAATAGACTCCTTGAAGAAGCTATGAGTGAGATAAGGGATAAACTGCAAGAAGTGGTGGATCAGAGGACACAAGGACCTTGGGATGAAGACACCAAGGGAAAAGGCAAGAAAACTATAGACATAGATGACATTGTCCCTGAACCAGATGCCTTGTTCAATGAAGAACCATTTGTGAGGGCTATTAAGGCTTTGAACATCAAAGCTTTTGAAGGATTGCCACATTTCAGTGGAAGAATGGACATAGACACTATCATAGAATGGATTGAGGGCATGGAAAACCACTTTGAGTGTGAGGGAGTGATAGAGGCTCAGAAGGTTAAAGTTGCCAAATCAAGATTAAGGGGAGCAACTTTGACACGGTGGAAGTACCTGCAAGAAGAGAGAGTTAGTATGGGGAAGCTACCTATTGCCAATTGGAAGGCCATGGTGAGTAAGATTAAAGAGAACTATTTACCAGAGGATTATGAAGTCCAACTTCATAAGAAGAGACAAGGATTGAAGCAGAAGGATCTTGATGTGGCCTCCTACACAGAGGAGTTTCAAAAGCTATGTCTTAGAGCTAAAGTTCAAGAAGATGAATCTATTAAGGTAGCTAGGTATCTAAGCGGCCTAAAGTGGAACATACAAGAGGAGATAAGCCCATGGACTCCTACTACTGTTCAAAAGTGTCATCAGCTTGCTGCCAAGGTAGAAGAGAGGAACAAAAGGAAAGGAGACTCTAATAACAGGGGTAGAGGCAGAGGTAGAGATCAAGTGAATCACCGAGGTGGTTACCAAAGCAAGGCAAATGAGCAAAGGAACCAAGGAGAAGCCAAGTTGACTAAACATGGTAGTGAAGCCAATCTCAGAGGAGGAGATCCTAGAGGAAGAGGTGCACAAGGTGGTCCAAGTAGGGGTAGAGGTACCGACAGAGGTAACTCCTATTTTGCAACAAAGAAGTGTTACAATTATGGACAACTGGGACACCCGACATATAGATGCCCTGACAAACCTACATCATCAAACAGTGGAAAGAGGGTTGCTTATGCACATGAAGACTCTTCAAGCAGCAAGACACCTGAGGTGGATCATAATGAATCAGAGATTGGAGAAAATTTGATGTTCAATAGGGTCTTGATAAGATAGCCAGTCAAGAATGAACCTAAGCATAGGAGAGCATTGTTTAGGGTGAGATGCAAAGTTCTTGGTAAAGTGTGCAAGGTGATAGTTGATTCAGGGTCAACTAATAACATAATATCAGAAGAGGCAGTTAGGAAGTTGAAACTCACAAGAATACCCCACACTAGCCCCTACAAGGTGACATGGTTGAATCATGAGCAGAGTGTGCCAGTCAATGAACAGACTTGGGTAGAGTTTTCTATAGGAGGATATAAGGATAAGATCCTTTGTGATGTGTTGCCTATGGATGCATGTCATCTGCTGCTAGGAAGACCCTAGCAATTTGATAGGAAGGTGATCTATGATGGAGAGGAGAACTCCATTTCCTTTAAGAAGGACATCAAGACCTTCAAGATTCAGTCTTTGACAGAGAATGAAGAAGGAACTTCAAAGACACCTAGTGTTTTATTGGCTATTGGTAAAGAGTTCTTAAACTTGCTACATGAGGAGGAGATAGTAAAGTGTGCCATCTTTGTGAAGCCAAAGGAGGAAGAAGACAAGTTGTAGGCAGAAGTACCCAAGGAGGTGAAGCACATGTTGCAAGAGTATAAGGACATAGTGAGTGATGGAGCACCTGCAACACTCCCACCAAGAAGGTCTATAAGCCATCAAATACACTTTGTTCTTGATGCATCCTTACCTAACAAGGCTGCATATAAGCTCACACCTGGTCAAAATAAGGAGGTGGCAAGGCAAGTGCAGGAGTTATTGGAATAAGGACTAGTTAAGAAGAGCATCAGCCCATGTGCAGTCCCGGTAGTGCTAGCATCAAAGAAGGGAGGTAAGTGGAGACTTTGCACCGACTCAAGGGCAATCAATAGGATCACCATAAGGTATAGGTTTCCTATTCCTAGAATAGAGGATTTGATGGACTGTTTAGGAGGGGCTATGTATTTTACCAAGCTAGACCTTAAACATGGTTATCACCAGATAAGAATTAAGGAGGGTGATGAGTGGAAGACTACTTTTAAAACCACAGGGGGATTGTATGAATGGCTTGTGATGCCATTTGGACTCACCAATGCTCCAAGCACCTTCATGAGGTTGATGAATGAGGTGTTGAAAGACTTCACAGGTAGATTTGTGGTGGTGTACCTAGATGACATTCTCATCTATAGCAGAACCAAAGAGGAGCACCTTGAGCATTTGAGGTTAGTCTTAGAAAGGTTGCATGAGGAGAAGTTATCTATCAACCTAGAGAAGTGTGAATTCTTGAAGCAAGAGCCGATCTACTTAGGATTTGTGGTGTCTAAGGGAACCTTGAAGATGGATCCAAGCAAAGTGGAGGCAAATTTGAATTGGCCTGCACCTAAAACAGGGACTGAAGTTAGGAGTTTCCATGGATTAGCTCAATTCGATAGGAAGTTTGTGAGGAAATTTAGTGGTATATGTGCACCAGTCCTTGACACCATTAAAGGAGGCCTTAAAACTAAGTTTAAATGGACTGAGCAAGCTGACAAAGCATTTCAAATGTTGAAGCAAGAAGTAGCCACAAAACCTATCCTTCTCCTACCTACGTTTGTTAAACTATTCAAATTGGAGTGTGATGCAAGTGGAATTGCAGTAGGGGGTGTATTGAGTCAAGAGGGAAGACCTTTGGCATTTTTCAGTGAGAAGCTTAATGAAGCAAAGAAGAAGTACTCAACCTATGACCTAGAGTTGTATGCATCAGTGCAGTCTCTAAAGAAATGGAGGCGTTACCTACTCCCAAAGGAATTTGTGGTGTTCACAGACAACCATGCATTGAGTTACATTAACACTCAAGAGAATCTTAGCAATAGACATCTGAAATGGATGGAATACCTCCAATCCTTCACCTTCACCATCAAGCATAATAAGGGGCAACTTAACAAGGTGGCAGATGCCTTAAGCAGGAAGTTGTTGACAATTCAAGAGTTACAGTTGCAGAGCATAGGAATAGAAGGTTTCAAAGACCTCTATGAAGGAGATGAAGACTTCTCATCAACTTACAAGGTTTGCAAAGAGTTTGAGAACCATTTCCATTGTGAGTATGCAGATTACACTCTCCAAAATGGTCTCTTGTTCAAGGGTAATCAGTTGTGTGTACCAAGAGGGTCCATGAGGGAAAACCTCATCCAAGAGAAACATAAAGGCAATTTGAGTGGACACTTTGGGATTAATAAGACCCTAGACTTAGTACAAAGGTACTACTATTGGCCAAAGTTGCCAAGAGATGTGAAGAGGTATGTAGAGCAATGTGGTGTGTGTCAAAGAGCAAAAGGAGGATCAAGCAATGCTGGTCTCTATCAACCATTACCGATCCCAAATAGACCTTGGGAATGTATAAGCATGGACTTTGTAGTAGGACTTCCCAAGACTAAAACAGGTATGGACAACATCTATGTGGTAGTGGATAGATTTTCCAAGATGAGTCATTTCATACCATGTAGGACTACACGTGATGCTAGCTACGTTGCACATCTCTTCTTCAAAGAGATTGTTAGGATTCATGGACTCCCTTTAAGCATTGTTTCAGATAGGGACAACAAGTTCATGGGCCATTTTTGGCAAACATTATGGAGGAGACTAGGAACTAACTTGTCATTTAGCTCTGCTTACCATCCCCAAACATATGGTCAAACTGAAGTCATCAATAGAGTGTTAGACAATTTGTTGAGGTGTCTAACTAAGGAGTATGGGCAGACATGGGACCTAATCATTCCTCAAGTAGAGTATGCATATAATGACAGTGTGAATAGGACCACTGGTAGAAGTCCCTTTGAGGTTGTGTATGGCCAACATCCAAGGGGAGTGTGTGAGTTAAGAGACCTTGGTACTTTGGAAATGAAGAGTGGGAAAGCAGAGGACTTCACTCAAACCATCAAGGAAGTCCAAGAGCAGGTTAAGAAGGCCATCCTTGAATCCACTCAAAAACTAAAGGCCAAAATGGATGAGAAAAGGAGAGAAGTTCAGTTCAAGGTGGGTGACTGTGATGGTCCATTTGAGCAAAGCTAGGATGCAAAGTGGTAAGCCTACCAAACTGCAAATGAAGAGGGTAGGACCTTGTAAAATTCTAGAAAAGTATGGTGAGAACGCCTATAAAGTGGATTTACCTTCAGACTTAGCCATCTCACCAGTCTTCAATGTTGCTGATCTGGTAATGTACAAGGGAGAGACAGCAGGGCAGACTGAGAACCAAGCCAAGGTACTACAAGACTTGGATGTGAATACCTTACCTCAAGTGAAGAAGCTTATAGCAGAGGAGATTTTGGAGACAAGAGTGAAGAAGTCTACCAGACACCAGGTCTACATGGAGCACTTAGTGAAATGGGCAGATCAACCAGTACCTGAAGCTACTTGGGTGGAGGAGAGCAGGTTCAAGACACTTGGAATAGATCCGACTCTCATCTCTTATTCTATTTCTTAGTTGTGTGCAGAGGGGGAGTATGGTGAAGGAGCACCCTTCCAAGCTCTCCCTCCTTCTTGTTTTGTTGGTGTTATGCTTCTTATGAAGCCATTGTATATATGATAAAGAGCCATGTGCTCATAAGTCCTAGTTAGGGTCCTAGTGGAGATTTTAGGGGTCATAAGTCAAGATTGTGATTTTCTTGAAAATGGAGGGTATGTGTGTCTTTATGATGTTTAGGGGTCCTTCATTACATTGTGGTGTCCATAGGTTGGCCCAATGTGGGTTTAGGAGTCATGAAAAGCAACATTGAGAAAGTTGCTCAAAAGTTGCAAAAGCTGCATGACAACTTTTAAAAGTTGTCATGCAACTTTTCCACCAGGAGGTCTAAATACTTAGTTTGGCATGGAAAAACCTAATATGGGCACATAGACTAAGGCAAAGATGGTATAAGTATTTTCAAACCCTAAGTTAATGGGTTGGATGTCAGACATTGTACGGCCCAAGGAAGAAAAGCTTGACTATGATTGTTTTTGGGTTACTAGTCAGTTTGAATGAAGCTACTGAGCAAGTTAATGTATTGATTTGCATGTAAAAATATGTGGAGTATCTTCTATGGTGTAAATAATTTCATTGTGAGCAATTAGATTAGGTTTTTATTTGCAGGTTGTGTTTGTTTGTAAATATTTTGAAAACTGTCTTCTCACTGTCCAGTTTTGGACTGGTTTGTGCAAATGGACTCATAACTCCATTTCCCATTGTGGAATCACCATGAAACCATAAGGAATGAGAGTAGAGACCTTGTATCATAGTTATATGCAATAAGGGCCCTTGAAAATGCAAGGAAGCCATTTGAAGACCCATTCCTAGGCGAGACTAGACATTGCCCAGTTAGGAATGGTTGTTGTTGTAGAGGTCTTTAAGAGCAAGGTTGGTCAAAGGAGAGTGCACCCTTTTGAGGAGGTGTGGAGGAGTGTGTGAAGCACCATTGGTGTGAAGGAGTATCCTCCACCAATCTAGACAAGGTAGCTAAAACACAAAACCTTCACTGTGACCCAGGCAGACCCTAAAAACCCTCACAAAACCCTTAAAAACCCCAAAATTTGCCCAAGGCACTGTACGACCACTTGGAGGCCCAAAACCAGAGAAATCCTTGAGCCCTTTCTAAATGAATGGTATTCCATTTTGGGAGTTTGGGTAGGTTGTGCATCGTTTGTGAGAGGAAGCCCTAAAGGACCGGGTAGGAGGCCTAATTGGTCCTAATCCTTGTAGCCCTATTTGAAGGCAAAAACAAAAAATAGTGAAATTGGTAAAGGGTTGGAATCTTGAAACCTCTTGGGGGGACGTGAATGGGTGGAAAAACCATTAAATTGACCTGACCTAACCTTGCTAAGACCTTGGAAGGTGTGGAACAAGCCTAGCCCTTATTAGCCATAGTAAGGGGTTTTGAGTCTCATGAGTAGGTGAGACCTTAGGAGCAGTATTGCAACTCATTGGTGGGTGGATTGGGAAAGGTCAAGGGATTCCTCAAGCAAAGGAAGTCCTAGATACCCTAGGGTGTGAGGAGAACACCAGGTGATCCAAGAGCATGGATTAGGCTAGTCTATCCCAAGCACCAACCCATCACTTTGATAATAATTCTTTTTGTCAATTTCATCGTCAACCTGGTCATGATAGTGATAAATATTTTGTATTATAATATAAGATTCAAGACTTGATTGATAATAATAATATATATGTGGCAGGCGTGAATGGTAAGGGAAACAAATTAGTAGCTCCTCCTAATCAAAATCTTAAGATTTTCACTGATCCTTTACCCTCTCATACCTCTAATGTGATTGAGACTGGGCATACTTATTTCTCTCCCTCTGATTCTACTTTCACAACTCATGATGTGGTTAATATGGTAGAGAAACAAGAAACACCTAAGGGTCCATGTATCACATTTGATGCTAGTGAGACCATTAAGGCGCCTGATGGCCCTTTATACATAGTTGTGAAGATCCAAGGAAAACCTTGTCATGGTGTGCTTATTGATCCCTCTTGTGTGGTTAATGTCAGCACTGAAGAATATCTTTATACTTTACATTTTCATCAACCAATCTATGATGATACTAATGTGGTCGTTAAGTTATTTGATGGATTTTCTTGTCCTGCTATTGGTTTTATCACACTTCCTATTGAGGTTCATACTCAATATATAGATGTCAACTTTGTTATCATTCCCTCATCTAAACAATTATGTGTAAAGTAAGGCTATCTTGGCTATCTTCCATAAAGTCTATTGTTTCTCCAATCCATAAGTGTTTGAAATTTCCCCACAACGGAGAAATCATAATTGTTAACCATAGTTTATTTCGACCAACCAAAAGAAGCCCAGGTGTTCCTATTGATTACTTTTGGCCTCAACAATTTGGATCTCTTCCACCAAGAAGTGATGCTCTTTGCCAATCTTGTCAAAAATGGAAGAAAGATATGATCTTATCCTTAAGCCAACCTAGAACTCCAACACTTGATATTCCCATCATTCTTGAAGATGAAGTTCTTCCCCTAACAGATAGAACTAATATTCCACCTAAGGAAGACTCCCAACCTATTCCCATGGATGAAACCATACCTTTTCGTAAGAAGAATAATAATATTCCTCCTAAGGTAAGACCTATACCTCCTCCTCATGATGGACCGGGTCTCCTTCCTACACCAAACATTCCTCCTTTCTATAGTACAGTTCCACCCCCTTCCTCTTATATAGAGAGAAGAGACCCGCCTCTCCTCTTGTCTAGCCTAAAATACCTCAATCTAAACATCATGTACTCACATAAATCTGTCCAGTTTAATTAAATGAATATTTGTTATTTATTTGATTAAAAATCCACTAGCCACCAGTTAATTATATTTAATTAATTCATCTTCAAACATTCTCCTATTAATTAAATAAATTATTCAATTTATTTTAATTAATTCATTAAACCAAATTCACAATCAATTAAATGAATAAATCATATTTTTTCAATTTAACCCCATTTCCTCCTTTAAATAAATTAAATAAAACATTTATTTAAATCATTTAATCCCCCCACTTGCATTCTCCTAAAAATGCAACTTTCAGTCTTTCACCTATTTGTTGAAATAAATGAATTTTATTTTAATAGAAATTATATTTTCCCTCACCCACCAAACCCACTTGCAATCCTAATCCCCTTCTAGGTTCTTCTAAACCCCTTCCTAACGAGCTTAATCCATCCCCTAAATATTGTCACATTCCTAAGCGACTTGGAGTCACTTCTCAAAGACTCCAAAGTCTTTGAAAAGCATTTAATGCTTTATGTGTCCAACAAGCTAACCTCTAAAGTCTTCCAAACCACTAATGGCTCTTACATGACCATTAATAGCTCTTACACGATCATTTATGGTTAAATCCACTTACACCCATGGTTAGGAACTTTGACCCCTAACTCAACCCTCATGTGACCCATGTGTCTTCTCAAGCATTTATTTCTTTGACCATGGTTATCCTCACTAACTCTTGCACAAAAGTTTATCCATTGGATAAAAGCATTATTCTTTGAATAATGAATTTATTCACTCAACTCAACATTAACCTTACCTCCCAAGTTAACCCTCAGGTCATGTCAAGAATTTAATGCTTCTTCCCTCTCCTCTCAACCCATCTCATGTTGGCACTTGTCATCCTAGGATTGGATTGAAAGTCCTCTCATGGATCTTAAACCATTCAATCCTAACTCTTGTTGAGATTACTCAATCTCAACTATCCATTGCTCCATTTTTCCTATAAATAGAGCTCATTTCTTCATAATCCAGATCCTGAAAACTTGTATGCATTTAACTTATAGCCAATTTTAGAGAAGAGCATTTAGCATAAATCACTAATATATTGTCATTTTGGATTAAAATAAATCTTAGTTCATTTCATAGCATATCATAACTAGTTTGTTTTATACTTGCATAGCATAGTTAAAGCATTTCAATCTTGAACCTCCATAAGGCATCCATAGTGCAAAAAGATGTTGAGAGCTACACTAATTTGGAACTTGGAGAGGAGAGAAACAAGGGAGGAGGAGCTACAAGCATGGTGGAAGGCATTTGGAGATGTCTTCTTGCATTTATTTTCATAGTTAAATGCTTCATTATGTTTTTAGTGTCTCCCTTGGTATGCCTGCTTAGATTAGTCTTTGGTTAATTAACACTAACATTTCTCTTTGCTTCTTGTGCTTCTTATATGTTATACGACCACAGGTTTTTGTCTAACAATCTCCCATTTTGCAGAGCATCATTTGGTGAACCCGACGTGAATCGAAGAGCAACCTTCTTAAACTACTAACTTTTTTTGATTGTTTTACTTGACACACAGGCCACGCTTCGACGCTTTTGTTCACGCTTTAGCACTATCGCAATTTGTTCTTTTAGCGCTATTGTTTTCCCAATAGCGCTATTGTCCCAAAATTAGCGCTTTTGTCTATAGTGTAGCGCTATTGACCCTTAAGTAGCGTGTTTGTTCCCATTTTTAGCGTTGTTGGCTCTTTATGTAATAAATTATTTTAGCGCTTTTGTCCTTACTGTTGCGCTTTTGTGTTAAATAGCGCTTCTATTCTCACACAGATTAGCGCTATTGTAACAGAGCGTTGTAAAAAATGCCTTGTAACCAAAAAATCAAAACTTTTTAGGCTTGTAGAGGCCCACCATGTATGCGAATTTTATTGATTGTTTGTTTCTTGTGCAGGTTTTGAACTAACCCAACTTATTTCTTAGGATTTTTAGAAATTCATTTTATTATTGCAAGTTAAAATCAACACTGAACACTTCATTTTTGGTGCTTTAAAACTCACAACAAACTTTGTTTTTCATGCAAGATAGGTAATTTGAACACTTCCTTTTTGGTGCTTAAAAATCAACTTCAAACACTTCATTTTTTGTGCTTAAAACTCAACAAGACAAATTTTGATTTCCTTGCATCAACTCAAGTTAAAATTCACAATCCAAACTTCAACTTTTTGTGCAAGTAGAAAGAACAATCAACATGTTTGTTTTTCAAAAGCGCTTTCCTTTCAAAGCAAAATGTGCTTTTCATTAAGTTGACTAGGATTTCATTTTTCCTAGTTACTCAACATATTGCATTTGAAGGATAAAAAGAACATCATGATTGTTGGAGCAACATCTCCAAATAGTTAGATCATATTGCAATGATAAGTTAAAAAGAACAAGTGTCTTTTGTGTCTGGCACACTTGTGCAAAGATTTTGTCGAGTGTCCTACCTCTAACACACACTATCCTCTCCCTTGGCTTTCGTGGTCCTAGGTGCAAGAGAAAAGTGTTAGTAACACTCAAATTTTATCTTTTTAATAGAGGCTTGCCAACAGACACATCACTCTTGGGAATGACCTCATGTGGTAAATCCTTCAAGCCGCCATAGAAATCAGGTTTGAGCGAAAGTTGTAGCCTTGGGTATAGTTGTTCCTACAATGTAACTTGCCGAAAGGACAATGGGCCCCACCACAAATTACAAGGCTCTTAAGTGAGTCACTGCAGAATTAACTTATGTCCAAAGACATAAAAAATTACTAAACACCTCTATGTAGTAGCCCACCCATTCTATTGATTGAGGATATTTGTGATAAATTCAATGCAAGAGCATAGAAGGTTTTGCTCCCAAGATACTCACCATACAAATTTCCTTGAGTAGAAACATAGCTTTTTGAAAGGTTACTTATAGCTTGATAAAAGTGGTGACTCCCCCATCATAGGGATCATCTATTTGTTATCTCGTGCAAGACTTAGTATATCACATCCTTACCTACTAGTTGGGATTCATAAGGTGTGTAGTATCAAAGTTGAAGAAATATCAAAATGTAAGTTGAAATTATCGCAACTAGCCATTTGACCTTAGGGATAAAGTGTGTTTGAAGTGTCTTCATTTTGAGTCAAGACTAGTGATAAACTGAGCTGACTTCAGGATTTTTGGAAAAACATACTCAAAAACATTTGGAAAGAAAGGGTCATAAAAGTCCAAAGATTGGGTTGATCTAGACCCATACTTACTTGTGCCTTTTGAGGCAACATTCTTGTATTTTTGTGCTTGCTTTGTTTTCTTGTGAAAGAAAAATAAAAAATTAGTTCCAAAAACAAGTATTCATCCAACACAAACATTTTCAAATACCAACAAAGATAAAAAACAAAGTATCAAACTATATGACCATTCTTCACATCTTGAGAAAGAAGAATCTTCATCAACACATCAATTTGCAAAAAAGACCATTGAGCTCAAAGGCTTTCATCAAAAGAAGGAAATTATTCTATCTTAATAGACAAATCTTTGTCTCACATAGAACCTTCTTACATCACATGCATCTATATCTTCAAGGAAAATCAAACAAATTTGATCAAGAGTCATTAAACCGCATAGCTTTTACTCAATATCAAGCTTTGAGCTATCATCAAAACAAGGGAGGCAAAATCAATCCTGCCTTCTTTCTAGACATTTGCATCACATATAACTCATATAGGGAAGAACCACCAACCCCTGAAAGAGAAGGGGAAGAGTTTGTTCCTTTTGTAACACAAAGTTTCTATTGAAGTTCATATTTCATCCATTATCACATTCACATCTCATCAAATCCATTCCAACTCTCAAAACATCAAGAGGTTTTTGTCCTAAGTTCTATTTTTGATATTGATTGAATCAAACACAACACATCACTTTTAGAGTGTCTCTACATCTAGGATAAACTCATCCTAAGAGGCATTTCTACGCAGGTTAAAACTAGTCTATGAGTGAATCCTCTCATTACTAGGTAGTTGGGTCTGTAACACATCTCAGATCTCTCTAAACTTTATCACATCAAACATTGTCAACAAAACACAACAAGCAATTCAAGGAAGGACTTTGGTAACATCTACCTTTAGTGCTAGAGATCTGTATGCAAAACACTTCACCAAACATTAATCTTTCATTCCATCACCAACTCATCATCGTTTTCATCAAACTTCAAACAAAAACTTATAAACAAAATGGCTCAAACCAGATCAAGGTCTAGACAACTAGAAATTGAAGAGGAAGAGGAGGAAAATTTCAATGAATTCCAAGAAGCCCTTGGAGGAAATGCAAATGATGAAAATCCAAGTACTCCTACTCCTGTAGCAATAGAAAGGGTGCAACACAACCCTCTCTTCAATCGACTTTTTGATGAAATACTCAAGAGCAACGTTGATGCTCACTTTTTAAGACTTGCACAAGAGGGAGCCAAACTACCCTCTGATTTTGATATTGCCCAACTAAGGCAAGCATCAGAATGCCAAAGTTGTAATGAGGAAGAAAGAGGTCGAGATCACATTAGATACAATCTTCATCAAGGAAATCCCCCACCTCCTCCTCCTCCAAATGACGTAGACATGTTGCGGCAACAAGTCAAGAATTTAGCCCAACAACTCCACAGTGGTGTGAAAACAAACCAGTTTTCACTTAATGATATTTGTCCCTATCCCTTTGATAGGAATCTACATATGCCACCTTTTCCACAAGGGTTTGAAACACCTAAGTTTGAAAAGTATCGAGGAAAAGGAGACCCTTGCGATCATGTTAGAGAATTTCATTCAGCATGCTTAGAAGTGGCATATGAGGACACATATCTAATGCAACTCTTTCCCCAAAGTTTGGCAGGGACAACCACGCAATGGTTTTCTCGACTAACAGGCGGCATTACGACATTCAAAGAACTGGTCTAGAAATTCATTGCACATTGCTCACATAACATTGAACGCGATATCACAATGGCCGATCTATGTAACACTAAGCAAAAACCAGGGGAGCTATTTTCAACTTTCCTGCAACGATGATGACAAATGTCTAGCAGACGTTCCCTTCAGCTACCTGAAAGAGAACTAGTGGAAATCTTTATTTCCGACTTGAACGAAGAAATGGAATTTCATTTAGACATGAAAGGTACATAGTCTTTCAATGACATGATCACACAGGGTTTAAAATGTGAAAGGGCCCTCATCAAAAAGGGGCTTATCAAAACATACAATGAACCCAAAGATGCACCTCGCCCATAATTCAACAGTGATAAACCTAACTTCTGGAATAAAAACAAGAACATCATCAATGATGGGGTTGTAGATGCAAGAACTATTAAAAGTGCACAACCTGTGGTCCACTTTGTAGGGCAAAACCCCCCTCCTAAGACCAACACAGTTCCTCCCCCACCAAATCAAGGACGCAATATACCGCAAGAAGAACCGAGACAACGCTAACAAAATTATAAACAAAAACAAACATACACTCCCTTAGGGGAACCTATTGAAACAATGCTACATCAATTGGTCTCTTGAAATCTGGTGACCCTACCAAACACGTCCAATTATGAACCTCGGGTTAAACCTTCATGGTGGAGAGACAATGAACATTGCGAATTCCATCAAGGGAAAGGGCATAAAACAAGCAATTGTCACAGATTGAAAGATATTATTCAGGATCTCATTAATCAAGGTGAGATTGAAATTGAAGGCCACGACCCCAAAACTACAAACAATGATCATCTTATGTTTAAAAATCCACTTCCATCACAAGATCAAAGGGGTCCTTCCACTTCAAGGCGAAATATAGATACCACTGATTATACGCGAGTTGCTTATAATTACACTATAAACCACCTATATGATGCCAATGAACAAATTGCAACCATTACCATCAAAAATCCAAACTCTACTTGCAATGTTGTTACGTGGTGCAGCAAAATCAGCATCAAAGTAGCTCCACGAGGCACACCTTCCATCCCAAAGTAGTATAACCTTGTGGAATAGTTAGATAAGACGCCCACACTTATCTCCATCTTAGAGCTTTTGCGCCTATCCCCATCTCATCAAACAATCTTGGATCAAGCTCTCCAAGAGGCGTCAATCCCTATGAATCTAAATACAGATCAATTCCAAGCTATGGTTGGAAATCTAAGGTCATCACCATGTCTCTGAAAGTGACAATACATCCTTCCAGCAACCTCATAACGCCTCACTCCATATTGAAGGATTTATCAACCAACATAGGATCAAGCGAGTCTTGATCGATAATGGAGCAGGCCTAAATATTTGTACACTATAATTGGTCACCGCATTGGGGTATGCAGTTGAATCAGTGGATCCCCTCAAAAAGATAACCATAAAAGCTTATGATGATGCAGAGTGTTCATCTAAAGGAGCAGTTGTGTTACCAATCTGAGTGGGCCCAGTAGTGAAGCACATCATATGTCAAGTTTTGGACCTTCCTCTACCATATAATTTATTGTTAGGAAGACTTTGGATACATGCTATGCAAGCCGTTCCATCCACCTACCACCGGTGTATCAAGTTTCCCCATAATGGTGTAGAAATTACAATCCTGTGTGATGCAAATTCATTTGCATATTGTAACAATATCAACCATCAACCAAAGATTATCGTTCCTAACAACAGAGAAGCCACCTCATCCACCTCATACGTTAGTCCAACCTCTCTTTCCAATTCAAACACCACCTATACCCAAGCAAGAGAAGCTCAAGATGAAAATGACAGAGGAAGGTCCTGGGGAGTACAATCTCAGCCAACTCTTTTGTGTTGGGAAACTACCCACTTCTCCTAGAACTCATGGTAAACCTCAAAGGTTACTTCAAACACCACTGGTCAAGCCAGCATGCACTTTGATGCCTTTCATCCTTGGAAAGAGTCAAGAAGAAGAAACCAGAGATGAAGACTTAGCAAAATGGATCTATAAAAACCCAATCACCACAGACATCCCACAAGCTAAGCTTCCCATAAATCACTATGGAAAAGGCCTTCTCATTATGCAAAGAATGGGTTATGATGGTTAGAGTTTTTTGGGAGCTTGCAAGCAAGGACGACATGAGCCGCTGCAGCCAGAATTAAAGCCCAAAGATAACACTTGCTTAGGCTTTCAAAAATCGATCCTTCCTAAGCTCAGATTCAAAGGGAAACCCAACAAACCTCTATATCAGCCTACTACAAACATAAAGAGGTCACCTTTGATTATATCACCAACACCAAGAACCACACCAATTACTCCAATACGATTGAACATCCCAGCAATAACATCCACAACACCAATCATCTCACCAATCAAACCAACAACTCCATCAACAACAACAACTGCATCAACAACACCATTAGCAGTATCAGAACCCCTAGCAGTATTGACAACACTAACAATTCTAGTGGAAGCAGCAGATTCAACAACGCCGATACTACCTGTATCGGATTCACTGATCCCCATAATCCTTCCTACAACACCGATCATTTCATCTACAAGGGTACATCAACTGATCACACCTGCAGTGTTTAACTCAAAGGACATCCCAGTATGGTATAGTAATCGGATACTGGAAAGTGACTCAGAGACCGACTCACATGAGTGGGAATTTGATTCCATCCAGCTTAATACTTCAGATGAGGAAGACGCATCACTACCTCCACCTTGCAAAGACATCCCTATTTATGGAGAAGCACAGATAAAGACCTCTTGGATTCCTGAATTGGAAACATCTTCCACAGACCCTATGTCACATCCTATGCCTGATTATGACAGGGAGAGTACCATCAACGACCTTCACCATAACGTCTTAACCCTCACTGACACCTCTTATGAACTTAACTTGATCGATGAGGTAATGCCCATTATCCATCTCAAACTCATCGAATGGAACCAATCTAATCCCCCATGCCTTGACCACTTCCGAAAAAATGAGGCAATCATTGACTTTTTGGAACTAAGGGATAACATACCAAGCGGGGATCACAAAGCTGGATTCGCCATTGAACTTAATAGCACAACATACTTTGGGGCGGATGCCAAATCTTTCAGCTGCAAAAATATAACAATAAAACATGGATCTTCCAATCAAAACCACACTGTGGCACTGTTTGATCCTACAAAAGTAAAAAGAAAGAGCGTATCCAACGGTGAAAACCTCTCTAAGGTGCTTGAGGATGAAAGGTTGGACATTCTCCCTTATAGTACACAGCAGGAACGATCAACAATCCTTATTGAAGAGACAAAAGAATTCAACGTGGGGCCTCCTGAAACTCCTCACCACATACATCTGGCATCTCTTTTTAACGTGGGGACATGGCTCGGAGGCAAGCATTTTGTTTATCACACCTCAAGATGACAACATCCTGAAGTCTTACAGGCTCACATTTCCATGGACGAACAACATAGCTGAGTATAAGGCCTTGATCATAGGACTCTGACTAGCCATCCAATGGAAGTTAAAAGAGCTACAAATATATGGTGACTCCCAACTGGTCATCCGACAAGTAACAGATGAATATCAGACCAAGGATGACAAACTCATACCATAGAAACAAATGGTGGACAGTTTAAAGGCATCATTTACTACTATCACATTTGAGCAGATACCCTAAGATCAGAATCGAGCTGTTGACACTATGACTACTATCACATCTCTCCTCGATCTTCCACAAAATTCAACACGCTACGAGTTCTTGGTAGAACAGCTTTGGATTCCTGCTTATGATATCCCCAAATCTGAGATGATATGTCACTTTGTCGGTTCTGAATCCCCATGGTATGGTGAGTTCTACACCTACCTCCACTATCACACACTTCCTCCTAACCAATCGAATAACCAATGTAAAACCTTCATTTGCCAAACCGGTCGATATACCATTATTGTTGAAACCCTATATCGATGCAGTCTTGATGGTACTCTCCTTCGATGTCTGGAATAGGATGAGATAACAAAGGCCTTGGAAGAGGTACATGAAGGAATTTGTGTAACTCACGCAAGCAACCCATCCCTAGCAAAGAAGATCATACATGCTAGATACTATTGGCCGTCCATGGAAAAGAATCCTATTATTTTGTCAGAAAATGCAAGAAATACCAAATTCATAGAGACCTGATACATGCACCAGCACAGGAAATGCAACTAATCACAACACCATGGCCCTTTTGTCAATGGGGACTTGACCTTGTGGGTAAGATCCATCCGTCTTCATCCAACAACCATAAATTCATTATTACCGCTACCGAATACTTCACAAAGTGGATCGAAGTTGTTCCACTTACCTAAGTCACCGAAAAGCAAATTGCCTAATTCATCCTTAATTACATCATTTGTCGGTATGGTGTACGCATGTCCATCATCACAGATAATGGTCTTCCTTTCAAAAATTAGGATGTCCGTGAACTCTGTGAGAAATTTCACATCCAACGTCGCTTTTCCACTCCCTATTACCCACAAGGAAATGGTCAAGTTGAAGCATTGAACAAAAACATATTGAGAATCCTCAAGAAGACAGTCAATGATGTCGGTCATGATTGGCACGTTCAATTGAATCCAGCACTATGGGTGTATCGAACTAGCATTCGAACCCCTACAGGCGCAACTCCCTACTCACTAGTTTATGGCATAGAAGCCATCCTTCCTATTGAGGTTGAGATACCATCTCTATGGGTTTCCTTGCATAATCTCATAGATGACGAAGCATACCGAGTCTCACGTCTTCAAGACTTAGAGCTACTTGATGAGAAACGACAAGCTGCATACAATCACCTCAAATCCTACCAGCAACGCATGAGCAAAAGCTATAATCATCGAGTTAGACCTCACACATTTGAGGTAGGTGATATTGTTCTTCAAGAGAATCCTCGTAAACAACCAAACAAAGAACATTAGGGAAAGTTTGAATCAAACTGGCTGGGTCCATATGTTATCACTGTTGTATTTAGGTTTGGGACATATCAGTTGGCTACTTCAAAAGGAGAACCGCTAGCAGACCCGATCAATAGCATGCACCTCAAATGGTTTTATATATAAGCTGTACAGAGCATCAGGTTGCCATACACACCAAAAAAACACCAAAAACATTCAGATAAATGTCCTGAAGAAAATAGTAAAGAAAAATCATGCATCCAAATGGTGAACAATCACTATGGTGGCACCTTGGGTAAGTGCGATGGTGAAAACCTGGCAAACAGGCACCACTCGTAAAGGCTATTTCTCCAGTGTCTTTTAGACTTGTTGCGATCACATTCATTGCATCCACGCATCCATCAGTCAAAACCATGGCTTGTTATTGATCTGCAATCAAGGATAGTACTTCATGCATCTTGCGTCCCGCTTTTTCCTAGTCATGTCTAAACTAGGGGGCAATTCCCTTAACCTATTGATGGAAGTGGATTTTTCATTACTTGTGAGTCATTGAGTTCTTCATTCAAAACTGTCTCATAAAATACCAAAAACATTCGAAAAACTGTCTCACAAAATACCAAAAACATCCAAAAAACACTGACAAAATCCAAAAACATGATAAAACATAAAAAAACCAATCAAAAACATGGCAACACATTGTACATACGCATCCAAGCAGATACCAAACAAACACAGTGAAATACTCCAACAATCACCACTTATTACATCAACCAAACAATTAACATCGACACGCACAACTGTCTTAACAAGGATGCATCCTTCCTTACCAAAATGAAGACAAGATCACATTTTCTTTGACAAGAAAATTTTGTTTAAAGCTATAAAATACTTGATATATTTGTAGGTTATTTATTCATTTATATTAGGTTCCTACGCTACTCCGGGATATCCACAAGTGATTAGAGTGGCCGGGATGGTTCCTAAGTATCATTTTTGTTTGTGTATCTTCTGCGATTTATTCCAATGAAGTTTTGGGGCATGTACTAATGGTGTCTACGTGGGAAGTTCACTAAGCTACGTGATCTGATGCAAAATACAGTCATGGATCACTACGGCTTGCTGACTACAACGTATACCTCGACCACATGAGCATGAACCATTATGGAGGGTCCATATTCTTTATTCTTTATTTATGTTGTTTGTTTGCAGGTACAATGCTCCATCCTTGGTTCCCAATGCCTCGTCCAAGATTGATACTACCATGCTCAATGATGAAAATAAAGCACTATGGATCATCATTCCATCTCATCTGCTTATATTGCATTCCATTGCATATCACCCATCCATTTAATCATTCACTATTCATATGCATGGTTTTGTATGCAAGTGTGAACAAGATTAATATGAGAAGTTATTTGAAAAATGACTTGGTCTTGGATACAATCATGACAGAATTATTTGATACATCATCAGTGCATCATGCAAAGTCTAAACAACATTGCATTCATCTATCATGAACACATCATCATTTCATTACAATTAGTTGCATTTAAATACATATAGTTCATTATTATGTACTTGCATATAGGTTTTATTACCCTCATTCTTCGATATTCATTCAAGTGTATTTAATATCATTTAGTTGCATTTACATACCTAAAGTTCATTATCATTTCATCATTGCACAATCACAACATTTAGATTCATTTGTATGATAAATTTGTCATCCTTTGCATTTACCGCCATTATGAGCCATTACTATGCATTCATTTAATATTATTCACAACTCATCATTTATTGTCATTTAAACTTATTTACCATACACTTGTTTAGATTTTTGTAGTTGCATACATTTGTTTATCTATCCATTAGTTAAGTGCATTCATTTATCCATCTAGTATATTCTTATACTCATTCATTACATTTTACAACAAAATTTATTTAGGATTAATTAGAAAGCATTCACTATCCTTTTAATTGCATTAAGGTGCAGTTATTCATTACTCATAAGTTGCATTATCATAACATTATCATTACACTAACATACAACATATGTGGGAATGATGGGTATGAAGCTGATGGGTGCGGAGCGGCAAGGAGAGTGGCGAGCGGGAATCCCAAATTTCAAATCTGGGAATGGCGGATTCCCTGGGGAAGGCAATGGTGCAGGAGCACCTGAGCACCTGAATGCTCAAATCACAACAGGTATAGCATTTTGTTGCAAATTAAGAATGTGTGTTTATTTTATGCTTCTAGTAGGTTTAATAGGTTTTTTTTGTGGTGTAATGAGGTTTGGAACTCATTTTGTTTAAGAGTTTCCAAGATTTTTGGTTTTTGCTCAGTGGGCCAAAAATTGTCAATTTCGGGTCCAAATGAGCATTTTTGAATTTTTTGATGTTGTAAAGCCTTGAAAGACATTGGAGCATGTTTATTTAGTGTTTCTAAATGATTTTGATTCATTGGTTTGAGTGCCAAGTCACCGGAAGTCAAAATGCAATTTTTGAGCAACAAAAGTTGTCAAAAAGTTGTCAAAAGTTGTCAAAAAAGTGGTTTTTGGTGGTTTTGGTTAGTTCCAGCCTGTACCTATCCATAAAAGGGCTTCAACAAGTTGGCACATGTATATAAGCCATGTTCCAATCATTGTATGGGTTGTTCATTTTGGAAAATTAAGAGAAATACTTATTTTGCTCTCATTTTTGTGAGTTTTTAACTAATTTTCTGCACTTTTGAGAGTACAGTCCGTACCATGGCTCCATGAGTTCGTAATACTCCTATTTTTCATTGTTGTGATCTCTCTTGATGTTTTAGTAGTGATCTTTGATCTTTTCTTGGGGTTTGGAACAAGTTTTGTTTGAAGTGCTCTTGAGAAAGGCATTGTTTTGTGGTTCCAATGGAAGATCATTCATGGTCCAACTAATTTCTTCAAAGTCTCTTCATCCATGGCTTTGAGGGAAATTGTTGGATCTGTACATACTGTACCATACATCCATTTTCCTTTTCTAGCAATGTACAAGTGTTTGTAAGCCCATGGCAAGTGTGTGAAGTGAGCAACTTGACTTGGGTATTCTCAAATTTGTTTAAATGGTACTTTGTTGTTCATAGCACTGTACCTTGAAATGTTAAAGAAGAAACAAGTTGGCAAGAGACAGTATTGTGCTTTACCATCCTTGTCTCTCTCATGACTTGGTTGGTTACAAGAAGCAAAGGTGTAATCAGATTGTAAAAACAGTGTATCACTGTTTCATGGATAAAACCTTATTGCCAACCTCCCAAATGGATAGTGTGGAATGATGGATCCCTTTTCTATGCATCATGGAAATGTATTTGCAAGTGGTTCCAATGTTAAGTTGACAAGTTACACAATTTGATTGTAAAGGACCTAAATAAGGATCCAAGAACAGTGTACTCTTTGTCACAGTCATATAATATTGTCATACTTTGTGGCATCCTTTTGAGTGTTCAAACTTACAAGCTCTTTGGAGAGGTTATAGGCATTATTATTGTAAAGCGGAAAATCACGGTCGAACCCTAGTTGGTCTCCCCTCTTCTAACTTTGAGGAGAGAGAAGGGAGGTTCGCTAGGATTCGATGGGTTTTCACTTAGGGGGAAGACTTTACATTCAAAAGAGGGGTTGAAACTCATAAGATTCAATCCCACACGATGTAAGATTGGATGCTAAATGAATTTCAAGGGTTAGGAAAGCAAGGCTACCCTCTTTTGTAAAGAATGTTGATTAAGGAAATTAAGCTAAGGATGCATAGAAAGTCATCAAGATTCGCTTATAAACTGAGTTCGGGTTATAGGATGAAGCTGCGGACCTGGAATTAGCAGTAAAATGTCGATACGGCGCTGTCCTGCAAATTTGAGCAAAAGTTGTCAGGACGATGGCGCCCGGCGCCACGGTCCTCTGAAAAATCCACGAAACGAAGGGGGATCTGTTCGTCTCTGCACAAGGATTCCAGATCTTCAATTTCAGCCGCGTACCTGCAACCTACACACAGAAAAGCGAAGACGATTGGGGGGTTAGGGATTAGGGGTTTGCCTTTAGGTCAAACCCCGGTTTTGGAATTAACCAAGAAATGAGCAAGAGCTGTAAATGTAAATGACTGTAAAACAAGTACTAATACCTTGTTCTAAGGATGTTTGTATCCTTATGTGCGAAGGTTTAGATGTTGTATGTTGTATGTTGTAGCATGTAGTATGTGATCTCCTCTTCAATGGTTGAATCCTTATCTTGAATGCAACACTTAGCCTTGAATGGAGACTTGGAATGATCAGTTGCTTGAATGCTTGAATGCTTGAATGCTTGAGTATAATTTCCACGCTTTGTACACATATCCTCCTCATATCAAATGAGAGAGAAAAATGTAGTTTATATACTTGTCATTTAGGGCTGATAGACTGATTTTCCCGACCTTAGGCCGACCAGGGAAGTATATTTCCAAATTGCAATCAAAAAGACCTGATATCACTTAGGAAACCGGGCCCAAAATAGGACCCAGGGACCAGGGTGCTGGGCGCTCTGGTCCCACCTCCCGGGACATCAGGGTGCAAGGAGGTTCAGGCCAGGGTGCTTGAAAAATGCAATTTTCAGTGTCGTGAGCAAGTTTTGGGGTCTCCATTCAGGTTGCGTGTTGCGTCGCCATCGTGAAGACCAAAATGCAGTCGAAATTGCAAGTGTCGCAATTTTAGGACGCTACATTTAGCCCCCACTTTAGCGGGAGTATGTATGCTCATACTTCCGGTAAAGTACAAGGAAACAACATTGAAAGACTTTCACCACGTCAAGGAGGCAAGACACACCAAGCCCCCAGTGGACTAAGGATCTTACGACTTTGATTGACAAAGTAAAAGGGAAGATCACGAGGGAGAACCATGACTGTCAGTAGTAAGGTTCCCTCACTATGAGTCATGTAAAAGAAATACCAAAAATTTTCAAGGCAAAGCTAAATTCGCCAAGAAATTTTCAAGTATCTTGAAAGGATAGTCAGGGTGTATGCCCCCCTACGTTAAAGCGATCGCACATGCCTCAACGGGGGTGATTGTTTTAACGTAGTGATACACATAAGAAATGAGAAGGGAAAGGAGCACGTTATCACAAAGATTTAGCCCCCAAGTGTGAGATAAACCCAAGGATAATAGACACAAACACAAAACACGAGGTGACTTCGCTTTCCTCGGGGTCAGTATGTTGTATGATAATTCATGTATATATATCATATGTATGTATGCATAATTGTTCTTCATTCCCTAATCAAGGAAGGTCACCTAAAAGAAGGGAACACATGTGTCTTTTGAGTCAACATGAGAGAGACCAAAAGAGATCTCAATGCTTTGCATCGTCCTCAAGTAGACAACACTAAGGACAACAAATAGAAGAATGAGAATAACATATAGAAGAAGTAACAAAAGAGAGGAGGAGAGAACCTGCTATGCTAATGTAACTAGTCTAGCATGTCATCTACCCCCTGATCTTGCTGATCAATGTTTCGGGAAGGCAGGGAACATGCTAGAGGAGGAACATCCAACACAGCAGATGGAGCTATCACAAGATCCAAACAAGGGCTATGTTCATGTTCCAAGCCACGTTGTTCTTGTCTAGGAGCTAGGATAAGTGCTTTAGAAAATTCGTTAGATAAATGGATATCAATATCAACAAGTTCATATTCACTATCAGAAGCAAGAGGAGTAACATTTTCATCATGAATAACATTTTCATCCATAGCATCATCAAGATTTATAAAAATAGGATTTTTAACTCGCACAGGATCAAGACCATCATGCATCTTATGTTTAGGAGATTTAGGCTCAATTTCCGGCTGAGGAGAAAATGGAATAATGCTTGTTGAAGGTGTCTTTGGAGATTGTAAAGTTGGAGAAGCGGCTGCTTGAGCCCTAAGATGACGCTTTCGTCGACGTTCGCGTGCAGAACGATTTCATCTAGTCTTAGTAGGAAGTGGAGAAGATTGAGGAGGAGGAATGTTCTCATCCTTATCACTTGGGTGTTTAGGTTGTGGTCTCTTAGGCTGGATAATAGGAGAAGAAGAAGGTCTCTTCTCTCTATAAAAGGAAGGAGGAGGAACTGCTCCATATAAAGGAGGAATTTTTGGTTTAGGAAGGAGACCAAGTCTATCATGACGAGGAGGTATAGGTCTACTTTTAGAAGGTTTATTAGGCATAGACATAGTCACATCCATGGGGATGGGTTGGGAATCTTCTTGAGGAAAGACATTAGTTTTATCTTTCAAAGGAAGAACTTCCTTCTCAAGAACGATAGAAATGTCAAGTTTAGGTGTTCTAGGTTCGCTTAGAGATAGGATCATATCCGTTTTCCACTTTTGATAAGATTTGAAAAGATGATCACTTCGCGGAGGAAGGGATTGGAATTGTTTAGGCCAAAAATAATCAATAGGAACGCTAGAGGTTCTTTCAGCTGGTTTAAAGAGACTATGATTGACTGTAACAACTTCACCATTATGGGGAAATTTCAAGCATTTATGTATAGGAGAAGCTATAGCTTTCATGGAAGATAGCCAAGGATAGCCAAGCTTCACACGAAATTGTTCGGATGAAGGAATAATAGCAAAGTTCACATCAAGGGATTTATTATGGACCTCAATGGGTAATGTAATAGAACCAATTGCAGGAGAAGAAAATGCATCAAATAATTTCACAATCACATCTGTTTTGTCATAGATCACTTGATTCAATTGCAAAGTAAAAAGAAATTCTTCAGTAATAACATTAACCATGCACGAAGGATCAATAAGCACTCCACGGCAAGGCATATTCTTGACTTTTGCAACTATGTATAAAGGACCATCAGGTGCCCTAATGGTTTCGCTAGAATCAAATGTGATGGAAGGTTCTTTAGGGTTTTCTTGCTGCTCTACAAAGTTAATCACATTCGGAGTCATAGACACAAGACCATCAGATGAGAAAGAGGAATCATTAGCCTCAATCACATTAGAAGTATGAGAAGTATGAGAAGGTAATGGATCAGTAAAAATCTGAAGATTTTGGTTAGGAGGAGCTACAGATGTGTTGCCTTTATCATTCACTCCAGAAACAGAAATAGTATTATTATCAATCAAATCTTGAATTTTACCCTTTAGAGAAAAACATTTTTCAGTATCATGCCCAGGCTGACGATGAAAGTGACAAAAAGCTTTGTGATCAAAATAAGGTGAAGTAATCTTTGCAGGATCAATTTGTCTTATAGGAGGAAGGGTAAGCACATTTTGTCCCAATAACTTATTCATAATATCATGCAATGATTCATTCAAAGGAGTATACTTTCTTTCTTTCTTGAAAAATTTAGAAATAGGAGGCACACCTGATGCTGCATTCACATTGTTGTTGATGATGTTTTCATTGAATTTGATGGAATCTCTGTTCGGTTTAAAGTTCCCAAATGGTTGTTGACTGCTATCACCCTTATCACTCGGAGCCATAGGATGTGATTGTTCCATTTGACTCACAGTCAGTTGATAATTGTGAAGAGTGGCGCACAACTGGTGGAAAGAAGTAAACTCAGAAAACAGAAGTTTGTCTCGAATATCTTTTTGCAAATTAGAAATAAAGATTCTTTGAATATCATTATCAGGCACTGGAAAAGAAATTTGAGCATACAAATGCTTATATCTACCAATGAAATCAGTCACTTTTTCTTTAACACCTTGTTTACAATGCATTAAATCAATCAAAGTAACTTTAGGACTTATATTGTTTTGAAATTGTTGAATGAAAGCATTTGCAAGTTGTTCGAAAGAAGTAATAGAATAAGAAGGCAACGAGCAATACCATTGTAGGGCTTTGTCTCTTAATGTTCTGGTGAATAGTTTTGCAAGCAATCTTTGGTCATAAGCAAAATCAGTACATATTGTTTGAAAAGTCTTAACATGTGTTAGAGGATCTCCTTTACCATTATAAAGTTCCAAATGCGGGATTTCAACATGTTTAGGAGGGATAGCTCGAACAATGTCAAGAGAAAGTGGGCTCGCAACATCAAATGTGGGCACACTAAACTTAGATTGATTCATAGAGGCAATTTGTTGCTGTAAAGAAGAGACAGTTTGTGCAAGATTGTTAATGGTAGCTTCAGTCGAAGAGTTCATATTAGGTGTGTTAGATTGAGATGGAGGTGTGATGTTATTGAAAGATGGTAAAGAGTAAGGTGGTGGGACCCTATGATAGTCAACCATAGGGGATGATTGGATAGGAGGAACACTACAAGGAGGAATGGAATGATTAAATGAATTGCCCCCTTGTGTCATGTTCATTTGTGAAGATGTAATAGGAACACTTATTGAAGGAATGAATGAAGAAGTCGGATTAAATGAAGGAATAGGGTTAATTGAAGAAGGAGGATTGCCCCCATGACTGGTAATCACAGGAGGAATGTCTTGTATAGAGGTAGCCATGATGTTTGATGTAAAGGTAGGTAAACTAGCAATAGAAGTGGTCAAAGGAATAGAATGATTGACTTGTGTAGGACGTTGTGTATAACCTAAAGATTCAGCACAACTCTTCATAGGCATCACATTCGAATCCACAATGTGTGCGATACCACGTAAAACATCAATTCCATTCTTATCACTTTGAAGCATACGTTTTAGACCCTCAATTAAAGGAAGAGCTTGACTATCGGGATACTCATGAGACATCCATTGGTGAAAATCGTCAAATTGGTTATCCAATTTGGAAAGTTGTTCAACAGAAACTTCATGGGGAGCTTCTTCATCATTAGGAGGATTAGAGGAATTACCCATGTCCTCGTTAAAAAGACTACTCAAATTAGGTTCCATCTCCTCAGTAGTTAAACCTCGGAAAGACTTAATTCTACGGCTTCGTCTAACGGGAATAGTGTAAGTAGGGCTTATTGTTGTAAAACTCAAGCACTCTAGAGAGAGAGAAGATTTTGATTTTAGAGGTAGCAATTTTCAGTAAAACCAGCCAATCTTCCAGATTTAAGTTGTTAAATGCAATCACAACAGTCTCCCGAAATTTCAGAAAAAATGTTCAGGACCGTGGCGCTCGGAGTGCAACACGGTCCTTGCAACTTTTTTCGAAATTTGCAGGGATGAAAGGTATGATGATTTTAGAGCTAATCTGAAAAAATTGAGGGATTTTACGATCTGTAGATAGGCCAAATTAAAGTTGCAAATTCAAAATTGAACCCTATCAAGATTGTCGAAAAATGCAAAATTTGAATTTTGAAAAAGAGAGGGAAACTGAAATTTTGAATTTTATGATTTTAGAGGGAATGTCAAGAGCAATGCAAATTTTGAAATTTGAAAATTGACTCAATTTCACGCAAAATTCAATTTTGAAAGCGGAAATCAAAGTTGTTGTAATTAGGCACTTAATTTCAAAAGTCACAAAATGCAAATACTTGAATAAAGCACTGAAATTTCGAATGAATGCAAATACAATTTTCAGATCTAAGACAGTAAGAACACAATTTTGACACAAAATTTCAGTTTCGATAATTTTTGAATGATTAGGAGCCTTAGACCAAGCAATCACAAGACCAACTTTGACTGTAATTTTGAAAGTGTTATAATTGACAAAATCAGCCAAAATTCTGGATTTTAGCAGGAAAATACAGCAAGATCTCGCTCCCGAAATTTTGGAAAAAATGTCGGGGACGATGGCGCTCGGAGTGCAACACGGTCCTCGCAACTTTTTTCCAAATTTTCAGGGATGAAAGATATTGTGATTTTATTGCGGAATCCAAAGTTACAGCTGATTTGGAGATGTTTTGATCGGTCAAATTGTCGGACAAAGGTTGAATCAAGAGGGTTTCAAAAATTAGGGTTTTGACTTTTAACCACTTAATTTTCAGAATTAAAGCACAAATATGAATTGATAATTTGTAATAGAAGGACAGATCTGAAACAAGCATTAACATTTAGACATTTCGCAAGTTTAATTACTAAAGAAATTTTAGGGTTTTAATGCAATCACCTCTAAAACTTTGCAAAAGATCAAACATGGAAATGTAATCAATTTTTTCAGATCTAAGCATGAAAAATCAGAAAGGATGTTCACGTCGGGTTCACCAAAATGTAAAGCGGAAAATCGTGGTCGAACCCTAGTTGGTCTCCCCTCTTCTAACTCCGAGGAGAGAGAAGGGAGGTTCGCTAGGATTCGATGGGTTTTCACTTAGGGGGAAGACTTTACATTCAAAAGAGGGGTTGAAACTCATAAGATTCAATCCCACACGATGTAAGATTGGATGCTAAATGAATTTCAAGGGTTAGGAAAGCAAGGCTACCCTCTTTTGTAAAGAATGTTGATTAAGGAAATTAAGCTAAGGATGCATAGAAAGTCATCAAGATTCGCTTATAAACTGAGTTCGGGTTATAGGATGAAGCTGTGGACCTGGAATTAGCAGTAAAATGTCGATACGGCGTTGTCCTGCAAATTTGAGCAAAAGTTGTCGGGACGATGGCGCCCGGCGCCACGGTCCTCCGAAAAATCCGCGAAACGAAGGGGGATCTATTCGTCTCTGCACAAGGATTCCAGATCTTCAATTTCAGCCGCGTACCTGCAACCTACACACAGAAAAGCGAAGACGATTGGGGGGTTAGGGATTAGGGGTTTGCCTTTAGGTCAAACCCCGGTTTTGGAATTAACCAAGAAATGAGCAAGAGCTGTAAATGTAAATGACTATAAAACAAGTACTAATACCTTGTTCTAAGGATGTTTGTATCCTTATGTGCGAAGGTTTAGATGTTGTATGTTGTATGTTGTAGCATGTAGTATGTGATCTCCTCTTCAATGGTTGAATCCTTGTCTTGAATGCAACACTTAGCCTTGAATGGAGACTTGGAATGATCAATTGCTTGAATGCTTGAATGCTTGAGTATAATTTCCACGCTTTGTACACATATCCTCCTCATATCAAATGAGAGAGAAAAATGTAGTTTATATACTTGTCATTTAGGGCTGATAGACTGATTTTCCCGACCTTAGGCCGACCAGGGAAGTGTATTTCCAAATTGCAATCAAAAAGACCCGATATCACTTAGGAAACCGGGCCCAAAATAGGACCCAGGGACCAGGGCGCTGGGCACTCTGGTCCCACCTCCCGGGACATCAGGGTGCAAGGAGGTTCAGGCCAGGGTGCTTGAAAAATGCAATTTTCAGTGTCGTGAGCAAGTTTTGGGGTCTCCATTCAGGTTGCGTGTTGCGTCGCCATCGTGAAGACCGAAATGCAGTCGAAATTGCAAGTGTCACAATTTTAGGATGCTACAATTATATCTTGCCATTAACACATGTTTGCAGGCCATGAATAGATTGAAGAAGCAGGTCAAAACAGAGAAAGAAAGTTGTCACAGTTTTAAGACTATAAAAAAAATAAAAACAGTGAAGGCGGGTGTATGAGCAAACAGTCCTAAGAAAACCTTTCCTAATTTGTATTGCAGGGTGTTACAACTTCTAACAAGGCATTGTTGCTTCTATATTTGTTAAATATTCATTGTATTTGCTTAACCAATGTTGGAAATGCATGTAGAACTTTGAAAAGTTGATGTCCCAGTCCTTTAGACTGTTTTTCTGTGTAAGGACAGCAGTGTGGCACTTGTTTGATATAATGACAATATTAGAAAATAAGTTTTGAATCTTTGGAGGTGTTTGGCATATGTTAAAGCAAGGATTGAAGCATTTAAGTTGGCCTAGTATCATGAAGAAAACTGGTAAATTGCAAACCCTCACTAAAAAACTTTCAAAAACCCTTGAAAAGTGCCTATTTTGTGGGACATCACTAAAATAGTTCGTACAGTACTTGCCGTAGCAAAAATCCTTGAGATTTCATCATCAAATGACCACATCTCCAAGGGTTTTCCATGAAGTTTAGCAGATTGAGCAGGGTGAACAAATTTCACTAAAAACTAGGGCTAATTCTAGTAGCCTTTTTGGAGCAAATTTGACAATTTCATGAAATTGGTAAGGAAGGAGAAGTAAATGATTGTTTCAAATCATCAAAACTGATCAGTTAAGACCTGAGACACCCTACTACAAGCTCCACATCATTGCATTAATTCATTTGATCAAAATGACCACTTGAACCTAGAAGTTGCCTTGAGTAAACCAACGTTCTTTGCATCCAATTTGGATATTTTCACTATTGAAGGGTAAAGGACAGTCATCATACTTTGCAGACCTATTTAGATGCTCAGTCAACATATTAATATGATTTAAATCCTTAAAGGTGCAAACAAGATTAGGTAAACCATGGTTCTCCAAAAGTTGCCCATTCCGGGAAGAGAGGAGATTCAGCCAGTTGGACAACCAAACTTGTTCATTTTTGGTGACACTCAAGAGGACCTCATTTCAGACTTGAATGCCTTAGCATGGAAGGTAAGGAGGAGTGATGTCCAATACAATAGGGTGCAAGCAGTGTTGAATAGAGAGGAGGAGATAGGAGAAAGGTTTAGAAGAATCCCATTTGTGCCTAGGGATTGATTTGGGAAGAACATTGAGAACAAAAGCCCACCAAACTCAAAGAAGACTAACCTTCCTCTATACCTCCTCATCATAGTGGTATCAAAGCCAATTCAAATTTGGGTTGAGAGATTAGCATATGTTTGGTAGTGAGTCAGTGGGAGACAACACCAACAACATGGTGACCAATGCAGAGTTAGCAAAGAGGATGGAGGATCAGGGTGAAGAAAATAGGCTCCTTAGGGAAAGATTACAACAACTTGAAAGAAAGTTGAACCAAGTAGAATTCAAGACCGAAGAAGTCAGTGAGAGAGTAGAAAGTGCTGAAGATAAGAAGGAAACCTTAGAGGAAGAAGTCCCAGAACCAGATCCAATCTTGGATAAAGAACAAGAAACCTTTTTACAAGCTTTGAAAGCTTTGACTGGAAAGGCCCTAGATGGAGTGTCCCTTTTTAGTGGTAAGATGGAACCATAAGCACTAATGGAGTGGATAGAGGGTCTAGAGAAACACTTTGAATGTGATGGCATTACTGAAGCACAGAAAGTGAAGGTAGCCAAATCCAGAATGAGAGGGGCAGCCTTGACCTGGTGGAAATTCATCCAAGAGGAAAGGGTGAAAGAGGGAAAGAAACCCATAACCACCTGGAAGACAATGGTAACTAAGATCAAAGACACCTACATGCCTGAAGATTATGAAATCCAGTTACATAGGAAGAGACAAAACTTGAGACAGAAGGACCTAGTTGTTAGTAGTTACACTGAAGAATTCCAAAAACTAAGCCTTAGATCTAAGGTACAAGAAGAAGAAAATGTCAGAGTAGCTAGGTATCTCAATGGGTTAAGATGGAATATTCAGGAAGAGTTAAGCCTATGGTGTCCCAACACATTACATAAGTGTTATCAATTAGCATTGAAGGTAGAAGAGAGAAACAAGAAGAAACAAGAACATAATGGTAGAGGCAGAGGTAGAGGAAACAGAGGCAGTCATAGAGGTAGTTTTGGGGGAAGTTACACAGATCATAGGTCCCAGGGAGAGTCTAAGCTTATTGAGCAAAGCGGGGATTCTCAGAGCAGACCCAACTATAGGGGTAGGGGATCAGGCAACCTAGGAAGTGGTAGATCTAATGGACCTGGAAGAGGTTCATACTTATCCACAATGAAGTGTTACAACTGTCAGAAACTAGGCCATCCGGCATATAGATGCCCAGAAAAGCCAAGCTCATCTCAAGGAGGTGATAAGAGAGTCCATTTTGTGCAAGAGGAAACCACACCAAATCAAAGGTGTCTACCATCAGAAGAAGGGGAAAACCTCATGATCAGGAGGATCCTCATGAAAGAGCCATCTCAGAAAGATATGTCTCAAAGGAAAGCTCTTTTCAGGATCAAATGTAAGATCCAAGGAAAGGTGTGCAAAGTTATCATTGACTCAGGATCAACTGATAACATCATATCAGAAGAAGCTGCTACAAAACTTCATCTACCTAGAATACAACATAATGAGCCCTACAAGGTCACATGGTTGGAAAAAGGGTAGCATGTATTGGTGAGTGAACAAACATGGGTAGAGTTTAACATAGGTGAGTACCAAGATAAGATTTTGTGTGATATACTACCTATGGATGCTTGTCATTTGCTTTTAGGAAGACCTTGGCAATTTGATAGGAAAGCACAATATGATGGAGAAAAGAACTCATACTCATTTTTCAAGAATGGTATCAACTATAAAATTTAGTCCATTAATGAAGGAAGTGAGGGCAGCAAACCACAAGTTCCCAACACTTTGTTAGTTGGTGAAAAAGAGTTCATCCATACCCTAAAAGAAGGTGATGGCATAGGTTTTGCATTGGTAACAAAACCAATTGATGAAAAGAAAGAAAGGAAGATAGAAATCCCAAATGAGGTGCAGCAACTTCTAGATCAGTTTAAGTCAATTGTTAATGATGGTCAACCAACCTCTCTACCTCCTCAGAGAGCCATTAGCCACTAGATAGACTTCATCCCAGGTGCATCCTTACCAAACAAAGCTGCTTACAAAATGACACCTGAACAAAATCAGGAAGTGGCAAGACAAATCCAATAGCTATTAGACCAAGGAATGATTAGAAAGAGTATTAGTCCATGTGCAGTACCCACAGTGTTAGCACCTAAGAAAGGTGGGGCTTGGAGACTTTGTACAAATTCAAGAGCAATAAACAGGATCACAATCAGGTATAGATTCCCCATCCCTAGGATAGAAGATCTTATGGATTGTTTAGGGGCAGCCAAATATTTCAGTAAGATAGACCTAAAGAGTGGCTATCATCAAATCCGCATCAAAGAGGGGGATGAATGGAAAACAGCTTTCAAGACAAATGAGGGGTTGTATGAATGGCTAGTCATGCCATTTGGGTTAACGAATGCACCCAGTACATTTATGAGATTGATGAATGAGGTGTTACATGACTTCATAGGTAGGTTTGTAGTTGTGTACCTTGATGACATCTTAATTTTCAGTCAAACCAAGGAAGAACACCTCCAACATTTGCAGATTGTCTTACAAAGATTGAATGATGAACAACTTACTATCAACCTAGAAAAATGTGATTTCCTTAAGCAAGAGCTGGTCTATTTGGGTTTTGTTGTGTCAGGGGGTGATTTGAAGATGGATCCAGATAAGGTAGAAGCCATAGTTAATTGGCCAACCCCTAAGAATGCTAGTGATGTCAGGAGTTTTAATGGACTTGCTCAATTTTATAGGAAATTTATTAGAGGTTTCAGTGAAATATGTGCACCTATGTTGGAAACCATTAAGGGTGGTGTGAAAGTGAAATTTTAGTGGACAGAAGCAGCCAACAAGGGATTTGAATTGCTGAAAGTCAGAGTTGCTACCCAACCAGTGTTGATTCTACCTAGTTTTGATAAATTGTTTACCTTAGAGTGTGATGCAAGTAATATTGCTATTGGTGCTGTTTTGAGTCAGGGTAATAGACCTGTTGCATTTTTCAGTGAGAAGCTTAATGATGCTAAGAAGAAATATTCTTCATATGATCTTGAAATGTATGCTTTGGTTCAGGCACTTAGGAAATGGAGGCATTATCTGCTTCCTAAAGAATTTGTGGTTTACACTGACAACCAGGCACTTAGTTTTCTCAATTCACAGGATAAGCTTAGTCACAAACATGTTAAATGGGTAGAGTCTTTGCAAGCATATACCTTTACCTTAAAGCATAAGAAAGGACAGTGCAATAAAGTAGCTGATGCATTGAGTAGAAGGTTACTTACTCTTCAAGAAATTCAGATTAGAAGTATTGGTATAGAATGTTTTAAGGATTTATATCCACATGATTATGATTTTGCTGATATTTGCAAAGTTTGTCAAGATTTTCAGAATACTTTTCATAGTGAATATGCTAACTATACTTTGCAGAATGGATTGTTATTCAGGGGTGGACAACTGTGTGTGCCAAAAGGTTCAATGAGGGAGAATCTGATACAAGAAAAGCACAATGGTTGCTTGAGTGGTCACTTTGGTCTTAATAAGACTTTGGAATTAGTTCAGAGGCACTATTTTTGGCCTAAGATGCAGGCAGATGTGAGGAAATATGTTGAGAAATGCATGGTATGTCAGAAAGCCAAGGGTACTAGCTCTAATGTTGGTTTGTATCAGCCTCTTCCCATACCTTCTAGGCCTTGGGATTGCATCAGTATGGATTTTGTGGTAGGTTTGCCCAAAACAAAAACAGGATGTGATAGTATTTTTGTGGTTGTTGACAGATTCAGTAAAATGGCACATTTCATACCTTGCAAAACTACTAATGATGCTAGTCACATTGCTTTTCTTTTCTTTAAGGAAGTTGTAAGAATTCATGGTTTGCCATCCAACATTGTATCTAATAGAGATGCTAAGTTTTTGGGTCATTTTTGGAAAACTTTATGGAAGAAATTGGGTACTAACTTGTCTTTTGGCTCAGCTTACCATCCACAGACAGATGGCCAAACAGAAGTGGTGAACAGAACACTGGGTAACCTACTCAGATGTCTTACCAAAGAATATGGGCAAAGTTGGGATCAACTCATCCATCAGGCAGAGTTTGCATACAATGACAGTGTAAACAGATCCACTGGTAAGAGCCCATTTCAGATTGTTTATGGAATGCATCCTAGAGGTGTTTTTGAGTTAAATGATGTAACTAATTTGCAGCAAGTGAGTGGTACAGCAGAAGATATGGCACAGTCTATGAAAGAAATTCATGAGCAGGTACATAAGTCTTTATAGGAAACTACTCAAAAAGTTAAGGAGAGAGTTGATGCTTCAAAAAGAGATGTTCAATTTTCAGTAGGTGATTATGTGATGGTCCATCTCAACAAGTCACAATACAAAAAGGAGTGCCTACTAAGTTGCAAATGAGAAGAGTAGGACCATGCAAAATCTTGGCTAAATATGGCCATAATGCTTACAAAGTTGATTTGCCTAATGAAGTTTCTATGTCTCCTATTTTTAATGTTGCAGATTTGGTGCCATTCAAAGGGGAGCTACCAACAGATTCATAAAGAGTTTTAGATATTTCTCATTCCCTTTCTGATCTTTCTCTCCCCTCTTCTTCTACTCCCATTCCTCAGCAGGTACTAGATTCAAGAATCATCAAGAAGACAAGACACCATACCTACATGGAGCATCTTATCAAGTGGAAGGATAAACCAGTTTCTGAAGCCACTTGGATACCTGAAAGTGACTTTCTCAAAGCTATAATTCCTCTTTCTTTACTGCCCAAAGGAGTCACATGACTTCTTTGTCCTTAGGGGAGTATGGTGCAGGAGCACCTGAGCACCTGAATGCTCAAATCACAGCAGGTATAGCATTTTGTTGCAAATTAAGCACGTGTGTTTATTTTATGCTTCTAGTAGGTTTAATAGGTTTGTTTTGTGGTGTAATGAGGTTTGGAACTCATTTTGTTTAAGAGTTTCCAAGATTTTTGGTTTTTGCTCAGTGGGCCAAAAATTGTCAATTTCGGGTCCAAATGAGCATTTTTGAATTTTTTGATGTTGTAAAGCCTTGAAAGGCATTGGAGCATGTTTATTTAGTGTTTCTAAATGATTTTGATTCATTGGTTTGAGTGCCAAGTCACCGGAAGTCAAAATGCAATTTTTGAGCAACAAAAGTTGTCAAAAAGTTGTCAAAAGTTGTCAAAAAAGTGGTTTTTGGTGGTTTTGGTTAGTTCCAGCCTGTACCTGTCCATACAAGGGCTTAAAAAAGTTGGAACATGTATATAAACCATGTTCCAATCATTGTATGGGTTGTTCATTTTGGAAAATTAAGAGAAATACTTATTTTGCTCTCATTTTTGTGAGTTTTTAACTAATTTTCTGCACTTTTGAGAGTACAGTCTGTACCATGGCTCCATGAGTCCGTACTACTCCTATTTTTCATTGATGTGATCTCTCTTGATGTTTTAGTAGTGATCTCTGATCTTTTCTTGGGGTTTGGAACAAGTTTTGTTTGAAGTGCTCTTGAGAAAGACATTGTTTTGTGGTTCCAATGGAAGATCATTCATGGTCCAACTAATTTCTTCAAAGTCTCTTCATCCATGGATTTGAGGGAATTTGTTGGATCTGTACATACTGTACCATACATCCATTTTCCTTTTCTAGCAATGTACAAGTGTTTGTAAGCCCATGGCAAGTGTGTGAAGTGAGCAACTTGACTTGGGTATTCTCAAATTTGTTTAAATGGTACTTTGCTGTTCATAGCACTGTACCTTGAAATGTTAAAGAAGAAACAAGTTGGCAAGAGACAGCATTGTGCTTTACCATCCTTGTCTCTCTCATGACTTGGTTGGTTACAAGAAGCAAAGGTGTAATCAGATTGTAAAAATAGTGTATCATTGTTTCATGGATAAAACCTCATTGCCAACCTCCCAAATGGATAGTGTGGAATGATGGATCCCTTTTCTATGCATCATGGAAATGTATTTGCAAGTGGTTCCAATGTTAAGTTGACAAGTTACACAATTTGATTGTAAAGGACCTAAATAAGGATCCAAGAACAGTGTACTCTTTGTCACAGTCATATAATATTGTCATACTTTGTGGCATCCTTTTGAGTGTTCAAACTTACAAGCTCTTTGGAGAGGTTATAGGCATTATTATATCTTGCCATTAACACATGTTTGCAGGCCATGAACAGATTGAAGAAGCAGGTCAAAACATAGAAAGAAAGTTGTCACAGTTTTAAGACTGTAAAAAAAATAAAAACAGTGAAGGCGGGTGTATGAGCAAACAGTCCTAAGAAAACCTTTCCTAATTTGTATTGCAGGGTGTTACAACTTCTAACAAGGCATTTTTGCTTCTATATTTGTTAAATCTTCATTGTTTTTGCTTAACCAATGTTGGAAATGCATGTAGAACTTTGAAAAGTTGTTGTCCCAGTCCTTTAGACTATTTTTCTGTGTAAGGGCAGCAATGTGGCACTTGTTTGATATAATGACAATATTAGAAAATAAGTTTTGAATCTTTGGAGGTGTTTGGCATATGTTAAAGCAAGGATTGAAGCATTTAAGTTGGCCTAGTATCATGAAGAAAACTGGTAAATTGCAAACCCTCACTAAAACTTTCAAAAACCCTTGAAAAGTGCCTATTTTGTGGGACAGCACTAAAACAGTTCATACAGTACTTGCCATAGCAAAAATCCTTGAGCTTTCATCATAAAATGACCACATATCCAAGGGTTTTCCATGAAGTTTAGCAGATTGAGCAGGGTGAACAAATTTCACTAAAAACTAGGGCTAATTCTAGTAGCCTTTTTGGAGCAAATTTGACAATTTCATGAAATCGGTAAGGAAGGAGAAGTAAATGATTGTTTCAAATCATCAAAATTGATCAGTTAAGACTTGAGACACCCTACTACAAGCTCCACAGCATTGAATTAAGTCATTTGATCAAAATGACCACTTGAACCTAGAAGTTGCCTTGAGTAAACCAACGTTCTTTGCATCCAATTTGGATATTTTCACTATTGAAGGGTAAAGGACAGTCATCATACTTTGCAGACCTGTTTAGATGCTCAGTCAACACATTAATATGATTGAAATCCTTAAAGGTGCAAACAAGATTAGGTAAACCATGGTTCTCCAACAGTTGCCCATTCCGGGAAGAGAGGAGATTCAGCCAGTTGGACAACCAAACTTGTTCATTTTTGGTGACACTCAAGAGGACCTCATTTCAGACTTGAATGCCTTAGTATGGAAGGTAAGGAGGAGTGATGTCCAATACAATAGGGTGCAAGCAGTGTTGAATAGAGAGGAGGAGATAGGAGAAAGGTTTAGAAGAATCCCATTTGTGCCTAGGGATTGATTTGGGAAGAACATTGAGAACAAAAGCCCACCAAACTCAAAGAAGACTAACCTTCCTCTATACCTCCTCATCAGGCAGTCTTTTTGGGGGTGGAACTGGCAATCAAATAGGCTTCCAGGCATCACAAGGTACATAAGAGGACAAGGAGATAGTCAAATTGGTGAAAGAAAAAGATTCCAAAACTGGGGACCCACACGATAGAGGTAAGGAAAAAAAATGGTTTTCGCTTTTTGGAGTGAAGCCACTAGTAAAAACAAGGCTACCGAAAGTTAAAAATATTTCCGATCTAGTTACAGGGGTTGTTGCTATTTCTGTTCTGGATAAGCTGGTAGATCTTACTGTCTCTGGTTTAGCTGTGACATTAGTCAGACAATTCTCTGGTTTTAGGCATAACATTGATGTTGTTAGGAATTTTATAAGGAGGAAATGGGTTCTCAAGGGTCAAGTGGATGTGGCGGCGTTGCCTAGGGTTTTTTTTTCCTTTTGTTTTAACTCTGAAGAAGATATGAATAAGGCTCTATGCGAAGGTCCATGGATGTTCGGCAAGTCAACTTTGGCTCTACAGAAATGGGCTCCAAACCTTTCTCTTGATGAGTCATTTTTTATGTCGACGCCTGTGTGGACGTGCCTCCCGGGCCTTCCGCTAGAATTCTGGAATGAGGAAGTCTTTAAGGGGATAGCGAGTTCTTTTTGAGAACTTCTCTCGATCGACCCAATGACTGCAACTAAATCAAGGTTATTTTTTGCTCACATCTATGTAAATGTTAATCAAATGATGGACATGCCCCAATATATTGAGATTATATCTAAATTAGGGAAATGGACCCAAGCGATTGAATATGAGTCGCTCCTGTTTGCTTGCTTTCATTGCAAAAAATTGGGCCATTGGGCAAAATCTTGTCCGCTTAAGAAGGGTAAGAACAACAAGAATGATAGCAGTGTGAAGCAGAAATGGCAAACAAAAGAGAATAATGGAGACCCATCAGTAGAGTGTGATCCAGATAAGGAAGTGATTGAGACAGAAAAGGAGGTGAAGAAGGATGAGAACAGTAATAATGAAAAACCTGCTTGTGTCTGTTCTAATAATCAAATAGAAAGTACTAAAGAAGATGAGCAAAGAATAGAGGTAAATAATAAAAATGATTCAGAGGACCAGGAGGTAGGGCCAGTTAGTCAGGAGAAAGTAGAGGAAAGTCCCAATGACGATGTGTCTGCATCATCTCATACAAAAGCAAGTGAGGAAGACTTCAATGAAGCGCAGGATTTTAACATTTCTGATCTTGAGCCTCTATTGCTATTAACCAATGGAAGCCCAAAGTCATGTCAATGCAAAACTCCATCACATAGTGCGGAAATGGAAGTCCTGGAAGGAAGGAAATCTTAGGATTCTTGGTACGAAAGAGGGAAAATTGAATTAGGAGGGACCCAATGGAGGTATCCCAACTAGAAGCAAGAACAAGAAAAAGGCAGATGTTGGAAGCCAAAACAAAAAGCAGGGGAGACCTTCTCTAAAACATCAGAGGGAACAGGAAAGTTGGAAGAACCATGTTGTTGGAACACAGAGTTCCATCAAGTCAGCCCTATCCCTGGTTAAAGTATGAAGATAATTTCCTATAATATTTGAATGCCCCTCATAAGAAGGATGTGTTACGTAATATTATAAGAGATCATAAAATGGATGTGGTCCTTGTTCAGGAAACTAAGATGTGTAAGGATAAAGTGGAAAGGATTAGAATATTTAAAAATAATGGAGTTATAGGATCTAGTTTAGAGGGAGCCTCTGGAGGAACAACTATTTTTTGGAACCAAAAAACTATTAAAGGTAAGGAAATTATTTCTGAATTTAATAGGAACTCTGTGCAGCTTGAGCATATCAAGGATAACTTTGTCTGGGTTTTAACCAATGTCTATGCGTCTAATACCAAAACTGGGAGAGCTAAATATTGGAGAAGCTTTGCTGAAGACAGACTTAATTTTGATGATAAAAGTTGGATAATAATGGTAGATTTCAATACTCCGCTAAAGGAGGAAGAGAAGATGGGAGGCCTTCCCTTGCAGCTTGATGGTGAACAAGATCTTATGGATTTCATTAATGATCAAGCTCTTATGGATGTGGATCTCCAAGGGATTAACTATACCTGGACTAATAGAAGAACAGGAGTTGATCTTATTCAAGTTAAGTTAGACAGAACCTTAATTTCTCCTGAGTGGTTATCAAAGTATAGTTGTTCTTTGGTGTCTGTTATCAAGATTGGTTCTGATCATTACCCTATTTCTTTCACTGCCAATTCTTTTTCTGCTAAGAGAAATTTCCCTTTTAGATTTGAAAAAGTGTGGTTATCCAATCCTTCTCTGGAAGCTTGTGTTGCAGATTGGTGGAGTTCTGAGGTTGAGGGAATGACTCTATTTAAAATAGCTAAAAAGCTCAATATTATAAAGGCTAAAATCAAAATTTGGAACAAAGAGATCTTTGGGGATATCTTCAAGAGTAAAATTCAAATTAAAACTGAAATAAAAGAAGTTCAAGATAAAATCCAAGAGGATGGGCTTTCTAAAGAGTTGAGGTCTGTGGAAAATGGTCTGTTGTCTAAATACCACACCATTATTTCTAATGAAGAGACTTTCTGGAGACAAAGATCAAGAGCCTTGTACTTGAAGGAAGGTGATAAAAATACCCGGTTTTTTCACTTAACTGCTCTTAAGCACAGGGCGGTTAACAGGATATCCAGGTTATCCTGTAATAGAGGGATTTTAATGGAGGATAATGATATAAGAAAGGAAGCTCTGGACTATTTTAGCACCCTTCTGGGAGAAGTGAATAACCTAGACGCTAGTAACCAAAACCTCCTATTGCAAGATATTCCTTCTACCTTGACTGAGGAAGACAATAAACATTTGTCCCGAATTCCTTCTAGTCAGGAAATCAAAAAGGCGGTGTTCTCTTTTCAGGGAGATAAGTCTCCTGGACCGGATGGTTTTCCTATGTTTTTTTTCCAATCTTTTTGGCATATTGTGGAGACTGATATCTGTAAAGGAGTTAAAGAATTCTTTGGTTCTAGAAGGCTTCTAAAAGAACTAAATGCGACCTTCATTGTCCTAATTTTGAAGATCTCTGGAGTTGATTCTCTTAATAAGCTTAGACCTATTAGTCTCTGCAACTCTGTTTACAAGATTTTGTCTAAGGTTCTAACCTCTAGACTGTTGGATATTCTTACCAAAATTATCTCTGCCCAGCAAAATGGTTTTGTCCCCGGTTGATAGATTTTGGATTCCATTATTTCAGTTCACGAAAATATTCATTCTCTAATGACAGCTAATAATCAGGGTTTTTTTCGTAATTTAGATATGGCTGAAGCTTATGATAGAGTGAACTGGCAGTTTCTCTTAAGGATTATGAAATCCTTTGGATTTGGAGAAAAATTTATTCAGCTTTGCTCTCAATTGATGGAAACTTTCTCTTCCACTGTTATTGTCAATGGATCCCCATCAAGTTTCTTCAAAAGCACTAGAGGTCTTAGACAGGGGGATCCCATCTCCCCAATCTTGTTTATTATTTTAGCTGAAAGTTTGGTAGATTTATTTTTAAAAATGTGGAAGAAGGCAATCTCAAAGGACTGAAACCTTCTTCCTCCAATTTTACTTGTACTCATGAATAGTTTGTTGATGACTCAAATCACTATGGGGGAAGCTACCATTAGGGAAGCTAAAAATATGAAGAATGTTATGAATATTTATGAATCTACTTCTAGTCAAAAAATTAATTGGGATAAGAGCTCTTTGTTCTTTATCAATACCCCTGTTCAAAGACAATTAAGGATTGAAAGAATTCTTGGTTGTAAAATAGCTAAGCTTCCCTCTACTTATTTGGGGCTTCCCCTTTGTATTAAGCCTGCAGATAATTTTTGGATTAAGTTGGTTGACAGATTCAACTCCAAATTGGTAGGTTGGAAAGGGGCAATCCTTAGTCAAGCGGGCAAGGTTACGCTGCTCAAAGCCACCCTCCAAAACTTGCCTGTTTATGCCCTCAGTTTGTTTAAAATCCCTAGAAAGTTTGCAGAAGCAATTGAAAGAATCCAAAAAAAAATTCTTTGGTCGGGAGTGGAAGTCAAGAATAGAATTCCCCTTATTGCCTGGAATAAAATCTGCTCTCCTAAGGCCTTGGGGGGTTTGGGTTTAAGGAATATAAGCTCTATGAATAATGCCTTATTAGCCAAACAAATTTGGAGAATGAAAGGGGAGGAAAGAGAGTGGAATTTAATCTGGAGAAATAAATATCTTCACATGCAACCTTCAGAGGAAGAGCTTTTAGATAAATCATTTATTGTTGAAGGTTCTGCAATATGGAATGCAGTTTAATCGGCTAAAAGTTGGGTTGCAGCTGGAAGAATGTGGAATCTGGGGAATGGAAGAAGTATAATATTTTGGGAAGACAGATGGATTATGGATAAACCTCTGGAGGAAATTCCAATCCTTTATGATTGGAAAGATTGGTTCAAAAGTAGGTATGGGGGTTTGGTCAGAGATTACTGGAGAAATGGGAAATGGATTGATTTTAGCTAGCAGTGTCTGGGGTTAAAGTTTCTTGAGATTGTGCTTTCCTCTAAAATTCTGAGAGACAATAAAGAGGATAGTTTTATATGGAGGGAAACCTCGGATGGGAAGTATTCTGTGTTCTTGGCTGTGGCTATCCAAAATAAAGTTGTGGAATAAATTCCTATTTGGGCTAAAGTTTGGAATAAGAAGTTAGTTCATAAAGTTAATATCTTTTTTTGGATCTTTATCCAAAACAAAGTATTAACTCTGGACAACCTTCAAAAGTGAGGATTTATTTTTTCTAATAGGTGTTCTCTTTGTTGCAGGGAAGAAGAGTCTGCTTGCCATACTCTCCATCAATGTACTTTCAGCCAAGAAATTTGGAAAATTATTTTAAGTAGGTGGAAGTTGAGTTGGGTTTTTTTGAACTCTCTAGGGGAATCCTGGCAGCAATGGCACTGCCCTAATTCCAACCCAAAGATTGTGGAGCTTTGGAAACTTACCTTCCCTAATGTTATCTGGAATATCTGGAAAGAGCGCAACAACAGGATTTTTAGGGATAAAAGTGCCAACCTTGAAGTGGTGGTGGATAAAATTTACAAGAGTATCTTTGAATACATCAATGGTATTGATGATGGACCAGTTGCTAAAGAAGGCTTCAATGACAGGTGGACCCTTTCCACTACCAGATCTAGTAAGGAGAAGGGTAGAGAAGGTCTTGCTCAATGTTTTCCACCTCAGGGATGGATAAAGGCCCACTTTGATGGGGCTTCTAAGGGGAATCCGGGTAAAGCTGGTTATGGGGGCATTGTCAGGAATTTTGCTGGAAGTTGCCTAGTGGCGGTTGTTGGTCATTTGGGGAGTCAAACCAGTCATTTTGTTGAAGCCTCAGCTGAGCTGAATACTCTAATTATTGCTAAGAACCTAAATCGTGATAAATTATGGCTTGAGGGAGACTCACTTAACATTATTAAGTGTTTGAAGGGGGAAACTGAGCCATCATGGTCCACTGAAAATATTATTTTGAAAGCTAGGGAAATTATTGCTAGTTTTAAAGTAATAATAATAAAACATGCCTTTAGAGAGAAAAATATGGTGGCAGACTGTCTGGTGAACCTAGGTGTTAACTCTGAATCTCAAACAATTTGGCATGGGGAAGACATTAATATGTGTATTAAAGAGCTCCTCATAAAGGATAGATTTACGGGGAAAGAAGGACCGCATAATCATGATAGTTGATTTGAGTAATTTATGCATTGATAGAAAGGTAATGATTACTTGGCAAAGTGGCAGAATCCCAATCAAATATAATATCACTTTGCACACTTTTTGGGTCATCTTTTTCAAAATTTTGAGAGACAACGGGAAGAAAGTTTTGAGTTTGCAGAAGAACAGAGGTGAATGTCTGAAATTGAATATGGGAGGTGATTTAAGGAGGGAGGAACCAGACAACACATCCAGATGGAAGGATATGTCAAAAGCTTGGGGGAAGCTAGAAAAAGGATCCCTAACGAGTTTTATGGAGAAGCTGGTTGATTACGACAAAGGTAGGGTTAATCTCGTAGTCTCCAAAATTTTTGAAAATTGGAGTAATGGGTCCTTTAAAATCTATGGTGTGAGGTTCAAATTGGACGCAGGCCTCATCGTGACTGTGATAGGTATGCCCCACTCAGAGCTCAATTTTTTTAGAGATCTTAATGTTTCCAATAATGCGGTAAATCTTTTCCCGCGTAAGGAAAAGGAGAGGGCTAAAATTGGAAAAGCCACAGGGGGTTATTATGAAGCATCCAATATCAAGAAAATTTGGGGCTGGGTTTTGAATGCCATAATGGAATACATAACTGTTGAGGGCCGCTTTTCCAGGCCCACACTTATCACTTTGTTTTTATTAAACCACTTCAGGCATGAGAAAAGGGTATCCCTACCCTACTATCTCTTTAGGTCCCTTTCTAGGTCTCTCAATAAACACAACAAGAATCTCTCGAATCCGGTGCTCCATTGTGGGCTCCTGTTGCTCATTTATGAGCACTATAAAATCCTTGCCATGTAGGAAAACAAGAGGTTATCCACTTCTCCAGGGAAAGGCAAGAGAAAGCTGGAGGAAGGTGAACCCAACAAGGAGGAGGCTACTTCTAGAAAAAAAAGCAAGAGTGCCTTTGGGATGAAAGCCCATGATGAAAAGAATGACACAGAGGAAATTGGAAAAGAGGGCAGTGAAATGGAAATGGATGAGTCAAAGGGTGAGGACAATTAGAAAGATGAGGATGTGGGTGTAGAGGATGAAGAAGGTGAGAACGAGTCCGACAATGATAGCCCAATTCATAGTGCTAGCTTAGGCAACGACAACAGCTAATCTATGGTGGATTTGGATGACAAGGATAATGAGGGAAAAGATTTGAATTCTGAGAGGGAGAAGAACAAGGAACCCAAAAAGGATACGGCTAAGGATAGTCTAAGTGAGAATAAGGAAAGCGCTGGAGAAGGGTTATTCCTGGATAACCTTAAAAAACTCACTGAGGCTAGATTGGGTTATGACAGATGGGCATATGAACTATTGAAGAACCTGGAAAAAAATGGGAAACAAATGGATGAGAAAAGGAAGGAAGATGATAGGAATTAGAAGCAATGGAAGCAGGACATGGAGGAAAAAGTTAAAAAAATGGCAGCTCAGATTGACTATCTGGAAGAAGGGAAAGTGGCGATGAAAAACTTGCTGGGTATTATCCCAAATATTGTGTCTGCTGTTACAAAGAACCTAGAGGATATTTCAAAGGTCCTCGTTAATTCTAGCTCTCCCAAACTGATGGTGGACCTCGACATGGATGAAGATGCAATCGAGATTGGAAGTGGGGAAGCTACACCTGGTGGAGCAGCAAAGAGAACTAGAGCGAGTGTTAAGAAAGTTGCTACTGCTTCTGCTAAGGATATCTCTAATCTTAGGGATAATATCAAAGACCTGTATGGGATTAGCAATAACTTGGCTAATGCCCTAAAAAATATAAATTAGTTTCTTTTGTCGGGTCTGGCTGGTTTTTTGCTTGTTTTTTGGGACTTTTAGCTGGTTTTTTCTAGTTATTTTGCTGGTTTTCATAATGTTTGTTCCTTCTTGTTTCTTAATACTTTTATCTTGTAAGGTCCATTTGTAAAGGGTTTCAGGGCCCCTTCAAACCTTGCTTTTACTTTAATCAAAAACATTATCATTTCGCTTAGTCATATTTTATCAAATCATAACAAAACCATTTGTCTCAACATTGGTTTATACATTTTTCATATACATTCATTTAGATATCATCATATAAACATTTGTACTTTACATTTGTTTATCCATATTGCATTCATTTTAACCATCTAGATGCATTCACATAAATCATTCATACATTACATCAATCATCACTGCATATCATCATCTCATTACCTCATCAACATAAAATACAAAGTACTATCATTAACATCATTAGTATCATTTCATTATGCATACATCATCATCATGGTATTTCATACATACATAAAGCATTTCACCAACACATCATGCATACATATAAAACCTGCATCCACATGTTAGCACCATATTCATAAAACATGCATATAGACATCATAAATACATCATCTCATAAAACACATACATATAGCAAGTAGAAATATCCATCTAAGCATACATCATAGATCATCATCCTGCATAAAACCATACATATCATCAACATGCATATCAGTATCATCATAAAAATATGAGATCTTCTCATATATCTCCTCATATATCATATCATCACAAAAACATACATGTATCAAAGTACAATGAAGTCCAAACATATCGGCTACCAAGAGCCATCCAAGACACAGTCCAAAATGACAATATGATAACATACATAAATGTTCTCTCAGATGCCACTCTCACCATATGCTGCACCACCATCACCACCTGCTTCCCCACTACCCCATGCACCACCTGCACTACCTCACCGCGGAGGACCCATCACACCATCATTGCTCTGCATCCTATGAGACCGCTCTGATCTCTCTTGACGCATTTGTGAATAACTCAGTGCCCGCAAACTAGATGGGTCCTCTTGCTCATACAAGCCCCGCCAGTAATGAACCTTTGTACCTACTCTCCGCAACTCTCTCGCCAGGGAATCAGTTGACGACCCATGTCCCTGTACTTCCTCCAAGGCCCGCACTCTCTCCTATAACTGGATCACCCTGTCAATGGCCCTATTTCTCTTCTGTAGCACCACAGTCAACTCTGACTCTCGTGCAAATAGCAGCACATCTCTAGCTACCACCTCCGCCTCCATATCCTCTAGTCGCATCTGCAAAACTAATATCATTTGATCTCACATATCTCCTCCAGTAGCTCCCTCCCCTGTATCCATAGGTGCCTCTCCAGTGGATCCCTCTCTAGTGCATCCCTCCCCTATATCTATTGGTGCTTGTCCCTCCCCTGCATCCCTGCATCAAAGGTCCCTGTGATAGCCGCAAAGGCTTCCCACCTCTCCCTCTCCGTTGTAATCATCCACCACCCCCACCTCCACCTCTGAATTCACCACCTCCTCCAAATCCTCCCCCTCCTCCTCCATCACCATCACCACCACCACCTCCATCCCCTCTCCCTCATCCACCTACATGACCTCCTCTCCTCCTCCGTCTGTGTCTCCTCTCCTTGAAGGATGGAATAGGCTCTGCTAGATCTGATATCAGAGGATTCAGATGTGTCGTAATATACTAAGTGTACTCATCTCACACCCCTACATCTATCGTACCCGATCTCATTTGCCATGTTCTCGCCTATAGCATGCGGAACTCTACCAAAGCCTGATCATAAGGTAAAACTGGCCCCCACTGGAACCTCTCTCGGACCACCCGTGCATACTCTCTAGAACCACTTGGCAGTCCCTGCCTCCGTCCAAACTGTCTCAACACTCTTCCAGGTACCTGTCTCTCCACATTGTAGGTTGTCCTACCAATGAGGTATCATGTCATAAACACATACGACAAGGCCTCTGCATCATCCTCCCAGGGCTCACACTCAATATACGACCTCTAGATCACATCTAAATCGTCCAGTGCCCACTGCCACCACTCTAACTTCTTCAGGTGGGGTTGGCTCATCATATCGCCCTACATATATACATAGGGTTGGTCTACTGCCCTAAATCTCAGACTCATCGATCAAGTCACAGGAAGGTGCTCCCACACCCAAATATGAAGAAGAGTGATCCCCACTCTCAATGAGCTCACCTTTGGGTATACTACCTCATGTGGCTCCCGATATAAATGCGATAGCATGCACGGTCTCCATGCAAAGAAGGTCCCCTCTGTCATCATCTGCTCTATAACCTAGCCCCAACCAATGGCCAGTCCATGTGATTGTCAATCTGGGCATAGCAGTCCCCCAATAATCCCTGATAAAACAGTTGGTAGTGGCTCATACAAAGTAGCTATATCCTCCCATGCTACTGAGCCATCATCAATGAACACATCCTCATCAAAAAATCTGTGCACTGCTATTGCTCCCCAAGCTCGCTCATACGTCACCATCTCTCCTCGAATGGGAATGTGTAGGATGCACCATACATCCTCCAGTGTAACTGTCATCTCCCCCTTTACTAAGTGAAACGTGCATGTCTCACTATGCCACTGCTCTGCCAATGCTGTAATCAAATCGTGATTCGTCCGAATTATGGGCATATACATAACATCGTACAGGCCTGTCGCTCCAATGCAATCAACCTCGGCCTCTATCAATCGATCACGCAACACCTGTGTGGTTGGATGCCTCTCCCGCATCTATAAGATGCGAAGGTCCTCCTACACACGTGCATCAACCATCATCATCATCAGTTGTTTTGTTTCAAACTTTCTTAATTTTAAACCTAGACTATCAATAGATACTTTGATCAAGTATCTTCAGGTCTCAATAGGTAAGCAATCATGACACACCTAGACTACAATAGACATTTATCCTAATAACCTAAGTCTCAACAGGGCTGCTATGGTTCAAAATAGCTCGCATCTCCATTCATCCATCATTGACATTAGGAGATTCTCTTTCAACACACTGGGGCATCTATTTTCCTCACAATAGTGCTACTCTGCAAATAATAGTGCTAATATGCTGGCAAACGCGCTAAACCAACTACACAATAGCACTAAACCAACAACAGCATTATAACAACTATACAATAGTGCCACATAAAAACACAAGTGCTACAAGCCATGCTCAATAGCGCTAAACATACAAAAGCGGTAAATTAACTATACAATAGCGCTACACTTTGCAAACGTGCTAAAACCACTATGTAATAGCATTATAGCGACACAATAGCGCTACTTAAATTGACAACAACACCAAAACACAGTTTTAGCGCTATTGTTTTGACTCAACTTGGACAAGTTTAAAAACCTATAAAAAATGCATGAAAAACAAAAATTCAAATTCACATACCGCTGGTCTGTAGTCATCTAGCCATTGGAGTCGATGAACTTGCTCTAGCCGATGATCTTCTATCAATACCGACATCCTGACTGTTGCTTACTCTTTCAAAACGGTCACTATCAGAGCTCAAAAATCACTATGGAGACGAATGCAAATGAACCTGTTTTTACTCCTTTTCCCCTATATATACCCTTTGTCGTAACCCTAATTTTACCCCGCTCACTGTCGTGGTCCCCGTGAACTTCTAGAGCCTCCCATATCTTCATTTTATCTCCAATTTCTTCTATTTTTCACCAGTATTGCTAAATTCTTCTCTTCTACCACCCTGCCAATTTTCCTTCTTTTTTGAGAGATCACCCAATTTTTTGAAAATTTCGGCCCATCTCTCGAGGGGGCATACCACCCATTAAATTCACATTCTATGGGGCATATTTCTTCACACCTGTTTTTCTTTCTTTGAAATGATGCGATAAAACCGCACCATCCCAAAGGGGGGCAAATGTGGTCACATAAATTTGTCCAGTTTAATTAAATGAATTTTTGTTATTTATTTGATTAAAAAACCACTAGCCACCAGTTAATTAAATTAATATTTAATTAATTCATCTTCAAACATTCTCCTATTAATTAAATAAATTATTCAATTTATTTTAATTAATTCATTAAACCAAATTCACAATCAATTAAATGAATAAATCCTATTTATTCAATTTAACCCCCTTTCCTCCTTTAAATAAATTAAATAAAACATTTATTTAAAACATTTAATCCCCCCCCCCCCACTTGCATTCTCCTAAAAATGCAACTTGCACCTATTTGTTGAAATAAATAAATTTTATTTTAATAAAAATCCTATTTTCCCTCACCCACCAAACCCACTTGCAATCCTAATCCCCTTCTAGGTTCTTCTAATCCCCTTCCTAATTAGCCTAATCCATCACTTAATTATTGTCACATTCCTAAACAACTTGGAGTCACTTCTCAAAGACTCCAAAGTCTTTGAAAAACATTTAATGTTTTATGTGTCCAACAAGCTAACTTCTAAAGTCTTCCAAACCACTAATGGCTCTTACATGACCATTTATGGTTAAATCCACTTGCACCTATAGTTAGGGACTTTGACCCCTAACTCAACCCTCATGTGACCCATGTGTCTTCTCAAGCATTTATTGCTTTGACCATGGTTATCCTCACTAACTCTTGCACACAAGTTTATCTATTGGATAAAAGCATTATTCTTTGAATAATGAATTTATTCACTCAACTCAACATTAACCTTACCTCCCAAGTTAACCCTCGGGTCATATCAAGCATTTAATGCTTCTTCCCTCTCCTCTCAACCCATCTCATCTTGACACTTGTCATCCTGGGATTGGATTGAAAGTCCTCTCATGGATCTTAAACCATTCAATCCTGACCCTTGTTGAGATTACTCAATCTCAACCATCCATTGCTCCATTTTTCTTATAAATAGAGCTCATTTCTTCATAATCCAGATCTTGAAAACTTGTATGCATTTAACTTATAGCCAATTTTAGAGAAGAACATTTAGCATAAATCACTAATATATTTGTCATTTTGGATTAAAAGAAATCTTAGTTCATTTCATAGCATATCATAACTAGTTTATTTTATACTTGCATAGCATAGTTAAAGCATTTCAATCTTGAACCTCTATAAGGCATCCATAGTGCAAAAAATTGTTGAGAGCTACACTAATTTGGAACTTGGAGAAGAGAGGAACAAGGGAGGAGGAGCTACAAGCATGGTGGAAGGCATTTGGAGATGTCTTCTTGCATTTATTTTCATAGTTAAATGCTTCATTATGTTTTTAGTGTCTCTTTTGGTATGCATGCTTAGATTAGTCTTTGGTTGATTAACACTAACATTTCTCTTTGTTTATTGTGTTTCTTATGTGTTATACAACCACATGTTTTTGTCTAACAATCTCTCATTTTGCAGAGCATCATTTGGTGAACCCGACATGAATCGAAGAGCAACTTTCTTAAACTACTAACTTTTTTTTATTGCTTTACTTGACACACAAGCTGCCCTTCGACGCTTTTGTTCACGCTTTAGCACTATCGCAATTTGGTCTTTTAGTGCTATTGTTTCCCCAATAGTGCTATTGTCCCAAAATTAGCGTTTTTGTCTATAGTGTAGTGCTATTGACCCTTAAGTAGCACGTTTGTTCCTTTTTTTAGCGTTGTTGGCTCTTTATGTAATAAATTCTTTTAGTGCTTTTGTCCTTACTGTCACGCTTTTGTGTTGAGTAGCGCTTATGTTCTCACACAAATTAGCGCTATTATAACAAAGTGTTGTAAAAAATACCTTGTAACCAAAAAATCAAAACTTATTAGGCTTGTAGAGGCCAACCATGTATGCGAATTTTACTGATTGTTTGTTTCTTGTGCAGATTTTGAACTAACCCAACTTATTTCTTAAGATTTTTAGAAATTCATTTTATTATTGCAAGTTAAAATCAACATTGAACACTTCATTTTTTGTGCATAAAAATCAACTTCAAACTTCATTTTTGGTGCTTTAAAACTCACAACAAACTTTGTTTTTCATGCAAGATAGGTAATTTGAACACTTCCTTTTTGGTGCTTAAAAATCAACTTCAAACACTTCATTTTTGGTGCTTAAAACTCAACAAGACAAATTTTGATTTCCTTGCATCAACTCAAGTTAAAATTCACAATCCAGACTTTAACTTTTTGTGCACGTAAAAAGAACAATCAACTTGTTTGTTTTTCAAAAGTGCTTTCCTTTCAAAGCAAAACGTGTTTTTCATTAAGTTGACCAGTATTTCGTTTGGCATTATAACAGACAATGGAAGATTGTTGGCATTTCAATAAGGATATTGAGAAGGTTGTTGATGATCATGGATATAACTGATTAAGGATGTTTACTGTCTTGATATTATTATTTTGTCATTGATGTCAAGAAATTGATTTTCTAATTCAGTATGATGTTGCCATATCTTGAGAAGTATGATTTGAAGAGTATAAAGATGTCGATAAAAGACACAGAAAGAATATGATGAATAAGAGGATGAATAAGGTATTCAATGGGCAACTATTACCGAGTCAGACAAGGATGAGATCATGATGTTTAGATTGTTTTAACATCATACATATGTTGTAAATTGTAAGGTTAATACTATACTATGTTACCGAGCAAAGAACCTAGTCGGTAAACCCTAAGGTTATTGCTATCGGTTAATGAAGGCAGAATGTCTACCAAGTGAAGTTTAGTATTTACCGAGTTGTTACCGAGTTGTATCTGAGCTGTAACAGAATACATTAAGTGGTTACATGCGTTATTTAATGAAGGAAGTTGATGAGTTGGAACTGATTAAATGACTAGTATGTCATGCATGAAGTTTGTTAATGAATCTATGGCAAAGGAAAATTGGCATGAAGATCTACAGCTCAAATTGAACCGCAATACCCTAGCACAAGTTCCAAGAAATGTATGCAAGTTCCAAGACAGGATAAAACGTTTTCAGATCGAAGGATACATTGAACCTAGTCAAAGTTTGAAGATCTAATGGCTATGATTGATCATGGGAAATGTGATGAAGGAGATTAAGCGGTTGGCGAATTGTTTATAAATAGGGAACTATTGATAAACAATGTATGCGGGAAAATGTATGCACAGGGATGCTACATAGTGATTACCGAGCACAGAAGCTTGAAGACCTGTTTGAATAACAGAGTATAGAAGCCTAGCAGATGGACAAGATTAGTTCTATGTCTAGATTGTATTGAGCAAATAAGAATTTGCTTTAGCACTTTAGATGTGAAGTTGCAGATAGATTTTTCTTACTGTTATTTTGTGAAAATGACAGAAAATCTCTTAACCGAGTGGACTTAACAGTCTTATTTGTAAAACCCTCTAGCAAGGTGACATTCTGATTAAGTGTTTGAAATCCTTTAACAAGGTCACTTCTAACAAGGTGAAGATCCTAACAGATCTGAGGGAAATCCTTTAACCGGGTCACATCTAGCAATGTGTTTGTAATCTTTAACATGATTTGCTTTTAACCAAGCATACTCTAGAAGAGTATATTTCTTAGTAGGTCAGAAATCCCACAGTGGTTTTTCCCTATTTGGGTTTCCACGTTAAATCTAGTGTTATGAGGTTTATGATGTTTATATGCTTTTGAGTTTGCATGTTTAGTAGTTTTGGTTATATTGCTGAAGTATGTGTTACTGAGGTTGAACCTGATGTTTTTATGGAAGATTAAGTTTGTATGATTCACCCCCCCCCCCCTCTCTCATCTTGTTGGCTATTGGATCTGTACTTACATTAAGTATCAAAACTATCAATTGGTATCAGAGCTTTGGACTCCGAAAGAAAAGTTTAAAGGTACTTGAGGCAAAGATCCAAAGATGTATAAGAGGGATGCACTGAAGCTGAACAAGTCAAGTTTCTCTACATGGCAGAAAAGGATGAAGCTGCACCTATCAGGAGTTGGAGAATATGTTGTATACTATCTGGAGAATGATTTCATCACATCGAGCACTTATCCATTGACAATGGAAGAGATAAAGTCAAAGCAAGAACATATCCAAGCAATGATTGAAATAACATCTGCATTGACCGACTCAAAGTTTAACGATCTAGAAGGTTGCAATGATGCAAAGGCTATGTGGGATAAGCTCATATCAGTATATGGAGGAGATGAACATGTTCAAAGAGAAAAAGTAGACAGTCTAAGAGGACAAGTTGAATCTATGAGGATGAATGAAGGTGAGAACATAACTCAGTATAGTACAAGACTAAAGGAGATTGTCAATCAAATCAAAGGAGCAGGTGGAACTATTGAAGAAAAGGATATAACAATTAAGTTGTTAAGAACCCTTCTACCGACTTATGCAATCAGAGTCTCTGTAATCAATGAATTGAGGTCTGTACCTAATATGTCAGTTTCTTTAGATGCTACTATTGGTAAGCTACATGCATTTGAGTTAAGTAACTTTGATAACAGTGGATCTTCGGTAAATAAAGTTGAATCTGCATTTAGTTCTTTTCATCTTGATGAATCTAATGATTACAATGAAAGAAAGTATAAGTACTCTGAAGGAGATCACAGTGGAGCAAGTGAATGATTTCATAAGAACGTGGAAGAAGTACACAAACTGTATGAGGAAATCAGAAAGTAGGAAAAGTTTGAAGCACTATTAGCCAGAAGGTTACCGAGAGGCAAAGGTAAGTATAAAGGAAAACTACCTTTGAAATGTTTCAATTGTGATAAAATAGGATATGTGGCTTCTAACTATCTTGAAAAAGAAGCTACTGAAAAGAGAGATTACCAAGATGACAGATAGAAAGACAATCATTACAGAGGACACCGAGACTTCAGAAGAAGAGATAGAAAGACATGCTTAATAGCTGATGAGGAATCCAATGATGATAAATCAGATGAAACTGATACAGAGGAAGTAGATTATGTGGCTATCAAAGATGGATCGGATGAAGAAAGGTATGAAAAAAAAGCCCTAATATCTCACGTAAATACTAATGATTGTTGGATCATAGATAGTGGATGCTCACATCATATGACAGGGGATAAACACAAGTTTGTTATGTTAGAAGATTATGATGGAGGCTATATAAGATTTGGTAATGATGCACCATGTCCGGTGAAAGGTAAAGGATCTATAACACTTCTTGACAATGCAAGATGCAATGATGTTTATTGGGTTGAAGGTTTGAAGTATAATTTGTTGAGTGTAGCACAACTAAACAATACAGGTTACTGAATAGAATTTCAGAAAGGAATTGTCAAAGTTCATGACAAGAATGGAAAGTTAGCTGCTACCGGGACACAAACAAAAGGTAACACATTTCACCTTGACTCAACTCGGAACAAGTGTCTGTATGCAAAGATAAATGATACCTGGTTATGGCATAAAAGGTTTTGTCATGTAAATTTTGATAATCTGGTCAAAATAAGTAAGAAGCACCGAGTAAGAGGTCTATCGAGTCTTGAAAAGCCTGAGAATGCTATGTGCCGAGGATGCCAGATGGGTAAGATGACAAGATCAAGCTTTACAAGTAAGTCTTACACTTCTAAGGGAATTTTAGATCTTGTGCACATTGATCTTTGTGGTCCTATGAAAGTTCAAAGTTATTATGGTGATAAATATTTCATATTATTTGTGGATGACTATTCAAGGATGATGTCAGTAATGTTTTTAAAAGAAAAATCAGAAGCTTTTCATATGTTTAAATGGTACAAGGCAAGAGTTGAAAATGAAACAAGAAGACAACTAAAATGTCTTAGATCAAATAGAGGAGGAGAGTTCACATCTGATGAGTTCAATTTATTCTGCAATGATCATGGTATTAAAAGACAAGTCTCTGCACCGAGAACTCCATAGCAAAATGGAATAGCTGAGAGAAGAAACAGATCTATTGTGGATTGTGCTATAACCCTAATGATTGAAAAGAAAGTGCCACAAATATTTTGGAGAGAAGCAATAAGCACAGCAGTTTACACCCTGAACCGAGTACAACTGAAGAAAGGTACTTTGAAGACACCATATGAAATCTGGTATGACAAGAAACCTAATGTAAGTTATTTTAAAATATTTGGAAGTAGATTCTATGTACACAAAGATGATGGAAATGGCAAGTTTGATTAGAAAAGTGAAGAAGGAACATTTCTAGGTTATTCTTCTAGAAGCAAAGCATTTAAATGTCTGATCAAATCATCTAACAAAATAGTAGAAAGTGCAAATGTGAAAATTGATGAATTTGCAGAAAGAAATGATGAAGGAAATTCCAAAGAACCAGAAGATTACGATGAATTTGTCTATGTTCAACCGACAAGTCCTACCGAGAAAACTGTTGAAGAAAATAACCAGTTACTGAGTGATGAAGAAGATCATACAGAGCCTACCGAGCCTGTATTAGCCAAATATGTCAGAAGGCATCATGCACCAAGTCAGATTATAGGAGATAAGGATGATCCAGTGATGACAAGGAACAAACTGAGACAGAACACATGTCTGATATCTAAATTTGAACCAAGAATAGTGAAAGAGGCATTTAACAGTGAAGATTGGATAAATGCTATGGCAGAAGAGATTGATCAAATCAAGAAGAATGACACATGGACACTAATCCCAAGACCAAAGGACAAAAATATAATCGGTACAAAGTGGATTTTCAAAAACAAGCTAAATGAAAAAGGAGAGGTCATTCAAAATAAAGCAAGACTAGTTTGCAAAGGTTATGCCAAAGAAGAAGGAATTGATTATGGTGAAACTTTTGCACCTGTGGCTAGACTTGAAGGAGTAAGAACATTGTTGGCATATGCTGCTTTCAAAAATTTCAAGGCATATCAAATGGATGTCAAATTTGCATTTCTGAATGGAATATTAGAAGAAGAAGTTTTTATTGAACAACCTGAAGGATTTATTGAAGATAATAATAAAGATCAGGTATGTCGATTGAACAAAGCATTATATGGTTTGAAACAAGCACCTAGAGAATGGTATGAAAGATTACACTCTTATTTGATTAAGATTGGTTTTATAAGGACAAGTGAGAACAACAATATGTACATGAAGAATGATGAAAATGGAATACTGATCTCAGCCATATTTGTTGATGATATTATATTTTTTGGAAATGACTCTCTATGTAAGAACTTTGGAAATAAAATGAGCAAAGAATTTGAGATGTCATTAATCGGTGAGATAAAGTATTTTATAGGTTTACAAATACTAAAAATGAAAAATGAGATTTTCATTACTCAATCCAAGTACATAAAGGAAATCTTGAAGAAATTTGGAATGGAGGATTCAAAACCAGTAAGTACTCCTATGACTACCAATTGTAAACTATCAAAGAATGATGAATCTGCATATGTTGATGAGACACTTTACCGATCCATGATTGGAAAGCTACAATATGTTGTTCATAGCAGACCAGACATAGCACATGCAGTAGGTATAGTTGCAAGATTCTCTGCAGATCCTAAGGAAACACACATGATAGCAATCAAAAGAATTTTTAGATACTTGAAAGGCACAGAGGATTATGGCTTAGTATATCAGAAAGGAAATGATTTTGATTTAAAAGTTTATACTGATGCTGATTGGGCAAACAACATTGATGACAAGAAAAGCACAAGTGGAGGAGCTTTCTTTTTAGGAGAAAGACTAGTGAGTTGGCTTAGCAAGAAACAAGGATGTGTTTCACAGTCAACAACAGAAGCTGAATACGTTGCTGTAGCATTGAATTGTACCAACATTGCATGGATCAAACAACTGTTGGAAGGTATAAATGAGAAAGTTACCGAGCCAGTAACTATATTCTGTGACAATACTAGTGCCATTAACATTTCAAAGAATCCTGTCATGCACTCTAAGACAAAGCACATCTCTATCAAATATCATTATCTTAGAGAAGAAGCTCAAGAGAAGAAAGTGGTGTTGGAATATGTTAGCACAAAGGAACAAATAGTAGATATCTTCACCAAGCCACTACCAAGGGACACTTTTGAATATCTCAGAATTAAGTTAGGGGTCCTACCCCTATCTTCTACTCACTGATCGAGTTCAGTGAAAGCATATATTCAATGACTCTATCGAATATCTTTTTAGAGTTGATGCTAATTTACACACTTTAGGATGTTTTCTAAAAGGTGTGTAGGAAATAATGTAGGATACAATACAGGGAACAAGAATTGAAGACAAAATGCTCTGACTGAGACTCAGTTGATACACAACAACAGGAAATCACTTCCTACAGGAAGAAATTATGTTTTAGTTCTTTACTTTTTGGCATCGTTGTCAAAGGGGGAGAAGACTGATTGAAAAGACTGAAACTGAAGATTGAAAAAAAGGGGAGAAGATTGAAGAAAATAGGAGAAGTCTGTTGACAGCAAGAGAGCATTTTAGCATTTCAGAACCACAGCAATCCGAATCTTTTTAAGATCAAATCAATTGGTTTTGCCATCAATTCCAAAGGGGGAGATTGTTGGCATTTGACATTATAACAGACAATGGGAGATTGTTGGCATTTCAATAAGGATATTAAGAAGGTTGTTGATGATTATGGATATACTTGATTAAGGATGTTTACTATCTTGATATTATTATTTTATCATTGATGTCAAGAAATTGATTTTCTAATTCAGTATGATGTTGCCATATCTTGAGAAGTATGATTTGAAGAGTATAAAGATGTCGGTAAAAGACATAGAAAGAATATGATGAATAAGGGGATGAATAAGGTATTCAATGGGCAACTATTACCGAGTCAGACAATGATGAGATCATGTTGTTTAGATTGTTTGAACATCATACATATGTTGTAAATTGTAAGGTTAATACTATACTATGTTACCGAGCAAAGAACCTAGTCGGTAAACCCTAAGGTTATTGCTATCGGTTAATGAAGGCAGAATGTCTACCGAGTGAAGTTTAGTATTTACCGAGTTGTTATCGAGTTGTAACTGAGCTGTAACAGAATACATTAAGTGGTTACATGCGTTATTTAATGAAGGAAGCTGATGAGTTGGAACTGATTAAATGACTAGTATGTCATGCATGAAGTTTGTTAATGAATCTATGGCAAAGGAAAATTGGCATGAAGATCTACAGCTCAAATTGAACCGCAATACCCTAGCACAAGTTCCAAGAAATGTATGCAAGTTCCAAGACAGGGTAAAACGTTTTCAGATCGAAGGATACATTGAACCTGGTCAAAGTTTGAAGATCTAATGGCTATGATTGATCATGGGAAATGTGATGAAGGAGATTAAGCGGTTGGCGAATTGTTTATAAATAGGGAACTATTGATAAACAATGTATGCGGGAAAATGTATGCACAGGGATGCTACATAGTGATTACCGAGCACAGAAGCTTGAAGACCTGTTTGAATAACAGAGTATAAAAGCCTAGCAGATGGACAAGATTAGTTCTATGTCTAGATTGTATTGAGCAAATAAGAATCTGCTTTAGCATTTTAGATGTGAAGTTGCAGATAAATTTTTCTTACTATTATTTTGTGAAAGTGACAGAAAATCTCTTAACCGAGTGAACTTAACAGTCTTATTTGTAAAACCCTCTAGCAAGGTGACATTCTGATTGAGTGTTTGAAATCCTTTAACAAGGTCACTTCTAACAAGGTGAAGATCCTAATAGATATGAGGGAAATCCCTTAACCGGGTCACATCTAGCAATGTGTTTGTAATCTTTAACAGGATTTGCTTTTAACCGAGCATACTCTAGAAGAGTATATTTCTTAGTGGGTCAGAAATCCCACAGTGGTTTTTCCCTATTTGGGTTTCCACGTTAAATCTGGTGTTATGAGGTTTATGATGTTTATATGCTTTTGAGTTTGCATGTTTAGAAGTTTTGGTTAAATTACTGAAGTATATGTTACCGAGGTTGAATCTGATGTTTTTATGGAAGATTAAGTTTGTATGATTCACCCCCCCCCTCTCATCTTGTTGGCTATTGGATCTATACTTACATTAAGTATCAAAACTATCACCCAACTTATTTCTTGAGATTTTTAGAAATTCATTTTATTGCAATGATAAGTTAAATCATATTGCAATGATAAGTTAAAAAGAACAAGTGTCTTTTGTGTCCGGCACATTTGTGCAAAAAGTTTGTCGAGTGGTTCTACCTCTAACACACACTATCCTCTCCCTTGGATTTCATAGTCCTAGGTGCAAGAGAAAAGTGTTAGTAACACTCAAATTTTATCTTTTTAAGAAAGGCCTGCCAAGAGACACATCACTCTTGGGAACGACCTCATGTGGTAAATCCTTCGAGCCGCTATAGAAATTAGGTGTGAGTGAAAGCTGTAACCTTGGGTATAGCTGTTCCTATAGTGTAAGTTGTCGAAAGGACAAATGGGCCCCACCACAAGTTACAAGGCTCTTAAGTGTGTCACTGCAAAATGAACTTATATCCAAAGACATCAAAAATTACTAAACACCTTTATGTAGTAGCCCACCCATTCCATCGATTGAGGATATTTGTGATAAATTCAGTGCAAGAGCATAGAAGGTTTTTCTCCCAAGATACTCACCATACATATTTCCTTGAGTAGAAACATAACTTTTTGAAAGGTTACTTGTAGCCTGATAAAAGTGGTGACTCCCCAATCATAGGGATCATCTATTTGTTATGCTCGTGTAAGACTTAGTATATCACATCCTTACCTGCCACGGCGGGATTCATAAGGTGTGTAGTACCAAAGTTGAAGAAATATCAAGATGTGGGCTGAAATTATCACAACTGGCCATTTGACCTTAGGGATAAAGTATGTTTGAAGTGCCTTCGTTTTGAGTCAAGACCATTGATAAACTGAGCCGACTTCAGGCTTTTTGGAAAAACATACTAAAAAACATTTGGAAAGAAAGGGTCATAAAAGTCCAAAGATTGGGTTGATCTAGACCCATACTTGTGCCTTTTGAGGCAACATTCTTGTGTTTGTGTTCTTGCTTTTTGTTTTATTGTCAAAGAAAAATAAAAAATCAGTTCCAAAAACAAGCATTCATCCAACACAAATATTTTCAAATACCAACAAAGATCAAAAACATAGTGCAAAAACAAAGTAACCATTCTTCACATCTTGAGAAAGAAGAATCTTCATCAACACATCAATTTGAAGAAAAGACCATTGAGCTCAAAGGCTTTCATCAAAAGAAGGAAATTCTTCTATCTTAATAGACAAATCTTTGTCTCACATAGAACCTTCTTATGTCTTCTCCAATAGGGTTTATTGGCTTCTACACCCTGTCATACCTCCTTGCTTCTACTAAGACTCCAAATGGCTTCTTTGTTCATGCCAAACACTTGGCACATGCACATTTTATCTTCCCTGCAAGCAATGACAAAAATGACAGTCATATCCCTAGTCGGGCTATGGAAGAGCTTGCCTAGAATATGATGCCAAATGGTTTCCAAGCAACCTCCAAGACATTACAAAGAATATTTACACTATATATAGGTTCCATGACTTGAATCCCAAGGGCCATTGAATAAACACAATGGTATTTCAAGTTGGAACCATGTCTAGGGTCTTAAACCCTTGCCCAGACCGAGAGCAGTGCAAAAGAAGACAATTTGTAATCAAACACTAAACCTGCACTAAGAAAGAATGAAATCACTTCCTGAGCACCACAACAACATATACTAAACCACCATGAAAGGACAGTACCAATATTAGATCATCTGGTACGGATTGCTATAGCCAAAATTACAAATCCTTTTGCAAAAACTTGAAAAATCGCCTTCAAATATTATTCAAAATTTGATCATGAAACTTCCAACCTGTTTATAATCATTTTAAAAGAATTTTATATGCCTCCTTTCTCATAACCAACCCCCCATCGATTTCCTAACCACCGATTTGATCAATTTTGAAAAGTTGCTCAAAAGTTGCAAAAAGTTGTGAAGCAACAATGACAACTTTTGCTCCATTTTGCATTTTTGCAACTTATGCATTTCTATTCACTCTAAACCCCCTAGGATGGTTTCCTACCATCAAACTAATATGACCAAATGCCTAATGAGGCCTTACAAAGATATTTACACTAATTTGCAAAATAATGCCATTTTTGGCTTACAAGGGCACATTGTCCAAAATTGAGAAAACAAACAAACCTTGTTGATAAACACACATCAAATAACTCCAAAATATACTTGTGGACCTATCAATAGCCCATTATTCATTTATTTATCCCAAATATGATCACTCACTACAAAATTTTGAAAAGTGCATCAATAAAACTAGGTAGAACTAGGTGCTCCTGCACCACATAGTGCTTGTTTGGATCTTGTGATAGCTCCATCTATTGTGCTTGATGTTTCTCCTTTCGCATGTTTCCCACCTTCCCAAAATATTGATCAGCAAGATCGGGAGGAGGATGTCGTGCTAGACTAGCTACATTAGCACCGTGGATCCTCTACCTCTCTGCTTTCTTTCTCTTTTGTGACCATTCTTCTATGTGTTTCCCTATTCTTTTATCTATTGTCCCCAGTGATGTCTACTTGAGGACAATTCAAAGCATTAAGATCTCTTTTGGTCTCTTTCATGTTGACTCAAAAGACACATGTTTTCCCTTTCTTCCTAGGTGGTTTCATTTCTTTGGGGAATGAGGACTATTCTATGCATATATATACATGATATACATGAGTTATCATACAGCATACTGGCCCCAAGGAAAGAGAAGCCACCTCACATTGTGTTTTGTGTTCATTATCCTTGGGTTTATTCCTAGATTAGGGGCTAAATCCTTGCGATAACGTGCTCCCTATCTTTCTCTCTCTCTCGGGTGTATCCTACCTTAAATCAATCACTCCCGATAAGGCATGCATGATCACTTTAATGTGGGCGCATACACTCTGTTCATATTTTGCTTCTTGATACTTGGAGTTACTTAGTGAGCTTGGCTTTGATTTGTAATTTTTGGTATCCTTTCTTGTCATGACTCAAAGTGACGGAAACTTTACTACTTGCAGTCATGGTTCTCCCTCTTGATCTTCCCTTTTACTTTGTCAATCAAAGTTGTAAAATCCTTAGTCCATTGGGGGCTTCATGTATCTTGCCTCCTTGACATGGTGAAAGTCTTTTAATCTTGTGTCCTTATACTTTACCGGTAGTATTGGTGTACGCTTATACTCCCGCTAAAATGGGGGCTAAATGTAGCATCATAAAATTGTGACCCTTGCAATTTTTTACCGCATATGGGTCTTTACATTAGCGAATGAATCCCTAAGCCTGATTGGAGACTTGAAACATGCTCATGCCATCAAGAACTTTCATTTTCCATGATTATGCATTGTCTCTTAGTTGATACCTATCCTAAATTAGGGAACGACAGGGGCGTGGTGCCCCTGTCCTAGCCTTATTTTGAGCCCCCTTTGGTCCTATCTTCCATTGAGCTTGTCAATTGTTGAATGGGAAAAGTTTCCCTATGTCGGCCTAAGGTGGGAAATTATCTAAACACTCCTAATTGACAAGTATCTAAGGAGCACTTCCTCTCCTATTTGCATAAGTTCGACAGGTGGATCATAAGTTGATAAGAGAAGTCGATCATAAGCATTCAAGCATTGAGTATTTCAAGTCTCCTTTCAAAGCTAGGTATTAAATTTAAGACAAGGATGCAACCATTGAAGAGGAGATTTCTACCAACATTCAAGATATCCTATTTCAAATATCCATTCAAGAAAACTCATCTACAAAGGTATCAACCTTTCAATTATATCCCCTCCTTGAGGTGGATTCACTTGAGACATTTCCTTTCATTTTACTTGCAGCATTTTTCAACCACTTGGTTAATTCCAAAATGGGGTTTGACCTGAAGAAAAACCCCCAATCCCAACAACATTTTCCTCTCTTTTTTGTATGTAGGTTGTAAGTGCGGAACTATAATTGCAGGTTTAGGCTTCATTTCGAGAGACAGAAAAACCCTTTTCAATGCGTGGATTTTTCGAAGGACCAAGTGCAACTTCAACCCAGCCCTTGCAAATTTTGCTTAGATTTGCAGGGAAGCTTCGTCTTGACATTCTACTACTAATTCCAAGTGCACAGCTTCATCCCACATCTCTATCTCAAGATATAATTACTTCTTTATCATTTCTACACTTAGTCTCAATTTTCTTAATTCTTCTAGTCTATTATAAAAGAGGGTCAATTTACATTCCTAATACATTCCAAATTTCCTACAATTCACTTAGTATTCAATATCTTTCCATTGGGATTGGATATAGTGAATTCAACCCCTCTTTTAAATGTAATGTGTGTGAAAAATTGAAGGGAATCCTTTGTGAAACTTTCATCCCTCTTTTGAGGGGAGTAAAGCTTTCCACTTGATCTCCCCTCATCACTTTTCACCATATTACAGGTATGATACGTTGGGGATATCAATAACAAAGTTTTGTCTTCTATTACTATTGGAGGTATTAGTAGATTATTGATGTTTAGTTTATTGTTGTAGATAAGAGCAATACAATCAATTTTATGTATTGAAATAGAGTAACCATCTATATATTTTTTATTTCTTTTGAAATTGTGTAGGGAGTGGGTGCTCCTGCAAACAATTGAAGTTGGTGCTTCTAAACTTGTAAGGAGTTGGTGATCCTAGGGTTGGTGCCCTGAATTTAATCAGGTGAGGTTGCTAGTGAGGCATTTTTGTAACTAGTGAGGTTTTGGCCAGTGACGCTGATGTAGAGGTCTTGTGCCTAGCTCTCCAATTTACTCTTACTCACCCCAACTCCTCAACTCACCCTTCTACTCAAGCTCCTCCAAGGTAGCTTGTTAGGGTACACTCCTTAGACCTCCAAGGCCTAACCTCTATTGGCTTGCCTCCTAGGTATAGCCACTTGAGGTTTCTTGTTGGTTTTGACCCAAACCTCTAATTTTGAGATGGTCTCCTACTAGGTTCCCAAAGCCAACTAGGCTCCAAAGACCTCCACCAATGATCTTCACTATAACAACATGTTTAAAGGTTGTGGTTATGTTGTGCAGGTATGTTCAAGTTCATTTTATGCATTGACAAGGTCTTCACCTTCCTCCCAAGCCCTAGGCTTTCAACTTGCTTCTACCGGCTGCTATTAGGCCTAATTGACTAGCCCTTCTTTAACTTTTTTTGGTCTTCTTCCCCAAAATTTCCTAACAACCCCTAGATATTTTTACATATTTGGATACCCATTTGGAATTTAAACAAGATCACTCAGTTTCCCATCTAAGTTTGTCGTACAACTAGGGTTACTGAAAAACAACTATTTTTTAGGGGTTTAGGGCTTCTAGACAGTTTTGGAAGATGTGTTCCAAACTCTTCACCAGTCATAATCACCAGCCCAAAATAACTTTTATTATTTTAGTACACTCATAGACCTTTCCAAAACACTATGGTTTTCTAGGGTGTCACTTCTCCATGGCTCTGAAAATGAGCAATATTTGCTGCCCTCACACACTAGCTACAAGCTTGTGTGTTATTCATCTCACCCATTCTCCTCCTTGTGGCCTGAAAAAACACAAAACACCTACTCTAAAACTACTTACAGATCCTACCCAATCCATCCACTAGATTTAAACTTGTGCCATTTGTGGATGCTCAAGTAAAATGCATTTTTTACAATAAAAACCCCAAGTTTATAGGATTTACGAGCAAATTTTACAAAAATGGTGATATCTTTTGATCCAAGGCACTTAAAGCCTTCATATTATACTTTTTGGAAAGATAAAACAAATTCCTAACTTCCTCTACTATTATGAGCATTGTACCAGACTATATAGGTTGTACAAAAGTAGAAAATCAAAGCAAAAACAGTCTAAACGTGAGGAAAAGCATAGGAAACCCTTGGCAAAATGAATTGAATGCAAACCTAAAGTTGATTAACCTGTTAGTGGAGATTCTTAGAAGGTTTTATACACTATTTTAATTTGGTTCCAACCAACTTCCAATGCCATTTCCTTCATGGACAACTTTTGCCTAAAGATGCAAAAGTTGTCATGACCAATTTTTGACAACTTTTACCTATGAGTGCAAAAACACACTCCAAGGCTCTCAAGGCCTGAAAAATCACTCAAATGGAATCACACAATGGATTTAAACCATTTCCAAACATTCTAGCAAGTTTCTAGGCATCCACCTAGTACAAACCAAAAATTGACATTTTGACAACATTTCAGGATAATGACAATTTTGGATCCCGAGCACAACAAAAGTGTAGACAACCAAACTATGGCTTCAAAAAGCATCATATGATTTATTCCACCTTATTACAACATAAAATAACTTGAAATCACACAAAAACTCTAAAATGCAAGAAAAGACAACTTTGAGCTAGGTGCTCTACACCATACTCCCCTGGGGCAAGGAACTCAAGTCCCTTGAGTTATCAGGTCTGCTAGTTGCACTCCATGATGATGTATGTCAGATTCTGACATCCACATAGCCTCTGACTTAGGTAGACCTTCCCACTTCACAAGATAATGTTTGTAGATGCCCTTTCTTGTCTTCTTGATCACCTTGGTATCTAAGATGCTTTCCAACTGAACTGGTTGACTAACTGGTAAATCTTTCACCCAATCCTCTTCAGATTGCAATGTGATATCCATCTGAGAGGTCTAAGATTCTCCTTTATAGGGATACAAGTCACAAATATTGAAAATAAGAGATATGGCCAAAGAAGGAGGTAGTTCAACCTCATAGGCATTTTGGCCAAACTTATGCACAATCTTGAGTGGCCCAATCTTCTTCATCATCAACTTGGTTGGTTGTCCTTTTGGAAGTCTTTCCTTTCTGAGATAAGTCAAAACTAAGTCTCCAACCTTAAATTGCAAGTTCCTTCTTGATTGATCAGCTTGTTCCTTATATTTTTTTTATTTTTGTTGCAAGGACTGTAAGACTTTCTCATGGATTTCCTTAATACCTTAAACAAAACTCTCTCCTTGAGCACTCTTGTGGGTCATTGTACTAATATCACTATTTTCTAAGACACCTCTAGGATGCATTTCATAAAAAAAATCAAAAGGACTTTTACATGTGCTCCGGTTGATTGAATCATTGTATGCATACTCTGCTTCGCTGATCACCAAATCCAAAGTCTAACTATGCTGCTTAGTGAGACACCTTAGGAGATTACCCAAGGACCTATTGACCACCTCAATTTGACCATCTGATTGTGGATGGTAGGCAGATGAAAATGAGAGTCTAGTACCCAACTTCTTCCATAAGGTTCTCCAGAAGTGACTCAAAAACTTGACATCCCTATCACTCACAATGCTAATTGGAAGTCCATGGATTCTTACTATTTCTTTGAAGAAAAGACCTGCAATATAGGTGGCATCATTGGTACTCTTACAAGGGATGAAGTGAGCTATTTTCCTGAACCTATCTACCACCACATAAACACTATCAAATCCTCTTGGTGCTCTTGGTAAACCCAACACAAAGTCCATGCTCAAACATTCCCAAGTCTTTTGGGGTATGACTAAGGGCTGATATAAACATGCATTACTTGTTGATCCTTTTTCTCTCTAACATATGGCACATTTTTCAACAAATCTCCTTACTTCTGATTGCAACTTGGGCCAATAGTAGAACCAACAAACCTGCTCCATTATTTTATCATTGCCAAAATGACCTCGTAGACCCCCTTGATGTTTCTCTTGAATGATGTTTTGTCTCATAGAGCATTGGGGTATACAAAGAAGATGTCCTTTAAACAAAAAACCTTCCTGTATCATGTAATCTGAGTAGGAAACATGAGAAGTGTTAGATAAATCATAACATGTAGCATATATATCAGCAAAATTCTTTGTCTTCTTTGTAGAGGTCTCTCAACTCCTCCAACCCCACACTATGCAATTTAACCTCTTGTATGGTCATGAATCTCCTATTGAGTGCATCAAAAACTTTATTTGAGGTGCCCTTCTTATGCTTGATAGTGAAGGTATAAGATTGTAGGTATTCTACCCACTTGAGGTGCTTCTGATTCAACTTATCTTGTCCATTGAGAAAACTAAGGGCATGGTTGTCAGTATAGACCACAAACTCTTTGGGCAGCAAGTAATGATGCCACTTCTTCAAGGATTGCACCATGGCATACAACTCCAAGTCATACACAAAGTACTTTTGTTTTGATTCACTCAACTTTTCAGAGGAAAAAGCTATGGGAAGACCCTCTTGCCTCAAAACAGCCCCTATTGCTCTTTGACTAGCATCACACTCAACTATAAATAACTAATTGAAATCAGGTAACCTAAGGGTAGGTAACTCAGCTATCTTCTTTTTCAATAACTCAAATCCCTTTTGGGCCTCCTTTGTCATCCTAAACTGACACTTGACTCCCCCTTTGATAGTATTGAGCACAGGAGCACACACATGACTAAAGTTTCTTAAAAACTTCCTATAAAAGGATGCTAACCCATGAAAGTTCCTAACATAATCGATATTATTAGGTGTAGTCCAACTAAGGATTGCCTCAACCTTACTAGGATCCATTTTTAGACAACCTTGTGAAATGACAAAACTAAGATATACAAGTTCAGTCTTGAGAAACTCACACTTTTCAAGGTTGATTTTGAGTTGTGCCCTTTTCAGCTTCTTCAAGACCATCTCCACATGCTTGAGATGTTCTTCTTTGGACTTGCTAAAGATTAGAATGTCATCAAGATATACAATCACAAATTTACCTGTGAACTCAACCAAGACTTCATTCATGCTCCTTTGAAAGGTGCTAGGTGCATTGGTAAGGCCAAATGGCATGACCAACCACTCATAGAGGCCAACATTGGTCCTAAAGGTCATCTTCCATTCATCCCATGGTCTGATTCTTATCTGATGATAGCCTAATTTTAAATCAACCTTTGTGAAGTATCTTTCACCCCCAAGATTGTCCAACAGGTCTTCTATCCTTGGCATAGGGAACCGGTACCTTATAGTGATCTTATTGATTTCTCTGGAATCAGTACACATTCTTTGTTTTCCCCCTTTATTGGGTGCTAAGAAATTAGGTACAACACATGGACTCAAACTCTTTTTGATGAATCCTTTGTCCAAAAGCTCCTGCACTTGTTTGGCAATTTCTTCATTTTGACTAGGTGTCATTTTGTAGGCAAACTTGCCCCTGGAATCAGGTCTATTTGGTGATTTACATTCCTCATTGGTGGCAAAGAATCAAGTAGATCTTCTCCTATTACTTTTGTATATTGTTTAAGTAGACCCTTCACCTCTTGTGGCACTTCTTCCATTGGATATGCCTTACCTTCTTCAGTAGGTTTGAGCACAGTAGCATATCCTTGATCTCCTTCTTGTTTCATCACCTTAAGAAAATATTTCTCACTTATCATCATCACACTTGATCCCACTTGTTTTTCCTCTTTTGAATCAGGTAATTGATCCATTTGATACCTCTTACCATTCTTGATAATGACATAGCTATTCTTCTCTCCATCATGCTGAGCCTTTACATTAAATTGCCATGGACGTCCCAACAATAAATGGCAAGCATCCATAGGCAATATATCACATAAAATCTTGTCCTTATACTCACCAATCTCATAGTCTACCCATTCTTGCTCATCAACTAAGACATGTTGGCCCCGGTTGAGCCATGACACCTTGTAGGGAGTGAGATGTTGCAGCCTCTTTAACTTGAGTTTATCCACCATTTCAGTTGAAACTATATTCTCAGTTGAACCTGAGTCTACAATCACTTTGCAAATCTTGCCTTGAGACTTACAAGTTGTTCTAAACAAACTCTTCCTTTGTGGTGGCTCTTGAGCTTGAGGAATATTCAACAAAGACCTTCTTAGCATTAGACTTTCACCATCTGTCACTAGACCTGCCTTGCTGAGAGGGGAAGACACACTTTGATTGTCTTCTTCCTGCACTAATTGTGTTCTTCTCTCACCCATGTATGGGTGTGAAGAGCTAGTTTCTTTCTTCAGACACCTTCCCATTGTGTGGCCAACTTGATTACAATTGTAACATCTACCAGTGAAAACTGAATTTCCTCTTCCTGAGCTTCCAAATCTGCCCCTAGAATTGTTTCTTCCTCTGAAGGATCCTCTAAATGCCCCCCTTGAAGAGTCTCCACCACCTTCTTTTCTTGAGTTTTCTTCATTCCTTGATGTTTGTTGTCCTCTACCAAAAGTGCCCCTTCCTCTAAAGGATCTTCCACCTCTAAACATTTGATTTGGTTCATTCCTCCTCTTGATTTTGTCTTTTGCGCTTAATGCTAACTGAAAACACTTATGAATGGTATTAGGAGTAAGGATACTGAATTCATCTTGTATATTTTGTCTCAATCCATTCATGTATCTAGCCAATTTCTCCACCTCATTCTCATGCTTCTTAGCTCTATGGCTTAGTTTATGGAATTCCTCCGTGTAAGCATTGACATCTAGGTCTCTTTGTTTTAGGTTTTTTAGTCTCTCATGGAGTTGTACCTCATAATCCCCTTGTAGGAATTGTGCCTTGATCCTAATATTCATTCTTTCCCATGAAGTGCTCTTCTTTTTACCTCCTTGCATTCTCTCTTCTTGCATCATGTTCCACCATATCAAGGCGGATCCTCTCAACCTTGATTTTGCCACATTCACCTTTTTTTCCTCTGTCGCCCCCTTGTAATCAAAATGATTATTCAGAGAATCCACCCAATCAGTTAACTCCTCTCCATTGAGACTCCCTCCATAGGTAGGTAGCCCATCAAGATTGTCCTTAGAAATGGACTTGACCACATCAAGGAAAAGTCTTTGGTCTTGTGGCATTGCAACTGTCCCATCTTCCTTTTCTTCCCCTTCTTCTTCTCCTTTAGTCTCATCTCGCCACTCTGTCTTAACCTTCTCTTTAGCCTTCTTGGCATCTAGAGTCTCTCCTCCATCTTCATCCTTTGTTTTCAACTCTTCTATCATCTAGGCCACCAAGTCCTTGATGGCCTCTTGAGTCATTTATTTAGGTGACATTAAACTTGCTTTAGATTCTTCAAGGTCTGACATACACATACTGATTATATATGTTGGCTCTGATACAACTCTGATGTAGAGGTCTTGTGCCTAGCTCTCCAATTCACTCTTACTCACCCCAACTCCTCAACTCACCCTTCTACTCAAGTTCCTCCAAGGTAACTTGTCAAGGTACACTCCTTAGACCTCCAAGGCCTAAACTCCAATGGCTTGCCTCCTAGGTATAGCCACTTGAGGTTTCTTGTTGGTTTTGACCCAAATCTCTGATTTTGAGATGGTCTCGTACTAGGTTACCAAAGCTCCAACTAGGCTCCAAAGACCTCCACCAAGGATATTCACTATAATAGCATGTTTAAAGTTTGTGGTTATGTTGTGTAGGTATTTTCAAGGTCATTTTATGCATTGACAAGGTTTGCACCTTCCTCCCAAGCCCTAGGCTTTCAACTTGCTTCTACCAGTTGTTATTAGGCCTAATTGACTAACCATTCTTTGACTGTTTTTTGGTCTTATTCCAAAAACTTTCCTAACAAACTCTAGATATTTTAACATATTTAGATACCCATTTGGAATTTAAACAAGATCACTCAGTTTCACATCTAGGTTTGTCGTACAACTAGGGTTACTAAAAAAGAGCTATTTTTAAGGGGTTTAGAGCTTCCAGGCAATTTTGGAAGATGTGCTCCAAACTCTTCATTAGTCACAATCACCAACCAGAAAAAACTTGTATTATTTTATTAAACTCATAGACATTTTTAAAACACTATGGGTTGTTGGGGTGTCACTTCTCCATGGCTCTGAAAATGAGCAATCTCTGCTACCCTCACACACTAGCTACAAGCTTGTGTGTTATTCATCTCACCCATTCTCCTCCTTGTGGCCTGCAAAAACACAAAACACCTACTCTAAAAATATTTATAGATCCTACCCAATCCATCCACTGGATTGCAACTTGTTTCATTCGTGGATGCTCACGTAAAATGCATTTTTACAATCAAAACCCCAAGTTTCTAGGATTTGTGAGCAACTTTTACAAAAATAGTGATACCTTTTGATCCAAGGAACTTCAAGCCTTCATATTATACTTGTTGGAAAGATAAAAAAAAATTCATAACTTCCTCTTCTATTATGAGCATCTTACCAGACCATACAGGCTGTACAAAATCAGAAAATCAAAGCAAAAATAGTCCAAACGTGAGGAAAAGCATAGGCAACCCTTGGCAAAATGAATCAAATGCAAACCAAAAGTTGATTAACCTGTTATTGGAGATGCTTAAAAGGTTTTATACACCATTTTCAGTTGTTTCCAACCAACTTCCAATGCCATTTCCTTCATGGGCAACTTTTGCCTAAAGATGCAAAAGTTGTCATGACCAATTTTTGACAACTTTTACCTATGAGTGCAAAAACACACTCCAAGGCTCTCAAGGTTTGAAACATCACTCAAATGGAATACCACAATGGATTTAAACCATTTCCAAACATTCTCACAAGTTTCTAAGCATCCACTTGGTACAAACCAAAAATTGACATTTTGACAACATTTGAGGATAATGACAATTTTGGATCCCGGGCACAACAAAAGTGTGGACAACCAAACTATGGCTTCAAAAAGAATCATAGGATTTCTTCCATCTTATTACAACATAAAATAACTTTAAATCACACAAAAACTCTAAAATGGAAGAAAAGACAACTTTGAGCTAGGTGCTCTGCACCAGAGGCATTATAAACTTTCATAATGATTTTTTACCCTTCTAGGGTTCTCCACTCAAATATTTGTGTCGTGTGATGTGATTCTATGGTTCTTATGATCAGTAGATTGTTATATGCCTTATTTTTTCTTGTTTTATAGAATGTTATGTGTCTTAGTGATATCGATCTCAAACATTTGTTTAAGTTTTATTAATCACGGATTCACCTCCCCCTTGAGTGGTCTGGAGTATTCCAACAAATGGTAGCAGAGTAGTCAGGCTCCTTGTAATAGGTCTGTAGCCTTGGGTTGATCTTGGTAAGGAATAATGGTAATCATGGCACAATAAGGTCCTTCAATTACAAAAGCACCTCCATTTGATGGCACTGAATATGATTTTTGGAAGGTTAGAATGCAAACCTACTTGGTTTGTCTAGGATTTGATGTGTGGAGTTTCATTGTAAATGGTTATATTGTTCCTCCTACAATACCCACTGACGTTGCTAATAAAAACATTATGAAACTGGTGTAAGGGCAAAGCATGCTATACTTTGAGGTCTATGTAAAGATGTCTTTTTAAAAGTTATGCATGGTAAGTCCTCACTAGAAGTCTAGGATAAACTGAATAACATCTATTATGGTAATGGTAGAGTGAAACGGGCCAAAATACAAAAATTGAGAGCAAGGTTTGAAGAACTAAAAATGAATGAGGAAGACAATATAACATATTACCTTTTTAAGAGTGATGAAATTATCAATGCTATTTGTGGTCTAGGAGAAGAGGTAAATGATAAAGATGTAGTTAAAAAGGTTCTAAGATCACTACCATCTAAGTATGATTCCAAAATCTCTGCAATAGAAGAAGCAAAGAATATAAACAATTACTCTATGGATGGCTTACATGGTGCTCTCACAACATACAAAATGAGGACATGTAAGGTGGAGTCTACCAATAGAGAGGCAACCTTCAAGTCTGAGAAAAAAAATAAAGAAGTCTATCCAGACTTTAAAGACTTTGATATCATATAATCTCAGTTTGCTAGAAAAATGAAAAAAGGATCAGGGAAGTATAAAGGAAAACTTCCTTTCAAATGTTTCGACAATGGTAGAATAGGACAAATTTTAGCCAATTTTCCTTATGATGAACCCAATGATGATGGAGAGAGTAGTGAAAAACAAGGAAAAAATAAATCATTCAAAACTAGAATAAAGTTCTCTTTTAAGAAGAACAAGAGTTTGTATGTTGATGAGTTTGATATTGAGATTGAAGTCTTTGTTGATGAAGAATAACAAGTCTTGTTTATGGAAATTGCAGATTCAAGTGCAGATCATAAAGATGAATATGAGATTGATAGTGAAACTAATAATGATAGATGTTGATCTCGAGGAGGAACTATTGTGTGCTCTTAAGGAAATCAAAAGATTAAAAAAAGAGGCTTGTATACAAAAAGATCAAGTCATGAAAGAAAAGGAAAACATCATCAACAAGATTAATGAGGCTTACACACATCTTGAGGAAAGTAACAGAGTTGAAGAAGTGATCAAGGCAAAGTTGGCTATATAGGAGATTGTCAAAACTTGGAGGCAAAAATTGTCTCATTAAGAAATAAGTTAGAAAGATATGAAAGTGACAACAAACTCAAAGTGTATGAAGTTGGCCAAAGTTCAAATATGTCACAAACTAATGACAACAATCAAACCAAGAGCAACAACACTGTGTTCAAAGGAAAATCAAATACACATGGAAGATTTATGTTGGTGTAAATAATTATTCATGATGGATATTATTACACTTACTTAAGTTTACTTAGGATAATGCATTTCATAGTAGTTTGGATATGAGACACTTGGGTGTTTGTGTCACATTGGGATAGTGTGTGTAGGAGAAATTCCACCTCTTATGGTGTTGATCTTGTTATTACACTATCATATCCGCTTATTGTGGAGTGATAATTCCACCTTCGGTGGGTGATCCACCTCATGTGGAATATTATATTATTTCTCCTACCTACCCACACCTATTTCCTACCTACCCTTGTTTCTTATTGAGCCACATGTCATATTTGTGTGCTCATACATATCCCTAGCCTTGCCTATATAAGCAGGCTCATCTACATTGTATGTAACAGTGATAATCCAGTTGATTGTTGATCATTTTTCTATTGATGAGAATACAGTTTATTCTTGTCCCATATTATGTCTCTATCTTGTACATTTCATTGACCTCTTGATCTTGGCAAAATCCAACATGGTATCAGAGCTATTGGAGTCTCATTGATTCGTCTTGAAGAGGCATTATTGTGACGTCAAGAGGCAGATCTGAGGAGCAGCATCATTTGGAGGCGTCCTAGACCAGATCCGACCTCGCCATTACGTCCGGAAGGCCATTTCCATGAATTTTGGTTATAAAGTTGGCCTATTTTGGTGAGAAATTTTTTTTCTCCATTTTGCCCTATTCGTACGGATATTCGAATTTTTTAATATATTTTTCAAAAAAAAAATTTCATTTTTGCTGAAAATTGTTTGAAAAATTTCGATCAAAAAAAATCATCAAAAAAAATTGAAAAAAAATTGAAAGATCAAAAAAAATTGAAAAAGCAAAAAAAAATCAAATTTTGGGGGGTCCGCAGACCCCCCCCCGCGCCGATTGTATCTGCAGGTCGCAGGTGTACATTTCTCGCAGAATCCGTACCTGCAGCGCTCGCCGTACCTACCATTTTGCAGGTCTGTCATAGGTGTACCGCTTTCTACAGACCGTGTACCTCTGTCTACCGACATTCGTACCTGTGCGCCCGCCGCTCCGCCAGCGCCCGCGATCCCCTCCGCCCGCCCGTCTCCGTTACCCGTGCCGCGCACTGTCCTCAACGCCGCCCGAGGCCGAACTCCGGTGCCTCCCCCGCGTCTCCAGTGCCCACTTCGGCCTCCGGCACCACTCAGCCGCTTCCGCAGCCTCCTCTCCGGCGTCACCAGTGGCTCCCCCCGTCCGCCGCCTCGTCCCTGCCGCTCCTCCGCAGCCCACCTGCAGGTGCCACGCGGACACAGTCAACGCACACGTAGATCAAATCGTACAGACACATCGATTTTCCATACGCCGAGTCAGATTCCATACGGACGCCACATCAGCAGCCACATCAACCTGTACAGTCAGCATTCCGTACAGTACGGAACGTACATTCAGCTGTCCACGTAATCTGTCCGTACAGTACGGACATCCAGTCAGCCAGAGAAGCGAAGTTTTGGCGACGGTCATACGGCCGTCAAATTTAACACAGTGTTTTTCTGATGTCAGCGCCACATCAGCAGGGTTTGAAAATTTTTGGACCCCCTCTCATTTGCATTTTTGATTTTGCAGTTCAACTTCAAATGGCCATAACTTGCTCATTTTTGCTCCTTTTTGAGTGCAATTTTTTTTGAAATGGGCTAGAATTTTGTGCTCTCCGTAGTGGTGAAAGAATTTTTTGATTTTGATGCACGGATTTTTCAGAAAATGCAGTTTTTGGTGACTGTCCCTGAGTAATCCCAGTTTTTGCAACTTCAGAGGCTTCGTTTGGAGTCATCCGACCTCCATTTTAGGTGCCATTTTTTTTGAAAGTGCGTATTTTTTCATCTAATTTCACATGATGCTATTAGATTGATGTCATTGTAAGTAGAAATTGTACTTTCAGATCTTGGCCATTTTTGGCTCTCTTGGTACTTGTATATTTGCTTGAATCTCAGTTAGATTCATTGCACTATTGATTGAAGTCTCTTGTATCTCATTTGAGAAGTTGTAAAATTTGCATCATAAGCCCACTTTGCCTTGTCTTGCAAGTGGCTCATTGTAATCGCACTAAGTATAAAGTGCTAAAATCATCACTTTAGGGGGGGTACTTTGATTGATTGAATTTGGGGGGTGTCTCTTGTGCTTTTGTGCTCTTGTGTTCTTTCCTTTTTGCTGCTATGGGTTCTTCTAAGTTTCCTCTCTTAACTCCACATAATTATGCTACTTGGAAAATTGATGCATGGAGTAAACTTATGGAAAAATGACTCACTCATTACATTGATGGAACTATTGTTGCTCCAGCTGATCCTAAGGCTGATCCAATTGGTCACTTAGATTGGCTCACTAAAAATATCATGGCAATTGGTACCTTAAGAAAGTATGTATCAAAGGATCTCATTTTTCATATTGAGAAATGTACTCTAATCAAGGATGCTTGGCAAAAGTTTCAAGACTTGTATGGTCAAGTTGATGAGATTAGGGGATATCAAATTGATAGTGATCTCACCATGTTAGATCCCAAGAACTTTGACACTATACAAGATTATGTCACTAAGGCAAATGAGTTGAGGGCACAACTCAAAGATTGTGGCATTGATAAGAAGGATACTCAATTGATATTCAACTTGATGGGCAAGCTTCCACAAGAATATGCAGCATTTGTTTCTAGTTTCCAAACTCATAGGATGACAATGGGTTCAAGCTACAAAATGCCTACATTTGATGCTTTCAATGAAATGTTGATGATGGAACAAACTAAGTTGATAAGCATGGGCATTCTTAAGGCTTCTTCTAAGTCTCAAGCATTAGTGGCAAATCAAGGGAACAAAGGAAATCAAGGAAAGGACAACTCAAACAAGAAGAAATGGCAATCAAAGCCTAAGGAAAAAGCACCATCTTCTCCACAACAAGGAGATTCATCCTCTTCCAAGAGAGATAATTCACCAAAGAGGGAAAGACCTACTTGTGCTTATTGTAAAAAGATTGGTCATGAGGAACATCGTTGCCATACTAAGAAGATTGATGAACTCACACATATCATCAAAAAGCATAACATTGATTTGCCTAAAGTCTACAAGAAGGATGATTCATCAACTTCCACTTCCTCACATTCAAAAGGAAAAGGGCAAGCATTCATGGCTTCTACAAGTGGAAAAACTCACTCTTTTGGAACAAGAAAAGGAAAAGCTCTATGTGCTACAACAAATCATACTTCAGAGAGATGGCTTCTAGATTCAGGGGCTTCTCATCATATGGCATCTTCACAGTCTATGTTCTCTACATTTGAGCCTTGCACCATGCCACAGATTTTGATGGGCAATCATACATACATGGATGTGATTGGGAAAGGATCTATTGACATTGGGGATAACTCCTTCAATGATGTGTTGTGTGTACCCCACTTGACAAACAATCTCCTTTCTATCTATCAAATCACACATGGCGCAACTAAGAGAGTTGTGGAGTTCACACCTGACTCAGTTTTTATTAGAGACATGGAGACTAGAGCTATCATTGCAACTGGGGTGGTTGATCATGCATCTCGGTTATACTCCTTTTCAGATTTTGTTGATGATGATGATTTCACATTTGATGATTCTACACATGATGATCACACTTATTGTGATGATTCAAATTTTGAGGAAAACTTTGGACACTTGAACATGGGGATTCTCACATGTAACCCAGTTCTTGAGTCTTGTATTTCATCTCCTCATATTGATATCACATCACCTATTGCACCTGATGATGCAGATAGTGCGACAGTTTTGCCTTCATGTGATTCAGTGCAGCAGGATATACATTGTCTTCCAGCTTCAGATTCATGGGATGATTACTTGAGAGAAATTGCAGGTTTGTTTGTGGAATCCTACATTGCAGATTTGGGAGACATCATTGATGACATTCATCTTCTCTTTGATGAAGGTGATCCTTCTTCGATTGTTGCGAGGGCACACTCTGACCCTCTTGTTCATTCTCTACATGATCATTCTTTTGAGGTTGACATGATTGTGGATACTTATGTACAGCAGTTGGAGGAGGTCTCTTTATTCTTTGAGGAGACACATGAGTCTTTGGATATTGTTCTACATTCATCTTCACTAGATGTTGGAGTTCCTTTTTCAGTAGTGTGGAGCAGTTCACCACCTTTGGAGGGGGTATCTTTCAGCATCGACATGGGGACACTTGAGCAGTTTTCAAAGATTCCTTTCATCATGAGTTTTCTTCATACATCTTCCCTTCATGATTGGGGAGACTTCATGGATACACCTTTGGTTTTGTTTCTTCCTAAGGGGAGAAATGTTGTTCGACGTTCGTGGAGCAGTTTCTTCATACATCGAGCTTCTATCATTGGGGCAGATTCTTCATTGAGGGAGGATCACAGTTTGACTTCTCTTCTTCTCTCATATGGGGGGGACTTTTTCCTCACATGGGGTTTTGTTCCTCACATACTTCTTTGAGAGTTCTCTTGTATAGCTTTCATCTCTCTTTTGGGGGAGGGTTTTTTCCCATTGGGTTTTTCTCTCTTTCCCCACCTTGTGAGAGATTTCATTGCATTGGTTTGCATGCATTTGCATTTGTGCATGGGTACCTAACATGGCCTCGTAGCCGGGACCCATCTTGCATTGCTTAGTTGCATTGTAGACTTAAGTGCATTCCCCTAAGTTGCACTTAAGGGGGGGTGTTGGTGTAAATAATTATTCATGATGGATATTATTACACTTACTTAAGTTTACTTAAGATAATGCATTTCATAGTAGTTTGGATATGAGACACTTGGGTGTTTGTGTCACATTGGGATAGTGTGTGTAGGAGAAATTCCACCTCTTATGGTGTTGATCTTGTTATTACACTATCATATCCACTTATTGTGGAGTGATAATTCCACCTTCGGTGGGTGATCCACCTCATGTGGAATATTATATTATTTCTCCTACCTACCCACACCTATTTCCTACCTACCCTTGTTTCTTATTGAGCCACATGTCATATTTGTGTGCTCATACATATCCCTAGCCTTGCCTATATAAGCAGGCTCATCTACATTGTATGTAACAGTGATAATCCAGTTGATTGTTGATCATTTTTCTATTGATGAGAATACAGTTTATTCTTGTCCCATATTATGTCTCTATCTTGTACATTTCATTGACCTCTTGATCTTGGCAAAATCCAACAATTTCCAATCAAGTTTAACTCTCATTTCTTTGATTATTATTTTTATTGTAATTAATATGGATACAAGGTTAGTGAGTGTAGGGTTGCCATAAGAAGGAGATCAAACTTTTTGGATAGTAATTCTTTTTGAATGTAGAGTTGCCAAGTATTGTAAATTGAATGTTGATCAGCAAAATAAGGAAAGTAATGTTGATATTGAGAACATGAACAAAGTGAAATTAGTTTGGAGACAAAAGGAAGCAAAAATTGTTGAAGAATCAATGTTTGTTCAAACAATATTTTATTCCAAAGAGAAAGACTTATGGACCATGATTGGCAGTGATTGTTCAAACCACATGATTGGTGATAGAGAAAATTCACCAAACTTGAAAGTTATGAATCAGGATTTGTTGGATTTGGTGAGAGCACTTCCAGGTAGATCAAAGGATTTGAAACCTTGTTATTAGATGATAATATGCCTATTCATGATGTCTACTTTGTAGAGGGATTAAAACCCAACCTCTTGGGTGTTAGTCAAATTTGTGACAATGGTTACAATGTTTTATTGAATGCTCGAGGGTGTGAGATAAAAAAGAAATTAGGAAAAAAAATGCAACAGGTAAGAGGACTAGTGGAAATGTCCATAGTTTGAAAGATATCACAAGAAGAGATAATCATAAAGATATATGTCTCATGGGACAGGTAGAAGAGAGTTTGTTGTGGCATAAAAGGCTTGGGCATCTAAACTTTCATAATATTGTCAAAGTGAGTAGAAATAAAAATGTTAGAGGCATACCACCTATTCACAAGCCAACAAACAAAACTTGCAAGGAGTGCCAACATGGGAAACAAACTAAGATCAAATTTGCATCTACAAATCATTCATCCACTAGACCATTGCAACGTATTCATATGGATTTGTGTGGTCCTAATAGGAAAAGGGCTTTTAATGAAGAGAGACATTTTATGCTCTTTGTTTATGACTATACAAGGATGACTTGGGTAACATTTTTGAAGAACAAATTAGAACCATCTGACATATTTGAAATGTTTATAAAAAATGGTTGAAAAGGAATCATTTTTGAAGATAAAGTGTTTGAGATCAGACAAGGGTGAAGAATATACTTCAAGAGAATTTGAAGATTATTGTGAACAAAATGGCACTAAAATATGATGCGATGTTGCTAGAACACCTCAACAAAATGGAGTGGCAGAGATAAAGAACAAAACAATCAAAGAAATGGCTAGAACAATGCTTGATGAAGCAATTTTAATTGACATTTATTGGAAAGAAGTTGTTCATACAACAATATACACACTAATCAAAGCTCAATCAAGAGTCAAATTGAAGCACACACCTTATGAATTATGGTATGGTAAGTCAGCCTCTATTATGTATTTTAAGGTTTTTGGAAGTGTTTCATTAAGAGAGATGGTGAAAGTTTGGGTAGCTTTGAGTCAAGATGTAATGAGAGTATTTTCCTTGGCTATTCTACACACAATAAGGCATATAGGTGTTTCAATAAAAGGTTATAAAAGGATAGTTGAGAGTGCTAATGTAAAGGTTGATGAAAAGTTGCAAGTTGACAAAAACAACATTGAAAATGTTGAGGAAGAATTTGATTCAGAAATTGTAGTGGAAGCTCCTAAAGAATAAGAGGTAGCAAGCAAACCAGTGGATACAAAAACGCTTTTTCCTATCATTGGAGTGACAGGATCTAAAAATCCTTCTAAGACACTACTAAAGAATCATCCTCAAGAACAAATAATTTTAGACAAAGATGTTGGGGTTCAAACCAGAAGAAGAGTTGCTTTATCGGGTGAGCAAGCAAATTTTTGCTTGTTATTAGCAATAAAACCTAAGAACTATACAAAGGAAAGCAAAGCTGATTGTTGGATCAAGGCCATGGGGGAGGAATTGAGTCCACTTGAAAAGAACAAAACATGGGAACTAGTCCAAAGGCCTAAAGCTAAGAATGTTATTGGTGCAAAGTGGGTATTTAGAAATAAGTTAGATGAACATGGTAAGTTTGTAAGAAACAAAGCTAGACTTGTTTATAAAGGATACTCTCAGGTTGAGGGTATATATTTTGGTGAAACATTTGCAGTTGTGGCTAGGCTTGAAGCCATAAGGATATTCTTAGCCTTTTCACTGTTTAAAAACTTCAAAATCTATAAAATGGACATTAAGACAACCTTTCTTAGTGGATAACTTGCAGAAGAGGTCTATATGGAATAGCTGAAAGGTTTCATATGTGAAGGAAATCCTGATCATGTTTATAAATTGAAAAAGGCTTTATATGGTTTGAATTAATCTCCCAAAGATCAGTACTCTGGGTTGGATAAGCATCTACTAGGACAAGCATTCACAAGAGGAGGTGTGGAAAGTAATTTATATGTTAAGATACGAGGTGAGGATGTACTTGTTATAGAAGTTTATGTAGATGACATTATTTTTTGTTGCAAAATGTTTTATAACCTCATGCAATTAGAATTTGAAATGTCCATGCTTGGAGAGTTGTCCTTTTTCCTTGGATTGTAGATCTCTTAGCTTGACAATGGTATATTTCCATCACAAACCAAGTATGCAAGAGATATGCTTAAAAGGTTTCATATGGATGATTGTAAACCAATGGGACTACCCATGATAATAGGTTGTGAGTTGAGTAAGGTTGATGATACACCTGATGTTGATCAAACTAGATGTATATCTATGATAGGAAGCTTAATATATCTAACAACATCTAGGCCTAATATCATGCAATTAATGTGTTTAGTTACAAGGTTTCAGTCCTCTCCCAAAAATTATCGTGTAAATGTTGTCTACATAATCTTTAGGTGCATCAAAGGGACATTAGATTATGGATTATGGTATCCTAGACATTCTGATTTTACTTTAACTAATTGTATTGATGCAGATTGGCCAGGGTGTCTTGATGACAAAAATAGCACTAGTGGTGTTGCTTTCTTCTTGGGAGATAGAGTTTTAGAAGTCAGAATACATGTCTTTGTCAACAACAAAGACAACATATATAACTAATACTTGGTGTTGTACACATGTCCTTTGGATGGTGCAAACCCTTTCAAAGATGAAGGTACAAGTTACTAAATCAATTTCCATCTTGTGTGATAACACTAGTGTAATCAACATTTCTAAAAATCCTATTCAAAACTCAAGAACAAAGCACATTGATATTAAATATGATTTTTGGAGAGAATGAGTTATAGCAAATGCAGTTACTATGAGTTATGTTTCCACCATAGACCAAGTAGTTGATATTTTCACTAAATTATTGGTTGGGGAGGTCTTTGAAAGGTTGAGACAAAGGTTGGGTGTCTTATCCTTCTCTTATGTTCACTAATTCATCTACAAAGTGATTTGGTTTCAAGGGGAGCTTATGCTTGTTATCTTTCTTTACCTGGAGTCTCATGTTTCTCCTGATTGTCATTGATGTCAAAGGGGGAGATGAGAACACTAATTGGATTAAGCAATGTGTTTTTCAGGATTTTTAGTAGTTTAGTTTTGTTGATCTTGTTTGATAATGTTTCAGTGGTGATGAGAGGGTTTGTTGACTATGTTCTATGTTCAATTTTGACAAATGTTCCAACTTGTTTTGATTGAGCAACATAGGATAGGGTGTTGTGTAGTTGTTGATGCCAGGAAGTTATAGCAGTTGGAACCTACAAAGAAGTCATGACAGGAAGTTGTAGAAGTAGTAGTGCTGAGAATGTTATCACCAAAGATGTTTGGAAAGGAAGTGTATACTTTACTCTAGTGCATACATGTAGAACTTGTGAGAGTGCAAATAATGGTGATTTTTGAAATCTTAAGGATCCTTATGCAAATACAATACAATTAAACAAGGGAACTAAGAGTGTAACTACTATAAATGTTGACATCAATTCCAAAGGGAGAGCTTGTTTGCATTAGTTTGTCATCGATGTCAAATGATGAGCATGGTTGTCATAACTTGGTTGTCTATATGAGCAATATGCAAAGAAATTTGAATGTAAAGTTGTTCAAGGGATTATGAATCAGTTGTCCCTGATAGAGATATCTTCTCATCTATTCAAATGATAACTTGATCAAGATTGGTAACGATACACTCATAGTTGTCAAGTATAGAAGAGGTTTTACATTTGGAGGCAAGTTGAGTTTCTGTTTAGTAAACAACAAAGTTGAAGCAATATGTTATTTCCAAACGAGTTGAGAATTGTTAAGATGCATTTCATATATCAGTGATGAGTCCACTTGAAGTTGTTATGCAGAAAAGTCTATTAGAATTTGATATGTGGAGGTTTGATATAAGTTTTTGGATCCTCTCACCATGGCACTAGGAGAAGAACAATGTGGTTGACAAGAAATTTAATGCTTATATTAACAACATAAATCTCAAGTGTTGATAATTTTAATCTTTAATATGACCTTTATAGTCATGACAAAAGTTGATTTTGATCTCCAGTGTACGTGGGTAAGAGGGTCAATTTTTCAAATACTAACAGTTAGTTACAGTGATAGAAACTTAGCGACAGGTTACCAGTTAGTTCTACGAATAACAAATTGTTCTAAATGCTCAATGAAGATTATAAAATGAGGGATCTTGTTGAATGATTGTTGGAATGGTTATTGAATGTGTGTACAGTTCTTTTACTGACTATATGAATGTTTCAATAATATGTTAATGTTTTTAGTTCTATAGATTGTATATCATGTATGTATTTACTATTGTAAAGATAAAGGTTTGATTGGGGTTTTGATGATATTCATTGAGAAACCCTATTGAAGAACAGTCTGATATGTTGGAGATATGAATAATAGAGTTTTGTCTTCTACTACTATTGGAGGTATTAGTAGACCATTGATGTTCAATTTACTGTTGTAGATAAGAGTAGTATAATCAATGTTCAGAGTAACCCTTTGTATATATATTTTATTTCTTCTGAAATTGTGTAGGGAGTGGGTGCTCTCGTAAACAAGTGAAGTTGCTACTTCTAAACATGTAATGATTTGGTGCTCCTAGGGTTGGTGCCCTGAATGTAACTAGTGAGGTTGCTAATTAGGCATTTTTGTAACCAATGAGGTTTTGGACGCTGAGGCATAATAAAATTTACTTTTATATTGTTTTTTTACCCTTCTATGGTTTGCCACTCAAATATCTGTGTCATGTGATGTGCTTATATGATTCTTATGATCAGTGGATTAGTATATGCCTTGTTGATGTTTGTTTTATAGAATGTTATGTGTCTTAGTGCTATTGCTCTTGAACATTTATTTAAGTTTTATTGACCATTTATTCACACCCCCCCTCTCAGTGGTCTGGAGTATTCCAACAAAGACTATCACAACTCAAAATGAACTAACATGACAATGGCAGTAACATAATTGGCCATCCCAATGCATCAGAGGTAGATGACATGGTTGCAACAATCACCTCAATGAACTTCTTCCACACACTTTGATGTCAATGAAAACTTTTGTTCGATAGTATCCCCCTCTGTCGTTAATGGTAAACAACAAAATGTTGTTGACATGTAAACTTGTATACTAGAGAAATTTAATTTTAGGACCCAGTGACTCCCTTATCCATTGTAACCTCTCTCCATTATACTTAGCATTTTAAGTTCATTTATCCCCATTTGACACTAATGTCAAAGTTCAAAATTGAGTTCATTTCTCCCATTGTTAAAAATGGTTTAGTTCTTCATTTCTTAAGCTCTTGAAAGACTCCTCCTAAGTCCATTTAAAGATGTTCTAATGAATTTTCCTTTTGCACCAATCCACAAGACCAACAATCTTCTTACAGCAGGGAGTTAACACTCTCCCTCACCCTGTACTTCTTCTTGATTCAAGAGGAGGGAGCAATAACCTCCAACTTCCTCTAGAGATACTCAAAGGTATCTTTGGGAGTAGGTTTTGTGAAGATATCTACTATTTGTTCTCTAGTCTCAACATATTCCAACTTTGAACCTCCTCATCTACCATCTTTTGTCTTAGAAGATGATACTCAATTCTTATATGCTTTGTTCATGAATGCATTATCAGGTTCTTTGAAATGTTGATAGCACTTGTATTGTTACATAAAATTAAAATAGGTTCATCAAACCTCACCTTCATTTCCTTCAAATTTTTCTTCATCCATAATACTTGAGTATAATAGGAGACTATTGCAATGTATTTTACTTTCGCAGTAGATAGTGACATTGAATCTTGCTTCTTACTTAACCATGAGATTAGGCTTTCTATAAGAATTGTACTCATTTGGTCATCAATACTTCCTGCCAAATTTGCAACAATATATGTAGTCAAACTAAAATCCTTACTCTTGAGATATCGTAATCCAAAATCCATTGTGGCTTTCAGCTATCAGAAGATCCTCTTCATAGCTTTGACAAGTGTCTCCTTTAGTGCTAGTTGAAATATTACTACATTTTTCACTACCTGCATGATATTCGTTCTAGATGTATTCATATATGACAATTTTCAATCCTAGATCTGTATAATGCCTGATTTTCTAGAGTTGAATTATCGTCCTTTCTCAGCTTACATCTAGTAACCATTGGTGTTCCTACCAATTTGCAATCTTCCATCTTAAATTTGTTCAATATTTTCTTTATTTATTTGGTCTAAGAAATTAATATACCCTTGTTTGGTTGAGAAATTTGTAGACCAAGAAAGAAAGATAGCTCACTGAGAATTGACATCTCAAACTCTTTTTGCATAACATTCCATAATTCTTTACACATGACATCATTGCTTCCTCCAAAGATAATATCATCAACATAGACTACAACTATTAGTAAATGGTCATCATCAATCTTTATATATAGGTTGTTGTTAGCACAACCTCTCAAGAACTCTTCTTGTTGTAAATATATGTCCAACCTAGAATACCAAGCCCTTGGAGCTTGCTTGGGTTGATATAAAGGTTTATTCCATATGCATATAAAATCTGGTCTATCTGAACTCTAAAACCCTTCCAATTGTTCAATGTAAACTTCCTATTCTTTTTCCCCATTCAAAAAATTAGATTTTACATCATCTAATAAACCTTGAAATTCTTAAATGTCAATAGAGCTAAAAATATTATGATAGCTTCTAGTCTTGGTACCGAAGCAAATGTTTCTTCAAAGTCTACACCTTCAATCTAAGCATATGCTTTGCATGGTCTGGCTTTATTTTCGATCATTGTACCTTCTTCATTTTACTTGTTTCTGAAAACCCATTTAGTACCTATCACATTTTTTCCTTTAGGCCCTAGGGCAAGCTCCCATGCCTAATTTTTCTTGATCTATGATAATTATTCTTCCATATTATTTTGTCATACCTTCTATCTATTTGCTTCTACATAACAATTAGGTTCAATCTTTGACAACAAAGCAAAAAGTACTTGCTCACTTGATTTATGAGTTTTTCTTCTATTTTGCACATTATTGTTGTTTCTATGCCTGAATGTCATGTGTTATTAAGCTAATTAGCAAATAAGAATGAATCACCAATTCTCAACTAATTAACAAACATCAAACATAATCAATGAAAATCAATACAAGAAATAAGAAATGCTTTCAAATAGAAACTCCCTCATTCTGCATCTTTGCTTCCATTGTGCTTCTCCAATTTGAGTGGTTTGTGGCTCTTAGGTATTGCACCAATTTCCTGCATACAAATACTTTGAAGACTCTGATTTTTTGTGATTCTAGACTGAATCGAGAAAAGAGGTTGAATTTATAGATTTTCAACACAAAGGAGGTGAGAATTTGAACTCAAGTGTTGATTGATAGATAACTGATTTAGATTGATCAATGAACTCAATTGATTGATTTGTTAACTTATTTGATTGAGTAGTCAACTGGATTGATTGGAGAGTGAACTCAATTGATTGACCAATAGACTAAATAGATGGATTAGTTGACTGGATTGATTAATTAGAAGATTGAATTGATTGGCGAGATAAGTGGATTGATCGATCAGTAGACTGAATAGATGGATTAGTTGACTGGATTGCTTTTGAGTTAAAAAGGATGATTGATTAGTTAACTGAGTTAACTGATTAGACAACTGATTTGATCAATTGGTTCTGATTTTAGCATTCATTGTAGGAATTTGAAATTGAATTTGATTCAATTTGAATTTGAATTTGGTCATTCGACTACTGAAATGCACATGAAATTAACTGAAATTCAGATTTGGGGAAAATGTGAATTTGATGATATGAAATTAGATGAAACGAATTGAAATTCGAATTTGGGGAAATATGAAATGAAATTAGATGGAATTAATTGGAATTTGAATTTGGGTATTTGGAAGAATAATTTAATTAATTTAAATGAAATAATTTAAACATTAGAGATTGAATTAATTAAATAATAAAGATTATTTAACTAAGGAAAAGGTCATAATTAATTAAATAATTGATATTTAATTAATATTTGAAATAGGCTTAATTGATTAAAATGATTTGAGAATAGAAATAGAATAATTAGGAGTGTTGAAGGGCAATGATTAGAAGAAATAGTTAATTTAATCAAATAATTAAAGAAATACTTAATTAAATAGATGAATAATTAGTGTAGAATTAATGAGACATTTTTAGGTGTCTACAATTGTCTTTATCTCCAATTATTTATTCTTCAGGATGATTCTTTTGTGCATACCTTGTCAGAGTTTTCTCACTTGTTATTTCTGATTCATTTCCAGAGTCTTCATCACTTTTGTGACCTAAGTCATCTTTCTCATCTTCTCGCAAAGCTTCACTTGGAAACACTAACTCATCAATACTTACATGTGTACTCTCCACAATTTTCTTTAGTCTCTTGTTGTAACTTCTATATGCTTTGCTAAACATAGAGTAACCAAGAAAAATACACTCCTTTAATCTATAATTAAAGATACCCAAATTCTCTTCATCCCTTATGATATAGCATTTGTTTCCAAAAATTATGAAATGCCTTCCTAATGTTGGTCTCTCGTTCCATAGTTCTTATGGGTTTTTTGTTGTCTTTGATCTTATTTGAGCTCTATTCAATATGTATATTGTTGTTTTACACACTCCTCTCCAGTACACATCCAGTAATGTGCTTGTTTTAACATAGTTCTTCCCATCTCCTGAACAGTCTAGTTCTTTCTTTCTGCCACTCCATTCTACTATGGAGTTTTGGGTGTTTTATATTGCCTCCAAATTTTGTGCTTTGCACAATGTTCTTATATTGGTCAAGGGTGAATTATCTACCTTTATTTGATCTTAAACATTTGATTGTTCTACCAGTTTAATTTTCAAATAGTGCCTTAAAATCTTTAAAATTATCAAAAATAAATATTTTTTCTTTAATAAAACCAATCCAAGAAATTGTATAAGAATCATCAGTAAGTATAATGAAATACATATCACCTTGTAGACTCTTTGTTCTCATAGGACCAACTAGATCAGTGTAAATCAAATCCAATGGTCATGCAATAGAATACTCCCTAGTAGGGAACCTAGACTTTGTTCATTTTCCTTCATGACATGGTTTGTAACTTGTAGATGGGAGCTTCTTTGTCTTGGGCATGTTGCATACCATTCCTTTTAAGTTGATTCTCGCTAGATCATCAAAATTAAAATTTCCCATTCTTGTATGCCATGACCATCTTTCTTCTCTTTGAATGACGAAACAATTTTGTCCATTTACCTCACTCAAATTGTATACATCGCTGTTAGTTCTACTTTATTTCATAGTCAATTCTTTGGTATCCTTCTTTCTGATTTTGCATCCTTTCTCATTAAAAGACAGACATTATTCAATGCCACAAGTCTAAGCAACACTTAGAGGATTATGTTTCAAACCTTCTACATATAATACATTGTAGGTATTTGTCTTTCCACTGTCAAGGCTTAACGTACCCTTTCCAACAATCTAAACAATAGAGTTGTCACCAATTATAACATCTCCTCCATCATACCTTTTAATATTCATGAACTTGCTCTTGTATGTAGTCATGTGGCTTGAACATTTGTTACCAATTATCCATAGATTCTTTTCTTTCTAAGCGTGGAGTGTTGTTTGGGCTACAAAAGACATTTAAGGTTTCTTCTCTTCTAGTTTCCTTTTCCAAACCTTGTTGAAATAATCTATTTGACTTATGGGATTGTTTCCCTTATTTTGTAGTCCAAAAATTCTCATAAATTGACATCTACAATTTCTAGCAATATGACCAAAGTTGTTGTACTTATGACAAATGATATTGAAATTAAATAATGGAGCAAACACATTTTTGCTGACAAAAATATTTCTTCTAACTGAACCTCTTCTACAATCCATTGCCTTATGACCAAATTATTACAATTAAAACAATAGCCATAACAAGAATAATTAAACCCGATGTTAAATTCTTACCCTCTAGGTGCTTGCCTTTTAGATCTTATATTTTACCTTTGAACTTGAATGAAGACATCCTCTATCTTCTTACTCTCACTATTCATCACAACTTACTTTGTTTTTAAACTTCCAAATCCTTTCTCTTATGTGCTTACTCCTTCTAGTCTCTCAGAATGCTTTGGATTTCTGCATTTTTGTTCTTTAGTGAATCCTAAGCCTGTTTTGATGTTGTAAAGCGGAAAAAATCGAACCCTAGGCGTTCTCCCCTCCCCAACTCCAAGGAGAGGGAAGGCAGAGTCACTAGGGTTGATGGTTTTCACTTAGGAGAGACTTTACATTCAAAAGAGGCGTTGAAACCCACAAGATCCAATCCCACGCAATGCGAGATTGGATTCTATATGAGTTTCAAGAGTTGTGATAGTAAGGATACCCTCTTTTGTAAAGAAATGTGGAAAGAATGATTGAACTAGGAATGCATGTAAAGTAGGAAAGATTCGCTTATAAACAGAGATAGGGATATGGGATGAAGCTGCAGACCTGGAATTAGCAGTAAAATGTCGAGACGGTGCTGTTCTGCAAATTTGAGCAAAAGTTAACAGGACGATGGTGCCCGGCATGCACACGGTCCTCCGAAAAATCCACGAAACGAAGGGGGATCTGTTCATTTCTGCACAAGGATTCCAGATCTTCAATTACAGCCGCGTACCTGCAACCTACACACAAAAAAGAGAGGATGATTGGGGGGTTAGGGATGACGGGTTTGCCTTTAGGTCAAACCCCAGTTTTGGAATTAACCAAGAAATGAGAAATTGTTGTAAATGTAAATGATTGTAATGTAAAACAAGTACTAGTACGTTGTTGTAAGAATGTTTGTATTCTTACATGCGAAGGTGTAGATGTTGTATGTTGTATGTTGTATGTGATATGTGATCTCCTCTTCAATGGTTGAATCCTTGTCTTGAATGCAACACTTAGCCTTGAATGGAGACTTAGAATGATCAATTGCTTGAAGGAAATGCTTGAATGCTTGAATGCTTGAATGTTTGAATATTGCTTTCGCCTTTTTTGCACACCTATGTCCTTCCTCCTCAAAATGGGAGAGGAAATGTAGTTTATATACTTGTCAATTAGGGTTAAAAGATTGATTTTTCTGACCTTGGGCCGACCAGGAAGTACTATTTTCCAAATTGCAAACATAAAGACCCGAAGCCCCATAGGAGACCAGGCCCAAAATAGGGCCAGGGACCAGGGCGCTGGGCGCCATGGTCCTGGGGGACCAGGGCGCTGGGCGCCCTAGTCCTGAAGGACCGGGGCACTGGGCGCCATGGTCCCACCTCCAGGGACAGCAGGGTGCAAGGAGGATCAAGCCAGGGTGCTTGAAAAATGCAGTTTTTGGTGTCATAAACAGGTTTCAGGGTCTCCATTCAGGTTCCGTGTTGCATCGCCATCGTGAAGACCCAAATGCAGTCGAAATTGTAAGTGTCGCAATTTTAGGACGCTACAGATGTATGATGATCTCTGACTTCCAATCATTTGATTTTGCATCTCTAAACTATTTTCAAACCTCGTCTTTAGTTGATGGTTTGCTTTGCCAAGATATATTATATATGCAACGATTTCTCCTTCTAACTTCTCATTGTCCTTATCTTTATTTTACGGCTTCTCTGTCAATACTTTTTCACTTCTTTTTGCTTCCTTTATTTCAATCTTCAACTCAATGATTGTTTTATGTACTTTTTCCAAATTTCTAAAAAAGTTTCTTAGAGTTTTTCACTTCCTTAGGTAATATTATTTTCAATTCTTTTTTCTTAGAACAAATAAGTTCTTTTGTTACCAAGTCATCATCATTTTTATCATATTTTCCCATTCTAGTATTTTCATCGAGTATTTCTAATGCGATGAATAGAACTCTCTCACCACTACCTTTAATATTTCTTTGCTCTTTTTCTTCATTGAGATGATCCACTATCCTCATTCACAAAGAAACTTTTCTGATTCTTGTTATGTTCTTATTCTTTTTGAAATTCACTATTGGACTCCTTATAGGGACACTTAGCCATGAAATATCCTATTTCTCCACAATTAAAATATTTGAGAGGTAACTTGCCTTTGTAATTACTAGAACCTCTTTGTAGTTTTATGGCAAAAATTACAACTTCCACATTTGATTAATCATCAAAGTCTGACGCATATTCCTTCTTAGATTCCTTGAAAGCTGTCTCTTTTGCAATAGATTTTTCATTTTCTAATCTCATCTCAAAAGTAGTTAAAGATCCATGCAGCTCATTCATTTTTAAATTATTTAAATCATTAGCTTCTTCTATGGAAGCCACTATTGGAAAGAATCTTGATGGCAAGGACCTAAGAACCTTCTTCACCACACATGGCTCTCTCATCTCTTCACCCAGTCCTCTTATGGATAAAATTATCTAATCAACCTAGAGCATGAAACCAAAAATATTTTCATCCTCCTTCATCCTTAACCCTTCAGATTGAGCTCTAAAAGTTTGAAGCTCTTGTACCTTAACCTTTTCATCTTCTTCATATATTGTATGTGGTTTAGTCCGCATTTCCTTAGTTGTCTTACATTGCATCACTTTTATATACTTAGAATTAGTAAAACCACAAATAATTGCATTTCTAGCTTTAATATCATTTTCATAGGATTTCTTGTCATCAGGTAAGACTCTATTTTTCCATATTAAACCCATAGTTTTATCCATCAAACAATGGAGCATGATTCACAAATGAACTTTCAAGAGTAATTGAGTGTGCCATCTCAGATCTACCTCAAGTTGTTAAGCTTTATCCAAGGAAAACCAAATATGGGAAAAACCACGGTGAGAATAGTTGCTTTGATATACTACTCATATCCAACCTGATAAATAAAATATCATTTACATAAGTTTGTAGGCACCAACCCACCAAAGACACCAATCCCCTTGAAGTACAATGGACACCAACCCACTAGAGACAATTATCTCAATTGCCTAGGTCTGAGTAGTAAGTCAGGTGCTAAGATAAATCAATCTCAACAATATGAAATATATAAAATTAGGACCTTCAAAGTACAAATTACGTCTGATTTAGTTAACTTCAACATTCACCCTTCATGACCTTATGAAGTTCAGATGTTGGCACACTTAAATTAGGAACTTCTCCTCTGATTGATTCCTCTGCTTGCTTATAATGAACTTGCTTCCTCAAAATTATATTATATTTTTAACACTCATTTACACCAACTAATTATTGTTGGATACTCATATATATGAGTTCCAAGTTCCAACTATAATTACAAACATTTTTTGGGCGCATGAATAGTTACATTATTTACAAATCGACCATACAAATTATTCTAACAAACATGTAGTACGCTAGTTCCTAATTAGCCCATACACCACCCAATGTAAAGAATATCACTATACACTTCACGAAGTAGCTTAATCATGTCCAAAATGTTATCCTCACATAATCACTGGAAAATGCACATGCTTCAATCCTTTTGCAGGTCGATTATATCAAATGTGAAAGATCTAGTCCAAAAACTTACCCATGACTCCACATAAAGAAACTTGTCACACAGTTTAAGTTGAGTATCAAATTGATCATAAAGAGCATCCACCCTTAATTTTCGACAAGGCACACTCAAATCAACTGTTGCAACATTTCAAAACATATATTGGGTATGTTATCCACATAGTAGCAAACCCGTGAGCTAAATACCACCTTTTGCCATACTAGATATTTGAAAACACAAAATACTAATAATGGTTGTGTAGGTATGCTCACAATTCGAACTACAGGTCGGTATGCTTAATTATTATAAGATACAAAAATTTTATAGTTTCCTAGAACAAGTTCACTATTTGTATAACAATACCAAACAATTTGGAACGGACTTTCAGATCACTTCCATCAACTCATGTTTCAACCAATTTCATAGTCCAATCAATGGGATTGCATAAGACTATCACAACTCAAAATTCTCTAACATGACAATGATAGTAACGTGATTGAGAATCCAAATACATCAAAGGTAGACAATATGTTTGCAACAATCACCTCAATGAAAACTTCTACCACACTTTGACATCAATGACAACTTTTGTTCAACAACCTTCTAATAAGGAATTTAACGCTTTCAACAAAGTCGAGACTTCTAGTGAGGGTATAGTGTCATACTTTGATCCTCCTTGCAAATATAAACACAACATTGGCCATGCTTGGATTTATTCCTTCTGGGATCCTGATGATGATTCATTTGTCTTTACCTTAACCGTTGTATCCCTAGCCTTTGCATAAATTGACAATAACTTCCTTTTAGTTAACCCTGAACTTATTGATTGGGACCAACAAGGACCTTCAAGTTTAAACGTTCGAAAATGACAAAGCAATCACTAAGTCTATGGAACTTAGAGAATACATACCACTATGGGATCATAAAGAAGGATTCACCGTATATCTCAATGCTTCGACATACTTTGGAGTGTGTGTTGAAATCCTTCTAGTCACATAAATATCAAAATTAAAAATGTCTTTTAGTGAAAATTGAAAGGAATTTTTAGACTCTAAAAAAGTAAAAATAAAGGATGTATTCGAAGGAAAAATAATCTTTAGGGAATCAGAGGATGGAAGGGTTGACCCACTCCCCATAAATCACGAGAGATCATCACTTCTTATAGAGAAGACAAAAAAGATCAATTTTAGCACATCGGAGGATCCTAAGATCATCCACTTTGGAAAATCCCTGTCATCAAAAGAGAAAGTATATTTTATAGTATTTTTCACATGTAGACAAATTAATTTTGCATCGTCAAATGCCAACTGCAACATCCTAAATTATACTCCCTTACAATTATGTTCACATTTGGGCCCTCACCTTGGCATTCGTGCCCTAAGGCCTGAATAAGACCCGATTTTGCTCACATTAGGTAAATTTGTCACTATTTTCAATTCACACATTATCCTACCCCTTGATTCTAGTCTTTGATTGGGCAGGACTAGGGTGTGGCGCCATGGTCTCCTCAGGACCAGAGCGCTTAACACCTTGATCCTTCCAATTAGGACGCAATTTTCCTTAACGGTCATGAGATTTGGGCAAGAATTATGGCCCCGTGTTGGCTAATGTCGGAAAATTATGTTGTTTTTTGACGAGCAAGTATAAAAGGAGGCCTACTCCTCTCATTTTGACATTCACACACGTGGACTTCAATTCAACATCAAGCAATTAAGCATTCAAGTTCAAGTGAGTAAGCAATCAATATTCTTTCAAGCATCAAAGTAGAGATAAGGTCAAGATTCAAGCATTGGAGTTGACATTCATGTTATATGTTATTGAAGATTTCGTGAAACCCTAATTTTGTGTGGAGACGAACAAAACTTCACAATGAGGTATTGAATTTTTGTTTCAATCAGTATTCAACATCTCCCTCAAAAGGAGAATACTTCTATTATTGCAATTCAATCATATTTCATTTCTATTTCATGCTTAATTAAAAAACAGGGGTTTGACCTAAGGCAGGCCCCTATTCCCAACTCATTTCCTTTCTCTAGTATGTGTAGGAATAGGTATGAAGTTGCGATCTTTGGAATAAGCTTTATTTACAGTGACAAATCAATCCCCCATTAGAGTGTGAAATGTGTAGAGGACCAGAGCGACCACCACACCAATCCCAAAAAATCAGGAGCTCCTTTTGGGAACAAGTCCAAATACTCTTACAATCCTTAGAACCAGGTTCGTGGCTTGATCCAGTGACTGTGGCTCATTGTTTATACATTTTTACATCAATTTCCAGCACATTTACCTCAATTTCAATATTTTCACAATTCAACTTAAAAGATGGTAGTCAAATCAAACCTGGTAAATCTAATATAATTCTTAGCCCTTATCATTACTGGTGTGTGGTTAGATCCATTAGATTTACCTCCATCTTTTAATGTAATGGTCCTCAAGTAAAAATTAACAGTTTTCATACATCTAATGGTGGAAACCCTAATTTTTTCACCACTATATTTTGGTGAACCCAACTCCTTACACCTGCAATTCTGGTTTATGTTCGCAGATATGAATGTTTATGCAATTTAAAATCAATTTTACATTTGCAAGTTTAATTGTTCATTTAATTTTAAAAATTTAGAGCTCAATTTCAGAAAAATCCCTAATTTTTAATTCTAAAATTGAGCTTGTGGATTGTCTAATTGGGATTTATCATTTCAGATCCGATTATTCATTTAATTTAAAATTCAAAATTTTCCCTCCTAGATTTCATTTTCAAATTGAATTACATAATTTTAGTGGTTGATATTACAAAAACCTTAATTTATAATTCTAAAATTTATCATGTGGGTTGCATAATTTTTTAAAATTAATTTTCAAATATGATCTTTGTAAATGTTATGCTATGATCCAGTTGCATTTATCTTTCAAATCTACAAATCAAATTGCTTAATTAATTGGTTAATCAATCATTTTTCACAAAAAGTTGTATTGTTTAGTTATAATATTTTCAAATTCAAATTCAAATTTCCCTCCTTTGTGCATGAGTTTTACTACCATTAGTCCTACCAATAATATTCCCGTGAGAATAAGTTGTAGAATTAAGGTTTCCCAAGGTTTAATTTCTAAGGATATAGAGCCTAATTTGGATAATTTGTTTCATGAGAATGTGGGTGGTTCTTCTATTCCAACAATTGATGTTATTTATCCTCATTCTTTACATAATTCTCATGATGATGGTGAACCACTAACTAGGGTTTTCGTTGACCAATTGGAGAAGATTGACAGTGAATTTGAAAATCTTCAACAATGGATTAGTCAACAATACCTGAAAAGTGAGGCTATCCCATTGATTGAAGGATAAAAAAGAATAGTTCAAAGTGTTAAAGTTGGTGCTAATTTGTTGTGTGGCCTTGCTCATATTGTTGACACTAATATTATGCCTTTGAAAAGTTGTATTGAAGCCCTTGGTTACACTCAACTGCCTAGTCAAGTTAATCATTATATTTCTATGACTAGTTTGCCTACTTTCATATCCAACATCATGGCTACTTCCACAAAAAATATTATTCCTACACATGTTAGTCAAGGAGGCAACATTGCTAATCAAAATTATTTTATCCCTCCTTCCATGAGTCTTTCATTTGTGACCCAATCATCTCCCATACCTACCTATCATAGTGTTCCACCTCCTTATTCTCAACCTCCTCCTTCATTTAACAATGAAACTCCTCCTTCCCAATCCAACACATCTAATTTCAACCCATCCACTGAAGCAACCATTAATAACCTAGCTCAAACTATGTCATCCTTGCAATAATAAGTAGCTTTAATGAACCAATCTGAGTTTAATGTGCCCACATTTTATGTAGTGTGCCCATTATCCAATGACATTGTTCATGTTGTCCCCCCTAAACATGTATAAGTCCCTCAATTGGAGCTCTATAATGGAAAAGGTGATCCCTTTACTAGTGTGAAAACATTTCAAACTTTGTGTAGTGATTTTGGCCATGATCAAAGACTTTTGGCTAAATTGTTTACATGAACATTTAGGGAAAAAGCTTTGTAATGGTATTGTTATTTGGCACCTTACTCTATTACATCATTTAAATAATTGGTTAATTCTTTCATTCAACAATTTCACAATAATATTGGTCCTAAGATTACTTTGACTAATTTGATTTATTGAAAGCAAGGTGTTAAAGAAAAAGTGACTGATTTTATTGGTAGATATAAGCATTTGTATTCTCAAATTTCTTATCCTATGCATGATCAAGATGTTCAGAGAGTCTTTTATTTCTGATTTGCAAAAAGACATTAGGGATAACCTTCTCTTTTTTTAGTTTACTTCCTTTATGTAATTGTGCGTATTACTTCATAACTATCAGCTTCAAGTGAGTCAATTTGAACAATCTCCTTCAATGGCTCTAGTTGATAAGAATGAAAGTACCCAACAACCTTTTGTGAAGTTTAAACCGAATAGGCAATTCATCAAGTTCAATAACAACAACAATACCCACGTAGCAGCCGCAACAATAGGTTTGCCTCCTTTATCCAAGTATTTTAGAAAAGAGTTTACTCCTCCTTCTGAATCTTTGCATAGCATTATGACACAATTGTTGAACAAGAATGTGTTGAAACTTCCTCCCATCAAACCAATTGACATAACCAAACCTTTGCCACCTTGTCTTCATGCCAAAACTATTTGACAATATCATCGTCAACCCGATCATGAGATTGAAAAGTGTTATTCCCTAAGGATTAAGATTCAAGATCTTATTGATAACAATACTATATCTATAGCTAGTGTGAATGACAAAGGAAACAAAATTGTAGCTCCTCCCAATCAAAACCTTCTAAACTTTACTAATCCTTTATCTTCTCATTCTACTAATGTAATTGAGTATGAGCATCTTGTCTTTTCTCCTAATGATCTTGGCCTTGAGTCTAATAATGTGGTGAATCTTATTGATAAATTTAAACCTCCTAAAGACCTATGCATTACCTTTGATCCCAATGGGACTATTGAAGCACTTGATGGCCCACTATATATCACTGCGAAGATCAAAGACAGGCTCTCACGAGGAGTACTCATTGATCCAACATGTAAGGTGAATGTGACAACTGAAGAATATATTTATACCTTAAAATTGCATCAAGTAACATATGATAAATCCGATGTGGTGATTAAAAGATATTTGATGGTTTCTCTTGTCCTACTATCAGTTCTATTACTCTTCCCTTTGAGGTTGGTACTAAGTGCTTAGATGTTAATTTTGCTATCATTCCTACATCAGATCAATTTCATGTGAAGTTGGGACATCCTTGGCTCTCTTCCATGAAAGCAATTCCTTCTAATTTTCATATAAAGTGTTTCAAATTCCCTCTTAATGACAAAATCATAACAATTAATCATAGCATGCACCAACCCATGGTGACGTGTGGAGATGTTAATCTTGATTACTTTTGGTCTAAACAATTTAAACCTATTAAGCCTCGAAATGATGCTCTTTTTCAATCTTATCAAAGGTGGAAGAATGAGATGATCTTATCCTTGAGTAAGCCTAGAGATCCTAATCCTATTCCTCTGGGTAAAAGTACAAACCTATGTCACACTTTTATAAAGGAAAAGGTTAACACAACAATAACTGTTCAATTTCGATGCCATAAAAATGGCATTTGTATTTTGAATTTGAAGATTATGTAAATTGATGAAATGTGTAAAATTTGATGAACTTTAAGTCTTTTTAAAAAAAAATTTGTTAAGAATTGATATGTTTTTTTTTTAAGTTAATTTTTTTATTGCTGAAAAATTAGGGGGTTTAGTTCCCACCAAAAAACAAAATATAAATCAACTTATTTTTTTCTAATTATGATATCCCCAATAGATGACATACGTATACAATGCATTAAAAAAAATAAAAAAAATTCAATGTATATTTTCTTCGTTATAACGTTTTAAAGTTTAATATACCTGAATTTGATAGTTTTTTTCTCCCACCACATTTCGTCTATTAAATTTATGATAATAAAAAAATATATACCCTTTTGGAGAAGACTCTCTCCTCCAATGAAACATATTTTTTTTCAATTTTTTTGAGGTGATTCAATTTTTATTTTTATTTTTCAAACCAACCTCTTAGCTAACATTAGAATACCTATTTGTAGTATTTTTGAAATAATATATATTAAATCTAATCAAAACATCATAAAAATTATATGAGTAGATTCTTTACTTTGATATGTACAAAAGGGTGTTTTTTTGTTTTTTTAATTAATTGAATTTTTCTATTGAATTTTGTTGCAGAAGTCAGAAGTGTCAGAAATTTTTCAAATTTGGTGATGTGGATGCCATTTAGGACGTTTCGGTCGAATCGTTAGAGGCTGACGCGACCAGTCGTTTGGGTGACCATGCCTCTTCAACCCCATACAAATAATGATTTTATTTATTTATTTTTGTTTCAAAATATGAAAATAAAGGTGTGTGAAATAATATAATTGATTTTTGAATTAAATCAATTATTTTTGCAAATAAAAGCGATAATTTTGATATAAAGTGACGAAGTTTTCCAAAAAAAATTAAGATTTTGGTAGAAGGCTTCAAATTTTTTCCAGTATGTTATATTAAATTATTATTTTTCAATTACGATACAATGGAGAGGAGGAGGAGGAGCAGGAGCGGGCGCTACCCAAATTTTGAATTGGGTAACGGACTAGAAATTTTTCTAGATCGCAATTGAGGTGCAGGAAGGACAGGTTTGTAGCAAGGTTTTGAAGGTAAATATTGGTTGAGTTTGAAGAACAAAAAGAATCATCAACAAGTTCATGATTTGATAGGTAAGAGAAGACAACATAAACCCGGCCCTAGGGTTGTTTTTGACATATGTGATGGATCTCCTCGATCGGTAAATAGGGCTCATTCTAAAAATATTGACGAAAGATTGTGGCAAAACCAGAGCTCCAGTGATCATGGCAAGAGTAGGACCATATTTGATAAGTGCGTAGACACTTTCTAGCGTCTCCCATCTTTCGTTTCATTGCCAAATAATATTTCTGTCAAAAACCCTAAATTTCTCTCCAATCCAAATAACATTTTGATCTAACAGAGGTCTTTAGTGGGAGAAGATTTAAAGTCAATATGAAATAATAGTGTTCCCTTCATACCAAAGAAATATATCAGAGCCTGGACAAAGAAGGTGCCACAAACTGAGAATGACATGCCCTCGGATCATCCCATAAAGAGAGATGTTGATGACAATTTCATTAACAACAATTATAAGATTGCCTTGTCAGACGCATTACTTTCTTCTCAGATCAAATTTCTAAGGGAAACGACACTCATAAGTAAATTTTGGGACCAAAATCTTCAACTTTCTGATATTTAGAATGGGCAAAAAAAATGTGGATAGGGGTTAAGACTATTTCTTCCATAGATTTACAATCAAAATTCTTTATTGTTTTATTTGATTTGAAAGATAACAGAGATGCAATCCATAAATATAAGGGTTGGTTTTGTTTGGGATTAGGGATTTTTACTTTGCCTTGGGTTCCAAATTTCAAGCCTGGTTCAAATTTGTGTCAATTCATGCCTTTCTAGGTATCATTCCCAAACTTACCTTTAAAATACAAAAATCCTGGTAGTATTGAAATTCTGGCAAATAAGCTTGGTATTTTTATAAAACATGATCTAACCCCATTTGAGTTTATCCATTTGCCAGTCATAGTGTGCCTTCTTATTAATCTTTCAAAGCCATTTCCTACCTTAATTTCTATTCAATCCTAGTGGGGTATTTGGGATCAGAAAATAGAAATCCAAAATGCTACCTGTGTAGATCAACATAAAAAAAATTGGGTCACTATAATACTCAATGTCAGGGCACTAGTGAACAAAGGATTTTTGTGTGTAAAGATCACACTTTGTATCCCTTTAAGTGCTCTTTACATTTGAAAGAGAACATAGGTCAATATGAGGATGAGGGATTGGGCGGTGAGCCTTCATTCACGCCGCTTAAGGTACAAGATAAGTTGATTTCAAATGTTCCTTTTGAGTCATTTTTTAAGGCTGTCCATCCAGACTGTTCATTTGTGTCTCCTACTCAGAAGAGAGTAAATGAACTCAATTTTAAGTTGGTTTGTAATGCCCTTTTTGATATGCTTGTTAAGGCTTTTCTCCCATCTATTCAAGGGAAGCACATGTTATTAGGTTTTGATAGGAGTCGAAACTTTGGGAAGTCTTTCTACTCTGGTTTTTCTTTGGATGGACCACTTTGGCTGCATAAATTATTGGGTCCTAGTCAAAATATGTTGAATATTTCACATGAAGGACTCCAATCTCACTTTAAATTGGAAAACACCGTACAAACTTTAATTTTCCAGAGTGGTCCAATTGATGTTGTTTACAAAGATACATTCTCTCCTTCCTTGCACCCTTTTAAATGTAAAAAGAAGCTGGAAGAAGAGCTTAAAAGAATGGTGGATGAGTTGATTTTGAGTGTGGCTTCCTAACATTTTGATGAAATTGCTCAAGGGGAAATGCTGGGGAATTATGCTAATTATGTGTACCCACTAGGTCATGCTGATAAGGTTGGATCTACCCTGAGTGGTAAAGTCGATATTGTGTCCCAATTAACTAAATTTGATAGACATGAGATATTTTCACAATCTTAATTTAAAGACTGGATTGTTGGGAATCAAAAGGTAGCGATTCAAATTCATGATATTACAATTGATCAAGTTTTGCCAGTGGATCACGCCACTCTGGAAAATCTGCATTATATTGGTCCATTTGACTCTAGTCTAGGTGACATTCATATTAGCCATCAACTATCACCTATTGAGTTTCCAAGAAATCTATCAAAAATAGACTGAAAAGAGGTTCTATTAGAGGAAGAAAAGGTAGACTTTTCCCCTTGCAATTTGTCCTTCAAAGAGGATCAATTTAAGGGAAGTTTTGATTTTTCTCAAACCCTATCCATCTCCCAAATGCCTGCTTCAAGTAAATCATATTTGAGAACTCCTAAAAAAAGAGGGAGAAAGTCAAAATTTGTTAAAGCAAAAGAAGAAATTGAGGTTGGTGTCCAAATTACCATCAACCAAAAATTCTCAGCTACAAAGAGAGTTACGAGGAGGACTAAATGTAGTTCTCCTCAACAGGTATGAAAGTTTTGTCTTGGAACATCAGGGGTATAAATGCCTCTAATAAAAGTTAGAGAATCAAGGAAGAACTCGACTCTTCTCGGGAAGATGTAGTTTTGCTTCAAGAAACCAAAATGTCAGATGAGGTTTTTCAGAAAATAATAGTCAAATGGCCAAATTGGAAATCAGCACACAGCCAGAGTATAGGAGCTTTAGGAGGTCTCATTGTGCTCTGGAATCCAAAATCGGTAGTTGCACAGCTTGAGAAGCAAGGAACTAATTGGCAACATATTAGTATAAAGCACTTTGACATGTTTTTTAATTTGATAAATGTTTATGGCCCAACATCTTCCCAGGATAAAAAGAAATCATGGTCCTTTCTCACTTTGATAATTCAACAAGTTGCAGGGCAAAATGTTTTGTTTTTGTTTTTTTTTGGGCAAGGGGGTTAATGCAATTACTTCATTAGAGGAGAAAATAGGTGGTATTTTCCCCCCTATCAAGACTATTGAAGATTTCAAATAATTTATAAATGATAATGACTTGTTTGATATTCTTCCGCCAAATGGTTTTTTTACATGGACTAATAGGAGGTTTGGCTTCTTACAAATTATGGAGAGATTAGATAGATTCATCTTTTCACATGAGTGGAGGGCTCAAAATTATTCATTGCAATCTCAGATTTTAGCTTTAACAGCCTCGGACCATTTCCCTATCCTATTGAGCATTGATAAAGTGGTAGTCTTTCCAAAACATAATCATAGACTTTCTTTCAAGTTTGAAAGGATGTGGTTCAGGCACCCCCACTTTCATTCCTTGCTTCGACAGTGGTGGGTAAGTGCTCCTCAGGTGGTAGGCACCAAAATGTTTAAGTTTCATAAAAAAATGCAACATGTTAAAGCTCAAATTAAATTATGGAATAAGGAAGTCTTCAAAAACATATTTGCTCGAAAAGAATTTGTTGAAAATCAGTTGCAACAGATTAATGAGCAGATCATCTCTAAAGGCCTAGATTCAGTTTTGTTCGTTAAGCAGAAACAATTTCAGGAGGAATGGGAAGAAATCTGTAAGACAGAGGAGGAATACTGGAGACAAAAATCTCATGAGCTATGGTTAAGGGAAGGGGATAAAAACACAAAAAAAAATCAAATGTCAACTAAATAAAAGAGAGCAGCCAATACTATTTTTTCCATTAAGGAACTTCCTCAAGCAAAATCCTTCGAGATGCACAAGAAATTCAGGTTGAAGGCGTAAATTACTTTAAGAAATTACTTGCCCCTGCCTCTTAAGTCCTTCCACTTGATGCTCGAGAATAGGAGATTATGGATGTTATCCCTCATATTGTTGGTCCCCTTGATAACCAACAATTATTGGCTCCTTTCAAAATTGAAGAGATTTGTAAAGTAGTATTTTCTTTCCCTCCGGATAAGGCTTTGGTCCGGATGGGTTTACTGCTCTTTTTTTTTTTTTTAGAAATGTTGGGATGTTTTGGGTTCTGAATAATTGGCAGTGCTGGAGGAATCGAGAAAGAGTTTATCCATTCTTCAAAATTTCAATACCACTAACATTGCTATTATTCTCAAAATCACAAAGCCTAAATATTTTGTAGATTTTAGGCCCATTTCGTTATGCAATACAATATATAAGATTATTACCAAAGCCATTTATTTGAGATTGTAGAAATTGATCATTAAATTCATATCTCTAGAACAGGGTGGTTTTGTACCAGGGAGAGAGACTATGGAATGTGCATTAGAAGCTCATGAAGTGTTGCACTCCATCCATTCGAACAATGCTTCTTCTTTTGTAGTGAAATTGGATATGTTGAAAGCATATGACAAACTTAATTGGTCGCTTTTATTTAAAGTCTTGTGCAAATTTGGATTTGTTGAGAAGTAGTGTAAGTGGATTAGGGCCTGTATCTCAGGAGCTTACTTTTCGGTGTTAATTAACGATGCTCCTGTTGGTTTCTTTGCTTCCTCACAAGGTGTGAGACAAGGAGACCCCTTATCCCTATCTTTATTTATAATCATGGCGGAAGCTTTTAGCAGAATCATTAAGTCTAAACATGATCAAGGGCTTTGGAGGGGAGCTCATATTGAAGGAACATTTGTTTCAGTCACACACTCTTTATTTTCTTATGACACATTATTATTTGGTAAGTCAAATATTCATGAGGCAAAACAGATCAGGCAAACTTTGGATCTTTACATGGCAGTCTCGAGACAAATAATTAATGCTCAGAAATCAAAGATCTATGTTTTTAATACAAATGATGTTGTCACAAGGAAAATTGTTGATACTTTGGGTTTCTCACAAGAATGCCTTCCTTCCACATACTTAGGCATTCTTTTTTTCATGGGTGCCAATAAATCAGCTTATTGGAAAGCTATTATTGATAGAATTAAGAATGTCATCTCCACATGGAAGGCTCGTTGGTTGTCTCTATCAGGTAGGTTACTCCTAATAAAAATAGTCTTGTCTGCCATTCCTAATTATTACATGTCAGTCCTCAAACCTCTACTGGAGTCATTCAATAGATTGAGAAACTTATTAGAGGTTTCCTATGGAGGGACTATATGTCAAAAGAAAAAAAAATCCCGCTTATCTCAATTCAGGAAATGGCTCATGACAAGGGGGGAGGGGGAATAGGTCTACATGACTTATCTAAAAGGATCATTGCCTTTGGGGGTAAACATGTGTGGAAAATGGTTTCCAAACTAGACACTAAGTGGTACAGAATCATGTAGGAAAAGTATTTGAATTCTCTAAATCCTTCCCGTGTCATAACTATTCTTGATCCTCCAAAGGGATCATCTGTTTGGAACTTCATGATGTCTTGTAGGCAGGTTATTACAAGATATGTATCTTGGGAGGTTCACAATGGTGAGAGCATTCAATTCTAGGAGGACTCATGGAATGGTCTGCCTCCTTTAAAGCTCTCAGAGCTTCTACTGGATGCTATTCCAACTATAAAAAAATTGTTGGGGCTCATTCTTGATAGATTATGTTACTGGAGTGGAAATTTTTTCAGGGAAATCCATTTGGAAAGATCCTTTGGATTTACCTATTAGAGATGATCAAAGGATCTATTGACAAAAAGAAGAGTGTATATTTCAAATCAATAAGATAAGTTGATCTGGGCTCCAACGCGTGATGGTAAATATTCAATTAAAGATGGTTATGTGGTTGCCCGACATATGGAAAACCAACAAGTTAATAGTAGAACCTTTTCATTTTGTTGGAATAGTGTGGTGCTTCCTCAAATAGGCTGCTTTGTCTGGTTAGCTTTGAGAAAGAGACTCTTAACAAGTGATAAATTGGAAAGATTACATATTGCTAATTCTTTCAGTTGTGTATTATGCAAAGCTGAAATTGAAACTGTGGATCACCGACTCCTAAGGTGTCCCTTTGCTCATCAAAGTTGGATTCATGTTTTGGAAAAGTTAAATCTATCTATGTCGATGCCCTATAATTTATGGGAGCTATTCCAATCCTGGCCTTCTCTATTCACTAATTCTATATTTGCAAGCATTTGGAAATGTATCCCGACAACAGTCATATGGTCAATCTAGTGGGAAAGGAATAAAAAAAAAATTAGACAAGTAGATTCTCCAATTCAATTGGTTCTAGAGGGAATTGAGAAATGTACTTCAGAATAGGTTAATGCGTACATCAAGAACACAAATAGCAACTTTAATTTTTCATCTTAGGATGGTCGCATATGAAGGTTTGGAAAGGTTTAACTATCCCTTCTTTGTGTGCTACATTTGGTCAGGGAAATCATTCAATTAACAAAGAACTAGTTAAATGGCAACCTCCTCCACTTGGCTTTGTCAAATTAATTTTTTTATGGTTCTTCTAGAGGAAACCCTGGTGAATCAGGGATTGGAGTTTGTATTAGAGATCATTTAGGTCTTCTCCTGGCAGTTAAATCTTACCCTATTCCTCCTGGAAAAATAAATTTGGTGGAAGCTCTTGCCCTATTATCTGGATTGACATTGGCAAAAAAATTAAGATTCTCTAAGATCCATATAGAAGGAAATTCTTCTATTATAGTTAAAGCTTGCATTTCCAGATGTTCATTTAACTGAAAAATCTTACATTTTAAATTAAGCATGGTTGCTACTAGACTCGTTTGATGAATGTTGCATCTCTCATGTATTCAAGGAAGGTAATAGAGCAGCAGATGCTTTAGCTAATCTGGGTTGTGACAAGTTGGAAGTGGATTCTTCACTTTCAAATTTTAATATAGAAAATTTTCCTCAACTAGCAAACATTGTGAATTCTGAAAAAACAAATATTTAAATGGATGGCAGACTCTTCATTCTCATTATCCTAGGTCTCTTCGTGATGGAGTAGCTTTTTGTTTTATCTCAAGAGATTAGATAATGCTTACTTTCAATATGCAACATGTTGATTTGAAGGTTTGCATTACACCTTATGAGCTAACAAACATATTCCATATTCGCTTTTATTACCTTGAGTTGCTTGATCTTTCATTCCTCCTTGTTGGCAGTACGATGGATGCCTAACTTATGAGTGTCGCTCTTTCATTCCTCGTCCTTGTTGGCAGTACAATGGCGGCCTAACTTATGAGTATCGTGAGATCGACATTATTTCCTCATTTGATCTCACACATGTGGCACCACCGGCTAGTTTGTATTATAATTACATGACTCAGCTTCACGCATGTAATTCAGACTGGCTAATCATTTGACATCATATCGAGAATTGGTAATGATTTTGACGAGGAATGTTATTATTGAGATAGCGACTGTTTAATTGTCGAGTGTCGCTACTTCAGTTGCATTTCTCCTCTGTAGCTTGCTCTATTTTGATGTAGAATGGAGTTCTCACTGCAAAATTACAGAGTGCCTTTGAAGGTTGCTACTTGGGAGATGTCATTCAAGGATCATATCACAAAGGAGTATTTGGGAATTGCCTTCAACAACTCTTGTCAGCATTGCAAACGTAGTATTTAGAGGATAATTGGTGAGGAAATCCTTTACCCCCAGGAAAAAAAAGGTTTATTTTTCCCTCCCAATTGGTTTCTATTTTCCTGTCCAACATAGTTGATGTGTTGCAGTAATGGGTTCCCTTAAAAAACATCGTCCATAAAAATGTTAGGGCAAATATTTTGGACGATAATCAACTTCTAGAAGCCATTCACCATTATGATCTTTGGAACGATCAAGCGAAAGTTGGAGGTTTATTTCCCAAGTAGTTCTTGCTAAATCATGATGAATTTCCCTTAATTTTTTATAGTATCAAGCGGTCTCTTTCTCTTCAAAATGTAAGACCTTTCCAGATAGTTATCTACAATGTTGGTAGAGGTTTAAGTTCATATTTGAAGAGCCGAATCTTTTCGAAGATACATGCTATATTAGCGATATTAGGAGATGAACATGGACAAACGAGATCCTTTGTTCTCTATCTGCCATTGCAAGAGGGTAATGAGGTTGCGATGCAGGTTAAGCGAGACTCTCCACCTGAGAGGCTTACTCTCAACCACGTCAAGGAGCTTCAATGATCACCAATCGAAGGACTAGTAAATTCTTTTGCTGCATTAAGTGTTGGAGAAGGCTCATATTCGGGCTCACAACCTATGGAGGAGTAAATTTGATTTTTCATACAAAATTTTGGGTTAACATTTTATGCCCCTCTTTCTATTTCTAGCTTTGTTCGGTAGCCCAATTTTTTTAACTATGAAGGAGAGAAGCTGGTATTTGTATATGCACATCATGTAAGAAATATTGATTATCTAGTGTTTTTTATTATGGTCTCTGAATGGCCTATTTGGACTGATTAACTCATGACCAATAATGAATTGTCATATTTGGACTGTGTTAGTCCTTGGATATACTGATGTTTTTGGTGTTTTTTGGGTAAATTTTGAACATCATTTAGGTTTCTTGGGATGTAGCATATTTCTATATAGCTAGGTATGTAGGTTTCATCCTCGGTGGTGGAATCTGTTGGTGTAATTAATTATTCATCTTGGATATAATTATACTTTACTTAAGTTTACTTATGTACATTCACAACATTGTAGTTTGTACACGAGACACTTAGGGAGATGTGCTTCACTGGGAGTGTGTATGTAGGAGAATTTCCACCTTTTATGGTGTAATCTTGTTATTACTCTATCATATCCACTTATTGTGGAGTGATAATTCTACCTTCGGTGGGTGATCCACCTCATGTGGAATATCTTAATATTTCTTCTACCTACCCTTGCATCTCATTGAGCCACATCTCATCATTGTGTGCTCTCTTGTCTCTTAGCCTTGCCTTTATAAGCAGACTCCTCTACATTGTATGTAACAACAACTTGTAATAATCCAGTTGATCACATTTTGCATCATTGATAGGAATACAAATTATTTTTGTCACATTTTATTCTCTCTTATTTTTTCTTTCCATTTCCTCTAGATCTTGGCAAAATCTCACATGGTATCAGAGCCATTAGAGTGCCATTGCTTTGCCAACTGAGAGAAATTTGGTGTTATTTGGGGTTTTGCCTATTGGAACTTTCTATTGCAAGTTATTATTGGAGCTTGTTGGGTCAAATTTTAGGTCACCATTGGATTGAGGAGGTTCGAGAAAGTCAGAATCGCCTTTTATTTCATCCAAATCCGACATTCGAGGCCAAATCTAGAGTCGTTTGAAGGTGGAGGGTGGTGACTTGTCCCAAGAGCGATCTGCAATTTTGGAGCATTTTTGGCCAAATTATCATCGCCATCGTGCTCAGAAGACCCAAAAACCCCAAGATCACCTGTCCATTCGTCCAAATTGGAGCTCGTCACCCTGAGGTGAAAAAATTTCCCCTTTTGGCCCACTGTACGGACTTGCAGGTACAGGTCTGAAATTGTTTTTTTTTTAATATTTGCTTTTTGTTTTTTTAGATTTTTTCAGAAAAAAAAAATTAAAATCCGAATTTAATTCTGTGGGGGGGGGGGGGGGGGGGGTGTTTAAATTTTTGTTGGGCAGCTTTTTGGGCCCGCAGGCCCCTGCGGGTACCGCAGTGTGCCTACGGGTAATCGCAGGGTTTTGCGGCCCCCGCAGGTGTACCTGTGGGTAACCGCAGACTTGCGGGGGGCAATTTTTTCTAAAATGTTTTTTATAATATTTTAATAAATAAAAACTTTTTTAAAAATTTATATTTTTATAATATTTTAATAAATAAAATCTTTTTTTAAAATTTATGTTTTAAAATTTTTTTTCAAATAGTTTTTTTAATAATAAAAATAAACTTTTAATAAATTGTTTTTATTAAACTTTTAATTAAGTTTTTAAAAACAAAAATATCATTTAATAAGCAAAAATGGGAACACTATTTTTTCTTGTCTACCATACTTGTCTTGCAGAGCTTCCAACCGACAGCCGGGGGGGGCCTATTGCTCCTATCACACTTTACTTAAGTTTACTTAGGTACATGCACAACATTGTAGTTTGTATATGAGACACTTAGGGAGTTGTGCTTCATTGGGAGTGTGTATGTAGGAGAATTTCTACCTTTTATGGTGTGATCTTGTTATTACTCTATCATATCCACTTATTGTGGAGTGACAACAACTTGTAATAATCCAGTTGATCACATTTTGTATCATTGATAGGAATACAATTTATTCTTGTCACATTTTGTTCTCTCTTATTTGTGCTTTCCATTGCCTCTAGATCTTGGCAAAATCTCACAGACTCCTTCTATGCATTGTAATCTTGAGCGAGGAATGGAGGTTTTCTTAGTTGGTTCTTTCCTCCAAGAGCTCTTGAACCAGTCTACTATTATATAATATATATTCATGGCTCATCCACTTTTGCCAAAAAATAAATAAATTATTTTTTTCAATTAAATATATATCTAATATTAGAAGGCTTCCAAATTTTTTAAGTATATTATATTAAACTAAATATTATTTAGATTTGTACAACTTGAGTTGGCCTATTGGTGGAGAACTTGTGCTCTTGAAATAGAGGTCACAAGTTCAAATCCCATAAAGGGGGTAGGGTATGTACACCTTATCGACTTCAACCCATTACCTATAAAAAAATATATATATTTAGATTTTATTAAACCATATTTTTAAGATTTTTTGTAATTATTTGTACTTTTTGTACTTTTTTTAATAATTGAAATTAAGGGGTCGTTCAAGTCTTAATAACTCCTAGGATGTACTAGGGGGTATGTTTTACCTACAAGGGCTTTAAAAGGGGTCCTAAGGGGTCACACATGTGTGGCCCCTTAGGACCCCATATGACCCCTTGGGATGCTATATGATCTTATGGGGTCATATGGTGTTCTAATGGGTATGTTGTACACTAGGACTTTAAAAGGGGTCATATGGGGTCACACATACATGTTAGAACACATTTGTGGCCCTTTAGGACCCCATATGACCCCTTAGGACACTATATGATCCTATGGGGTCATATGGTGTCCTAAGGGGTCATATGGTGTCGTTGTGGTTCATATGGGGTCCTAAGGGTTCATATGGTGTCCATATGACCCTATGTTGTACCTACAAGGACTTTAAAAGGGTTCGTATGGGGTCACACATATGTCACCACACATGTGTGGACCCTTAGGACCCCATATGACCCCTAAGGACACTATGGGGTCATATGGTGTCCTAAGGGGTATGTTGTACCTAGTAGGACTTTAAAAAGGGTCATATGGGGTCTTAAGGGGTCACCCATGTGCGACTCCATATGACCTCATATGACACTATATGACCCTGTGGGGTCATATGGTATCTTAAGAGGTATGTTGTACCTAGTAGTACTTTAAAAGGGGTCATATGGGGTCCTAAGGGGTCACATATGTGTTAGAACAAATGTGTGGCCCCTTAGGACACCATATGACCCCATGGGGTCATATGGTTTCCTAAGGGGTATGTTGTACCTACTAGGACTTTAAAAGGGGTCATATGGGGTCCTAAGGGGTCACACATATGTTAGGACACATGTGTGGCCTCTTAGGACCCCATACGAGCCATTAGAGCACTATATGACCCTGTGGGGTCATATGGTGTCCCAAGGGATATGTTGTACCTACTTTGACTTCAAAAGAGGTCATATGGGATCCTAAGAGGTCACATGTGTCTTCTAAAATATGTGTGACCCCTTAGGATCCCATATGACCCCATATGACACTATATGAACCTATGGGGTCATATGGTGTCCTAAGAGGTGTTGGAACCCAAAATTTCATAGCAATACCCTTGACATGATCACCAAGCTTTGGTGAAATGTTGAAGCTACATAAGTTTTCTTTACCTAACATAGAATCCCACATATTGTCTCCATTATGTCCTAATGATATGTAGAAAATTCCCGACAGATCCAAGAAAGATTAGCAAGATAACCTCACTAAGCAGACATTTCATGTTTATATTGGAATAGCTATTCCGACATGATAAATCATTGTTAAATACCAATATTGGGATAGCTAACCCAATACAATAATCAATGTTGAACATGGACATCGGGATAGCAATTTCAAACATGAAGTCTTGAATACCCATCAGAATGACTAACAAAAGTGAAATAACAATTCTATGAGATTCTAATAGAACAAGCTATTCCAATAAGCATTACATTGGTATAGTTATAACGAACAAGATGTTTGAGGGACCTATTGGAATTACTACTAAAGGCAGGATAACAATTCTATGTGATTCTAATGGAACTAACTATCCTGATATCGCTATTTGTCATCCCGACGAAGGAAAATACAAAAAGAGTGTTGTGCAAGCATATTGGAATAACTAATGAAGTCGGGATAGCATGTCAATAAGATTCTGATCACTAAAACTATTCTGACGATGGGTTAATAGAATGATATCAGAGAAACTATCCTGATTATGCACTTATGACTGAGGAGTTGATATTGGTAAGACCTATGGTGATGAAAAAAAATGATACCCCTATTGGTATAACTAATGAAATCAAAATAATGGATTATCTATAATCCGATAGAGCAACTTATACCGAAAATGAGTATATGCAATGGCATTGAAATAGCTACTCTCGACCGAATACCTGTATCAGAATAACTTATAGCGAAAGGGCATAATCAAAGGTGAAGATCTTCATCGAGATAACTTATGAAATCAGGTAGATAGTTTTTGGGTATGCTGATAGTTGAAACAATCTTGATAAGCACCATTCAAGATATTTTCAGCACGGGTAACCCGAAGACCAAAATCACACCAGTAATAAATCGTCGGTATAACCTGTGCCGAAATAACGAAAAGACGGGCAGTTTCTAGCAGCGACAAAGCTGAAAGGTGCCAAACCAGAAGACATGACAGATGAATTGAAGGGATGTGACCCTAATATGTGATATTTATATGTAAAACAAAATGATATTCAAAAAAAAAATTAAGAGGAATTAGAATCAATTGTAATGTAAGATATAAAAAACAGAATTTGTAAAATATTATCAGATAGAAATAAAAAATACAATCAGTGTTCCTTTTTCTCTATTGTGCTATAGTGAATTTCTCTTCAGATTAGTTCTCAGTTATAACCATTTGAATAAAGTGGTTGTTATCTTAAATCCTTGTGTGAATATTTTATGTTGTAATTGCAAGTTAGAAAAATATAGAGTGCATTTGAGACAAAAGGTAGCTATTTGCATTCTATTCTGATTGGTCTTTCTGTGAGAGTTACATTCAATCAGACTAACTGTAATTAAAGATATCTAATTGTAAAATTGAGGATTAGATAATTGACAGATCCATCCAAGGGAGGATTTAAAAATTGTCTTTCAGAGTTATACATAGGGTTTGCAAGTGAATGACTCTATTACCCAAAGGAAATAAGGAAGTGGTCTAATTACATACAAATTTCAATTCAAATCACTTATCCATATTTTTCAATTTCATTTCTATGTTAGTAGGAGATATAAGTAGAAGTTAGAAGGAAGGATAGTTCACAAATCAACCAGTAGGAACTAGATTAGAGAAAAAATAATCATTTAAAGAAGATCTCCAAGAGAGTAGGAGAAATTAAATAATCCCAAAGACATATGCCACTTTGAGATAAACAACAGAGGTGGAGAATACAGTATACAGATCTGCTATAAAAAGCACCAAGTAAGAAGATCAATTCGTGAGTAGGTACACCCGCCTAGGTTCTACAAAGCCTAAAGTGAGGGAGTCAGCAACCTTGGAAGGTTCACTCTATTAGTTGGCCAAATCAATTGGAAGATTTGATCATTGGGCTAGGTGTACTAATAGAATTTTCCAATCTGTTGATTTGAGCACCAACAAATTGGCAACAATGTTGGGGAGAACAAACATAAACAAGACTCTTTTGTGAGGAAGAACTCAGAAGAAAATAAATAATTTCATCCTTTGTGAAAGAGGTGATGACTCTGATATAGAACAAACACACTTGTATGTACGACAGAAGATCTTTGAGACAAGGACATCCTCTCATACAATTAGACTTCATTCAAACAAGAAATAAAACCAGTCAAAAGAAAAATAACTCATCAGACAATTCATTGGAGCCCAAAAATCTATTCCTTGATGAACGATATAATCAGTATAATGTTGAAAAGGAATGCATTCAAAACCCACCTTTCAATGTGCAAAAGGATTTGTTTTCAGCTGGCAAGGGAGGTGAGGACATGGATTTGATTGTTGTAGATAGAGCAAGAAAATAAAAGCATAAATTTCATTCACAAGGAAGATTTAGTACTCCCCCTGGTTTCTTTTCTGGACCCTCTAGCTCATTTTCAAGAGATTTTGGAATGAATTCTACAAGTTCAGGAAACCCAAATGGATTACTGGGGCAGTTTGAAGGACTAGTAAAATAGGTTATGGACATAGCTCTTGAAATGAGAAATCAGGGAATGACACAAGAAGTCTTGGATGCTTGTGTCAGGTCAAGCATAAAACTTGATGAAGATGACTTGGTCCATGATTTACAAAGAGGTAATAGGGAGGGTGAAAGATCAAGTCAATCCCAAAGGCCCCCTCAAGGAGGAGATTTTGTACCTAGGACATAGTGGAGGTTAGAAGTTCAGAGCAGATGAAAACCCTTTATACCAAAGACCTGTCCAAAATCATAAGCTAGGTGGCTTGGCCCACAATCAAAACCCTCCTTAATATAATCTATATAACCAGCCTCAACCTAAAAAATAATATAATCCATATAATCAATTTGCTCAGTATTCTCATTTTCAACCACAGTGCAATCAAGCACCCCCTTTCACCTATCCCTGTAACTATATGAACCAAGGCCAATATTATGGAGGTCAATATCAAACAAACTTGGGATATAATACTTTGGGTAGACTTGTGAACATTGATCAGTACAAGCAGTTTGACTTCTCAGGAGTAATAGGTTGCCCACACCTATCTCAAATGATCTAAGAATTGCTATTCCAAAATTCACAGGGAGTGGTGTTGTAATAGGAGAAGGGCATTGTAACACATTTGATGCCATGATAAAAAACTTTGGATTCCCACCTAAAGACGTCAAGATGAGAATGTTTATGCAGTCACTAACTAAGGATGCAAGAGATTTGTTATGATCATTACCAGATGCTTCGATCAGTAGCCTGACAAAATTCAAAAGACTCTTTTTGGAAGAGTATGGAGATCAAAATAGCCCAAAATTTACGCTACACGAAATTATGACCATACAAAAGGGGCATAATGAATCAATGATTGAATTTAATAAAAGGTTCAATAAGTTGTTGAACAAAATTCCACGACGCATTAAGCCAGTGAACAAAGTAAGTATTCTCCATTATATAAATGCATTTGATAGAAAGAATAATTATGAGATTAGATCAAAGAACCCATCTACCCTACAAGAGGCCCTGAAGATTGCTATCACCATAGAAAAGAATAGAAAGACTGCTGGTAGAAAAGGAAAGAGGGATGACACAAGGCTCTTTAACGCAAAAGCTCTTAAACAGAACAAGGAGGAAGACAAGTTTGATAAAGTATTAAGTGCTTTGAAAGATTTATCTATGAAAGTAGGTAAACCTGATAGATCACAGTTTTATAGACACGATTGACCAAAACTCCATGATATGGCTTACAACACGAATTGAAAGGATGGAAAACCAGAGATTCCAAAACAAAACTCTAATAAGTATTTACCTGATCCACTTAGTAAAGGGAATTACATGACATAGGATAATCCTTGGTGTAATGCATCTAATCTACCATATTCTCCACTACAATGTGTGGTGGCTCAAAGTCTGCAAAGTGAAGAAATGGCATATGATCAATGCGACCCTGCTCAGTCAATAAATACAGTATCACTTCAACCTTTTAATGGGGTAAATGATTATGACTCATATGAAGATGATTATGAATTTTATGTAAATGATCGAAGGTATAATCATCAGTGCTGCATGCAACAATTATTTTCAAATCATGATGAAGAGGAAGTCCGAAGGTTAAGAAAGCCTGCAGATGAAGAATGAAAGGCGTTGACCATTGCAGTTGTGGCTCAAGCAAGGAGAAATTATAATCTGAGAAATAGAGTTGTGAATCCTGTATGTGGGAAAAGCGGTGCAATGAAACTAAAATTATGAAAATTATTCAAAAACTCGACCACACACCAATGGGAATCTTGGTGAAAGTTATGGAGCTATGTGGAATAGCTCAACTTCCCAAGGGTGTTCCATTGTTCTCTATCTCACAAGATCCCTCAAGCCAATGCCTTTGCTCTCAGATCATTGAGCAAAGTGAATTAGGGATGACAAATGCAAGAATGAGGGATGCATTAGATCAAATTTAGTATGAATGCATCCTATCTATGCATGATTATAACAAATAAACTAAACTAGATGATAAGATGACAAGATTAGTAAAAATACTATCCTAACATGATATACTAGTGATGTGATTTAATCTAAGATGGTAGAAATGCTTCTAAAATGATTATTAGATTTATTTCTATTGCAAAGAGAGGCTAGATGCTTGCTAAAATTAAGTATAAGTATGATGGTAAAGACTTGGATGATAAAATGGAGGGATGAGGGCACTATTTATAGGAGAAAAAGGGCAATGGATGGTCGGGATTGGATGATCCTATCAAGGGTCAGGATTGAAAGTTATTAATCCATGTTTACAATTCTCACTAATGAAATGGTGACAATTGTCAACATAAGACTGCTTGAGAGGAGATGTAAGAAGCATTAAATGCTTGAGAAGACCTCATGGTTACCTTAGGAGGGAAGGGTTAAGGTTAGGTTAGGGTTATCCATTGGATAAAGCTTTTACCCAAGGGGTAAACTATTGTGCAAGGGTTAAGGAGATAACCATGGTCAAAGCAATGAATGCTTGATGAGACCCTTGGGTTAGATGAGGGTTGAGTTAGGCAAAAAGTCTCTAACCATGCCACAAAGGGTTAGTTAACCATTAATGGTTTGAAAGACTTTGGGGACAAATTTGTAAGAGTCCTTCCAAATTCGGGGGGCATTCAACAAGTTAGCTTGTTGAAGGTATAAAGGCTTTAATGCCTTTCGAAGACTTTACTCCAAATTTGAGAAGTGACCTCCTCAAATTTAGGGAAAGGGGATAATTGAAGGGCTTAGGTTAATTGATTAGGATTAGAGGGATTCTAGAAGAATTTAGGAAGAGGGTTAGGAGGCAAGTGGGAGATGTAGGTAAATGCAAGTGGGTGAGGGATAATAGGATTTAATTAAAATAAATTGTTTTACTTCAATTTGGTTGCAAGTGGGGGATTTAAATAAATTAGATTTATTTATTTGGGGTGAACTTATTTAATTAAATGTAAATTTAATTAAAAGTAGAGAGAAGGGATTTAATTAAATAAAATGATTTATTCAATTAAATGATATAAAAGGCTTAAGTAAATTTTAAATAAATAAATAAATTAAATAGAGGAATGTGGATGATTTAATTAAATTAGATTTAACTAAATAGAGTAATGAGAATAAAATGAACATTAAATATTCATTTAGGAATATGGTCATTTTTATACGTCTACATTTTGCCCCTCTTTGAATTGACGTGTGTGCACATGTTGATTCAAAGAAAATTGACGTGTCATCAAAATCTGATCATGATTAGTGTGATGTCGTGTATCGAGATGTTCATGTTGTGCCCCAGATTTGATAAATGATGTTGATAATGCCTCCTCGGGAGATGAATCAAAAAATGAAAATTTGATGTGATTTTGATAATTGTTGACAAATTTCATCACATTTTAAAAATTTGTCTATGTTGAATGTGTTAATTTGATTCATCTCCCGATAATGATGTTTGTTAGGGTTAGAAGTGAGACCACAAGCAATTTACATGTTCCACCATGTAACCCTAATTTTCGTTTACCCTATAAAAAGGTAAAAAGTGGTTTTATTTGTATCATTTGTGCTTGTTGACTTTGGAGAAAGTGACCTTTGGAGAGAAAGACAAAATGTCGGTTCCCCATGCTTCTCATCGATTCAAGCGCGTTCGGCGATATCAGAGGCCCGCCATGTATGGACCACCTGTAAGTCATCAATTTTTGCCCCTTTTTGCTTTGCGTTTTGTCGTTTTTAGTTACGGTTTTCATTTTTTACCATGGATTTTAATGGTTTAGTGCATAGGGTTTGCACCCTAGTGCATACGATGAAAAGGGTAGCGCGTATAGTGTTAAAAACTAGGGTAGCGTCTGGGTTGGGTTGGGTAGAACATAGGCAGGTTAGGATAGCACATCTAGAAATGTTAGCGCAGCGGATTAACAGGCTAGCGCGCAGGGGTAAAAGGGTAGTGCTAAGGTAAAACCTAGCGCATAGGGTCAACAAGGGTTCACATGGGTAGAATAGGATAGCGCGTAGGTGTAAATTAGCGCGTAGGGTAAAGTTGGCAGCGCAGGGGTAGATTAGGTTAGTGCATAGATGAAGTTTAGCGCATAGGGTGATTTAGGTGGCACAAGGATAGAACAGGATAGCGCATAGGTGCGATTTAGCGCATAGGGTGAAAGTGGTAGTGCATAGCTAGCAGCTTAGCGTGGAGAAAAAAGTTTTTAGCGCATAGGCGAAAAATGTTGGAGAAAATAAGATTTTGTGAGGGATTTTGAGTGGAATGAAGATAGGTAGGTGTCTGTCAATTTTTCTGGGATGGGTGCGATAGTCAGTCTGCGTACCTGTTGTGTGTTATTTTGATAAATTGTTCGACATGAATTCCGATATGGTGTGTTGATATGGATTTTTGATAGATAACTTGATTTGATTTTCAATGTTTCCAGTTGATGTTGATTTAATGTTGATATGGATTTGATATGATGTGGATTTTGATATGGATGTTTGATATGAACTTGATTTGATTTTCAGTGTTTCAAGTTGATGTTGATGTGATGTTGATATGGATGTGAAACTTGAGTTGTTTTTCAAGTTGATATGGATGTTTGATATGAACTTGATTTGATTTTCAATGTGTCAAGTTGATGTTGATTTGATGTTAATATGGATGTGAAACTTGAGTTGTTTTTCAAGTTGATATGGATTTGAAACTTGAATTGTTTTTCAATGTTTCAAGTTGATATGATCTGATGTTGATATAGATTTGATATGAACTTGATTTGATTTGCGTTGTTGCAAGTTGATATGAAATTGATGTAAAACTTGATTTGTTTTTCAATGTTTCAAGTTGATGTTGATCTGATGTTTTGATATGATGGTGGAATTGATATTGGACATGTTTTGTTTGTGACAAGAGCGGCTTGGGGTTGTGTAGTCGCGAGAGCGATTTCTGAGACTGTGGTCTTTGATTCCACGACTGACATAGGCAGACACAGACATCATTGAGAGATGTGGACTATCCTCTTTGTTAGAGATGCATCAGTATATTATTAACCGGGGTTTATTGACTGCTTTGGTAGAGAGGTGGCATAGTGACACCAACACCTTTCATTTGGCAACAGGTGAGATTACAGTGACACCTGAGGATTGCTACTAGATTTTGCAAATTCCCGTGGTAGGTGCATTATTGCCATATGAGAAGACTGAGGAGGACGGGACAGAGGCCCTTCGCCGGATTCTACACGATGATATGATTTACAGTTATGAGATCCCCTGGCAGGAGTTTATTGATTTGGATTACGCCCCTCTACCATTAGTACTGGCAGGTTTTGTAGGTGGCTTCTTGTGTCTTGACTGTATGTCGAAGGGACTGGTAGTGGGATGGGGGTTGGTTTTGGAGGAAATGGTGACACAGGGTCGTCGGTTTGCATGGGGGTCTGCTATGTTGGCCCACCTATATAGCGACTTGCATCAGGTGGTATAATTGGGGTATAACAGTCTATCAGCTGGGGTTACGTTGTTACAGGTATGGGCATGGGAGCACATTCCCACAGCGAGGCCACTTGCAGACAGGGATAGGCCAATTGGACGGGCCTATGCATATGGTTACATAGGGATAGTTGTCCAACGTAAGCTGCACAAACTAGAGCGTTGGAGAAGGGTGCTTGATGATATTGATACGGTTGTCTGGAGACCATATATGGAGTGTGAGGTGTGGGAGGAGGATGGGATGGAGATGCCCTATGTATACATGTCCCAATTTTTGATAGGGAAGACAACCTTTGTTATTGAGAGATTCCTGCACAACCGAGTTCAGTGGTAGTATGGACGACAACAGGGGATTCCACAGGGAGCATGCTTATATGCTCGACAGAGGCAGGATGTGCCAGAGTGGGGACCCACTATTGATAGTGTTGCGACGGTTGAGGAGTACATGCACCTAACTGACCAGATATGGAACTATGCCTACGAGATAGTGGATGCAGGTATGACAAAGGAGTTCTTAGCGCTCTTTGTGGCTCATGTGGTGGCCAGGATATCTGATCCAGCGGAGATGATTCCCGCTTTTGATGATGATGAGGATGAGCAGCTCGAGAGGCTAGGGAGACGGAGAGAGGAGGGAGAGGAGTTCGATGAGGGAGGTGGGGATGGTGGAGGTGATGACGGTGGAGATGGTGGAGGAGGTGGTCGAGGTCGGCGTGGAGATAGAGGGAGAGGAGATCGGGGGAGGAGAGGAGATAGAGGTGAAGTTGGTGGGGATAGAGGGATACGGGTTGAGAGAGTAGTGCGGCAGGCAGTAGAGGATAAAGGCAGAGGAGGTTTGGTGATTGGAGCTGGGGGTGGTGGGCGAGGAGGGGAGGTGATAGCAGTTGTGGGTGGGATAGATGATTTCAGATGACCTACCCAGAGGAGGAGGTCAGATGTGTTACCCCCACCAGTACCGAGGACAGGGAGAGGGACATGGGGTACCACAACACACGTACCCCTCCAGATTCAGATTCCCACTCACCGAGAGGATGCTCATATTAGATCCTTATAGTTGTCAGTGCAACATCTGCAGACACAGTTATTGGTGCATCAGCGTTAGATTACACAGCTAACCATAGAGCGTGATACATTTTGGGAACGCTTGGGTCAAGCGAAGGCTCGGGCAGATAGTCTGGAGAGAGCGACAGCTGGTGGCTCGATGAGAGACACTTTGAGGGAGATGCAATATACAACCAAGGAGGTTGAGTACTACCAGCGGCTGTATGAGGATCTGGTTCTTAGGGAGCGTAGAGCTCCCAGTTTTACGGCGATGAGATCTAGTCGATCCAGGAAGACAACTTCAAGGACAAAGAGCAGAGGTGTGATTGGATCGACTCGTCAGGATCCACCTGAAGATCTAGGTGCTGGGACATCTGCTGCGAGACTGTCACCCTTAGGAGATAGTCATACCTGAGAGACCTTGTCTCTATTGTATTTTGATCATTTGGTTGTATTTGGGACAGACATGACATGTTTTGTATACTTTATCATTTTTTAGATATATATACGACTTCATTTTCTTTGATCCACATGTGATGTGTTTGATGGATGATGCTTTATATATGATTTTTGATGATTCTATGATGATGATGCAATGTTTAGATAGATGCATGTGATTTGATATTTGATTTATAATGATGTGATGATGCTTTGTATATGATATATGAGATGTATCTTGAAAATGAGATGTATGATAATGATATGATGTGAGATGTATCTTGAAATGATATGCAACTAATTGTAAATGATATGTAACTAATTGTAAATGATATGCAACTAATTGATCATCCTCATTCTTTCATTTGTCCTTCCTGTATAGTCACTTGTTGTTGCTTTCTTTGTGTTTATCATAATTGAGCTTGTTAGGATATGTTGAAAATTTATACAAGCATAACGGTATAATTGAACCATGATAACCTGAGAAAAATTTACATGATTTTTTATTTTGCAAGATGGCACAAGCGTCGAGGTATAATTGAACCAAGATGACCTGAGTGTGGGTTGTGTGTAAATAGACAAGATTAAACCATTTGTATGCACAAAGTGGAGCCATGTCTTCAGTGATATGTTTTAAATCACATCTCGAGACAAGTATTTGCACAGTACAAGTGATCGCCTCACATATAGAAAACTAAAAAAATATTGGAGTCCCAATTACTTTCTCTAGCTCGATGCATTGTTGAGAAAATTTAGAAGATACGATAGTTAAAAAAATTCAAGTGCAAAAATAGTCAAAACTTTATGCAAGATGCAAACATTTTATACTTCAGAAAATCATCCATCATGTGTTGTGAATCTGTTAAGTGATCAATGTTTTGTTCTCTTGATTGTTTGTTTGTTTGTGTTGATTTGATTTTCCTGGTCTGTTGCGAGTGTTGACTTAGGATGGAATGTTGATCAATGTTGCCCCTAGCTAAATTTACCTCCTGATGTGGATATGTACAGTGATTACCAAGCCATGGTGGGATAGGATGAAATGATTTTTGAATAAACTAGGATAGTGACTACGCTAAGTATGTCCTGGAGAATGCTATTTTGATAAAATGTTGGGCGATGGCCGGTAGTGCTTGACTGTGGATATAAAAGTTCAAGAGTAAAGATAAATAGAGTAGTTGTCCTCTTACAATAGCGCCTGTTGCCAGGTTTTCACCAGTTTTTTTTATTGCACCTTTTTATTTGCTTTTTCTGATTTTTTAATTTTTTTGATGTTTTTTTTATTTTTTGACTTTTCCGTGCATTAGACTACTCAAGTATTATATTTCTTCAAATGGATGTTGTTAGTTGGTTTGTCGAGCATATCTCCTTCTGAAGTTGTTAGCTGATAGGCACCTGATCCATAGGCTGATATGATGACATAGGGACCTAACCAGTTAGGTTCAAACTTTCCTTTGTTTTCTCGATCCTGTTGATTTCTGGGATTTTCTTTGAGTACTAGATCACCAATTTTAAAAATTATAGGGATGACCTTGTGATTGTAGCTCCGGCACATGCGTTGTTGATATGCTTTGAGGTGAGTGTAGGCATGTTGTCACTTTTCATCTAGAAGTTATAGCTCTTGCAGTCGGTTTACTCGATACTCTTCATCTGGAATGAGGCCTTTCAAAGATACTCTTAGAGATGGGATTTCTACCTCCAGGGGTAAAATTGCTTCTGATCCATTCACCAATGAATATGGCGTAGCTCCTGCAGGTGTGCGGATGCTTGTTCTGTATGCCCAAAGTGCTAGATTGAGTTGCACATGCCAATATTTTCCTGCATCATTCATTTTTATCTTGAGGATTTTCAATATTGTTTTGTTGGATGCCTCGGCTTGACCATTCCCCTAGGGTAGTAAGGTGTAGAGAAATGATGTTGGATTTTGAATCGTTCACATAGTTCTCGCACATCCTAGTTTTTGAAAGGTCGTCCATTATCTGTGATGATGGAACTTGGTTGCCATATCTGCAGATTAGATAACTAAGAATGAAAGAGGCAATTTGTTTTCTAGTTACTCTGGTCATGGGGACTACTTCAATCCATTTGGTAAAGTATTATGTTGCAGTGATAATGAACTTGTGTCCATTTGAAGATGAAGGGTGTATTTTGCTTACTAAGTCCAGTCCCCACTGGCAAAAAGGCTAGGATGTTGTGAATGGCTACAGTTCCTGTGATGGTGCATGTATAAGATTTCCATGGATTTGGCATTTAGGACATTTCTTTGCAAAATGGTAAGAATCATTTTCCATTGTCGGCCAGTAATATCCCATTCATAGAAGTTTTTTAGCAAGAGTAGGACCACTTGAATGTGTGCCACAGATACCTTCATGAATCTCATGTAAAGCAGAGTCAGATTCGTTACGATCAAGGCAACGGAGAAGGGTACCATCTAGACCTCGATGATAAAGAGTATCAGCAGTGAGGGTATAACGGGCGACTTGTCGGATAAAGTTGTGTTTTTTTATTTTGAGATAGGTCAATGGGTAGGGTATTGGTTTTGATATAGTCGTATATTGTTCCGTATAATGGAGAGTCTGAACTGGTTAGGGCATAGATAACATGGGATGCATAATTGTCATAGGCTGGGGAAAATAGTTGCTCTACCAGAAACTCGTAACGACTCTATTGTTCTAGAATTTGTAGCAGTGAAGTGATAATAGCCATTGCAGCGGCTGCTCTATTGTCCAACCTTGGTATTTGTTCGAAGGTGATGTGTACAAAATATTGTTTGAAATCATCCACCATTCATTTGTATGGTACCGACTTGTCATCTTTCGTCTGATAGTCATTGTTGATCTGATTTATGACTAGTTGTGAATCTCCATAGACTTTCAATTCTGTGATTCTCCATTCCATGACCATTTTGATTCCTGTAACTAGTGCCTCATATTCAATAATGTTATTTGTGCATGGAAACATGAGCCTATATGATCTTGGTATGGTGTGTCCGTTAGGAGTGATGAACATAATGCCAGCACCTGAGCCATGTTGAGTGTAGGAACCATCAAAGTATAGGGTCCATTGCTTGGTGGTAATAGTAAGAACATCTCTATCTGGAAATTCGATCTTCATTGGTTGTTTATTTGGTAGTGGTGCATCAACTAATTGATCTGCAATTACTTGTCCTTTGATAGCTTGACACTCTGTGTAGTGGATATCAAATTCACTAAGAATCATTACCCATTTAGCCAATCTGCCTGTGAGAGCTACTTTGCTGAGTAAGTATTTCAGAGGATCATTTTTTGCTACTAGCTTGATTGTATGAGCTAGCATGTAGTGTTGGAACTTTTGAGAAGCAAATACCACTGTGAGACAAGCCTGCTCAATGAATGTATAATTGAGCTCATATCCATTCAAAGTTCTATTAATGTAATAGATAGCTTGTTCCTTGCCTTCTTGATTTTCTTGTGCTAATAGTGCCCCCAACGATATGTTTGTTGTTGATATGTAGAGAAGAAGTGGCTTCCTTTCTGTGGGCGGTACCAGAACTGGTGGGTTCGTTAGATATTGCTTGATTTGATAGAATGATTCTGCACATTTGGCTTCCCATTTGAATGGTACATTCTTATGTAGCAAATGATTGAATGGTAGACTTTTATCTGATAATTGGGCGATGAATCACCTAATTGACTGGAGCCATCCCTACAAGGATCTAATTTGGCTGATGTTCTTAGGTGGTGGCATCTCCATGATGGCTTGTACCTTTGCTGGATCTACTTCAATGCCTTTTTCTAAGACTATGTAGCCTAATAACTTGCCTGATGTTACCCCGAAGACACACTTCTCAAGGTTGAGCATGACTTGAAATTTCTCCAATCTTTCAAAAAATTTCTCTAAGATGCCCAGATGTGCTGCTCGAGTAAATGACTTAGCTAGTAAATCATCCACATAGTCCTCCATGAAGGTATGCATAATGTCATGAAAGATTGTTGTCATTGCTCGTTGATAAGTTGCCCCCATATTCTTTAAGCCAAAAGACATGACATTCCAATAGCACATTCCCCAAGGACAGGTAAACGATGTTTTATCTTGATCCTCTGGAGCTATCTTGATTTGATTATAGCCAAAAAAACCGTCCATTAGTGAGAGCATTGCATGGCCTACTGCGAGGTCTACAATTATGTCGATACTAGGCAAAGGAAAGTCATCCTTTGGACAGGCTTTGTTGACATCTCTAAAATTAGTGCATATCTGGATACTGCCATCTGGTTTTGAAACTAGCACAATGTTGGAAATCCATTCAACATAGTCGATAGGTCGAATAAATCCGACATCTAATAGTTTCTTTAGCTTAGCTTTGACCATGAGTGTTATATGTGGATTCATCTTTCTCAATTTTTGCATAACTGGCTTGGCTCCTAGAGCAATAGACAAGTGATGCATGATTAAATATGGATCAATCCCGGGCATATCTACGTATGATCAAGTAAAATTGATTTGCTTTTCTTTGAAAAATTGGATAAACTCTGATTTTTCTTCCTCTATCAAAGATTCTGCTAGGTGTATGTTTTTGGCTACTTTTGTTGTACCAATGTTGATTGATTGAGTGGGCTCAATCAATATGGGTGATCGCTCCTAATAATATTCAGGAAGAGTGTCAAGTCTCCCATCTTTAGGTGCCTCAAAAAGGTTTTCACTTGTAGATGCGTCCTTTATTTTTACTTTTTTGTGATCTAGTGCTGCCATTGATTGGTTTTCAGTAGTAGATCCTTTATTTCGTTCATTTTTGTGACTGAGAGACTTGGCACTCCCTTGATTGCAGATGTCGTTACTTTGTTCACTGGTAGAGTCCGTTTTCGGGTTGACGGTACATAAGTAATGGATAATAGAATTATCATTTGGGAAAATTGGTATGTCATGATTTTTAGGTTCATCCCAGTCTATGAGGTCAGGAAACATAAGTGGTAAAGAGTCATTGGGTGGGTCGAGTTCAACCACTGTAAGTGTTAGGATGGAGGTATCATCAAGGTTGGTCAGGATATTAAATAAGTTAATGACTTTGTCGAGGTCTTCGATGGTATCATCTTCCATGTAAACTTGCTCGTAATGTCGTTGCTCATTTTCCTTGGCGTCATAGATATTTTGTGGACCAAATTCAAGTAGTCCAAGCTTTGTGTCGTGTTCTTCTTGAGAAAGGGGTGTATGACCAACATTTGCAACAATATCTTTAGTAACATTGGAACAACTGCCCCATTCATATTCATTGAATCAGTCTCGAAGGTATTATCCCATATTCTTTCAGTGTTGTGGACTGGTATGTTGTAGGTTGAAAACAGGTCCTTGATGATTGATACTAGTCTGATAGTTTTCTATGATTCTGTATCAGATCCTGCTTCTACTCTTTGCATTTGTTCATATACTGTCTCTCTTCAGGGAGTAGTGATGTTGTCAGGGGGTGATTCTTCTTTGTTTGAAACAGGTTCCTAAACATGATGTACTTCTGTACAAGGTGTTTCTTTTGTTTGAATGGATGACTCCTCGTGTTGTTTCTCTTTTTCCTGGTATTCACATTCCTTTCGTATTGTTTCTGTTGATTCCAATAGTGCCTCCTTCCATGAGTCTTCCTTGTATTTCTTTTTTGCCTTCCACTGAGTTCTTTGATATTTATTTGGTGTCTTCTTTGGGGGTAGAGTGTGTTCATAGTCCAATCCTGTTTTTTCTTTAGAAAAATGTGAAGGAGGATCCAATGGTTTTGTGACACCTTCTTGACGCTTGCTGATAGGTCCTTTGCCATTGTACCCCATTTGTTGCATGATTAGGTAGCCTTTTCCATATAGCTGTGTTGGTATAGCTACTTCCATAGTAGTTTCTCTGTCTTCTTCTTCATCTTTGTATAGCCAACTAAGGATGTCCTTTTCTTTTGATTCATGAGCTAGTGCACCTAGTTGAACAAATTTGCCATCAAACTTGGTGATGGGCTATGTTGTTTGATGGATTGATGTTGAAGGTTGCCCATGAGATTTAGGTGATGCTGGCATGTTGATTAGACACAAGGGTTCCAAAGAGTATTCTCCCATGCCTTGTTCTTTGATTTTCATCTTCTGTTTGAAATCCATAGATAAAGATTTAGGCTTTTCTTGTTGAAGATCTGGTACTGAGGAAATTTTTTTTTCTCTATTATGTGGAACCAAACTATCTTGGGCTGCCCCCATAGCATTACAATGTTGAAAAGGGTTATGATCTGTTGATATAGAAATTTCTTGTCCATTGTATGGGAACTTCACACATTGGTGATAAGTTAAGGGTACTGCTTGCATTTCATGTATCTAAGGTCGACCTAATAAGATATTATATGTGAGGTCTATGTCTAAGACTTGACACATAGTGTCCTTTTGTATTGGTCCCACTTGAATTGGCAACAACATTGTTCCTTTGGATGATCTTTCTTCATCATCATATGCTTTGATAGTGATCTTTTTGTGTGGATCAATAGACAACTCAGAGAAGCCTAATGCACAGATAAGTTTTAAGGTACAAATATTGAGTCTAGCTCCTCCATCTATTAATACGCTTTTGACTCAATGCTTGTAGACTAAGACTTCAATGTGGAGTGGAGTATTGTGTGGATGGCTTAATGAAATATTATCCTGTTCAGAAAAGGTGAGATTATGAGGCCCTGTCATGTGAGCCACCATGACTTGGAATTTGTTAGTATCCAGATCCTGGGGTACATTTGTTTCCAATAGTGCTTGTTCCAAGATGTCCTTGTGTTTTGGTGAAAGTTTAAGCAACTCACGTATAGATATTTGAGCAGGAGTTTTGCGCAGTTGACTGACCAGGTCATATTGAATCTTGGGTATGGTGTTTGCCGCTGACGTATGCCCCTTCAAGACATATTTTTCAGCTCTGGTGGTTACATTGATTGATTCATTTTCACGTTTGTCCTTGATTGTAATGATATTTACTTGATTGTCATCGGTTGATATATGATTGATGGTGTTATTGTATATGTGATTGATACAAGCTCCACGTGTATCGTTTGAGGTTGAAGCTCCATCCTTGTTGTATTTTGGAAGAGGATTCGTAAAGGTGTCATGGTCACCATTTGTCTTGAGAGCATCGACTGTTAAATCACCTCTATCAATCATGTCTTGAACAATGTTTTTCAGCCTCATGCAATCATTTGTTTGATGTCCTTTGTTTCGGTGAAAATCATAAAAGTGTGAGTCATTCCACCAAGGTGGTTTGACTTGTGGTTCAAAGTTGTTTATTGTTGGTAAGGAGATAACTTTGTTTGCTAGGAGCTCTTTGAATGCGGACTCCAATGATTGTCCTAATGGTGTGTAGACACGTTTTGGAAAGTTGTTGGTGTTACCTCGTGAGTTTGTATTAGGTCCTCGATTGGTGTTATTATTTTGGGCATTGTTGGTGTTGTTTGTGTTGAGATGATCTTGATTGGTAGTTGGTGCATAAGTGTTAGTACCTTGGTTAGCACCCATTTGATTCTTGGTAGTCTGAGGATTTCCTGATAAAGCTAACACTGGTTGTTTGCACTTCACATCATTAGCTTCGTTTCCTCCTTCATTTCCAGTATTTTTGTTTCTGGTCCAGAACGTGGATTTGTCTAATTTATTGTTGTTTTGGTTATTGTAATGAGAGTTAGATGAATTTGTTCCTTCTTTGAAGAACTTTAATGTTCCTTTCTTGACACATGCCTCCTCTACTTGGATGCCATTTTCAATCAATTTGGCAAAAGATGGTATGCATTGGAGTTTGAGTATGTAACTCATTTCGCTATTCAAATTGTCGATGAAAATTTCCATCTTTTCCTTTTGAGGCACATCCCGAGGATATCTCAAGACCATTCGTCACCAATGTTGAAGGAACACCATGAATGTTTCGTTGTTCTTCTGTTTGGTATTGCAGACATCTAGCATGGTGATGGCATGTTGAATGTTGTAGGAATATTGAGTGATAAATTTGTTGACTAATTCATCAAAGGATCTGACAAGAGGTGTGATTTTGGATAACCATTCCATTGTTTGCCCTCCCAAGCTTCTTGGGAATAATCTCATTAAATAAGTGTCATCATGGGCAAATTCTAGGCTCATGGTACAAAATTCTTGGACATGATCACGTGGATCGCTTTTCCCATCATATTTGTCAAATTTGGGAATATCTGAATTTGGGGGAAAAGGTACCATGTTTAACCTTCTGTCAAAAGGATAAGGACAAATTTCATTCAAGGAATACCGTACTGTTGATCCTTGTTGCATGTCTTGCATTTGTTTTTGCAGCATTTGCATTTGTCGTGTAAGAGTAACCAAGGGTGCATTTGTTTGTCGAGGGAAGAGTTCTTCCCTCTCATTGTTTCTAGTTTGGAATGGCGTGTGTAGCAGTATGTTTTGCTCGGGGATGTTTTGCTCGGGCATGTTTCGCTCAGGGATGTTTTGCTCAGGGTCACATGCGTCCTCTTCTCTTTGTTGTTCTTGATAAGTATAGAGTCGAGACCTTGTTCTAAAAGTGTTTGAATCAAAGTCTTCAGGAATTTTAACTCCTTTGCTTGCAAGCATGAGTAGGTATTTTTCTTTGTCAGCCTCTATGAGTCTTTCCACAAGTCTTTGGAACAAGGCACTTTCTTGGCATTCTTGAAGGAGTTCTTCAGTGATCTCTGTGTCTTCTAGATTTGGATAGTCGAAGGGATTTCATAATCGTCGCCCCATACTGGACTCTGGTTGTGTTTCCCTTTGTTTGTTTCGTTGAGAGCGAGTGATAGCGGGTACCTAGTAGAAACTCTTTGTGATGAAGGGAACAAATTCCTCTTTTGTGTCTTGTTCAGGTGTTGGTGGCTCTACTTGAGGTGTGTTGTAGGTGATGCAAACTTTTGGGAAGAAAGCCAGATTGATTTTTCCTTCATGATTCAAGCGTTAGCTGAATGTCGCTTTTTGACATAATGCTCGACTCCTCAATGGTTCCTCGTCAAATTCATTTGTCTTGTCTTGAAGATATAAGCGCATATGACAGAGGAATGTTCAATGAAATTTGAAGAGCTGGTGATTGATGTATAAAAACTTATTCCATTTAGCAAGTTTTTGAGAACTAGGTTGTTGTTTCCTTAACTTGGTGTTGTGATAAATACTCTTTCTTCTCAGAATATGTGGATTAGTCATGCACGTGTGATCAATGATTTCCTTTGATTTGTTTTGGATTCAAGATATCTTGTTTGGGAACTTAAGTCTACTTTTATCAAATGAAGGTTTAGATGCCCCCTCACGACAAAGTGCGTCAAATGTTATGGAATAAGAGCTTTCCCGATATGGAAACTCGATTTGACAACTTGGAGTTTGAAACGAGTATGTTTTTGGAATAAAATCCATTTGATTGGAGGAGCTTTTGATACATGTGATGTTGTTACCTGATTTTGATAGGAAAGAAGTGTTAATCCTTTGACTAGTTTTTGGCTTTTGACAACTTTGTTCTTAGAAAATCTTGCTTTTTGAGTAGTTTTGATACTCTGGTTTTGAATTTCTGCCTGATGGAGTTCGAGTGAGGAAAAATGGCTTCCTAAACTATTTTTAGAATTTTCAAAAAAAAGTTTCTGTTTTGCTCTCTGTTTTCTCAGTTTCGGCTATGCGCTAAGCCATAAACCCAATGTGCTACCAAATGTTTTCAATGCGCTAGAGAATGATCTCAACGCACTAAGCTGCCCTTCTGATGCACTAACTTGGATTGTTTGATTTTGGTTTGGTTTTTAAAAGCTATGCGCTAATATGTCCTATCAATGCGCTAATGTTTGATCTTGACGCGCTAAGCTATTGCTCCAACGTGCTAGGCTGTTTTCAGCAAACGCTAAGGTTTGAACTTTTGAATGTTGGGATTGTTTATGCGCTAAGTTGAAGCTTGTACATGCTAAAAGATGGTTTAAAAGCGCTAAGATGTTGCTTTTACGTGCTAAACTGCTCTGGTTATTTTGACTTGGTGGTTTTTCTGTGATTCTTGAATTTTTCTCAACTATGATGGATGATTTTCTGAAGTATAACATGAAAACACAACATAAAAGAGATAACCATTTTTCTTAGTCTAAAGAAAGAGTGTATATTCTGCGAGGATGTGTTCAAATCCCTAGTATTTTAATAGGCTTTGACACAAATAATACAATTCAGTCAAACTCTTTATTCAAGGGTCATCGACAATACCATAGCCCACTAGTCTCGATACTCTGTTAGCTCAAACAACCTTGTCACCCCCCAGGGGGCACCCATTTTTTTGCCTTTTGCTAGAAATTAACTCAAAGTGAATTGCTTCACAATTGAGTAGTTATTTTGGGAGATATATGGTGAGTAATCTTGGGGGCAAATTCTTCCTCGCCCTTGCACTATGATATTGCAAATGTCTGGATACTAACTCAGCTCAAAGTTTCTGTAGACGTATAAAAATGACCATATTCCTAAATGAATATTTTATGTTCATTTCTCTATTCAATTAAATCCAATTTAATTAAATTACCCGCATTCCTCTATTTAATTAAGTAAATTCTTCAATTTATTTAAATTAAATTCACTATACCCATTTAATGAATAAATCATTTTATTCAATTAAATTCCCCCTATCCACTTTTAATTAAATTCAAATTTAATTAAATAGTTATCCTAAATTAAATAAATCTAATTTATTTAATTACAACCAAATTGAATGAAATTCATTAAATTCAATTAAATCCTATTACCCCTCCATCCACTTGCAAAATCCTACATCTCCCACTTGCCTTCCTAAACCCCTTTCTAATCCCTTCTAGACTCTTCTAATCGTTTTTAATTAGCCTAACCCATTTTCTAAACTTTTTCACATCCCTAAGCAAGGGGAGGTCACTTCTCAAATCCTCAAAGTCTTTGATAACCATTAAAGGCTTCAAGCTTTCAACCACTTAATTCCCCAAAGTCTTCATAACCATTAATGGTTAACTCAAACCCTCTTACATGGTTAAAGAATTTCTTTTAACTCAACCTTCATCTAACCCAATGGTCTCATCAGGCCTTTAATGCTTTGACCATGATTATCTCTTAATCATTTGTACAAGGGTTTATCTTGGATTAACTCTTAATCCAATGGGTAATCTTAATTTAGACTTGACCCTTACCCTCTAGATAACCATAAGGTCTTCTCAGGCATTTAATGTCTCCAACCCCTTCTCTCAACCCAACCCTATGTTGACATTTGTCACAATTTCATTGGTACAAATTGCAAACATGGATCCCCAACTTTCAAACTCAACCCTTGATCAACTCTTTCAATCTTGGCCATCCATTGCCCTATTTTTGCTATAAATAGAGCTCTCATTCCTCCATTTGAAAACATCCTCCAAATTTGTAGTATCACACTTATGCTCAAATACATTCAAGCTTTTATATATCATTTTTATGCTCATCATTTTAGCCTCTTTTAAATCAGGAATTAGTCTAAATATGCATGTTTAGAATATTTTCTTTATCATTTAGCTCAATCATAGACTAATATATCATGTTAGGATAGTACTCATACTAACCTTGTCATCTTATCATCTAGTTTATTGCATTTCTAAGATCATGCATAGCTTAGGATGCATTTCATTTTAAAATCTATCAAAGCATCCCTCGTTCTTGCATTTGCCATCCCTAAACCATTTTGCTAAGTGATCTGAGAGCAAAAACATTGGTTTGAGGGACATTGTGAGATAGAGAACCATGGGACCAACCTTGGGAAGCTGAGTTATACTTCATGACTCCATAGCTTGCACCAAGAAGTCCTGTGTGTGTGTGTGGACAAGTCTTTTAGAATATTTTCACATATTGAGTTCTATCGACCCACTTTTTCCGCATACAGTTTCTAATGCTAAGGTTCATAATCAGGCTTCTTGTTCGGCTGTCAGTGATAAACTCCCTCAGGAGGCTTCCCAACTTTTAGAACAAAGGCTTTACGTATCGTAAAGATACTAGGGGAAGGCTAATCACTGCGTGCAACCGTTGAAAATGACTTTCGTCACCTTCCACTTTTGATTATAGTGGGTTGGAACACTTGGCGTCAAAGTCATTCCGCACTTAGGTCGTTCCCCTCACACTGACCAAAAAATGGCTTTAAGAGTTGTTAACTTCTCAGGAGGGTAGACCTGCTAAAGGATTTAAATGTTTTTAAAACACTGAAAGCGTAAGAGTGGTTTGGCTTTTTGATCACCCAGTTAAGGGGAGAGCATATACCTTCCACTTTCAAAGCAAGGCACACAAGTGTTCTTTTTACCCTTTTATCGCAATGATTTGTTAAAGTCTACATGGAGGTATTGCTCCACAAAAACATGGTGTTTATTTTACTTCCCCAAATCAGTGATTGTCTAATCTAGTGAAAAGAAACCTAGTCAACAAAGCAAAGATTTCGACTTTGGTCAACAAAAGAAATTGACAAAGGGGAAGAATTCCCCTCTTTTACTTTGAATAAAACTTGACAAGTCAGGTTCTTTTACCTTGCAAAATTTAAAATTGATCCTTTTAAACACCAAAGGATGGTGAGGTTCTTTTTAAAGCCTTTTGCAAAAATGAAAATTTGTTGGTTCTTTTTAGAGGCCCAAAATGAAAATTTTCTCCTAAGAAAGCAAGAAAGATTTTTGTTGTTGATCTTTTTAGGTGCCCAAAACGAAATGTGAGTTCAATTTTAGTTTGACAAGGAATGAAAGAAATTTTAATCTTAACTAACTTAGCAAAGTTGGTAAAATTTAAACCACTTTAATCCTAGCTTAAATAAAATAGATTGCAAACCTGCAATCAAACTGTTAGTAACCTGCAGAAAATCAGTTAATCAGTTAGCAAAAAAGATGGTTTCGCAGACTTCCACAAGTCTATTTTGAGGTTTTTGTTACAAATTATTTCCTGCTTTCTGTATGTGATGCACTACAGAATGCACTGGATGCGCTACAGAATGCCCTAAATGCGCTATCAAAAATACCCGTCGTGCTGAACTATTTTCCAGATGCGCTAGACTGTTAAATTTTGACGCTGAAAGCTACAGTAAATATTAAAAAGTCTATGCACTAAAGAAGGGTTCCCACATGCTAAGAGATGAGTCCAACGCGCTAAACAGGAGACTAGATGCGCTATGGAATATTCCCCACGCGTCGATTCTCATTTCCCGCGTACCTGCAAAGTTGGTCATATTCAAAAACTAATTTGATTAGTGGGGTTATGCCCCATAGTGGGCGCCATAAATGTATGCGGGAAAAGCGATGCAATGAAACTGAAATTATGAAAATTATTCAAAGACTCGCCCACACACCAATGAGACTCTTGGTGCAAGTTATGGAGCTATGTGGAATAGCTCAACTTCCCAAGGGGTGTTCCATTGTTCTCTATCTCACAAGATCCCTCAAGCCAATGCCTTTTCTCTCAGATCACTGAGCAAAGTGACTTATGGATGACAAATGCAAGAATGAGGGATTCTTTAGATCAAATTTAGTATGAATGCATCTTATCTATGCATGATTCTAACAAATAAACTAAACTAGATGACAAGATTAGTAAAAATACTATCCTAACATGATATACTAGTGATATGATTTAATCTAAGAGGGTAGAAATGCTTCTAAAATGATTATTAGATTTATTTATATTGTAAAGAGAGGGCAGATGCTTGCTAAAATTGAGTATAAGTATGATGCTAAAGACTTGGATGATAAAATGGAGGGATGAGGACTCTATTTATAGGAGAAACATGGCAATGGATGGTCAGGATTGGATGATCCTAGTAAGGATCAGGATTGAAAGTTATTAATCCATGTTTACAATTCTCACCAATGAAATGGTGACAATTGTCAACATAAGACTGCTTGAGAGGAGATGTAAGAAGCATTAAATGCTTGAGAAGACCTCATGGTTACCTTAGGAGGGAAGGGTTAAGGTTAGGTTAGGGTTATCCATTGGATAAAGCCTTTACCCAAGGGGTAAACTCTTGTGCAAGGGTTAAGGAGATAACCATGGTCAAAGCAATGAATGCTTGGTGAGACCCCTGGGTTAGATGAGGGTCGAGTTAGGCAAAAAGTCTCTAACCATGCCACAAAGGGTTAGTTAACCATTAATGGTTTGAAAGACTTTGGGGACAAATTTGTAAGAGTCCTTCCAAATTCGGGGGTATTCAACAAGTTAGCTTGTTGAAAGCATAAAGGCTTTAATGCCTTTGGATGACTTTACTCCAAATTTGAGAAGTGACCTCCTCAAATTTAGGGAAAGGGGATAATTGAAGGGTTTAGGTTAATTGATTAGGATTAGAAGGATTCTAGAAGAATTTAGGAAGAGGGATAGGAGGCAAGTGGGAGATGTAGGAAAATGCAAGTGGGTGAGGGATAATAGGATTTAATTAAATTAAATTGCTTTATTTCAATTTGGTTGCAAGTGAGGGATTTAAATAAATTAGATTTATTCATTTGGGGTGAACTTATTTAATTAAATGTAAATTTAATTAAAAGTAGAGAGAAGGGATTTAATTAAATAAAATGATTTATCAATTAAATGATATAAAAGGCTTAAGTGAATTTTAAATAAACAAATTGAATAATTTATTTAATTAAATAGAGGAATGTGGATGATTTAATTAAATTAGATTTAACTAAATAGAGGAATGAGAATAAAATGAACATTAAATATTCATTTAGAAATATGGTCATTTTTATATGTCTACAAATCTAGATCAGGGGAAACCTGCAAGGTTATTCATAAAAGAAAGCAACATCAAAACCAAATCATCAGACATAACAATAGCCGAGCCACAGGATGGAAATATGGCCAAAAAAAAAGAAATCAACACTAAATTAGTCAAGCAATTTAAGAATGAACACGTTGAGATGGTTGAGTCGAACACTTAATTTTTCAACATCACTAATGCATTATTATAGATGAAAGTTTCAGTCCCTCTATTGGAGATGATGAAATTCCTTGAATACATAGAAAAAACCATGAAGATGATATCTGCAGTTTCCAGGGATTCGTATAAAGAACAAAACCACCAAGGTCAAACAAAGGAGCAAAAAGAAGAAGTTGCAACTGTGGTGTACTTGGGCACCATAATAACAAAAGATCCTTCACAAGTAGACCCCTTTTATATGACATTAATGATTATTAATAAATTGGTGAGAAATTGCATGCTAGATTCAGGAGCTGCCATGAATATTATGCCTTTTGGAGTAATGGAAGAATTGGGGATGTGGGTGGATACTACCTATGGAATTTATTATGCCATGGACAATAGGTTTATCCTAGTGGTGGGTGTCATGAAGGACGTAGAGTTTAAAATTGTTTCTTGTCCTGAGGCTTCATACAAAATAGATATAACAGTAGTGGATGTTCCTCCTAACTATGGGATGTTATTTTCTAAACAATGGTCAAGCCTGGTGGGAGGTCATGTTCAATTAGACCTATCATATGCTACTATACCAATGAATGGGAAGGGAGTAAGAGTAGATAGGGAGCCAAGATCCTCTTACATCATTGAAGACATAGACCCTAACCAAATAACTTGTCTTTGTCATTCAGGCATGGAAAACTTCACAGTACAATTAAGAAAGCTCGAGATAAAAAATACATAATCCATTAGCTTTGGTGCCCATGAAAGCATGAATCAGATATGGCACATGTATTTTGATGGAGCTTGTAGCAAGGAGGGAAATGGAGCAATAATTGTTTTTATTTCAAAAAAAATCAAAATATTCATTCCTTCTATCATTTGATTGCACCAACAATACAGTTGAATATGAGGCTCTTTTGTTAGGATTAAATTTGGCATCCAAGTATGGGATAAAGCTCCTCGGTGTTTATGGAGACACAAAATTGATCATTTCATAGGTCAAATCCAAGTATACCACTAAGACCACCATACTAAAGAAATATAGAAATGAAGTTTGGGATACTATTGAATGTTTTGATGCCTTTTCAATAGAGTGGGTTGATAGATCCCAAAACATCATGGCGGATTTTCTAGCTAATGTAGCCATCAAACAAGATGATATGACGTGTTCTGGTATATCCAAGGTGGAAGTTAAAACTAGACCTTTTGTCCCAAATAACATATGTAGTTGGCAAGTTTTTGAAAATGATGAGGATTTACTGAACTTCCTACGTTGTGTAGATAAATATGAATCCTAATAGATTGATTTTAATGCTTATGTGGAGGAGATTGATGAGAAATAAGTAGTACGACTGAGAACAAACAAGATCCCTAAAGGTCTTGTTGCCTTGGAGAGGATTTTTGACAAAGATGACAAGATAGAAATTAAGGCAACACCAATTAAAGATGAGGATGTTGAAGCAATCAATATTGGAACAAAGAATTCCCCTAAAATTGTGCTCATTGGGAAAAGGCTCACACCAAAAGTAAGGGAGGAATTAATAGCATTGTTGAGGAAATATGGACGTGTATTCTGCTGGTCGTATGATGATTTAAAAGTTGATAGGGAGGACTTATTTCAGCATGAGATCCCACTAAAGTCTGATGCAAAACCATTTAGACAGAAGCAAAGACCTATTAATCCCACTTTGTTGCCTAAAATGCATGAAGAAATATTAAAAATGAAAGAAGTGGGAATAATCAAGCCAATTAGATACTCAATGTGGGTTTCAAATCTTGTGCCAGTACGAAAGAAGAATGGTGACATTAGACTATGTGTTGATTTCAGGAATCTAAACATATCCTCCTTAAAATATAATTACCCACTACCAAACATGGATGCACTATTGCAGAAGCTAACAATATGTGAGCTATTGTCGATGATGGATGACTTTTCTAGTTATAACCAGATAAAAGTCAAAGACTCATAACAGTTTAAAATTGCATTTACCACCCCATAGGGAACATATGTGTAAAATAGAATACCTTTTGGTTTGACAAATGCAGGAGCTACTTTCCAAAGAGCTATGGATGTAGCATTTGCAGAATTGATCAATGTGATCGTGATAGTATATCAAGATGACCTGATCGCACACTCAAAGAAAGATGAAGATCATTGTAGCCAGCTTGAAAAGATATTCATAAAAGTTCTAGAATACAGTACCTCTTTAAATCCCAAGAAGTCTCATTTTGGTGTCACAAAAGGGAAACTACTGGGACATATAGTTTCAAAGGAAGGGGTGAAAATTGTTCCAACAAGAGTTGCTGCCATTGATAAAATTCCCATTCCTAGAACAGTCAAAGCCATACAGTCATTTTTTGGACAAATAAACTTTGTGAGGAGATTTACATCTAATTTTGCAGAGATTGTGAAGCCTATATATAAGATGTTGAAGAAGGGTGCAAAATTGGATTGGAAGTGTGAAGCTAAAGATACATTTGTGGGTACTAAGAGGGCAATTAAAGAAGCTCATGTGCTAAAATCTCTTGATTTCTCCAAGTCATTCTAAATATTCTCTTTTGCCTCTTATCATACCATTGTTGTTGTTATGTTGTAGAAGAATGATGAAGGTCATGAACAACCTATTGCATTCTTTAGCAAAGCCTTGTAGGAAGCTGAATTGAAGTATGACATTAATGAAAAACAAACATACACATTGGTTAAAGCAGTGAAAACTTTCAGATCATATCTAGTAGGGGCAGAAGTGGTGGCATATGTTCCTAATCTAGGAGTCAAGGACATATCCAGACAATCAGAGGTGACTGGTAGGAGATGTAGATGGATAAATTAGGTACGAGAATTCAATATAAACATCCAAATAACAAAACTAGTAAGAGGACGAGGACTAGCCAAGTTGATGGTCGAATCAAATTTGGAAGCTGTACAAGTTGATAATGTCAGCCTAGAAGATGTTGTTATGAGTATAGAATAGGTTCCTTGGTACTCAAATATAGTCTATGATTTGAAACACATGCAATGTCTTGAAGGTCTAGATGAAAATCAGAAAAGATCGCTCTAGTTACAAGTAGCTAAGTATGTCTTAATAAGAGGAGATTTGTATTGGAGAAACATAGATGGTGTGTTGTTATTTTGCTTAGACCAACATCAATCACAAGTGGTATTAAAGGACGTGCATGATGAAGTGTGTGGAGGATATTTTGTAGCTAAAACTACTACCTACAGGATCCTTAAGGTTGGTTATTATTTGCCTAATGTCTTTACAGATTCTTTTACATACGTGAGGAAATGTGAAGCATGCCAAAAAAATTCAAGGAAATTGAGATATCAAGGAACCTTGCCATTAAGACCAATGCATGTTGAAGATCCTTTTCATTAATGGGGGATTGATTTCATAGGAGAAATTACTGACAAGTCGAGTGGAGGTCACAGATGGATCTTAGTAGCCACTGATTACTTTACTAAATGGGTAGAAGCTATTCCTACTAAACATGCAACCAGCAAAGTGGTAATCAAATTTTTGATGGAAAATATTTTGACTAGGTTTGGTGTCCCTTCTAGATTTATAACAGATAATGGTATGTGTTTAAATTCATTGAATTCAATAAGTTTTGTGAGGAATATGCCATTACAGCGTCTCATGCTTCACCATATCATCCTCAAAGAAATGGTCAAGTTGAATCAAGAAATAAGAACATTTTAAAAATCATGAGGATGATGCTTGATAACAACAAAAGGGCTTGGGATTCCAAATTGAACTTAGCTCTTTGGGCAGACAAAATTACCACTAAGAAATCCATAGGAAAATCCCCATTTGAACTAGTATGTGTGAAATGAGTTGTGCTACTATTGGAAAATTTGTTGCTATTCTACAAGTTTGTGAGTGAGGAAGACCTCCTGGATCCAATGGAGGAAAGGTTCATACAATTGGCAAAACTAGATGAAATGAGGCGAGAAGTGCAAAAGCTAAATCTTAAGGTCCAAAAAAGTAAAATGAGGGGAAAAGCCTTTTTTGCAGCTTATATCGCAAAGAGGTTCTAACCAAAACCCCTTTGCCACGCGATCGTCACGTGACTGCCACATTGGTCCGATCGGAACCATTCCAACTGGATCGTACAAATTAGCTCTAAGTGCGACATAGATATGTACTTTTACCCCTCTTCTTCATGATAGACCTATTCACCCTCCTCATGGTGGACCCGTTCTCCTTGCTACATCATCTATTCCTCCATTATATGTTGCACTTCCACCTCCTACATCTTACAAAGGAAAGCGCTCAACATCTTTTATCTTTCAACCTAAAAAACCTTCTCTCGTGCATCCTTCTTTAAAAGAAGATAAGAAGCCTATTCCCATTGATCCTAAACCTTCACAACGCTCAACTAAAACTAAAAGAAATTGTTGTGTGAAAGGACATCGATGCAAACATTGTGCTGAGCCTTGTGAACTTGCTTCTCAACCCATTTTGTCCCCAAAGACTCCAAATATTCATACGATCCCATTTATCCAGCCTTCGCCTAACCTTAGGGAGGAAGTTCAACCTAAATGTCCAAGACATAAAATGCTCAAGAAAGATGATGGTTCATTTCTATTCCAATTAAAGATCCTATTTTTATTAATCTTGATGAAGAGATAGATGAAAACGATGTTCATGCTGATGATGTTAATGATAATGATGACAAATATGAATATGTTGATGTTGACACTGATTTATCTAGAAAATTTTCACAAGCATTAATTCTAGCTCCTAGAAATAGACAAAGTGATCCGTCATTAGAGCATGGTCCTTGTTTGGAACTTGTGGTAGATCTATCTTTCATTCTCAAAGTTGATCCTCTTGCATGTCATCAACCTTCCCAAAATAATGTCGAGCGAGATTGGGAGGTGGATGACTTGCTTTTAAGATTAGCTTCATCTGTGTCGTGGATTCTCTCTCTCTCTCCTCTCTTGCTTGTTAATAACCTTCCTTTATTTGTTTCTCAATTCTTCTATTTGTTGTTCTTGGTGTTGTCTACTTGAGGACGATGCAAAGCATTGAGATCTCTTTTGGTCTCTCCCATGTTGACTCAAAAGACACATTTGCCCTTCTTCCATCGTGGCTCCACTACCTTTGGGGATGAGGTCAATTTGATGCAAATATATACATTATTTATCATAACAACATATTGACCCCAGAGTTAAGTATAACCCTGATGTGCTTTGTGTTTTGTGATCATTATCCTTTGATGCATCCTTCTTGGGGGCACATCATTATGATTATGTACTTGTCTTTTGGATGAATGTATACCACCTTAAAGCAATTACTCTCATTGTGGCATACGCAATCACTTTAATGTGGGGGCATACACTCCGCTCAATGTTTCTCTCTTTCATATCTCGATGCTTAGGTTACTTTGCAAATTTATCCTTTCGCTTGGTAATTTTGGTATTTTTCTTTTCATGACTTATGGTAAGTGAACATTACTAGACTAGTAGTCATGGTCCTCTTTTTCTCTCTTTCTCTTTGTAAAGCGGAAAAATCGAACCCTAGTTGTTCTCCCCTCCCCAACTCCAAGGAGAGAGAAGGGAGAGTCACTAGGGTTGATGGTTTTCACTTAGGAGAGACTTTATATTCAAAAGAGGGGTTGAAACCCACAAGATCCAATCCCACACAATGCAAGATTGGATTCTAAATGAGTTTCAAGGGTTGTGATAGCAAGGATACCCTCTTTTGTAAAGAATGTAGATAGAAAGATTGAACTAGGAATGCATGTAGAAGCAAGAAAGATTCACTTATAAACAGAGATAGGGATATGGGATGAAGCTGCGGACTTGGAATTAGCAGTAAAATGTCGAGACGGTACTGTTCTACAAATTTGAGCGAAAGTTGACGGGACGATGGCGCCCGACGTGCACACGGTCCTCCGAAAAATCCATGAAACGAAGGTGGATCTGTTCGTCTCTGCACAAGGATTCCAGATCTTCAATTACAGCTGCGTACCTGCAACCTACACACAGAAAAGAGAGGACGATTGGGGGGTTAGGGATTAGGGGTTTGCCTTTAGGTCAAACCCTGGTTTTGGAATTAACCAAGAAATGAGAATGCTGTAAATGCAAATGTTTGTAATGTAAACAAGTATTGATACCTTGTTGTAAGAATGTTTGTATTCTTACATGCGAAGGTGTAATGTATGTAGTATGTTGTATGTTGTATATGATCTCCTCTTCAATGGTTGAATCCTTGTCTTGAATGCAACACCTAGCCTTGAATAGAGACTTAGAATGCTCAATTGCTTGAAGGAATGCTTGAATGCTTGAATGCTTGAATGCTTGAATGCTTGAATGTTTGAATATCGCTTCCGCGTCTTGCTCTTGCTTATTTCCTTCCTCCCTTTCTAGGAGAGGAAAAGTAGTTTATATACTTGTCAATTAGGGTTGATAGACTGATTTTTCCGACCTTAGGCTGACCAGGAAACATTATTTCCCGAATTGCAAACTTAAAGACCCGATGCCCAAAAAAGACCGGGCCCAAAATAGGGCCAGGGACCAGGGCACTGGGCGCCATGGTCCCACCTCCCGGGACAGCAGGTGCAAGGAGGGATCATGCCAAGATGCAGAAAAATGCAGTTTTTGGTGTTACAAGCAGGTTTCGGGGTCTCCATTCAGGTTCAACGTTGCGCCGCCATCGTGAAGACCCAAATGCAGTCGAAATTGCAAGTGTCGCAATTTTAGGACGCTACACTCTTATGATGTCCCTTTTATCTTGATCTCGAAGTTGTAAGATACGTAAAGCCCATTGGGGGCTTAGTGTGTCTTGCCTCCTTAGCATCTTGATAAAAGCTTTTCAATGTGAACATTTGTACTTTACCAAGAGTATGCTTAGTCTCATACTCCGGGTAAAGTGGGGACTAAATGTAGCATCCTAAATTGTACTCCCTTACAATTTTGTTCGCATTTCGGCCCTCACCTTGGCGTTTGTGCCCCGAGGCCTAAATAGGACTTGATTTTGCTCACAATATGCAAATTTATCACCATTTTCAATGCACACATCATCCTGCCCCTTGATTCTCGTCTCTGATTGGGCAGGACCATGGCGTGATGCCCTGGTCCCCTCAGGACTAGAGCGCCTAATGCCCTTGTCCTCCTAATTAGGACCCCTTAACGGTCATGAGATTTGGGCAGGAATTATGGCCCCATGTCGACTCATGTCGGAAAATTAAGTTTTTTTTCGACGAGCAAGTATGAAAGGAGGCATACAAAGTTAGATTGAATCCTATGAAGTGTGTCTTTGGTGTAACATCATAAAAGTTGCTTGGGTACATTATTTCATGCAGAGGCATATAGGTTGTTCCAACAAAAGTCAAAGCAATAAAAGAAATACCTCCTCCTACCAACCTGTCTCAATTACATAGTTTGCAAGGAAAATTATAGTCCATCGAAAGATTCATTGCTTAATGAGCGGATAAATGTCAACCATTCCAACATTTGCTACATAAAAGATGTCACATTTTGATGGGATGATAAGTATCTAGAAGCTTTTTGACAGTTGAAAATCTAATGTCACCACCAATTTTGATGCTTCCAATGCATGGGAAACCATTAGTCTTGTATATCTCAACCACATCATCAACACTAGGAGCTCTCTTAGCACAACATGATTATTCTAAGAATGAAAGAGCTATTTATTACATTGGTCATACCTTGGTGGGGAATGAACTTAATTACACACCCATTGAATGAGCATGTCTAAAATTTGTCTTTGGTTCTTAGAAACTCCGACACTATATGTTAATTCACCAGACAAAGCTCACTATAAAGATTGATCCCCTGAAGTACCTATTGAGTAAACTCGTACTTATAGGAAGATTAGCTAAATGGGCCACGATCCTCAGTGAATTCAACATTGAATATGTAGAAACAAAAACAATCAAAGAACAAGTCATAGCTGACTAGTTAGTAGATGCACCAACAATCTCAGACCTTCCATTAGTATCAAACTTTACAGATGAATCGGTTTTTACAATGACATCCTCGACACAATGATAGTTGTACTTCAATGGATCATTTGCTCAACATGGATTTGGAGCAGGAGTCTTATTTATCACACCACATGGGGATTGTATTCCTAAGGCTTACCAATTGACATTTCCTTGTACCAACAACATTGGTGAATATGAAGCCTTGATTACTAGGTTAAGAATAACTTTGTAATAGAACATTCAAGAACTTCATGTCTATGGTGACTCATATTTGATCATAAAACAAGTCAACGATTAATATCTTATAAAGGATGAGGAGCTTATCCCACACAAAAGAATGGTTGACGATTTCAAGTTGTAGTTTTCCTCCATTGAGCTTGGCCATATACCTAGAGCAAACAACAAAGAAACTACCGTTATGGCAACAATTGGAACTCTATCAGATATGTCACGAGGTGTTCCTCATTATTAGTTTCTAATGGAGCACATGCTTACTTCTAATTTTGAGGTTCTTCATATTGAACTTGCGTTCGAAATTGTTGGTCTTAATTCCCCTTAGTATCAAGACTTTTACAATTACCTTTATGGTCAAGTCCTTCTGCTTGACCTATCTACCAGCTAAAGAAATAAATTTATCTATCAAGCCTCCCATTATGCTATCATTGAAGATACCCTATATCGAAGAAGTCTTGATAGTGCCCTCCTTAGATGTTTAGATGATGTCAAAACACAAACTGACTTATGAGAAGTGCGTGATGGTATATTCATTACTCATTCTAGTGGTCTTACCTTGGCTAAGAAATTAATGCAGACTAGTTACTATTGGCCTACCATGGAATGTGATGCTTATCGCTTTGTCAAGAAATGTCACCAGTGTCAAATTCATGAAGATCTTATTCATGCACCCATGCAAGAGCCTCATCCTATCACAACACCTTGACCTTTCTCTTAGTGGGGACACAACAAAGTGGTAAAAGGATAGATTTGGGTAATTGTCACATTGAACAAACAAACAATATTTAGATGTCTAAAATGAAGACAAATTATAACAAATAGTAAAAATATAAATTAAAATAATAGTAAAGAAAACCCTCATACAATGTATTAACTAAAACTAATATATATTGAATCCTACCCATGTAAAATTATAAAATGCTACAATCGAGTAAATCCTAGTGTGAAAAAATAGTTGTAAAACCATTTCGAAACAATAAACCCATTAAGTAAGTGACAATGATGCTTGAACAAAACAATTTATTTTGTAATAAAATTTAGTGTGTTTATGAACACAATATTTTATAGTGTTCACAAACACCCTAATGTAGAATGTTGAAGTATATTCATTATAAAAGCACTTACAAAGTGACAAAACCTCTAAGATATGCAAACCCAGATAAATCATATAAACTTTCATTAGACATAGTAGATGGCGAACTATTCGATTGCCATGCGACACAAGGATCGAATAACATCACGGTGCCATGCAACTTGTGGAAGTGGACCTCGATTCATTAAACAAACAAATTTTAGACATGCTAAACGAACCAACAATTTACACATGACATTACATTCGACGATAATAAAAAATATTTTAAAATTTTTTAGCACTCCTTATATGCCATGATGATATAGAAAGAAAAAAAAATATTTTAATGTCCACGAGACTTAACAAAGTCTATGGGGCAGCACATCAGATCTAACCGATTTCTGCAAATCTGTCTGCTTTTTGTGTAAAATGCTAACAAGTGGCCCCAACCTCTCGACAAAATCCTTGTTGAAAAAATCATACCAAGATCCCTCAGTCAATAATTTATTATACTTGTCCCTAACATCTTTGGAGGCATTGCACTCTAAAATGAAGTGTTTTTCGGTTTCAACTTTCCCAAATGTGCAAAAAATACACACTCTTTCCTCCCAAGTTTCTTTTGGTCTTTTCCAATTACCAGTTTCACTGCGGAGCTGATGAGAGTTAGTTCTTACTTGAGCAATAATATACTTAGCTTTCCACGAAATATTAGCCCTTATATAAGCTTTTTGATGATGATCAAAAGTAGGATTGAAATCCGTGATATAATGTTTTTTCTTTCTCGCTAACTCATTACCCCAAGCCCACTTGTGAAACTTATCCATAACAAAAGCTTTTATCTCTTTACTATTTGTGGGGCACAAATTTAGGTAGATATTCCATTTACTCAACCATTTGATGTTTTGTTGCATCCAAGTCTTCTTTCTTTTGCACAAGGTGTCATTGAAAATCGCTTTAGGCCATCTATCTTCCTCCATTTTGCCAATTCTTTTGAGATAACTAATGAGACGAACCATAGCAATAGCTTCAATAGAAGCAGCCCCGATCTCACTCAGCATGACATCATAAGGAACTGTATTTTTAATCTTGAACTTGCTTGTTATCAAGCGCTTTTGGATTTGCTTGATCTGCTTCGACTGTGAACCTAAAGTGCTGCTGACCCATAATTCACAACCATAGAGAATAACAGGAAGAACTAAAAGCCCAAAAAGAGTTTGGGAGGCCTTCCAATCCCAAAGCTCCGCTTCTCTACATCTGTTCTAAAGAGCATACCGAGCTTTCCAACCACCTAGGATTCTCTTCTTCTTGCAACCATCCCAATTTAGATTTTTGTTGAAGTCAATCCCAAGATATTTATAGTCTGAAACTTCTTCAAGAATAATGCCTTCAAAGTAAAACTTATGCTGGTTTTGTTTCCTCTTATTAGAAAAAAACATGATTTTTGACTTGCATCTCGACCGTTCTTCAAAAGTGCTCCAAAACATACAAATGCTCTTGCAAACCAAAAATTGTTTTAACAATAAGAATGAGGTCATCCACATAAAACAAAAGTTTAATCACAAATTCACCCATAAGAACACCATCACCATCCTAGAATTTAACCACTCTTCCAACTTGTCAATGTATATATTTTCTTTTTATTTTAGATCCACATGACACTCCACGTATAACCCCCCTAACCCCTCCAAAATTTACACCACCGACAAAGAAACTAGTCCCACCCAAGAGTCCCTTGAAAGGTACAGTGCTCATAAATCCGTTACAGACCGGATATTTAAGAAAATAAAAAATGCCGAAAAGGCGGTGATAGTAAAGTTTATAGTCGTCGTGGTCTACTTTTCAAAATTTCAAACCATCCCACAATGGCGGACCAGTGAAGAAAAAGAAAAAGCTTTCTATCTGCTCTCCCTTCTCTCATATGGTGTACAAATGCGTCGAGCGAGTGCCTATTAGTAAGGTTCTTCCATAGACTGCCTGCTCTAGTAGACGTTATTATAAATTTTCATTTCCAAGTAATTCAGAGGCATTTACAATGGCACGTACAGACTACGAAGAAGCTGAAGAAGAAGAAGAAAACATATTGAATTCGCAATCCTCGGATAACAATTACATGGTGGGCTTTGTCATAGCCAACATAGTAGGCCTGCAGTACTACACGGGTTCAGTAAACGGTAGAGAAATGGTGGGCTTGATCCGCCAGCCAGAGAATCCCTACGACCCAAATGCAATTAAAGTGCTCAACATGAGGGGGTTGCAGGTTGGTCACATTGAGCGCTCAGTTGCAGGCGCCTTAGCCCCCCTTGTGGACCAGGGGCTAATTCTGATTGAAGCAATAGTGCCCAATGGAAGGGGCTTCAAGAATGCCTACAAGATGCCCTGCCAAATATACATTTTCAGTCAGAGGGAGCTCATGGGTGTGGCCCTAGAAGTCTTGACAGAAAATGGGCTCAATGTCATCACTACAGCTGATCAAGAATTCATGACTACGCAGTCGGTGGCTGCAAAGGAGAAGATTCAGGAGGAGCCCGTGAAGAAGGCCAGGGATTTGGATGAGATATTTGGAGCGGCTGTGGATGGAGGGGCAAGAAAAAGGCAGACCATGGAACCGTCGAGTGTTATTGTGGCGGAGCTCTTGCAGCACCAGAAGGAGGCGTTGGCTTGGATGGTGCAGAGGGAGAATTCGCTGAAGCTGCCTCCATTCTGGGAGGTTTGTAATAATCAAGGTAAAAAGGTTTACAAGAATATTTTGACAAATTTTGAGTGTTTCGAGAGGCCTGACCCACTCAGGGGTGGAATTTTGGCTGATGATATGGGGCTTGGGAAAACTCTAGCTTTGCTTTCATTAATTGCCACAAATGGGCCTGGTGCCGAGCTTCCTCCTATTGTGGACATTGAGCCCTGCCCCGGAAACCCAAATCCTGAGAACTCTACTTTTGCAAACCCACATTCTGAAAACCCCAGTTTTGGAAACCCATGCCTTGAAAACTATAGTCTTCAAAACCCACATCCTGAAAACCCAAAATTTGAATATCACGAAGCTGGAAGCTCTCAATCTGGAAACTACAATTCTCGAATTTCTAAGTCCTCTTCACAAAACCCTAAACCCTGCCCCGAAAGCTCTAAGCCAAGGGAACGTAAGAGGAAAAGGGATGGCTCAAGAAAGAAGACCGACACTAATGCAAGCAGAGAGTCAGCATTCTCTAGCAGGGATTTGGCTGGATGCGAATTTGACCCACCAGATCCCCATGGGCCCAAGACCACTCTTGTTGTCTGCCCCCCTTCGGTGATTTCCAATTGGGTCACTCAGCTTGAGGAACACACCAAACCAGGAAAGCTGAAAGTTTATTTATATCATGGTGATCAGCGCAATAGGGAAGGTAAGGAGCTTTGCAAGTTTGATATTGTTTTGACAACTTATAGTACTCTCGGTTCAGAATTGGATTGTCCGGGTTCCCCCATGAAGGAGGTGGACTGGTTGAGAGTTATCTTGGACGAGGCTCATTTCATCAAGAATGCTACTACTAAACAGGCCAAGGCTGCAATAGCTTTGAAGGCACAAAGGAGGTGGGCAGTTACTGGAACTCCAATTCAGAACACCTCATTTGATTTGTTTACTTTAATGTCCTTTTTGCAGTTTCAACCGTTTTCAATTAAATCTTACTGGAATAGCTTGGTCCAACGCCCTTTAACTCAGGGCAATGCCAGTGGCCGTGCTCGTCTCCAGGTTTGTTGCCTATCCTTAACTCCCGTTTGCCATCTTTGTTGGTTTTATGATAATCTTTAAATGTTTTTCTGGTTTTAGGATTGTACTTATCTTGGTCTGCCAATTATGGTTGTACATCATGAATTGTGCACCTTAGGCCATAAGTAGCTCAAGGAACTGGTAGCCATTCTTGATTTACTCAGCTTATATGAATTATCAAGTACTTATTTGCACCTGACGTGTAAATTGTAAGATATTTTTTGATATATGGATACAAATTTTTGATTGATATTAGTTATTTTATAAGATGATAAATCTAACCAATAAATTGCATGTATCATATGCTACTTGTGAGATGTTTCAATTAAAAATTATGTGAATGTTATGGATTGCCTTATTGGTACCTTCATGAACCAGGGAAAACATAACATCCCTGATTAGGCTTGTAACATGCTCATGGTAAGGTGTTATGAGGAATCTATGAGAAATTTCCTACTAAAGCCTTGAAGAATGTCAAGAGATATTGGCTTCACCATAGAATTTACACTAGAAGATTTAACAAATTAAAACATTGCATATTCATTAATACAACACAACCCACATGTCTAAGTATAATGTGCATAGACTACAGATTCAAACTTGATTGGACAAATTCCTAATTTCGGCTGAAAAGAAGAGTATCAAGTGGCATCAGCAAACAGTGAGGCTTTTCGAATCTGATTTATATGTATTATTAATGGATTTGAGTCATTTCAGTTTTAAAGGTGATGTTCACTGATTGTTAATTGTTGAGGAAAAATACAGGAATTTTTCGCCAAATATTTGATGAATTGTTAAATTAGAGAAATTGAATGGCTTAAAGTCTTGCAAAATGTTGCTAGCTGATACTAAATAGATGCATCTGTAGATTATCCACTTTATGGGGCAATATGGCAGCTATTGCAAATAATTTTTGAAATTGATTAATTAAATTCCAAATGGAATAAAAATGTTTAAATGGCATTCTTACCATGTGACTTTTTTACATCAGCTCAAAATCTTTCATTTGTGTTTTTCTTTTTTCTTTTTGATAGATAGATGATTTTCTTTTTTTTTTGTTCTTAAAATTGTGACCTTGGGGGTTGCTGCCTTTTATATTAATGATAAAATATACAAAGTCTATACAAAAGGGCTATACAAAATATGACTAAGCCCATAAAATAGCCAGGTCAATCACAAAGTCTTGGCAGTAACATTCTACCATCCTTCGTCCTATTGCTAGCAGCCAAAAACAAAAGGAGACAAATTGTCACTGTTATATTGCCAAGAGGGGACAGAGAAAATTGTTGTTTAATTCTTGGAGGATTCGCGTGAAAGCCCTCAACGATTCCACACCATCTGAGGCCACCAAACCCAACACTTTCTTTAGGAAATTAACCTCTTTGGTAGTCTTCTGGTGCTATTGAAGAACTGAGGTTCAATGGGAAGAGGAAATGAATGGGAACTAGTCTACCATGTCCTTGTTGGTTAGGAGTCTAGAGAAGCTTGACAAGACATGGACTCTTGTGCCATATTGCACCACTTCTAGCACCTCATTCAAACCTCCTAGAAATTGCCTTTTGATTAATGCTGTAGCCATCCTCTTCATCATGTCCTTGAGTTCCTTGAGATCTCGAAGAGAACCCATTGGATTGCAAACAAAATTTAGACCATGGTGAGTCTTGAAGATGCACTGTAAACTCTTTTCTGATACCAGCCCCATGAAAGCCATTTGTCATTGAGTGCAAACCAGATGGATGGGGGTATCCATGGGGCAACGACAGAGAGGAGGGAGTGAGAAAAAATGAAGTGAATGCATTTTCAAACCCTTTGAAATGGGCGAGGCACAAATGAATTCACATGAATTGAGGTGGTGAGAAGTGATATACATGAGTGTTTCATTATGATTCACCACACAAATTCACACATTTGCTAATGAGAGGCTTGCCATCAAGACTGTCTAATTAGTAACTGATAAGTCCTTGCCAACACCACATGATTTCTACTTATGCTCCAGGAGTGCAGACATGCCCACAACCAACTTCACATCCCATTTGACAATGGAGTTGGTGAATTTGTCAATAATAGTGTATAGCTTCCCTATACACACGACTTATAAGATAGGCTTCCGAGTTCGAGAGAAGGGAAAATGCTGAGATTAGAAAGGAATTTAGTTTCCACCTGTGTATATTCTTTGACCTGATTCAAATGACCTGATTCAAAGAAGAAGAAGAAAGTTCTCTCCCACATCCAATGCTTTAGATGTGACAAGTTTGGTCACTTTGCAAGAGATTGTTTGACAAGGCCTAAGCAACAAGTGGCAAACATTAATGAAGTCTCTACTCAAAAGGAAGCAGAAGACAACTTTAATGGATTCCTCTTCATATTTGTCTTATCAAGTAATGTTCCCATGGATAGTGACACTTGGCTAATTGATAGTGGGGCCTCTCGACACATCACAGGCTATCGAGATCATCTTTCAGATCTGGTGGAAAGGGAGTCTAACCTTCAAGTAATCATTGGAGATGATGCACACTATTCAGTGAAAGGATTTGGTGCTACATCACTCAATCTAGAATCTGGAATTTCTCTTCATCCAAGTGACGTTCTATTCGTGTCAGAAATCAAGAGGAATCTAATATCTATTTCAGCCTTGGAGGATAAAGGTTATCAAGTGGCATTTTCAAAAGGGAGAGTTCTTGCATGGCCAAAGAACTCCAACATCAAGACTGCATGTGTTATTGGGAATCGACATGAAAGTTTGTACAAGCTTTCCACTCATCCAGTTCAAGCCTTCCTTCACGACTCTTCCATTTCAAGTGAACTATGTCATAGAAGACTTGGACATCTACATTTCAGGGCTCTTCCATCATTGGAGAAGACGGTGAAAGGTATTCCTAAACTTAGTCATGTTCATGATAATACATGTAAAGATTGTGCTATGGGTAAAAACACTAAGAGTCCATTTCATAGTAGTGAAAGTAGGTCTAAAGAAATTCTAGATCTTGTACATTTTGATTTATGCGGGCCAATGTCAATAGCATCCCCAAGTGGATTTTTTTATTATGTAACTTTCATAGATGATTACTCTAGGAAGACTTGGATTTATTTCTTAAGGTGTAAAGAGTCTGATGAAGTCCTAGGTAGATTCAAAGAGTTTAATGCTCAAGTAGAAAACTTATCTGGGAAAAGAATTAAAATTTTAAGATCTGATAATGGAGGTGAATACACCTCGGGTAGCTTTCGTGATTTCTATATTGAGGCAGGGATCAAGAGGGAGTTTTGTGTCCCTTACAACCCTCAGCAAAATGGGGTTGCAGAAAGAAAGAACAGATCTATTGTTGAAGCTGCAAAAGCCATGATCCATGATCAAGACCTTCAAACCTTTCTTTGGGCAGAAGCTTCTAGAATAACAGTGATTGTTTAGAACAAATGTCCTCACCGGATATTGCAGAATAACTCTAGAAGAATCCTTTTCAGGGATTAAGCCTGATGTCAGTCACTTGAGGATTTTTGGTTGTCTAGTGTATGTTCATATACCCAAGGACAAAAGAACCAAATTGGAACCTTTTGGCAAGAGAGGAATATTTGTGGGCTATAGTGAAACCTCTAAAGCCTATCGAATTTACATTCCCGGTTAGAAGTGAATAGAAGTGAGCAAAGATGTTACATTTAAGAAAGATGTTGCATTAAAAAAATCTAAGGGTTCATGTGTGGAGATAGATGATGAAAATCATGAGACTCCTCAAGGCATGGACATTGATCATACTCTTGAGATTCAGAGAGAGTCCACTGAACCTGTAGTAGATGATGATCCAATTGAACCTTTAGATCCTATTGATGGGCCTAGAGATATTGTTGTGAATCGAAAGATACCTCTTTGGGCAAGGAACACTATGCAGGAAGCAGAAAAGTTCGAGGCTCCTAGAGGCACATTTAGAGAAAGTAAAAGACCACAAAGATTCTCTAGTTATGTTGCATTGATGTGTATTCTTATTGAGACTGAACCTTCCAGTGTTGAGGAAGTCTCAAAACAACAAGTATGGAAAGATGCTATGGATGAAGAGTATCAATCCATTATCAAGAATGACGTTTGGGATGTTGTTCCTAGATTTGAGGGGAAGTCAGTTGTATCTTCCAAGTGGCTATACAAGATTAAGCATGCAATAGATGGAAGCATTGAGAAATACAAGGCTAGATTTGTGGCTCGTGGCTTCCCTTAGAAAGAAGGAATAGATTATGAAGAAACATTTGCTCTAGTTGATCGATATACTTCCATTAGGACCATCATAGCCATTGTAGCAGCTAAAGGATGGAAGTTACATTAGATCGATGTAAAGATAGCCTTTCTCAATGGTGTAATTGAAGAAGAGGTCTACATTGAGCAACCAAAGGCTTTGTGATTCATGGGAAAGAGTCTTGTGTGCAAATTGAAGAAAGCATTATATGGCCTTAAGCAGGCTCCTCGTGCATGGTATGAAAGGATTGACAAATACTTGGTGAGTTTGGGTTTTTGCAAGAATGATGTGGATTTAAATCTTTACTTCAAGGTATTCAATGGTGAAGTTTTAATCTTGGTCCTATATGTTGATGACTTATTTCTTACTGGAGAAGATCATCTCATCCTTAGATGCAAGAAGGAGTTGACTTCAGAATTTGAGATGAAGGACCTAGGACTTATGCATTTCTTTCTAGGTTTGGAAGTATGGCAGAGGCCCAACGAGATAATCCTGAGTCAAGGAAAATACACCATTGACATCTTGAAGAGATTTGGAATGTTAGACTGCAAGTCTATGTCTACACCGATGTAAACTAACTTGATGAAATTGAGAGAATCTGCAACTAGTTAAGATCTTGTGGATAGTACTATGTACAGGTAGTTGATTGGATCCTTGATGTATCTAGTTAATGCTAGACCAGATATTTGCTATGTAGTGAGTGCACTTGGTTAGTTCATGTGTGAACCAAGACAAATACATTCAGTTGCAGCCAAGCATATCCTGAGATACTTGTGTGGCCCATTTGGATATGGCTTGAAATATTCTTCCAGTGTGGACCTAAATCTGGAAGGCTATCTGATTTTGATTGGGTAGGGAGTGTTACTGATTGGAAGAGCACCTCTGGTTGTTGCTTCAGTTTGGGATTTGCTATGATTCCCTGGTGTAGCAGGAAGTAGTCTTCAGTGGCACTGAGCACTGCAGAGGCAGAATACATTGCAGCATGTGTGGCAACTCGTGAAGCAGTGTGGCTTTGGAAGCTCCTTGCAGGATTGTTTGGACAATCGTTGGAGCCTACAATTATTCATTGTGATAACCAAAGCTGTGAGAAGCTATCTATCAATCCAGTGTTCCACGACAAAACAAAACATGTTGAGATCCAATATCACTACATCAGAGATATGGTACAGAGTAATGCTGTTCAGTTGAGATACCTTTGTACCGAGGAACAAACGACTGACATTCTCACCAAGCCCCTTGCCAAAGTGAAGTTTGTGCATTTTCGAGACAAGCTTGGAGTTGTGGAGAATGAAGCACTTATGTAGAGGGAGTCTCAGCATCAGTAATTTCTTGAGATGTACTATAATGCATTCTTCTCTGTGAGAGAAGTTTGAGGTGCAAGCCTTTGTTAATGAATTTTTCTCTGTGAGAGAAGTTTGAGGTGCAAGCCCTTGTTAATGCATACTTCTCTGTGAGGGAGAAGTTTGAGGTGGAAGCCCTTGTTAATGCATTCTTTTCTGTGAGAGAAGTTTGAGGTGAAAGCCCTTGTTCCACCCTCTGGGAGTAGCCATGGTGGATCCACCCTCTGGGAGTAGCTATGGTGGATGTCATGTGAGAGACTCCATGACTTAGCACTTGTGTTTATGCACCCTCTGGGAGTAGCTATGGTGAACGTCGCGATGAGATGACGACATCATGTTGAGTGATTCCGTGATGAGCACTTGTGTTTATTTGCATTTCCATTCATGGGAGTAGTCGTGATGGACCCATCCTTTAGGAGTAGCCATGGTGGATGTCACTATGTGACTCAGATATCAAGAAGGATTCCTCCCTAGCTAAGAGGGAGTGTTAATGTTATAGCTATGGTGGGATCCTTCAGGCCGACATAGCAAATGAAAATGTGTGTTTGGCCTATCGGCCTTACACATTTAACATGTTCGAATTCTATCTATTGTCGACTTTCATATTAAAACAGTTTGTTGACAAAACATAACTAATATATGACCCGCCACCTTGAAAGATGTGTTAATGAAGAGACGTGCTGGTTGATTGGATGCACACTTTTGTGGGTATATATATTGTTGGTCTCCCTCTTTCCAAGATGATCGAATAAGTTATCATCAAGCAGATTAAGCATCAAACATTCAGCAGATCGTATTCCTCTATCAGCATATTGATATCCTTCAGCAGTTCGTGTTCTTCAGCAGATTGACTCCATTCTTCAGTAGTGTGCTTTCATCTTCAGGCAAATTAATTGATATAGAAGATCGATCAAGATAGATCATCATACAGCAATTCACATTCCTACAGCAGTTCGAATTGCATACAGCAGTCTAGGGTGAATCTATATCATCATACAGCTTCAAAGTGTGAAGCAATTCTTTGTAAAGATACTTATCATATTTGAAATAATAGAGATATACTTTGTTGCTGGGTTTTCCCAGGGTACATTCTGTGCAATTATGTTTGAATTATTGTCTATCTAATCTGATTATAAAACTTAACAGGATCACCTTGGATCTCGACCTTGAGCAAGTTGAACTTGATTCGCAGTTGCAAGCCCAAAAGGGAGCTTGAAATTTTGCCTCGTTATTTGTTCTAGGTTTGAGATGCTTGGAAGCCGCACACACAATCTCCTCATTCCAATCTCAAACAAAACATCTCACCCTTGACTTCTTGGGGTTTCCTTTGGAAGCTCCGTTGAAATTAAATTTGTACCATCCCTCCTAAGGTGATTGCCATTTCGCATCTAGATGGTTCTTGAAGGAATCAACTCTTCTAGTGCCATTAATGGGGGAATAGATAGATGAATTTTATTGTCAATAGTAAGGCATCAAATTCTACTGTCAATAGTAAGGCATCAAATTCTACCTTCTAAAGAAATAGGATTTTGTATTGTCTTGGTTAAATTTATACCTGGGTAAAATTTAGTACACTTTGAACAAAATTCATACTATTTTTTTTCTGATCATTAATAGTTATTATTGTCAATATAATTGCAAGTAAATTACACAGAATTCAAATTAGAAGAAAAATGTTAAACGGGATTATTTGTTTTGAGACAACATATGGATATTTGGTACCATTCCAATAGGAAATGATATTGAGTCTTTAATAGCTTCTCTTGTTTGGTGATTTCATACTACTTGTGTGCTCATCTAATACTACTTTCAGTGATTCTTGTAACAAGGTGAGAGGGTTAATATAGAATGTTTAGACAAATTTGTGAAAGCTTTGAGAGCCCCAGCCTAGTTGGGGGAGGAATTTTAGCAGATGATTTGGGGTTAGGAAGACTTTGGCTCTATTTTTGTTGATTGCCTCCGATTAGCCTAATCTTGAGCTTTCACCTGTTGTGGATGTTGAGCCTTCTTTTGGAAATCCAACTTCTGGAAATTTTAATCTTGAAAATTCAAATTTTTAAAACCATAATTTTATCCTGAATTTCTACTAGTTCAAAATTTGGAAACCTATTTCCCAACTACCAAAAATTTTAAGACTCTAATTTTGGAAGTCTTTAAAACCATGGAACCCAACTACCATGTTTAGAAAGCCTTAATCCTATTATGAAAGTCCTAACTGTGAAAAATTCAAACCATGGATCCCTTTTGTCAAAGCCTAATCTTTAAAACCTCAAAGCCTCTTCACAGAACACTAATCCTGAAAATTCTTTAACTTTCACTTGAAATCTTTAAATCTAGAGGATGCAAGAGGAAGGTTTATGGCCCAAGAATAAGAGCCAGGTTCATCAATGAATGAAAGCACTGTCTAGCAGGAATTTGGGTTTGACTATTAGATTCATGGGAATCCAAGACTACCCTTGTGGTCTGCCTGTCAGTGGTAATTACTAATTAGTAATTTTAATTTCCAATTGGGCTATGCAACCATGTAGAGCCAGGAAGGTTGAGGGTTTGTTTGTACCATGCTGATTAGTGCACCATGGAAGCTAAGGAGATTTGCAAGTCTGCCATCGTTTTGATGACTTGTAGTATTGTTTTGCACCATCGTTTTGATGACTTGTAGTATTGTTTTGCACCATGTCTTTAAGTTGTTGGATTTCATTTGATGTTTGCCTACATTATATGTTGTTAGGTAAATAATGCAGTCTAGGAAAGGAGTCAACTGAATAATCACCTTGTCCTAACAGCCTGAAAACTTAACAACCAATTTATATGCCAAACAGAATCAAATAAGATATTTATGGCATTACATTTATGCAAAATCTGCCTTCAAAAAGGCTTGCAGAAACTCACAGAAGGAATTTAAAAGTTGTCGTGCAACACTAAATTGAGCCTCTGATGAATCCACAGTCCTCAAGGCATCAACTTAGGCCCAAAGGAATGCTATCCAGACACCAAGCAAGGTAGAATGCACCAATTTCTGATTCTTCATGGACTGTACGTTTGATTTTGGCCTAATTAACACTGGAAATTAGGCAACAGACTGTTCTTTGCTGCAAATGGATGAAATCTTGTTCTCTCAATCTCTATAGATTAAACATTTTTCATAACATTTGAAAGCAACCCATATCTCTGAATTTTGCCATTCATTTCCCAAATGTTCCAACCTGTATGCCTGGGCATCTTCCTTAAGGGAAAAGATATATTTTTCCTTTTATTTTTATATCTGTTTCTTCTGCAACCAATGCCTTGTCTCATAGTGGCATGCATATTCTGTTTTTCACACTCACTCCTCCCATTTTTCTTCCTTCTTGGCTGAATATTTCTTTTTTCCTCACATTTCTGGGCATGACTTTGCCCAAAAATGTCCTGCCTGTGTATCTGATCATGTCCCTTGTTCTAGCTGAGGTTTTGGCTTTGACTTTTGGCCCTAAATGATCTTGTGAATTATTGGATAAGCGATCCTAATCACTGAACCATGACCATTCGCCTTCTGAAATGGTTTTGGCTTCTTGCTAGGTTGTTTTAAACAAGGTTTGCTTGAGTTTGAAATTCCCATTCACCAGTTTTTGGTTCCAAACGAATCTTTCTGCATCATCTTGAGACAAAACCCATTTAATCCACATGATTTATTTTGCTTGAGGTGACCTAAGGATTTCCAACCACCACTATGCACATGTCAAGTGTTTGAGACGATGCCTACTTGAAACCTCATGCATAGCCATTTGAAATTTTTTCTCAGCAACTGAAGGATTTTGTGTAGCAACTAGGATTTGCTACAGCCACTAAGAGGGTTTGCACAACAAGGATGTCTCATACCACAACTTGGATTTCCTTGAGTAGTCACTGAAAATTTATTTTTATATTTTAATTTTTTGTGATGCAAGATTGCTTGCAGCAAATTAAACAACGGGGACAATATTGCTCCACTACAGATAGAAAAAGTTGAATCAAAAGTCTCTTTCACTTCACACTAAATAAATATGCACTACATTTCTACCAATCATTGTAATTAGCTAATTCTCTAGATTTCTCTTTGTATGTTTATATAATGCTATTGAACAAGAAACAGATATGATCTTGTTAAAGGCAAAATGCTTATCTGTTTGGAGTAAATTGATTCTAGCTGAAAACAGACTGTAAATACTATAAGCTGCATGCAAAGGTTGAGTTCTTATCATATTGATGTCGCGGACTACCTTAGTGATATGTCCACCAACTATTAAAAACAGCAATCCTTTTCTAGATGGGAGCAAAGTTGCATAGACAAAGATACTGATACAAATACGGATACGGATACAGCCATTTTTTAAGATCCCCAATATGGATACGACTGGATACGTCATTCATAAAAAACACATATACATATATTCAACACAATTTTCTAAGTTATTCGAGGAGATTTTGATTACTTCAAAACCAATATAGACACATAATTGCTACATAAATAATGATAAGTTGATTTAACATTTTACAATATGAAAAAAAGTAGAGTTGCATTGGAAGATAACCCAAAAAATGGGTCACTGAAATAGAAAAACATTTCATTTGGTGTAGGTTTTGTTAATACCAATTTTTTAAAAAAAGAATGCATGAATGAAGGTTTTAAAAATTAAATTTAGGAAGATTTATGTCAATTTAAAAAAAAAATCAAATCACATAGTATCTAGCATGGTTGGTAATTGAGGTTTTTTGGGCACACATGGGTACAATATTTGAGGTGTATCCAGGCTGTATCGGATATGTGTCCGTTTCGGAAATAGGAACGGATACGGGGATATGCGTGCCCAGGGAGGGACAAAGGAGTTTCTGACTACTTTGGATGGGAGACATTCTACGCTCCCGTCAAGCATTATGAAGAAACGATTAGCAATTCCCTTTCAAATCCAACAAAATCCAAAAGATAAAGACATTTCATATTGATCTGCCGTCTAGAAAATAAGTATTAACAAATTAAAACAGTACATAAATGGTTATCTATGAGAACATCTGGGGAATGAATTATGTAGATTATTGACTATGCTGGACACATTACTGACTAGATATGTAAAAAAGATCATTGATAAATGCATTTCAAATGTATACAGAGGTTTAAATGGCCTAGTCACCATAAGACTTTTGTAACTATTGTCTATACTTAAAATCAAGGCACTCCCAAATTAGAAGCTCCTCCTTTCACATTCTTTTGATAGTTTTAATGATTGTAAATCCACAAAGTACACTAATTGTACCCTCTAGGGTACAAATTTTTTCTTTTCTTGGATTTGGATTCTGATTTATACTTGGGGGTATAATTCTTTGCATGTTTCACAAAATTAGTATTATTAATTATCTGATCGTTAATATTTTTAATACCATGTTCCTAAATAAACCATAGAGAGAGCAATGTAGAAATATATTGAGCAATGAACAATATGCAAAGATGGGACCATAGAAAGAGCAATGCAGAAATGTATCGAACAATGAACAATATGCAAAGTTGGGAAGCACTTGCTTACTTGAGATTAACACATTTGCAAATTTGAGTGTAACTCAAATTACTCAAATAATGGCGGCTTATTTTTTTTATTCACCTTATGTTTGGTAGAGATAAGAAATACAATTTTTAGGGCTTTCCCTTGCAATATACTCAATTAAAAATTGTAATGTCCCCTTTTTATTTGGCCTAGAAATATAATTAAGTAATTAAAATTTTTAAATTATTTAATAAGGTCATTGATTCCTAAGTTAAGTGACCGCATTGTGTCAACAAGAAATTATAAGTAGGCCACTTTTTCCCAAGCTAAAGTGAGAAATTAAAAACAAAAAGAAATATGAAGAGAGGGAACTTGAAGGGGTGGATTTGAAGAGTTTCCTAGAAGGTTATAAACGAGTAATGAAAGGCTAAATGGAGATATGTTGACTTCATTCCTTTTCTTTGTTGCAACCCTTATGGTTAAGGAGTTTGGAAATTGTTCCATCTCGCCTCCTGAGTACTCAACCTCTCTTAAGAAGATCAGCTTTGAGGGTGAAAGATTCCTCCCTAGCTAGTGTTGGGCGGAATCATTTAGATTTCATAATTGGAGTTCAAAGATTGGTTTCAAAAATTGTAAAGTCTTCAATGAAGATTTTTTGAGTTTATCAAATTTGGACAAGGTTGCATGGGTGCGCATACCTAGTCCCTTGGGACACATATCCCGCACTGGAAACGTGGTGGGAGTCCTCACAGAGAGGAGACGTCTCCCTTGACGTATTCACTTGTCTCCCTTCGTCTCTTGCAAAAGTGGGGGAAAAAATCCTAAAAACGTCAACCCTTGCAAACACGACCCTAAAAACACGTGAAGAGGAAAAATGCGACGTGACGCATGAAAATAAAGAAAAAACACTTGCAAATACCAACAACATCCTCTTTAATAGCACACACCTAAAAAACCCTAAGAAAACGTGATTAATAGCTTCATACACTGTAGTTTGTGCACACCTTATAGCCCTGATTTGCTAAGGTTTTGTTGAGTCGATATTAAAAATTACAAGGTGAAGAATATTTAATATCCTAACGATTATATGCACAACATATTACAAGGATTATATACACAACAATATTTAATATCGTAAACTGTAGAGTCCCTTATCCTTAAGTAATCATTCTGCTTGTAAGTCTGTGTGAAAGATAAATAGTCTAAAATATTTGTATGGTATAAACAAAATCATAAAAAACCTTCACATATTTTATTGTATAAAATATAAATTTTCTATATTCATATATTAATATTTATTATATTATATATTTTATATTATTTTATTATGTATTATATATTTAAAATATTATTTAATTATTTTTAATTATGCCGTCTCCAACTACCCCCGTCTCCTATTTTCAAAAATAGTTGTACCAGTACCAGTACCAGTGTTTGGAGTTCCAAGTAACCTTGTTTCCGTGCAACCTTGAATTTGGATATTTGATTTATGAGAAATTTGTTTGAGCTGGATGCTTGTAAGATGTTTGATTTCATAAATTAAGTTAATTTTCAAAGGAATATATTTTTTTCTAGAGATCAAAAAGTTTGCCTCTAGGAGAAAAGTATTATTATATTCATTGACGAGTTTCTCTTGAATATCATATTTTCTAATATTAATGGATTTGGTTTGGCATGAAAACTTATTTGTTGATCGATTGCTCCATTGAAAAGCTGCGCCAAGTTTCATATATAATAAAAAGTATCAAAGCTATTTTATCTGCCGTTGTCATTAATGTCTTTGGTGTTGGGCGAGCTTGGAGGGTTGATGGTTATTCCTTTGTCTTAGCCGATAGTTATTTTTGCTCTTTCAAGCTTGGGAGCATGGAATTTTGTTGGATGCTTTGGTAAGATTTTGAGGATTTTAAAATAAGTGATTTGATTTTATTAAAAAAGTGCAAATGCTTCTTCCATATCGGTGTAAGAAAGGAAAGGCAATATTGGGCTATTTTATCTATCTTATTGGGTCGTAGTTTTTTATGGAAATATTAAATTTAATTGCTGAAACACCATACTTTGTAGGTGATTTATATTCAAAGGATAAACTTGGTAATAAAGATTTATAATTTATTTCTACTGGCACTCTCCTTAGGCATGATTCATTCTTCCCACGAGTCTTCTTTTCTTAGCATGAACTTTCCATTTGAGTGGAGGGTTATTGGGATGAACTCCTTGTTTGGTGTGAATTGGTTGAGATTGGTGGCAACCATTGCTCCTTCTTGGTGTGTGAGCTCTCCATTGAAGTGTAAGCTCCAGGAAAGAAGTGTAGGTCCAAATAATTTCATTGTTGCTGTCAGGTAAACATTATTCTTGAACACACAAATACATTGAGAAGGGGGCGTTGAATTAGTGTATACAGAAATTGCTTTTCAAACTTCGCAAGAAATTAAACATATACTGCAGAAGAATGAAAAGATCAATAACACATCACACAACACCAGGATATACCTGGAAAACCCAGAATGGGAAAAACCACGGTGAGAAAATTGCTGCTTGGAGCTACTGTCCAAATCTAGCCTCACAAATGTTTCAGATGATTACAATGAGTTTGAAGGCACCAACCTTTAGGTGACACCAATCCCCCAGATTTTATGAACAACAATCCTTTTACAATTACAGAATTTGAAGGCACCAACCTTCAGGATACACTAATCCCCTACACTAACTTGCAAGACTACAATCTTGAAGTAATACAATGAAAAATTATGAACCTTTAGTCGTTCTACTTTGCTCCTTCAGAAAATTGGTTCACACTCTTTTAGCTCTGCAACTCTTTCTTCTTCTCAGTCCAACATTCATTAGCAACAACAACTATATCATTCACCTTTCTTGTCATATATATATATATATATATATTCTATATTCACCTCCATAAGGTCGACCATAACACAATTCATCACAGATCAAAACAAAGACAGTTTGCATCGAAATCATACAATCATGATTTAAACAATTTTCTATGTAGAGTTAGAATCGTCCAATTAGTCGATTTGCTCTTTTGATCTTATCATCTTAGCATAGAAAATCTACTTCATTCTGTAACTAACAAATTGCATTCAACGGTTAGCTTTCTAAGCCAATTTGTGCAAGTTCCTAGAATGCTTTGTTAGCGCACCAAAAGAAGTTCCTTGAATTGGACTGTCGTTCTTTTCAGCAGCCTGACTAACACGGGGGTTATATGCATTGTCTTTGTGTGTTATGTGTACTGCATATCATCTACCCGCAGGTTCTCAAGTGTCTTGGTGCACATTTGATATTGACTGTGGAGTAACTCATTCGCTTTTCCGCGCTTGCACAGATGATTGGGCTGCCAAATTGGGTGGACTTGTGGAATGTCGGAAGCTGTCCAGCCTGGCCAAGGCTGGGTCCGTCAGTATCTTCCTTACCACACGCGACAGGTGACGTGGCCGAGGTTGGGGGTCCACCCTTTTCTTTACTTACCGCACAATCATCGCCATCTTTGCCGAAGTGGGGTCTGCCCTTCAAATCAATGGCTACCATCGTGTCGTGGCCACTTGGTCTTTTGACATATATTCTCCCCATGGATGAATGCATGATTTTAGATTTGCTATTGTCCAACGTGGCCTATATGGACATGATTTTAGATTTGCTTGGTCTTTTGACATATATTCTCCCCACGGATGAACGCATGATTTTAGATTTCGCACAACCATTTGCCAGCTTGGTCAAAGTGGGATCCACTCTTCTAATCAACAACCATCGTTGCATTGTGGCCTCGTTGTCCCTGATAGTTAATCTTCTCTCGAATACATGCCCACCGTTAGATTTGATGCCGATGGAGTCGAAGTGGGATCCACCCTCGCGGATGTGTGGGGACCGATCAATGACTGTCGTTACGTCGTGGCCTCCTTCCTGACAAATATTCTCCCCATGGATGAACATCCACCATTAGATCGGTTAGCGATAGACGATGCGATATACCACATGGATAACATATGCAACTAACACGATGTGAGCGGTAACACAATGTGTTATGCTATACCTGTAATTGTGTGCAACTAACATAGTGTGTTATGCATGATTGTAATAGTAGTTCTTTGAGTCTTCATTATTTGCCCAATGCTTTACCACTCTATTGCACACATACAATCAACTCTGCTCTTCATTTCCACTTGCACACATACAATCAACTCTGATCACATTTGCCAATTTGGGACAAAACCATTATTATCTAGTACATCTGGCCAACGGTTGACATCAACGACAATCTAATGCCAACAATTATTGCTATGGTGTGAGAAAGGTTCAAATAGAGGTGTGGAATTCTCCATTTATTTTTTGCGTGAATAAGTATAGATGCTTCTAGTTTCTGCATGTTACTAATATGCTTACATTATGACTGATGTATCAATGAAGTCACAAGACATCATAAATAGAAGGAAAAATATTATTTGAAGGTGGACATCGTGATCACAAAGAAGCTTGAGTCTATCTAGGGTTGTGGTATTTTAAATATTTCATTTGTCTTGCTGTTGTGAGAAGCCACATAAGTATTGAGATTAAAGAGTATATGAAGGTGAAGCCACATAAGTATTGAGATTAAAGAGTATATGAAGGTGACTCCAATATGGTTGATTATCTATCGCTTATTAAGTCATATGTATTGCTAGAGATTGTTTGGATTGTTGAAGCTGGACAAATATGGTTAAGAATGTCTCTACGGGTTTGAGAAATTCCTTCGTTGATAGTGTCTTGATGAGAGCAAGCGAGGTGTGATGGTTGCAAATAAACATTTGAATATTTCTAGCCTCTACAACTACCCGCTACACCAAATTATCTTCCATATGTTTTTCAATGCGTTGTTCGACGCATGAAAACAACAAGGGGTCCAAAAGATGTGTTTGTAAGAACCCTCCACCATCAAACCAACTAATTTGCACAGGTGTGAAATTAGTGACCACTTGCACAACATTGGATGCCCCAACCTCCTCTATGGCATCTCTCAAAATATGAAATTGGAATTCCCTTGCACAACCTAGAACAATCAATAGCTCTAAGGAAATATGAGCCAGCTGAACATGTGACCATGATGTTGATAAGTGGGCGATGTCCAATATTGGTCTACCCATCTATGACAATAGAGCAACCCGTCCTATTCCAACATTGCCTCATGTCCTCCATCACCACATTCATCTTGGAATATTTTTTGTCAAGGATTGTAGTGCATAGTTTATGTTCTCTAGAGGGGGTGAATGAGGAACCGATAAAAGCTACATCTTTGAACATTTGTTTGAAGTAAGGAGAATGTGCTACATGGAATGGATGACATGGGCATAGAAAAAATTGGCTATAGAGGACCCTGCCTCATCTTGTGCATGCACATTGAGCAAAATTGCAATTGTATTAGGCTGCTCACTAGAAGTAGTCTTCCTCTTCCCTCTTGTGCAAACATAAATATCACTACTAGTACTACCACTAGGACAACCAAACATAGAGGGCATATGCATAGCTGATTGTGTTTGCATTGGCAGCCCCAAACCCTCTCATTGTCTTTTATCTCTTTACAAACTTTGACCGCTTGGCTCATAAAACGGGCAATTGAGGAGAATAAACTCGTGTAGGTCCCTTAAATTTTTTTTTTTTAGAAATGTAACACAATGACAATCTACTACCCCTTGAATTTCTCTCTTTATCTAGGGTTGTCACCAATTGAAGAAGAGTTTTTTTAGAATTAAAAGGGCCTTTTGCATGTCGCTGTAGAGCTTTGGAAGGGCATTCAAATGGATTTCTTTCAAGTTGTCCTCCTTGATGCAAGTGGTGTTTATTTTGTTCTTCCCTCTCATCATGCCCACTAGTTTCACAATTGCTGCTCATTTTGTTTTGTTTTGGTATTTGCAAACTGAAAATAAAAAAAACACAAAACGTTGTTTTGATGGTGTTTTTATGCACAATCGAACATAGAATAAAGTATTGAATACTCTATCATCTTTTGAACAAAAACTTCTCAAATGCTAAAGATTAGCAAAACGTATCACTTGAGACGACTCCAAGGTTCTCGATGTTAGGTCTTGACATGTTCGATAGCTTCAATGGTATGATGTGATTTGCTGTACCTGTGAGGGGACTTACGTAGTTTTTGTATGATTGACTCAATTCAAGCTTAATGGAATGACATTCCTCTAATGACGTTGCAATATCGCTCGCTCCTACTACTAATGATCTTGGATAAAAATAATGAAAAAGGAGTAAGGTTCAGGGATGCTACTCTAAAGTTAGGAATGCAAGACAATAGACAATTTCAAGTGAGCTCAACTAAGCTTTGCTTTGACATGCTATGAACATATCCACAATGCTAGTGCAATCTTCTAGGGATAGGTTGGTAATTTTTAAATCACTATCACAAAACATAGATGGCTTCAAGATGAAGCATACCAATGATCAAATAGTAATTGAAGTTAAGCTTTGGCTAAGATAAGTTCAGTTGACTACGCAAGATACTTCACCATCGATGGAGTACTAGTAGTATGAACAACGAGCTTCACTTTCAATCATGCACATGCATCTTTCACTCATCTTAAATACTTGAAACAAATTCTACTCTAATTTTTTGTTCTTTTTAAAATATTAACTTCTCTCATAAAAGGATGAAGAAACAAGTAGATGCTCCAAAACTCAATAATTCACCGACACTTAAATGATTTTATTAATTTTGGTAGCATAGAGGAACAATTCTTCAAAACTCTTTTAATTAGTCCCTTACAAATGAAATGAGTTGAACTTATATAGTACTCAATTACAATGAATGGCCAAGATTAAACTAGAATTAAGGGCCCAAATTTTGCCACCTAAACCCTAATTACGGTTTATAACATCCAAAATACCTAATTATTGCAAAACATTAAATATCAGCCAATGGGAATGTGACATCCATTTGTCACAAAATACGAGGGATGCCACATAGGATCATAACAAACTATCTTCTAGAATCTTTTTGTCTTTATCCTTTTCTCTTTTTGCAAATTCAATGAATCTGGACATCATGGATTCAATCTCGGTTATTGGAGTCATTGGTAGGTTCTTCAATTGCTCTTCCAAGTAACTGACTTCATCCAAGCTTGAGACGAAAGTTGTCTCCCATCCTGGCTCGAAATCTCTAGTCGTGTTGGCAAGTACGGTGAATGAATGGATATCATCCAACTTCTTCTCGGAAGGTGATTCATTGTTTCCAAAGAAGATAGTCTTCACTTTCTCAATTAGCTGTTCGACAACAAATATCAATTACTTCATTCTTCTTCTCAAGAATGATCTCGGCTACTTCAAAGATCTTTTCATGTATCAAATTTATTGCTTAATCAACTTGGGTGCGTCCACCGCTGATATGTTAAAAAATGAGCTTCCTCATGCGAAGCAAATTACACCACTGCTGGAAATCAGGTGGTTGTCCACCTTTCAATATTCCTTCACTCACTAAAGTCTGCCTTGACGTGCTCTTTATTACTTGCAATATAGGTATGGTGAAGTCTCTGGTGTAAATGAAAGTATCATATACTGTCATGAGTGCTTGAGTTCTTTCTAGGATCACCATAGCTCTATCAAATATCTTCATTAATTCTCTTATGATGCCTTTGCCTTTTTGTAAGTCTCATCGATCCAAGCATCCATCAGCTGTGCCAAGGCTTTCATCTTCTCAAAATCATCAATTGCGTCTGGAGGAGGTAATGGTGGAGGCGTATTTAAAGGATCATGCTGCCTCAACGGTATCTTGAACTGCTGGAGGTGACTTCTCAATATACCATTTTTCTTCTCCAACTTCTTATTCTTCTCTACTTCCAGCTTAAGCATGTCATGAAATGTCTTCATCGTGTCATTCATATCTTCTAATACTTGATCAGTGGTAGGAGGACCTAAATCAATAGTTTCCAAGTCATACTCCTTTGCTGTGATCTCATCTTCGGGCTTGTCTACTCTTGGAGTGTTAATCTAAATTATTTTGTATCCATCACCATCTCTTGTCATCTTTGACATCTTCATTGCTTTGTTCTTCTCGATTTCTTGAGTTCTATCCAGGTAGTTGCCTAGATCAACGAGATCCTCTTCTTCTATTATCACTTCTTTTGTTAACCTCTCTCTAAGCCATGTGGGGATAGCCAATCTCTCTTCTTCGACTTGTACTTCATTTTATTGTTAATCCTATCGGGGTGAAGATTTCGCTTCATCATCATCTTCAACGCTCACATATGCATCACAACCCGCCTTGTCATTGACTGGCTTAGGTGAGATTGTCCTGGCCTGAAGTTCACCTTTATCTACTTTCTCGCATTTGTTATTCTGAATTGTGGATTCCATGGATTCATTTATTCCATGATCAATGTTTTCCCTTGGTTGATGATCTTCTTCAATGGCTGTTTGATTCATTTCCATCTCGTGGATGGAAGAGGTACTAGTAGAAGGATGGCCCAAGCTTGACTTATGTTTCTTCTTTGGAGGCTCCCCTTTGTTGGCTTCTTTCCTCTTGGACCCTTGGAATGAGTTGATTGAGCAGCACTTCCACTCTGGGTTTCACTTGTTGTATCATCATCGGAAGGCTCTGCTTCTTCCATCAATTCATATGTCATTTGAGTACCTTGATTGTTCAACTTGTGGATTTGGGCATCTACCTATTGTTTGGTATATGTGAAGACCAACTTCATTAGTTCTTTCAAATCAGTGATCTCCACTTTAATCCAATTGACTTTTACCTCTTTATCTTTCTCTTGTTCATATATTGGCAAGAGAGTCTTCCACTGTCTTGTACTTGATCAGGAATATCGAAGATCCTAGATGCTTTGACAATGTCAATAGGTAGCCTTGAACACATTCTTCTTGTCATGTCGAGATCATCAAGGGCGTTCATGAAGTATTCTTTTAATTGTATCTCGTGCTTATGGCTTTCTCACTAGATTTTTGGATGTTGCCATAAGGAAAAGCTATCTCTGGAAAATTATGGAATAAGAAGAAGAGATTTCAATTCCTCTTCTACTGTCTTTGCCGCCTGTAAGGATGGACACACTTTGAATGGACGTCTAACTGAGTTGGAAAATGGAATTCTTGACTTGTGTTTATTCTTCTTCACTTTGTTGTATGCCTTTACCTTCAATTGCCTTACCAACTCGAGCAATATTAGCTCTGTCAGTAGGATATCTCGGTAATGTGTAGGGCGGTCAAGAGCACCCTTGCACTCTTATGTAGGCAAACTTGGGAAATTGAATAAACCAAGCAAATTTCTCTATTAGCTCCTTCGCATGTGGGGATATTCTTTGATGGATATCACCTTGCAATGTTCTTGTGATGTGCATAGTGGAAGCATCATTCACTCTCCTGTAGTGTGTCTTGCTAGGATATTGTGATTGTGTGTATGATTCACATGCTCTCAACGCTCCAGTTCTTGTGTCGACTGGACCTCTATAGATTAATCCTACATATTCATGAGCTGTGGCAAGTGAGTATATGATGTATGAGCTCATGTAGAATGTCCTGGTTTGCATAAGTCTCTTGAGCTGTGTATCAATGTTATTGCTTAAAATTTGTGCCCAATTGATTCTCTCTTTCCTAGCTGATATAATTTCCATGAAGTAGAACATGCAATTTTCAAACTGTGAAGCATGAGGGCTTCCCATATTTCGATGAAGCATAGTGATCAAGTCATTGAATTCTTCCTTGAAATCGATTCAATGGAGTTTGGTGGGTAGCTTGGATATATCGGGCCTGCTCTTCAATAACCAATACTTGTTGATTATGCTTAGGCATTTGTCAGGGTCATCATCATAGAATGTTCGTGTTACTTCCTTGTTCTTGTAGATCATGCCACTGAATTTAGGTATATGGAATGCTTCACCGATAGCCTCCTTAGAAAGGTAGGTGAGCTCTCTTCCGTCAGGTGCCACTATCATCCTCTTACTTGCATCATAATGCTTGGCACACTTGATGATCAACTCAATGCACTGTATTGTTGGAGGGAAGCCTGCGTCTTTCACTAGCCCACTCTCAATCATCATCTTTGAATATCCGGAGGGCTTGGTGGTGTATAAAGTTTCTTGGAATTTCTTCATGTTGATCTGAGCGAGGTTGGTCTCTTTTACATTGCCCCAAAATGATGTAATCTTGGATTCCATTGCCTCTCCCTTCGATTCTTCCTTGATGAGAGCTAGTCGTGCTCTTGCCATCCTCTACCTGTGAGAGTTGTCTAAATTAGTCTTATGATATGGTAATAATGCTTACAAGTGGAAATCAATTGCTTAAGCTAACAATTTCAACTCTAGGGCCGATAATTCATCTTAATCATCAACATTGCTATAAACACTAGGTGCTTATATAAAAAATCCCGACCTTGTGAAACTTGATTCTAACTGCACATAACCATCTAAATTAATGAGTTATGCCTTGAAATATGCTTAGATGATTAGAATGTCATGGATTACAGCCTCCCTATGATCAAAATCAGTAAATAATAAGGTATTCCAGCGCTAAATAAAGGTCTGACTTCAATAAAAATAATCAGATACTAGTTAATTCAGACCTGTAAATCAATTAAAATGAGCTGGTAATCCTTAAACAAATCGTTCTTTTAACAAAATCGCCCCTCTTAAGGCCTGGCTAATATGAAAGTGATAGTCTTGCCTCCAAATTTGCTGTTTGATCAGTGACAAGATCGCTGGTAATGCCGATGTCCTTGATGACAAATCTGTTGATCAAAGAGGTTGGTTTGCTGTGAAAAGTGATCAAGATTGATACCTCCAGTGACTTCACCTTAGTCTTGATGAAAATCGCCATCCATAAAGAATGAATTTGCCTTCTAGCAATAATAATCTTGACTGATATGTATGGATATCTCATCACAAGGCCGATTTGTGATCCAACATTAAATGATTTGCAATTAAAACAAGAGGCCGACTTGAATTTTTAAACTGAAATTTGAATAAAAACGTCTCTTTTGATATCGTGGGGCCCATTCAATGTATCTCACAATGATTTGCTTTAGGTCACACATCTTTGGGGCAATGACCATTGCTTATTTCTTTAAATCGCCTACTTCCTTTGCATAAGGAAGTCCTTCATGTCTTGGTTGCTGATTTCCTTAGCCTAAGGAAGCCATTTCCTTTGCTTTGATCGCCCATTTCTTAGCCTTAGGAAGTATTTGCAATGCTTGATCACTCATTTCCTTAGCCTAAGGAAGTATTCCCAATGCTTGATCGCTCATTTCCTTAGCCTAAGGAAGGGTTTCCAATGTTTGTTTTGGCAATCAAATTAAAAGAATGAAATGTCAAATTGCTGATTTATCCCCTTCATTGGAAGTAACCGATTCCCTTCCTTACCTACCATCAATTAAGCTTCTTGAAATCCCCTTGCCTTAGCCGAATTTTCACTTCATTTCAATTAAGGAATCAAAAGGTGAATTGTTGACTCTCAAAATGCAAGTATGAGATCACCTCAAACTTATTTATTCTAAAGGAAGACGCCCAGCAATCTAATCTAAAACCTAAAAACTGAAAATAAAAGAGGGCTCCCCATTTGTGATGGGGCGATGTGTGAAATGGTCACAAGTCGTACATTTCATCTTTTAAACTTGGAAAAATTGAAAAAAAAGGGATAAATGGAAGCTTAAGATACCTCTTTCACTTCTCTTGTTGGTTGCTACCTCACTCCTCTTTTTTGTTGCTAATCAATGCTGGTTTTTCCAATGGCATTTAAAAAACCCTCCTCTTTGTCTTTCTATCTTGGCTGCAATTCTTTATCATGTAAAAAATGAAGTCAAATGCCTAAGATGGTGTGTTTTGTGATTGCATATTAGGGTTAGGGGGCCGTGGGGTCCACAAAGGCAAATCATTTTTTTTTGAGTGTTTTTTAAAAATTCTATTTGCTGTTGGAAATGCGGGGACAGCTGGGACGGTCTAGAGACGTCCTAGATGTTCCCTCTGCATCCCGGGGATAGCTGGCTGTCCCCACCTCGTTCCAGTGCCATTTTTTTGTTTTGGGGAGATTTCCAATTTTTTTTTTTGGGACGACTAAGAAATTCCCTGTAGCTGTTCCTCATCCTTGGGATGTCCTCGTTGTGCGGACAAGGGCTAAAGACATATATTTAGCTGGTTGTTCATACGTTATGATTTATTCATTCAAATAAAAATAAGTGTAGGCAATGCTTGTTATTTAAATTGTGTGAAATTTGGAAAAAAAAAAAATCACATTGTGAAATACAAATGGAAAATATTTACAAGAACTATGGAATTTTTTTTAGGGTGCTGTTGTGACCTATTCACACATCGCCCCATTGCAAATAGGGACCCCCTCTTTCCTGCTTTCCGGTTTTGTTAATTAATGGTTTTGGTAGTCAAGCGACAATTTTGAGCTCCAATGTCCGAATCTCGCCCTTGGATATGGTCATGTTTCTAGGTCTTTGTTGATGTGTATTTTGTACACGACCAAACACAGAATAAAATACCTAAAGGTACCTTATCCTCTCTTGAGCAAAGTTTCCCGACTGCTGAAGATCTCGCCGAAGGATCAGTCGAAGCAACTCCAAGGTTCTTGTATGTAGGTTCTCTACACGTGGATAAGCTCTTTGTGGTATGATGTGATTTTGCTGGAATCACAAGGGGACTTACACTTGACGACCTAAACGTCTGATTTGCTTTGAATATTGCTGGAACACAGGATTTCACTAGCCTAGATTTTTTGAAAAAAGGAAAAAAGGATGAGGGCGAGGAAATGATCTAATTCTGAAACTAAGAATGTACGAGCAATGAATGATCTTTGATGAAATTCTAACTAAGTCTTGTTTTGACATCCTAGGACCATCTCCACAAGGTTAGTGCGATCTTCGGAGGAAAGCTTTATGATGTTTAGATCATCGCTACAGGCATAGACACCATCAGGTTGATGCATATCAGTGAAGAAGCGACAATTGAAGTTAGGCTTAAGCTAAATGATTCCAGTTGACTACACAAGGCAAGTCTGCAATCAACAAACTGCTAGTAGTATGGATATACAAATTTCACCATCAATCAAACACATTTCTTCCACTCATCTAATAACATGAAATCAAATCTGAGAAGTATAGAGACCATGCAAATTGTTGAATCGACCCATAGATTTCACCATTTCTTCAATGAAGTTTACAAGTCTTTTACAACAACATCTTGGCAACAATCTTTGCCTTCTCTTTCTATTCTACTTTAATTGCTATTCTATCAACTGACTATTCACTATTTCTAACTATTCACCTTCTAACTACTGACTAACTATTCTCTGACTATTAACCTTTACAAATGAAGAGCCAAGGCTTTATATAGGGAGCTCTTTACATTTCAATGGCTCAGATTGATTTAGAATGAATGGCTAGGATTACAAGATGAAAACCCTAATTAGGGTTTGTTACAACAAAACCTTTTAGCCAATGAGAAAATTACATTCAATGCATGAGAACCAATAGGAAACGGAGGTAGGTGCCTCGAAGTTTGTGTCATCATTGATAAGTCAGGTACATTGAATCTGGACATGCTGATGTGGACCTATCTGACTGGAGGAACAGTGACTGGGATGCCACCTTGTCTGGTACTTCCTTTGTGATGACTTTTGTCGATCCTCCATCAGCCTTGATATACTTGATGAATGATGTACCCTTCCTTGACTCCCTTGTGTTTGCCTATGAGATCCTCTTGAAGAGGTCTTCCTTTGACCTTGATGTTGAAATATTCTTCTTGAGATCTTCGTTCCGATCTTCCTCCAACCTGGTCGTTCTGATTTCTTTCTTTTCCTGCTGCAAAACAATCAAATGAACATCAAACACATGATATATAGCTTATACAATCTCTGATTTGATGTGATTTGCAGGTCTGATAGGTGCAGGTTTAGGGTAGATTGTCCTTTTCTTGAGCAAATTTGCTCTTGCTATGATGAATTCAGTCCTTCCTTTATTGAATTTTGCTGTTGTTAGGATGTACTATGCGCCTTAAAGTGATTGATCTCTATAAGACCTGAAATTTGCCTCCTCAATCACCAATCTGTCTAATGAAATCTGCTTTTGAAATTCGCCTTGATGAATTCAATTACTCCTCAAATTCGCTCTTGTCGAATTCCGCTTGTGAAGATTGTTGACAAATCTGGAATTTGCTTCTTAACTGCTGAAGGATTTCGCTCTTTGAAGAAGAATGTTTGAAATGAATGATGAATAATTTAAGAATCAACCTCCTTTATATAGGCGCCTTTATGGGAGAATGCACTTCTTTGATGAAAGCCGACTTTGTTTGGATGAATAAATAAATTTTATTTCCCTTTAGCTGGCCGACTTCTCTTAAAAAATTTCGAATTTGCTTTTGTCACCAAAGTGAGATTGGTTTATTAATGCATCAAATGTTTCTAGGTTGACTTGCACTTAGTCTTCTCTTGATCTTTTTGGTTTTTTACCATAATGCAATTGCCTTTAATAGAATTTCGCCTTGGTACCTTAGAGAGGGACATGAGCGAGCTAGGATATAAGTCAAATTTTCATCAATATTTGATGAAGGCAAGCTTAGTTCTCACGATCTGCATGAAGTTTAGGATGCTTGGACACTTGAAACCACCATGAAGAAGACTTACAACACACCATCATTAGCATATTACTCATCCTCAATGCATTTCGCTCCTGTACCTTTGGAAGGTACCTGAGCGAACTAAGGTCTGATCTTAGTTTTCTTACTCACATACTCAATTTTCATTATCATTAGAAGGCTCATGCTGCAACAAAGGCTTAAATTGCCTTCAAGAAGGCTTGTCTTGATATCTTGATTAACAAAACATTCTTCTTCAAGAGATTTCGTTCCTGTACCTTTGGAAGGTACATGAGCGAATTTCTTCCTCTTGACTCAATTCACGCTTCATTCCTATCACTTTGCCTTAGACTTGATTTTTGAAATTCTCTTCTCATCGTGCTCAAGTCAATCTACTCCCAACTTTGCTTAAAACAAGATCCTCTTGGTGCTTTAGGTGAGATAGGAGGTCCTTCCAAGAGATTTCGCTCTGGACCCTTAGAGAGGGACATGAGCGAAATTCTTCTTTTGATTCAATTCCTTCACCATCCCTCAATACTTCACCTTGAACTTAGCTTTTGAATCCTTCTTCCATCATGATCAAGTCGGTTTGTTCCCTAATAAGATCTGTTCAATTGCTTGAGTGAGAAATTAGGTCCTTTCAAGGATTTCGCTCCTGTACCTTTGGAAGGGTCAGGAGCGAAATTTTGCTTCTTGGCTCAGATTCCTCATGTTTTGCCATTCAAACTTGTTTCAATTCAATTTCAAGGCATGCATACATCATTTCCTCTTCAATCATGCCATAGGAGCAAGGATTTTGGTCCAACTTAGAAGCAATGGAGGGCTCTAAGAAAAATTTGCTCCCGTACCTTTGGAAGGGTCAGGAGCGAAATTGACAATATTGTTCAAATTCTCCAGACTTCACTATTCAACTTGGTTTGAATTCACTTCTAAAGGCACACATAACTCAAATTTCCTTCAATCAAGCCTTGAAAGCGTGAGTTTGGATCCAGGTAAGGAGCAAGAAGGTGTTCTAAGAAAACTCGCTCCTGTACCTTTGGAAGGGTCAGGAGCGAATTTGATGCCCTAGCTCAAATTCCTCATTGTTCATGATCAATAACTAGTTCAAACAAGTCTCTATCACTCCAATGTGAAAAATATCAAATCAACCTTTCAAAGAAGGCCTTAGCAGGGATTTCGCTTCAAATTGGGAATACTGGACAGTTTCTTCACTTGACGAAACTCATTCCATCAATTCAGATCCTAAGTCTTAGTCATCCATATCAGTTTAACCTCAAGAAGACCTTTGAAATCCATTTGCTTTCCAAAGCTTCAACCAGATTTAGAAACTAAGTTCATCAAATTTTAATCCCTAAGGCAAATCGGTCATTACATCAGTCAAAACTTCATCTTTCGTTGTCAAAACCTTCTTCACTGAATCGGCCATCAAAGGTTCTTTTGTAGCAGATGATTGATCAATCAAATTCACTTGCTTGCACAATTGAATCAGGCCGGATTTTCATAAGCTTTGGTCTGATTTTAGGACTTTCTGTATTTGCAGGATTAATTCTATTTGAGTGCATTCTTCATGTGGAGATGCACAGATCAGATCTCTTCCCTTATGTGGAGGATTCCCCATTCTTGGTTTATCATCATCCTATATTCCTGGTGCTCCATTATTTGTTTACAACCATACCTGCAAAGACACAAAACTTGAATTAATTATCATGTACATTAATCATATTTCTGAGTATGAAATAATACTTAGATCTGATTGTGGTCTAAACTCAGAGAAATTAATCCACTGGAAATTGCATTTAAACCAAGAGTGAATGAGGCCTGATCTCTTCCTGAAGATCTGATAAATTTTCCCGTGATTAGGAACCAGCCTGCTTGAATTTCTTCTTTCACAGCTTATCCCTTATTTTTCACCTCATTTTTGCTTGAAAATCTTCTCTCCTTTGGAGCCAATCAGTGATTAATATCTCCCTTCAAGATGGATCTGTAGGTACAAACCTAGAAGTTTTGAATCAACTTTGAAGTGAATTGCTTTATATTTTTTATCGTTGAATCTTAGTGGAGTCCAAAACATGCCCACGAATGTGAGAAGGGATGAAAGGTGTAACAACAAAGAGGATGTGGTGGCAAAGAGGATGGGGTGATGTTGTAAAGAAGTGCCACGGGGGAATAAGGTGGAAGAGTAGAGTGAGGTGGATGCTCTCCCTTTTTAAAATTTCTATTAAAAAAAGAACTTTTCTTTCATTCCAAAAATTCTGGTGGTGGTGGGGCTCGTTTAATATGAAAGACAAAAAAAAACATTTAAATTCCCCAAACCAGTGGTTGGTGGGTCCTAACAAGAGTCTTTAATAAAAAGTTAATTCAATTCTCCATTTTGAGTTTAAAGTGGGGCCCAAAAGGGTGATGAGAGGTCTTTAATAAAAAGTTAATTCAATTCTCCATTTTGAGTTTAAAGTGGGGCCCAAAAGGGTGATGAGAGGAATGTGAGGGAAGTGGTGAGGGAAGCTGCTACGTGGAGAAAGAGGGGAAATGGGATGTTGGAGGAAAGGGGGACATAAGGGATATAAATGATGGAAGTAGGAGAGGCATCGGGTTAGGAGGTATAAGAGGTAGTGGATGGAGTTAGGGAAGGTTAGGGAGTAAAATGTAATGGGAGGTATGAGGGGGTAATGAAAGGGTAGAGGGGTGTAGGTTATAATGGGATGAGGTTTAGGCTAGGTGAAGGAAGGTGGGATAGATGGGTAGGAAGGTTAGGGGTAGAGGTAGAGGTAAGCTTAGGGAAATAAAGGAAGTGAGACTTATGGGATTTAGGTTAGAATAGGTGATTTTAGGGGAATAAAGGGGAAAAGGAAGTTAGTGTGGATGGTAGGCTAAAGGGAGTGTGAGATAGAAGGTATGAGGGGAAGGGAGATGTTAGGATAGAATAGGGGTAGGGGTAAGGTGGAAAGGAAGTTAGTGAAGGGAGGTGAGGGTGTAAGATGGAGGTTAAGGGGTGTAGTGGTAGGACTAAATGTAGGTGAAGGGTAGTAGATGAGTACGTTAGGTGAAGGTGATAAAAGATAAAGAGAGATAGAAGGTAAGGGATATGGAAGTGGAAAGGGTAGGGTGAAATGGTGATGGTAGGAAAGGGGAAGTGGAAAGCCGTCAAGATGGAGGGTTATGGAATGAAGAGAGAGACGAAAGGATGAAAGGGTGGAATGGTGATGGCGAAGGCAAGGAATGGAAATGAGAGTGATCGGGCCTGGGCACCCACGGGCAGTGAGACAAACTTGATCAACTTTTGACCTCTTGACCCCTATACCTCTTCAATGCAAAGGTTCACAGTGAAAGACTCAACACTAACCTAGAACTAAGCTAAGAGGACCAATCCTAGAAAGCAAAAATGTAGGGGTCCCCATTTGTAATGGGGCGATGTGTGAATACGTCACAACAGTCTTCAAGATGCAAGCAATGTTAAATCTTTAATTTTTGAATTCGTTAGGATCAAAGTGTTGAAAAGATGTTAAAATGGTCCCGAGCATTAGTTTATTTTTCTAAGTGTTGAAGTTGCAACTTGCCTTAAAATGTGAGCAAAAAATGTTGAAAATGTTGTGAATTGGTGTTAATTTTGTGCTAAACTGTTAAAAGTCCTTGTAGGAGTCATTTTTCCACCCCTAGGAGGTGAAATAAGTAAAAAATGCACAAAATTCCGATGGACATCTATTTTTTACCCCTCCAATCTTGAGAAAATGTTAAAAGGCCCGATGAAAATAGAATTTCCACTGCATAAATTAATGAAATTGGGTAAGTTTAGACTTTTAAAGTGTGAAAATCAACTTAGTCCTGATGGAAAATGTTTTTTCTCCAAGCAATTATAAGGCGTAAAACCAAAACTCTCGATGGGAGGCGTTTTTCCAATGAGCAATAAAGATGAAATCAACAAAGTCCAAATGGAGCGTGATTTTCCACTCCATTTTGAGCACGAAAGTGTCAAATTTAATGTTGAGGATTATGAAAGTCCTGATGGAGGTCGTTCTTCCACTCTAGGACTGAGTTTGCAAGTGATTTTGTGGAAAGTCTCGATGACTCAGAAATTTCTACTTAGGACAAAGATGAGTCCCAACGGAGGTCGTTTTTCCACCAAGTCCACAAGAATGAAAATACATAAGGAAAAGTGAGTCCCGATGACCTTCATTTTTCTACTTGAAGGTAAAATTTGTGTGTTCTGATGAGGTTCAATTTTCCACTTGACGAGAAAGTGATTAAGTGATTTAAAAGAACATGAACAATGTGTCTTGATGAAGGTCGATATTCCATTTGGGTAAATGCAAACATTTGAATGAGTTTATGCGTCCTTATGGACATTGAATTTCTACCATGAGGTATTTTGCTATGTTTGATGAGATTTTAAAGGGAAAATTAGTCTCGATGAAGGGTGAATTTCCACTTGGAGGTAATATGTCAAGATTTGATCGAATTTATGAGTCTAGATGATGGTCGAGTTTCCACTTAAGACATAATTATCAAGATGGGGCAAATTTAATTGAAAGTTTTAATGTTGCAATGCCCCACGATTTTCCACCAATGGCTGGAATCAAGTTCAAATGAGAGATTTTGGGGACAAATCATTCCCGATGGGGACCGATTTTCCACCATTGCATTTGGTGGACAAATAAAGTGAAAAACAAAGTTAAATTTTGTTGTCCCAATGCAAGTCGATTTTCCTATGTGGCTGGCAAACACATTTTTATCCCACATTCGCTGTGTGGTGAAGGTTGAAAAGCTGGGAAAGGGCATATTGAAGATCGCTATAGCTGGAGAAGGGCACAATCTTGTTTAAGGCATTGAATGCATCCTTATTGGGTTCGCCATTGTTGAGAGATACGACTTTGAAGGGCGCCATTGTTGACTGAGATAACATTTCCAGACCTGAGATAACATTTCCAGCCATCATTCTCAACACAAAACATTGCTTCCAGCCATTGTTTCAGGCAAAACGTGGTGGCTTCCAGCTGAATAAAGGGTAGATCACTTCCATTATGAGGACAGCGCCATGAATGTGATCATTTCCAGCCATTGAAACACAGTTTGCGGAGGTGTTCTCAGACATGTACATTCAGAAATCAGACGTGGAACTGCATATTGGATTGCAAAATCAATCATTGGAAGGGTGTATTCAGACTTAGACATCAAAACCACACTTAACCTAAGTCTGAAAATCAGGTTTATTGAGGAGAAATTTTCCAGATTTTGACTAAGATCCTCACATTTTTGAGAATTTCTGTTACATAATGTTGAAACCACCCTTCTCGTTATTCGCGGCAGGCTGATTCGAGAAGGAACTCGAGACGCCCTACTATCGCTTTAATTTTTGATTTTAATGAGCTTCCATGTCTGAAAATTATTCGAAATGAGAACTTAGAGCAATTATGAAAATTAATCATTAAAGTTATTTTACAAGACATTGACTTCTAGCTTTGTATAGGTACCATGCCAACGGCAGGGATAGCTGCAAGTATGACTCAATTGAAGAATGTACTTGAAGGATATTATCCGGAGTTGCAGATATCTTCCAAATGGAAGAAAGTTGGAGATACTAACATGGAGTACATAGATAGGAAGATGATGAAGTGGAGAATGTATGGAACAAAGAACCATCTACCCTCTCCCTTGGCGGTTAATATCATGAAGAGTGGAATCTGCCATGTAGATGGCTTCCCACCATCTATACAAGGCAATGAGCTAAGAAGTCATTCATACCATTCATAAGCTTGTCCGTATGTCGATCATTTCTTTGTGGATGTATACTATCCCTTCTATCCTTCATTGATGGACTTGTTCCGCCTTTATCCATTGTTGTAACTTTTTTTACACCTGCTATATGTGACGTTGATTTCGGAAGGAAAGTAGGTGGCAATCTTCCATCTATAATTCTACCCATTGTTGTGACCTTTTATAAACTTGTTGTATGTGGCTGAAACAACTGAGTTCAAACTAATATGCAACTGATTAGAAGCAACATGCAACAATAATTTTTGACATGCAGCTGATTAGAAGCAACATGCAACCTTAAATTATGACATGCAACTGATTAGAAGAAGTATGCAACACTCAAAATCAACATGCAACTATCTGGGCAGTCGCCAAACTGACATGGAAGATCTAGGTAGTCGCCAAAACTAACATGCAAGTTCACTAAATTGACACGCAAGATCTGGGTAGTTTCCAAATTGACATGCAAGTTCACCAAATTAACATGCACTAATCTGGGTATTCACCAAATTGACATGCAACGCTGAAACTCCAACATGCTCGCTAGATCACCAGCTTTGATACCACTGAAAGATGCCAACTGAGAATTTGATCCAATCTGAAGTTTTTTGGGTTGCTTTCAAATCTTTGACCAGCAAATTGTTTTATTGGTTTGAGGTGAATTTTGATGTTTTTTTCGTTTTTGGGGTTTTGTTTGCTTATGCCAATGAAAGTTTGCCAAAAGAATGCAATACATAAAAGAAACAATTGACTGAAATAAAATTTTAGAACTCAGATTTTATTGCAACAAATTATAAATTCAAGAGAATGACTATTTAAGACAACTAGAGCCAAAATTGGCCTACTAGGTGTCCAACGCCTTGCCTGGATGAGCTTATTTTGATGCTGGAGGTGGTGCACAAAGCAATACAGGAGCCTCCAGGTGCTGCAATTTGTTCCAATGTGTTTTATTCTCCTTAAAATTATCAAAAATAATTTAAAGAAGAAATAGCAGATCATGTGCTTTTTCCAAATTCTTGCCAGGAGAAACCTCCAAAATTGTCCCTTTTTCCCCACTAAAATGCTGATGTAGCCCAAATGTGTTAAAATTTCTGGGAAGAGCCACTGATCTGTCTTTATTTGCTGCCAACAATGAATCTATACAAATTTCTGAGTCAAAACCTTCTAATTTATTTTATTGGCTTCATAGGAGAAGCAAAGAGGGTACAGCCAGCCTGGGCATGGTATGGCCAGCATTAAAAGCACAATAACTGTTGGAAAATATTCCCCAATCTGTTCCAATCTGCTCAAATGTGCTATAGATGATTTATTCTTGCTGAAAGTATGAATTTTCCTCCAGATATTGGCCCCAAATAACCTGAAAGAGGATTCCTTCAATGCAAAGGTGAATGGGTTTTCGTCCACATTGAATAAGGGTGAGAGTTTTTGTTCTCAACCCGAAACTCCAATCAAGCTTGTTGCTGCAGAGCTCTCCAGGGAAGAAATTGTCAAATATCCAATGAATAATGAATAAAATGTTGCCTCCAATGTTTTTTAAATATTCCTCAAACCCTAATTCGAATTTGGGGTTAGGGTTGTACTTTTGGCATAAAAAAACATGTTAAAATGTTTCTTTTTATTAAAAAATAACTTCCCCTAAGTGGTTTGACCCATTGAGGGTCTAATTCCTCATTAAAAGTGGCCATATTATTAAGTTATAACCTTTAAGTTATAACTTCTAGGGAAATGTGCCAAGGGGCCATTTTATAATTCATCATTAACTTTTATTAATCTCCTTTTTAATAAAGGTACTTTATAATTTTTTTAATTATAGAAAAAGTAACTTTATAATGAATTATTATAAAGTCTATGTAACTTAAGCTCACCAAGGCCAAAAAGTGACTAAGTATAGACTCCTCTTGGTAAAGCTAATCATCCCCTAGCCTCTGTAATTGCTTGTAGAGATGGCTAATAGGCAAAACTATGCAACTGAGTGATCACAGGAAAAATGGGGACATTACAGTCCTCCCTTCCCAAGGATTGCTTGTCCTCACCTACACAATGACAACTAATTCTTGGATCCCATACCAATATAAGAAACGTTGCTCCACCAAACCGCTACACTACTCTGATATAAACATCTGTATACCTGAGTGAAGCAACTCATCATGGATCCATCGAAGGAATGCACCAAGAAATGCACCACACCTGTCAATGCCAGGATCCCAAATCTCTATGTTATCTCATCCATCCATCATGTCAATACTCATCATGCTGTTGCTGTGAATCTGGACATCACCTAACCAGCTGAGAACTTCACTCCAATTGAAGCCACAAGTACCACCAACCATCAATGTTGTTATGAACCCATCAATGAACCAATTTTCAACAAGGGAAGTGTGATGGAAACCTCTCCAAAACTTCTGATCAGCGGCTGCAACTTGCCCAATTTCTCCACAAGTTTGTATGTCTTCATTGGAGGATGCCAAGTAAATATTTTGTTTGTCCATGCACCAAATGTAGTCTCTTACATGGTGATCTTCATAGCCCATTGTCAAATCTAAGAAAACTAAGTCACCAATCAATAATTACATCGCTGCCCTATCATATGAAAGAGGTGACAAGTCCACGGATGAATGGTAGATGTTTTCGTTTTGCAACATAGACAAACCTTTAGTGACTGGTCCACTATGAACACCACCCAATATCTCATCAACTCTAGGCAGGAAGGAATAAACTTCACAACTAGCCATCCCAACTTGAATGTTTTCAATGCAAGGTTTCAAATTTGATTCGTTTGATGAAAGAGAATTGCTGATTAAACTGAGAGAATCAGACTTATGCTTATACCTCTTCAATATATCTTCGCTGTCCTCTTCTTCCCTTGGAATAAATATAGATCTAATTGATGATTCCCTTTGTTTATTTGCATCATCTAGCTAATTGTGAGGCTCTTTGACTCTTTGGAGGTGGTGTCTTGCTTGGGCAACTCTATGTAACCAATCTTCGTTCAACTTTTGGCAATATTTTATATCAGCTGCCCCAAAGTACACAAAATCAGACTTATGGAGAGTTGTATTATTCACATTAGCATAACCTATGCTTGCACCATGTGTAACCCCAAATGTAGAATGCAAATCATTATTCTCTTCATGACCAAAGGCTGCCATATCTTGAGGAAGAGAAGTTACGTCACTACTGTTATGAACTTTAGAATTATGGTCATACCTTGGTGACAAATCTTCAGATTCATGCAAATGAGGAAATGAACCTCTGCTGTCCAAATTCAGAACTTGGGACTTTTCTGCCCTACTATCTTCGGATTCACTACACCATCAAATTTAGATTTTCCTCATGGTCTTCCCAATTGAGAAGAGGAGGTAGTGTGACAAATGAATCTCATAACCTGAATCTGCTTGTTTATCAAATTCTTCATATAGATTTTTGCAAACCTCAATTGCAGCCTTCATATCTTTTACACTCCCAATATTTTCCTTGCTATCTTCTGAATTTTCTTTCAGCTGATATGAACTTGTGGATACCAAATCATCTTCATCATCTGGTATATCCATAAATTGTGTGAATGAGAGCATGTCTTGTATCTCCTTAGGAAGAGAATGATGCTTATGGTAGTTGCTCATAACTGCATCATTCAATGCCTTGGCATGAGGCATCTTACTTGTACTTGTTGATGGAGATGAAACCTTCGTTTTCCTTGAATGTGGAATATCTAAACGCTGCAATTCATGGCTAGGTACTTTTTCCTTCATTGGTGAAGCAGGAAAGAAGGTAGGTAATAATCTTCCACCTTTAATTCCGGCCATTGACGTAATTGGCAATTGAAGCATTGATCTCTACCCTCAGGTTGGCAGAATCATGCTCTGATACTACTGTAATATCCCAGACTGGAATATTGCTTCAAATCTGATATGGGTTTTCATTTTTGCTGTATTTTGTTCATCATAATATAATATTGTGACATGCAAACATGCAGATTGAACATGCAAGATCAACAATACAGATTTTCAAGGAAATCAATCAATGTAATACAGAGAATCTAAATAAGCCAATGGTATTCTTTGATATAGAAAAGTCTTACTGTTTACAAATGCATGTTGCTGTTACAAATCAAAAGATGCCTAATGCCATCAAGTAACACATACTTGGAATGCCTCCATACATAAAATAACAAACCTTTTGAAAATCTGCAAGATAGATCATTGAATCTCCATGGAAACTTATCAATGATGTGCAACTGTGAATCTTGAGATAAATTCACCAAGTGGGCTGATCTGGGTTTTCGTCCAAATAGCCGAAATCTCTGGGGTTTCCGTCCTAGGGTTTACTAAACCTGCAAGCTAAAGCTCTTAAGCTCTCAATGAAAAGTTTCTTTGTAAATAACAACTCAAGAATGAATCCTCATTGCACTTTTTCCTCCTTTTATAATACTTTTCCTTTTTGAAAGTAATACTTTATTTTATTTCTCTTAATTTACTTTTCCCCTCAAAAGTGACTTTACTTTATAATTTGTCATTGACATTGTTATAAAGTCACTTTATAAAATAAAGTATGTCCAGCTGCTGATTAATTAAATTTAAATAATCCCTTAAGACTTAGGACTATTTAACATTTAATTAATTATTATTACTCGAAGAGAAGGGGACATTACATAAAATTACATATAAGGATAATGAGAGCTATGAACTGATGAAATACTAACAGGTTAATTATATAATTCTGGACTAAACATATTGTACATTTCTATATTAATAACAGTAAATAGAAATAACAATCTACATTTACAATGAACTTATTAATCTACACTTAAATGAATACCATTCCAGGGAGGTTAAGGGATTTGTCGAGGGGATACTGTCCAACCAAGTAGGCCACCTACTGAATCGTATTAAATCAGTAGGCCAGGAGGGCAGGTGACCGCTATTGGGCTTGGGTTTGGCAGAATTAAGCCACCAGTACCATCTACTGGCTCCCTGGCATAAGAAAATTACTTAATTATGAAAGAAGGTATAATCAAGGAGATAAGACCCACACCATAATGAGTAGGCCACCCTGGTGGGTGATTAATCTGCTGCCAGGGCCAAAAGGGCTTGAGGACCGCTTTTGGGCTCAGAATGGGATGGTTGGGCAAACTGGGTCATACCTTTGTTTCCAGATCATATAATAAAATGAATTATGCTTACAATCCTTTAACATACAATTGTATAACTTCAAAATATCTGCTGCGTATCTAATGATTTACGAGTACAGGTGTTTTGTAGGACTTAAACAGAAAAATTCCTTTTGGTAAGATATCTCTCTGTTTCCGATTTATTTTCCTATTTGTTAATTCTGGCAAACATATCTGTGCATATATTTTTAGTAGGGAACATTACATTTTAATTGATTTTTAACAATGAATAGCAACACTTGCATTCTCCACAATTTTGTTCAGTGTATTGTCTCTTGCTGCTTCATGGCCACTATTTATATTGAATAAATCCTCTTTGCTTTTTCAATAAATAAACTCAAACACACGTATAAATAACCTTCTATAAATATATATATTTTGGACTTGTCAGTGCGACATCCTAAGGTTTCTAGAATACTGTCCATCTGCATCTGTATCTTGGTAATTTTGGTAACCTAGCGTCTAGCCTTTGATATTTTTATAAGTTAATAATAAATTGCAGTGTCCCTGAGTGTATTGTGGTCAATTTGGAGATATATGCAACTTTAATAAATTTGGATACTTGTTTATTGATGATTTGTCCTTTTGATGCATTGTTTTTTATCTTTTGCAACATATAGTTGACCCGTTTTACAGGTTTGCCAATAATTTGGTCACTATAATGTTTGTCTAAAAAGATGTACTTAAATAGATGCTAGACAGTTTGTTGTTACATTTAAGTCTTATAAGTTATGTTTGATATTGGTATAGGTTTGGAGTTATTTTTTTCTGTATATTCTAATTGGTCTTATGGATATATTTTATGCAGGCCCTGATGGAGACCATTGCACTCAGAAGAACCAAAGACATGAAAATCAATGGACAGAGACTGGTGGAACTTCCACCTAAATTTGTAGAGATCCATTCAATAGAACTTTGCCATGAGGAACGACAGCTTTATGATCGTTTAGAAGCAGAAGGCAAAAAAGTTGTTCAACATTTTATTAATTCAGGCACCGTGCTAAATAATTATTCAACTGTGCTTCAAATACTTTTGCGACTACGTCAACTTTGTGATGATCCAGCTTTGTGTCCATCTGATGTGGAACTACTTATGTCATCTTTAAAATTGGAAGGTAGAATACACATATTTCTGCATTTCTTAATGTTTGTAAACATTTATTTGCTGAAATTTTTGTTGTTTAATGAGCACGGTTTCAGGCTTGCAATCGTTTGAGGTAAACAAAGTAGATTTACTTTTATAATTTTATTGTACTTTTAGAATGCTGAAGGAAGAATCTGGAAACCAGTATCTACTAAATCTCTTATGTCTGGACGTTCTGTTGTAGATCAGCATCGTGTAATTCTTTTGGTAATGTTGCTCTCATAATTTAATTAGGATCCCTTCATCTCTTCCCTTGCAGCTGCGAAAATGCTACTTGAGCTTAGATTCACTTGACCAGATTGCAATCTTATGAATGTTTTGCATTTAATATCTATTGCAGAAGACAAGGTTGTCCGTTAGCATTTGCATTCAGTATATGACTTTCTTATTTGGTCTAACTGTTAGCTATTCTAAGACTAACATCATTAGGAGCTAACCTAAGAAGTTTTGTCTATTTCTTGGTTTCACCTTGCACGAGACGTCAATGATTACTTTGAGACATTAATCAAAACATTAACATATTTGAAGTTTTCATGAATCCACGAATTGATATTTATTATGAAGTTATAAATGCTAGGAAATACATAAAGTGCTGGTGCCATATTGACATTTTTAATACATCTGACTAAATTTTATTTGTATGCTTCTGATGCTTGACTTTATTTTGCACAATAAAAATCCCGTGCTTTAGTAAACATTTTCCTATTTTAAGGTCCCAAATGCCAATAAATGCATGTTAAGCTACTAACCATATTAGGTTTGTGTATGGAAGGCTAATGATTCTAGGTTTTGAAATGATAGATTGAACCAAAGCCTGCGAGTTGAACAGCTTGAGTAGTAACGGTATGTTGAATGGTATACAAATATTCTATTGCTTGGAAGAGTAACTGACCGTTTGCTCTTTGACATTATATCTAGAGATTGGCAGTAAAGCAGGCTGCCTCTCCTTTCTGTATATAGTGCTTATCCTTAATCTAGAGGACAATCCATGCTGCTGCCTTTTAGTAGGCAAATCATTTTCTAAATGACTTCAACTGTTGATATTAGCATTGATTGTTCAAAAACTATGCTAAGACTAGATGTTCCCAAATGAATAATATTTTGGGGGTGATTCTGGAAGCATGAACCATTAGAAGACACTAGATCCTGTTTTACATTTAGCTTGAACACATACATCCTTCCATTTGACGCTTAATTTTATTTTCTCTTGCTAGTTGGAACTTGTAGTTGTCTTGTCACATTTTCTTTACCAGACAATCCCAAATGGTTAATGTTTTGGGGGTATTTCTGAAAGCAGGAGCCATTAGAAGATACTAGTTCCTGTTTTATGTTTAGCTTGAACACATGCATCCTTCCATTTGACACTTAAATTTTATTTTCCCTTGCTCATAGTTGAAACATTAATTTTCTTTTGATTTAGAGCAGCTTATTTTGGGGTGACTTTGTTGATGATATTCTTCGTAGTAATTGTTTAGGTTGCCACCATGTATCCAGTTATTGATTCATGCATATTTCTTTTAGAATATCAAATCCTCGTATCAAAGGGTGTAATTTTATCGTGTTTTTACAATTTATAATTCACTTGTCCTTTTGGTGTTTTTATTTGTCATGATTATTTTTTTTTTTTATCATAGAAAAAACATTTCTAGTTCCGGACCTGTTAAATTTTGGCATTTGAACTCAACACTAGAGCCTAGTTTCCAAACTTGCTTCCTTTTTTAATCAGCTAAAACTGTGCATTAAAGATTGAGTGGGAAGAAATACAGGCAGCATTTGATTTATAGAAATATTCAACAACTAACCTGAGTTCAAATACAAAAAATTATTCCAAATTTTCTTATTTTCTATTTTTTAAATCATATATTGAATAGGTGATGAGAAAAGAGAACAGTGAATCCTGGTCAAGAGTTGCAGTAAAGATTAAAAAAAGATAATTGTTGCTTGCAGTTTGATGCAAATGCCCACTTGTCTCTTTGTTAGTAAAGATAACCTAATTTGTGGAAATTCCAACTACACCTTTGGTAAATGTGGGATCATAGTCGGGCTTATATCTTAGCTAATAGAACAAAGTTTGATACTGTTTTGGTTTGCATGTTTTTGCAGATGCTTCAAGCAATCCTGATTTGCTTAAAAAACTACTGTTGATTTTGCAAGATGGAGATGATTTTGATTGTCCGGTGTGCCTATCACCACCGACAGAGGCTATTATAACTATTTGCTCACATGTATTCTGCAAGAGGTGCATTGAGAAAACACTGAAGCATGACAAGCCACGGTGTCCAATGTGTCGCAAGGAACTTACAGAGTCTGATCTTTTCAGTTCACCGAAGGCTGCAGAGGATGATGTAATACCAAATAAGTCAGCAAATAGCTCAAAAGTCAAAGCACTAATATCCTTTTTGAAAGAGTCCCGCAATGATGATCCAACAAAAAAATCTGTTATTTTCTCACAGTTCCGGAAAATGCTGGATCTCTTGCAGGAGCCTTTGGAGAGAGAAGGCTTCAAGTTTGTTCGTTTAGATGGGTCTATGGCTTCAAAGAAGCGAGCAGCAACTATTACAGCTTTTGCATCAACAAAGCCGACGAGCCCAACCATTCTCTTAGCAAGTCTAAAAGCTGCAGGAGTAGGTATAAATTTAACCGCTGCTTCTGATGTGTACATGTTTGACCCATGGTGGAATCCTGCTGCTGAAGATCAAGCAATGGATCGAGTACATAGAATTGGGCAGACAAGATCTGTCAGAGTGTGCAGACTAATTGTGAAGGACAGTGTTGAGGAAAGCATATTAGAAATGCAAGAGAGGAAACGGAAGTTAGCAAGTTCTGCATTCAATAAGTCTGAAAAGGAGCAACGCCAAATGCGTGTGGAAGATGTACAACACTTAATGCGGTTTAAATAGGTGGAAATCATCTACATGTTATTTTGTTTGTTTTGAGATTAAGAACACATCTTCTGCTGAATGGGGTAGTAGTTCAGGTGTTCTTGGAGAAAAGATGTTTCATGGTTGTATTTTGTTCATGGTTGTATTTTGTACCAAGATGAGCATTAATTGTTTAATACTACTAATTTCAGAAGCAATGTGGTTATTTGATTTCAATGGCATTTAGTGGTTTGTTAGAGCTTTTTCTTTTCAAGATGAAACTATTATGGTTTGACATTGTAAGTTTCCACAGGGTTCATTAAATTCCTTGAAATTCTCTTCCTTTGAACTTTTAATCGAACATGTCATCTGTTCTCTTTGTGTCTTAAAAAACTTCTCCACCCTTTTAGGGCGACAGTGGAAACTTAACAATGGCAATTATGTATATGTCTGGCACCAACTATACAAATGTCTTTTGCAAACAGAGCTACCTATTTGTAGCTTTCCAATAGTCAATAATAATATACAATTTATTGTGATCATTTTTTTTCCCTGCACCCATAACGACCTTCTACTTATTTTACATTATTATACCTGATTTTAGTACATTGTTATTAGGCAGCATAGGTGGTGCATGAATTACTTATTAGTTACCCAAAGCGATAAACTTTGAAAAGATCTCTGTGAAGGAATTGATTTTATCTGCTGTAATTGAGTATTGGGTACTTGCATCTATTGAGCTGGGGTATGTTTTATATACCAATATTTTGTTCTTTAGTTTGTTTATGGTGTCTCATACTAAACAATCACTTAATTTTTTATATCTTGTTTAAGACATCAATTTGGTATATGAGATCTTTCTTCTGGCACTGTTCATGGGTTGTTTTTCCCATTTACTTTCTATATTGATCAATGAGGTGTATTATAATGCCCGTGCCCCTGTTTGACTTTGGATACATGACCTCGATTATGAGGTACACATTTTCACTGTTAGGCCACTCAACTTGTGCTCAAAGAATGGAGGTAAAGCTTGAAAGGCCTGATGTTGAAAGAGCTTTGTATTTTGTGGAGGATGTGTTATTTTTTATGGATTGGCTAGGATTAAAACTTAGAACCTTTGATGTGCATGTAGAGCTGCTCTATTAGAGAGCACCATTGAGCCCTTCTGTGACTGAAAACTTTTTGGTATGCTGGTTATTATGGTTTAGGCGTGGCTCATTTCTCCAATGCCTTTGTTGAGCCATACTTTGGTGCTTATGACTCCCAGTCCCAACTCTGATACTATGTCATTTTTTTCATGGATCAGCTGGGACTCGTAGGACCTCTCAACTGTATGTTTGCGTTGCTCTTGCCATTGAATTACCAACCTTAATCATGATTGGGGATTTTTGAGAGGCTCCTTATTACAGTTTGAAGTTTGGGTGGTTCGTTTATCTAACAAGATGTAGAGATCAGATTTAGAGGACAGTATGATACATACACTTTATTGAACGATATAAAGTAATTGGAAAATCAAAGCCCTTGTCACCATTGAAGTAATAAGGGGGTCTCATACACCGATATGGTGTCAACCTTGGCAAAATATCAATGGATGGGAAATGGAAGACTAGCATTTATGATGTACCGAGATCTGCTAATTTATGGTAGCATTTTACAGTTGCATCTTATAAAAAACATTCGACAATTGTAATATAGAAGTGAATGGAGGTGAAACAAAAAATACAATGAATATAAAACTATGAAGACTAAGGGCATTAGTTTTATTTATGCTTCATCCCTACGAAATGTAGAACAACTATGTAAAGGAAGTTCATGAACAGTTCAGACAAGAGTAGCAGCTAGAGATACAGTAAATGATAAATATATCAACAAATAAGGTATATCACAACCAACATACAACAAAACTACTATCAAACACCACCATAGATGAGAGCACATGAATTAGGGGTTTTTGACGCTTCCCAGCAAGCTAAGTCTGCACTCCTCGACAGAGTATTCCAACGGTCAAAAGAGTGACTATACATGCCATTACCAGACATTGGCAGTTGGTAGAGGCAGCATCACTGGACCAGCAGCATTGTCCAAAACGTATAATTTTATCCCTTTGAACAGTTCAACATGCCAAACTAACACAATAATCCTATCCTTCTCCATAACAAGAAGTGTGAAAGCACTCACAATCTCACAATCTCTAAAATCCCATTATGACCGGATACAAAATTCTTCATAACAAAATTTAAATCCTTATTGAACTCATCTAAAGAGCGAACATACTACCTTCGAGCTAATAGGTAAGCATTGGGAAACTGCAAATCAACACCCTTTATTTTCTCACCCGTCGAGATAGATTTGACATCTCCTCAGACTCTCCATCCTCCATCCTAGAAAGGTTGAGAAGAAACTCTTTTAGATTGACCCCAATTTCAACATTCTTTATTGCCAACTTGAGCTTTTGCTCCAAGTCCTCCAAATTGATCCATGTGAATAAACATTGTATTATAAAAATGGAGAAGCCTACTTATAAAGGATTAAAGCATAGAAGACAAAAACACATTATGAATGTGAGATAAATAAAAAGAACATATTAAAGAGAGAGAACATATTTAAGTTAGAACAACTTTATCAATGTGTGAAGTCTAATAATTAATAAAAAAATATATCTTAAAGTTAGAACAACTTTATCAATATGTCAGTCTAATAATTAATTGATCATTATCATTTAATAATCATTTTAACACCTTCCCTTAATGGTTAATTTACTAACTGCACCAAGTTAATCTTGAAGTTTTACATTTGTAAAGGCCCAAAGACTTTGTATGTATGTTTATAGTTTTGTCTCTATTGGACAATACTACAACAAAATAAATCCATCTTTTCTGAGTTGTTTAATGAAGTGACCATGTACTTTAACATGCTCGATATATTTGTTAAGATTGGATTCTTTCGTAAGTTTGTGCATCCCTTGAATGTCAAAATAGGGGTGTAGGCTTTGTCTGAATGATCTTCATGTATGAAAGCATTCTCCTTTAACTACTCTTTGATATTTTGTTTTAATTGAGGAAAGAACTATTGCATGTTTCTTCTTGTTGGTCGATGTGATTGCACCCATTTCAAGACTCAAAACATATTTAGAAGTGGATTTTCTATCATTTGTAAAATTTGCCCAATTTGAATTTTTAAACCCACACAACCTAAAGGTCTTTGGTTTTGTTGTATATAATGCCAAAGTTAAGTGTCCCTTTCACATATCTTATTACCCTATTTGTTGCAGTCCAATGTTATATTTTGGGGGTCTTGAATATGAAAATGAAACTCACAATGTAGCTTAAATTAGGTTGAGTGATTGTAAGGTATGCTAAAATCCCCACTAGTTGCCTCTATGTTGTCTCATTAATTGTCTTAGAGTTAGTCTTGGTTGGAAGCTTTTGTAATTTCTCCATAGGTATAGATGAGATTTACAATGTGCCATTCTTAATTTGTTGAGCAAGCACTTGGCAAATTTTGTTAGGAATTGCATGCAAAAAATATCAATTATATGCAGATAAATATTGAACACAGGAATGGAAAACATAGAAATAATAACAAAGAGACAATATTTAACATGGTTCACCCAATCTCGGGCTTACATCCACCAAACATAGAGTGCAATATTATTATCCAGTAAATCAAAACTGATTACAACCAACAATCCCCTTGCAATTCGACACCGCTGCAAAATGCTACAAAATTCTCTACAGAAAACCCTAAACCTTAGCTTTTTTATCAAGACATGTCGGTTACAAAATTAGGGTTACAACATGTCAGCGAATAGAAAAATAACACCCGACCCCTTTATAAAATAATAAAAAATAGCCCCTTGACCCCATCTTGGGGGCGCTACCCCCAAACCCCCGTTAAAAAATATGGGGGGAAACCGCACCGATAGAAGTAGGGAAAATTTAATCTCTGAGTTTGATTAGGTTCCATATAACAACAAATTTGGTTTGTGTTAAAAAAAAGTTGCCACCTATTTGCTAAACTTCTATGTTTAGGTAGTAATGTAGGAGGTTTATATCACTTATGTCAAAAATTTAATCATTATATGTGCCTTGTTTCAACATCATATGCCTCACAATTTATAGTAACAATGTAATCTACATAGGAATAATAGAATGACATCATTACCTATTCTTTTGATGTATAGATCAGAATTTGAAGGACTCCAATGGAACTCATATTTATTCAAGCACCTATCAATTATTATGTACCATATCTTGGGTGCTTGCTTTAGGTCATGTAGAAGTTTCTTCAATAGAAACACAAGATGCTTCTTCCTTGAAACCTATTAAGATACATGTAGACTTGAGGAAGTTACTCTACATTTCTATTGGATGGGAATCTAGCCAAATTGAGCTACCATGGCTAGGAGTAATAAGATGTTACTAATTTTGTTGTAGCAAAGGTCTCCTTGTGTCAATGCCCTTTATGTGTGAACCCTTCTTTGATCAATCACACCTTGTACCTCTCTAGTGTGCCATTTGCCTTGTACTTGACTTTGTACACCCCTTTACAGTTAATGGGTTTCTTCTTCAATAGATCTTTGAGATTCAAAGTCTTACTTTTTATAAGGCTCATGTTTAGTTGCCATGGTATTTTCTTAGCTAGTTTTTTTTCCCTCCTCGAACATATGTGGCTCAAAAACTCCCCAATTATTGGCCATTAGAGAAAAGTTGACCATGTTCCTCTTACTCTCCTTTCGATGATAAACCCTTGATCATTTCATTTCCTTGAACAAGATCATCTTTATCGAAACTAATATTGTGACCAAGAATTAGATTACTTGTACTTGTGCCATCTGAATGCTAATTTATATGTCATCATTAGACTTTGAGACTACTTGTTGTTATGCCATTTGAATGCTAAATTAGGATGCCATCATTAGAGCCTAGGACTATTACTAGCATGGGAGATTGAACATGCTTAGAATCCTCGCCCCCATAGGGGAATCTATATGAAGTCGAACACTTGAATCCTTAGCCACATCAAGTCATTCTCTAGTACTTTTGATCCTTGTAGAAGTCAGAAAGGCCTAATTTATTCATTAACAACGATATCTTTTCTAAATTTCAATTTGTTGGTGTTACCATCAATCAATTTATAAGCCTTATGATTGTCACCATACCATGTGATCACCAAATTTTTGCTTCTAGGATCTAACTTGTTTATATACTCATTTCTAATATAAGCATAGGCAATGGTGTTGAAGACTTTAAGATTATTCACTTTGGGTTTCCTCCCGAACCATTCTTCATTTGGTTGTAGATTTTTTTAGCAAATATAATGTTGTTAAATACCTCAATCCATTTTTTTTGGAACATTTCTATTCTCTATCATACATGGTCCATCTTTGTGATAGTGTGGTTATTCCTTTCAACCACTCAATTTTATTGTGGAGTGTAGTGTGTGGTGAACTATCTTTTTATACCATGTTTATAACAAAAGTTGTTTATAGATTTTCCCAACAAAGGATGCTTTCTATTTATTTAAGTAGAATATTATTTCATATCCCCAATATGGCTGCTCTAAGATAACATATATTTGTCACCTTGAATGGTGGTAGTCCTATTGTCCTAGCTAAAAGAGTTTGACATACCAATAGCTACCTTGAAAAGTATCCCATACTTTATTGATGAAACAACAACCACAACTATAGAACACATACATGATATTGCTAATATATGTTTTGTTGATCAGACTCCACACCGAACAATCTCCCACTTGGAGACTGAAACTACACGACACCACTATACATGCAACATCCGCTGGATAAAACACTAGGACTTGACTGGTATAAATTCCACAATTATTAATCAAGAAGACCAACAGAAACTGATGAAGAAATCAGCTTCTCCTGTGGAACTGCCTTTGTGAACATATCGACAGGATTCTCACTTGTGTGAATCTTCTCAAGCCGTAACTGACCCTCCTCCAAAATAGTCAGGATGAAGTGGTACCTGAGCTGAATGTGCTTTGTCCTTGAATGAAAAGCAGAGTTCTTCGCAAGATGAATGGTACTTTGGCTATCAGTATACAATGGGCTATCCTCTTGTGTCTGACCCAATTCCTTCAGAAAACATTGCAACCAAATCATCTCTTTGCTGGCTTCTGTAGCAGCAACATACTCAGCTTCAGTGGTTGAAAGTGCAACAACCTTTTGCAGCCTAGAAATCCAACTGACTGCAGTTCCCCCTATAGTAAGAACATACCCTGTAGTACTCCTCCGTGAATCAATATCACCCGCCAGATCAGAGTCAACAAATCCACTTAGAGCAGCATTAGATCCTTTGAAACATAATGCCTTCGTAGTAGTTCCTTTCAAATACCGAAGAATCCATTTCACAGCATTCCAATGTTCCATACCCGGATTACTCATAAACCTGCTCACAACTCCCACTGCATGTGTAATATCTGGCCTTGTGCATACCATTGCATACATCAGACTGCCAACAACTGATGAATACGGGATGTTAGACATTTTATTAACCTCTTCCTGTGCCTTTGGACACATCTCCTTAGTCAATTTGAAATGACTAGCCAAAGGTGTACTAACTGCTTTTGCATCCTGCATGTTAAATCTTTTCAACACCTTCTTTATATACTCACTTTGGGACAAATTCAAGGTTCTATTTTTCCTGTCCCGTGTAATCCTCATACCGACAATTTGCTTAGCTGCACCCAAATCCTTCATAGCAAATGACCTGGCTAATTTCTGTTTAAGATCATTTATATGTTGCATGTTAGACCCAGCAACAAGCATGTCATCAACATAAAGCAACAGGATAATATAACTGCCATTATCAAATCTCTTAAAATATACACAATGATCAGAATGACATCTATGATAACCGTGTTCAGCCATGAAACTATCAAATTTTAAATACCATTGTCGGGGTGCTTGCTTTAGGCCATATAAACTTTTCTTCAACGTGCACACCAAGTTCTCCTTACCTTTGACCTCATATCCCTGTGGTTGCAACATGTAAATTTCCTCCTCCAAATCTCCATGGAGAAAAGCTGTTTTGACATCTAATTGTTCAAGATGTAAATCATCTGCAACCACAAGACTAAGTACAGTTCTAATTAAAGTCATTTTTACAACTGGAGAAAATATTTCATCATAATCTATACCCTTTTTCTATGCAAAACCTTTTACCACAAGTCTGGCCTTATATCTTTTCTGACCTCCTTCCTCCTCCTTCAGTCGATAAGCCCATTTGTTAGGCAAGGCTCTTTTTTCTGCAGGTAAAGGAACTAAGTCCCAAGTCTTATTTTTCATCAGGGAGTCCATCTCCTCTTTCATGCCTAGCTGCCACTGTTGTTTGGCATCCACCTACATTGCTTCTTCATATTCTTCTGGTTCACCAGAATCTGTTAATAAAATAGAATACAAAGAAGGAGAAAATCTTTCAGGGGGTCTACTTGTCCTCGTAGAACGTCTAACACTTGCAGGAGTTTGTGGGACAATCTGTTGTTGCTGAGCATCAGGTACCTGTGGCATTTCATTTTTCAGGAATCTCATCCAACACCACATATTCTTGTTTGTCCTGTTCATGCTTCTTTTCCTGCATCTGTTCTTTATACATAACCTTCTCATTGAATATAACATCTCTACTTCTAATTATTTTCTTATTTTCAAAATCCCATAACCGATAGCCATATTCATCTATCCCATATCCAATGAAGGTACATTTCTGAGATTTAGCATCAAGCTTGGTTCTGTTTTCTTTATCAACATGGACAAAAGCTTCGCAACCAAAAGTTTTTAGAAAAGAATAATTTACCTTTTTACCAGTCCATGCCTCCTCTGGAATACCACCATCCAAAGGGGTTGAAGGTCCTCTATTTATCAAATAGACAGCAGTATGTACAACATCTGCCCAAAAATGTAAGGGCAATCCAACATGCAATCTCATGCTCCTCGCACGTTCCATGATGGTCCTATTCATTCTCTCTGACACACCATTTTTCTGTGGAGTTCCTGGAACTGTCTTCTGCTTTCGAATCCCATTTAAGGAACAGTAATCTTCAAATGCTTTGCTGCAATACTCACCTCCATTATCCGATCTGAGACACTTCAACTTTTTTCCTGTCTCATTCTCAACCAAAGCTTTCCATTTCTTAAAAGTTTCAAAAACATCTGATTTTTGTTTTAGGAAATATACCCATGTTTTTCTAGTTGAGTCATCAATAAAAATAACATAATAACAAGAGCCACCAAGAGATGATACCTGAGCCGGTCCCCATACATCTGAATGTACAAGCTCTAACTTCTCACTCTTCTTCTCTTTCCCAACCTTGAGAAATCTGACTCTTTTCTGTTTACCATAAACACAGTTTTCACAGAACTCTAAATCAATCTTCTTTAGTCCTGGCAATAGATTTTTGGAGTGAAGGATTTTCATCCCTTTCTCACTCATGTGCCCAAGCCTATGGTGCCACATTATCGAATCTGTTCTTGCAACATTTATTGTTGTTGTCCCTGCAGTAACTTTATCTGTAGCAGCTAAGGTAGAGTAAGTGTTACCAGTACACAGATATAATGTGCCTACCTTCGCACCTTTAGCTACTACTAATGATCCTTTAGTGACCTTCCACATACTGTCTGAGAAGGTAACTATGCAACCTTCACTACCTAGTTGCCCTGCAGAAATTAAATTTCTTCTTAAATTAGGAACATGTCTTACCTCCTGCAGAAACCAGTCATTACCATTCTGCAACTTGATCTTTATCTTTCCTTTTCCAACAATTTGACAGGGCTCATCATCACCCAAATATACTTGTCCAAAATCACCTTGAACATAATCTAGAAAATATTTTCTATGGGGTGTAGCATGAAATGAAGCCCCAGAATCTATTACCCAGGAATCATTAACATTATCCAAACATAAGATTAAAGCATCTTGTAAAGTATTACTTGCAATATTAGCTTCCTTACTGTCATTTTCATTTTTCTCTCCTTCTTTGTTTTTCCGAGACCAACAGTCTTTCTTTAGATGACCAGGCTTTCCGCAGTACCAGCAATCTTTCTTTCCTTTAGATTGAGAGCGTCCTTTCTTTGACTTCCCTCGCGATTTCTCATTCCCAGGACCTTTTCCTCTTTCCTTTGATCTTCCTCTGTTCTCCACATTCAAAACACTACCCGATGATGTTGGAGTCTCACTTGTGCTTTTCCTTCGCATTTCCTCGCTTAGGATAACACCAACAATATCATCAAATACTAAAGTATTTTTACCAGGGACAGAGTTACTTACAGCCATAACCAAGCTATTCCAGCTTTCTGGCAAAGAACATAAAATCAAGAGAGCCCTAACCTCTTCTGCAAAGGTAATTTTTACTGAAGACAATTGACTGGTAATTGTATTAAATTCATTTAAGTGCTCCGCTACAGATCCTTCCTCACTCATTTTCAAATTAAACAAACGCTTCATAAGAAATACCTTATTCGAAGCCGAGGGTTTCTCATACAACTTAACCAATGTTGCCATCAAATCTACAGTCGTTTTTGCTTCTGTTATATTGAATGCTACAGATGCCGCAAGGCACAATCAAATGGATCCCAGTGCCTTTCTATCTAAAATGTCCCACTCTTCATCTGATATTGTGGTCGGTTTCTTTGCCTTTCCTTCCAATGGCCGCCACAAATCCTTTTGATACAGGTAATCCTCCATCTGCATTTTCCATAACTGATAATTCTAGCCGTTAAACTTTTCGACCTTGAATTTGGAATCCTCCATTGCTCCCACTCAAATTTGAAAGTCCTGCCAATTTACAGAAAACCTCGCTCTGATACCAATTGTTAGGGTTTCAAGCAGATCCGAAGCAAATATGAACTAACAATTATATGCAGATTTAAATACAAAAGATAAAGAAATAAAACAGGACACAGATAACACAGAGATTTAACGTGGTTCACCCAGAATGGGTTACGTCCACCATACACAGCCGTCCAATCTTTCTTATTATCCAGCAAAAATAGTACATCAACTTTCCAATGCCTTAAGCATCCCAGCTGCTTATAACATGCATTTTTAGGGCAACAAACAAAGTCGGTTTTCATCAACAAAAAAACGGCAATTTTTTTTTTTCTCGGGGGCTGCCGCCCCCGAACCCCTGCCCGGGACTCGGCCCGGCCCCGGACCCCGGCGAGGATACGTGCTGAGTGTACAGTACTTTGCTGATTAGTCGCCACATTTCAACAGCTCTTGGGCTGGTGCATGAATGTAATTTCCATGAATCTGGCATTTGTAGCACTTCTTAACAAAATCATGGACATCTTTTTCCAGAGTGGGCCAATAATACCCAGCACGAATCAAATTTTTAGCTAAGCTCAGACCATTGAAATGGCACCCACATATACCATCGTGAACCTTGTGTAAAGCCATTTGTGCTTCGTCAGAATCCAAACACCCGAGGAGGGTATGGTCAAAGGAACGACGGTAAAGGGTGTCTGCGATGATGACATATTTGGCTGTCTGTCGGATGAAGGCTCGGCGTTGGTTAGCGGAAAGGTTGGGTGGTAAGGTTTGGGATTTCAAATATTGATATACATCATTGTACCACAAGGAGTTGGGACCAACAAGAATGCACATCACATCTGCTGTCGGAATGTCAAAAGAAGGAACCAACAACTGTTCGACTAAAAATTCACATTTGTCCATATTGTGGGGCATATTCAACATGAAGCAATTGTAGCCATCACATCTGTCGACTTGTTTTGCATTCTTGGAACTTGATTGAAATGGATAGCCGTGAATTTTGTCTTGAAGAAATCTTCCATATGCTTATAGGGAATAAGCTTTTCATCTTTTGTTTCGTAGTCATCATTCACTTGTCGGATGACTAATTGAGAATCTCCATAGACTTGCTAATGTGTGATATTCCAGTGGACCGCAACTTGGAGTCCTATGACCAGTGCTTCATACTTTGCAATGTTATTGGTACAATGAAAAGTTATTCTGTAGGACTTAGGAATAGCATCACCTTGAGGGGTGATAAACAAGATGCCAACTCTGGACCCAAACTTGGTGTGGGATCCATCAAAGTATAACTTCCATTTATTAGAAGATGTGAGAGCAAAGACTAATTCATCTGGAAAATCGGTCAACATGGGATGATCATCACAAATAGGAGCCTCTGCAAGTTGATCTGCAATGACTTGTCCTTTTATCGCCTTTCGCTCCATATACTCAATATCAAATTCACTGAGGATCATAACCCACTTTGCTAGGCGACCCGTCAAAGCTGCTCTGCTAAGCAAGTATTTTAGAGGATCAATTTTTGCAACCAGCAATGTTTGGTGATTTAACATATAATGTCGGAGCTTCTGTGTTGCAAATACCACTGCTAAGCATGCCCTTTCAATAGTTGAATAATTCAGCTCATAGCCTACTAGTGTCCAGCTGATATAGTAAATAGCTCGCTCTTTGTTATTCTCATCTTGTTGGGCCAAGAGAACTCCTAGTGCCGTTTTTGTTGTAGAAATATACAATAAAAATGGCTTTCCTTCTATAGAAGGCATTAGGATAGGTGACGATAGCAAATAGTCTTTGAGAGCTTGAAAGGCTGATTGACATTGCTCAGTCCATTTAAAAGCAACACCTTTATGCAATAAACACTGGAATGGATGACATTTGTCAGCCAACTGAGCTATGAAGCGGCGGATTGACTGTAGCTTTCCTTGTAGACTTCTTAATTGCCGGAGATTTGAAGGTGGAGGCATATCCATTATCGCTTTAACCTTGGCAGGGTCAACCTCAATGCCTCTATGAGAAACAATGTACCCTAGTAATTTGCCGGCTGTGACACCAAACACACACTTCTTTGGATTGAGTCTGAGCTTGTATGTCTCCATTCGGTCAAAGATGGCGCCCAAGATGGCTAGATGACTATCTCTTGTGACAGATTTGCATAATAAGTCATCAACATAGTCTTCCATCAAAGTATGCATGAAATCATGGAAAATTGTCGTCATTGCTCTTTGATATGTTGCGCCTACATTTTTAAGACCAAAGGGCATCACATTCCAACAGTAGGTACCCCAAGCACATGTGAATGCAGTCTTATGCTGATCTTCAGGAGCAATGCGAATTTGGTTATAGCCGGAGAAACCATCCATCAATGAAGGCATCTCATATCCAGCAGTCATGTCCACTATGATGTCTATGTTTGGCAGTGGAAAGTCATCTTTAGGGTATGCTTTATTGAGATCCCTAAAATCTGTACAGATTCTGATGCCCCCAGTTACCTTGCTAACTGGTACTAAGTTTGAAATCCAATCTGCATAATCAATGGGTCTGATAAAGCCCACATCCAGTAATTTTTTCAGTTCTACCTTGACCAAAAGAGCCACCTGGGGATGCATCTTTCTAAGTTTCTGTTTGATAGGCTTGGCATCTGCTTTCAATGGCAAGTGATGAAGAACTAATTCTGGATCGAGGCCAGGCATGTTTGCATAGGACCATGCAAAGCTGATCTTCTTCTCAAGAAAGAAATTGACAAAATCTATCTTTTCCTGTTGTGATAGAGAAGCAACAAAATGAATGACCTTAGGGTTGTCAGGTGTACCCAAATTGATTTCCTCGGTCATTACCACAAGCAATGTTGATTTGTCCTGACTTGATAGGGGTATGTCCACTCTTCCACCTTTGGGCGCCTCAGAGAGGTTTTCACCCGCAGGTATGTCTTTTATTTTTACTTTTGTATGATCAGAGAGTGCCTTACGGTTTTCACTCAAAGATCTATTTTTTTGATTTTTTACTATTTCTTTTCTTTTTTCATTTTGATGACTGGAAGAGGGAGTTGACTCCCCAAAATATGCTGTGGAATCCAAATCAATAGCAAATCCTGCCTTATGATCACCTTGTGGCATGCCTTCCCGTAGTCCAAGGAATTCTGCAATTGCTTCGTCATTTTGAAAACAGTCTAATGTGAGTGGTTCTTGTTGGTCATGTTGGATAAGTTGGGGATAGATGAGGGGCATTTCATCATCGGTTGTAAGGAGAGAAAGGGCGGATATGGTAAAGATGTAAACATCTGTGGTGTCACTATCAGAACTGCTTGTATTTGATTCAGAGCTTGGATCCCAGAATGACTCTATCCAAACATGAGGACATGTTTTAGGAAGAGGAGTTATTTCAATATTTGTCTTCCATAGGTAAATTATCAGGGTCAAGGAAAATATTGTCGAGGGCATAGGAGCTAGAAGAAAAAGAACTCCACTCCCATTCATTGGAATAAGTTTCGGGTCGGGTATCCTCAGGTGTTATTTCATCATCAGAGTCACGCCCTTTTCTACACGTGGGCACTTTGGAAGATGAGGGTCCAATTCACAACAGTACAAAACCTAACCCTAAAGTCGAAGGTCGCATCTTGGGTATAACAGGTTCTAGCCTTCCATTGTTGTTCAGGCCTAAGCCACTACAGCCGTCATATCCTTTCTTTTGCAGCATAATAAATCCTTTGTCGTATTGTTCCACTGGCAACCTGACAGGTGGGGTCTCAGTTGGATCTTTGTAAAGCCAATCTATGACATCATCATCTAAAGTTTCTTTGTCAAGTTCACCCCATCTTGTAAATGTAGTGGGAGGCTGATATTGAATAACGACCTTAGGTTCCTTTTGCAATAAATGCAGTTTGCCATATGATTTTGGAGATATTGGTAAATTCCCGATGAGGAATGTTTGATCCATTGAATATTCTCCGCATCCTTGGTCTTGTATCTTCAATTTTCCTTTGACAACATCTAACAATTCATTAGGATCCACATAGCTATATGATTTGGCCTCTCTATTGACTGGGACTTGCTGCTGAGGGGTATCCTTTAGAGTAGCACAAAATTGAAACAGATTAGGATCTCCTGGAATTGTTATCTCAATTCCATTGTAAGGATATTTTAAACATTGCTGATAGGTGGATGGAATTGCTTTCATTGCATGGATCCATGGACGGCCAAGAATCATATTGTAAGGGAGATCGAGGTCTAGGACCTGCAGGAAAGTGTTTTCTGTCACTGGCCTGACTCTGATAGGCAATGTAATTATCCCTTTGGATGGGCGCTCAACATCATCATATGCTTTTATTGTTATTCTTCTGGAAGCATCAATGTCATTTTCTGTATATCCAAGGCCAATGACCACTCTCAAGGTACAAATATTAAGACCCGCTCCACCATATATCAAGACTCGTCGGATTTTGCAATTATGGACAAAGACTTCAAAGTGTAAAGGATCATTATGAGGGAGCTTATCAGGTGAGATATCATTATCAAAAAATGCGACATTTTGGGAAACAGCTAGATGTCCAATCCGGGCTTGAAACTAGTCAACATCAATGTCTGTCGGGACAGTGGACCCAATTAAAGCTTTATCCAGGACTGCACAATGCATGGGGGACATTTTCAACAACTCAAGGATTGATATTTGTGCAGGAGTCTTTCCTAGATGATCCAAGAGATTATACTGACTTGCAAGAGTTGGTTTGGAAGGAGCTGCAGGAGCTCCTTTCAGGACTATTTTAGATCGACGAGTGGTAACTGCGCAAGAGGGATCTTGTCCCTTTATTCTTAGGGTGGAAACATACTCGTTTGACGCGTGAAAACAATTGATGACATTATTATAACCAGGACTTGCATAATTTGCTGTTTGGGTAGAGTTTGAAGAAGACGCTTTACCCTTGTCATGATCAAGCAAAGGAGTTTTGAAAATAATATGATCAGTATTAGAGGCCGCATGGGGTGGATCTACCTCAATTACTCCTTGCTCTAACAAATATTGAATCATATATTTCAATTGGAAACATGACGCGGTTTTATGTCCTTTGGACCGATGATACTCACAATATGCATTATCATTCCACCAATGCGGTTTTACCACTGGTTCTGCCTTGATATCTGGTAGCTTAATAAATTTTGCTTGTATTTATTGCTTCATTACCGACTCAATAGGCTCTCCCAATGGTGTAAATTGTCGAGGAGGCCCATCCCGCGATCGGAAAGGTTTGCGTTGTTGGTTTTGTTATTGGCCTTGTTGTTGATTATATTGTTGAGTATGCTATTGTTGAGTAACATTGCTCATTGGTGCTTGATTTTGCTCCATAGTTGACATATTAGGAACACTCAATTTCTTGATCGTGAATGGGGGTTGATATTCATTCACCGCTCTTGCATCAACAACTCCATCATTAGTGACATTCTTGTTCTTATACCAAAATCTATTTCTGTCCCCTGAATTATTCGTGTTGTCACTATCTTTGTTAAGCTTAATGATTCCCTTAGCTACAAGAGTAGTTTCAATATTCATCCCTTTCTTAATGAGTTTCTCAATAGTACTGAGACTTTTCAATTTTAGTTCATACATCATTTCTGGGACCAAATTTTGGATAAATAGATTCACTTGTTGTTCTTCAGGTATATCGAGGGAAGAACGACTATACAAGCTTCGCCATCGTTGCAAGAAAGTCACTAATGGCTCGCCTTGCTTTTGCTTGGTGTTGCATAAATCTGACATAGTCACGTCACTGTCGATGTTAAATGCAAAGTGAGATATAAACTTTTGAGCCAATTCAGACCAAGTCTTTATATTTCTTGGCAGATGCAAATACCAATCCATGGCTTGTCCCGTAAGACTTCGTGCAAATAATCGCATTAAATATGTCTCCTCATAGCTCACTTCAGTACATGCCGCGAAAAATTCTCGAATGTGATCTTTTGGATTGCCATTCCCTTTATATTTCTCAAAATTAGGTGCCTCAAAATGTTTAGGGAATGGAGGCATGTATAAGCTCTTATCAAATGGATTAGGACACAAATCCCGATCTGTATACAACTTCTTTGTTCCTTTAGTTTCTAATGCGTCAACTTGTCATTGCAATTTCTCAAGTTGTTGCGCAATTGTATCATATTTTGGAGGTCCATCATTAATTCCGGTGGGTACTCTTTGTCGATACATCGTATTTCGGATCAGTTGTTGATGTTCTGAAATGGCCATTTTTGGTGTCTCCGACATATAATGTTTTTGGTACATCTCTTGTTGTTGTGGTTGTGCCATGCCTTGATATCGACCTTGTTGTTGTGCTTCTTGTAGTCTAGGTTGATATTGCAATTGAGTATGTTGTTGATATTGCACAGGCGTCGATTGCGGTTGTGAAGTATGATAGCTTGTTTGCCTTGGCACATGTTGTTGATGTTGACGAGTCAAAATTTGTTGAATTTGTGCCAATTGTTGTCGCGGTGTATATCCCATCATTTGCAAAAAACTTTGTTTAGGTGGTTTTTGTTGTTTCTCCTTAAGATGGGGTATAACACTTGCATTAACTTGCTGTGTTGTTTGTCCAATCCATTGTGATGGTTGCAAGTTTGCATTAACTTGTAATGGTGCCGAAGGCGCTGCAATTTATTTTCGAATGCGATATTGTTGTTGTTGTACATTGCTTGTTTGCACATTCGATTGCACTTTTTGTGTATTACTCAATTGTTGCAACAATTGTTGTTGGTGCAAACCACTATCCGTAGTTCTTTGTTTCGCCATTATCGAAGGATCTGCTGCAATAGTGTTTGGCAAATATATTGAACTTAACGGGACATAAGAACTTTGTTGCATCGTGGAATTGCTTTGGACATTGGTGATATCAGACATTCCAGTCGTGAAGCTTTCTTGCATCTTAGATGTTGATCCAATTTTATGCATGTAAGGAACCACTTCTTGTTGAGGGATAGTTGTCAATAGTTGCGCGGTCTTTATTTGATCTTGTGTTACAGGTGTTGTGTTGAATAATGGATTATTTATTGTCTCAAATGGTGACTTTTGAGGAATAGTCACTGTCAATGCCTTTGAAGCACGTTTACTCATCAAGGTAGGTTGAGTTGCTTGTTGCGCATTTTCTTTATTTGGATGCGAAGAGAAACTTAACAGCTCACCGCCTTGTTGTTTCTGCACATTGACTTGCTCACTTGAGGAGGTCACATTACTCATCATGTTAAGATACTTTTGTGGAAACATCTTAAAGACCTTGTTCAAGAACTTATCCATCTTTTTTGTCAACTTTGGATCTTGAAGGAACATGTCAACATCATTAGAAGCATCAGAATCTGATGAAGAATCTGGTTGGACATTTGGATTCGTTTCTTGGTGAATACCTTGATCTGAACCAAATCCTTGTGAGAGGGTTTGTTCTTCATACAATGTTTGTATTCCATGTTGCAAGTTTGGTTGATTCCAATCGAAAGGTGCATTTCCTCTTGGAGTTGGTGGAACACTCCCATGTCCTGGTTTCATGGGTACAAATACTGGTTCATATAATGGAGGTGGTCCAAGTTGAACCATTCCATATGGTGGTAATGATGTGTTTGATGAACCTTCAATTTGTACTATTTGACTGGTTTGAAATTGTGAATTTGATATGTTGTCAATGGGTTGATACGTTGGTTCACCCATCTTTTTAGATTTTGATCTTGTTTCAACAAGCATGTCACTTATGCAAATGCAATATTTTGGAATCTTTCAAAGACAATATTATGATATGCAACTAAATGCAAACTAAATGAATGAGAATGCAATCTATGGCAAGAATGCAACCTATGTTTTTGGTTGTTTTCCAAGATTTTTGACAAACTTTTGGAATGCAAATCTAAAAAGAGACCCTTAGGAAATTGAAACGATGTCTAGACCTCAAAGGACAAAAGGACCAAGTGACAAAAGGACAAATGACAATGTCTCCCCTATATGCTTGGATACTAAGCTAGGTTTGACCAAATGACAATAATGACATAAAGAGAAAAGGTTTGATAAGGTCTAGACCTCCTAACAATGACTTAGGGTTTATCAAAGATTTGGATTACTCAAGTATGACAAAACCTAGTTTTAACACTATATGCAAAGGGACAATTAGTATGCAAATGACCCTAATATGATATGATAATGACCTAAACTTAATGAAGAGACCTAGGGTATGCAAATATGAATGTATGACAATGGTATGACTTTAATGCAAGAGGACACATGCAAATGGATGACCCTTATTGATATGCAAAGGAGTATGACCTAGGCGGAACCTAACCTTGGTAGTTGACAATGAATTTGCAAAATGCAAACCTAGGATGAACCTAAATCTAAGTGACATGAATGTTGAGACAAGATTGTGGAAAATGTTTGACAACCATGTTTGAAGGTGTTTTGAACTTTGTTGAACAAAATGTTCTTGTGTTTAACCTTGTTTTGAATCAATTTGTCTTGTTTTTGAAATGATATGCAATTCAACTTTTGAAAAACAAAGAAGACAAGATATTTCAACTTAGACTCAAGAAAATCATGCTCATTCACACATTTCTTATGGTAGGCAAGGACATTAGGTACTTGAGAGGTAGACTTGTTATGGGATTCAAGGAGAATACATAGATGCTTGACCCCACGGGCTCCCCTCCACGACACTCACTTCTCAGGGCAGCCAAGCATCAGTCCCCATGGAAATCTCCCCATGGCGAACTTAGTATCTCTTCCAAGTATCCGAACTTGTCCTTCTCAAGCAACTAGAAGGATTTTTGGCCTCTAAATACAAGGTGTTTAGTCAGGATTTCTATTAAGCACTACTCCTTGATGTCACGCAAATGTGATTGAGACATTAAGCCCATCAAGATACCAAACAAATGTAGTCGTGCAAGCACAATTTAGACCGTGAGGTCCTACTTAGATGTTGATATGAGAAAGAGTTCAAGGGTCATCACTTCCCAAGTAACTGCAATTCCCACGTAACCCTTCCTTCAAAGCTTTCGCTCATCAAGTATTTTTTTATAGTGAGTTAGAATGCCAAGGTATTCTAGCCATACTCACTTTGGATCGTTCCCTTCTCACGATTATCACTTGCTTGCAAAAGCAAATGGTCGGGAAGGCAGGCCCTCTAAAGGTGACACACAATCAAAGACATGAGCATGGTATTGAAGATCTGGATTTCTGATCACCCTAAGAAGGATGAGAGCATACTCTCCTACTCCAATGTCAAACTCAACAATAAAATCAAGCATAGATTCATTCCATCCTATTTAGAAATCACTAGGTGCCTAAATATTAATTGCAAACACAAAGTTTAGTTGTATGTCCAAGGCAACCTGCAAAACCACCAAGTCAGAAGTTTGATATGTTTAGTCTTTGACTATCGAACCTGCACAAAAACGTGTTAGTAGTTTCATTTGTTTGTCTTTGCCATGTGTATGCCAAGGTTCTGCACAAAGAATTAGTAACAACAAAACCAAAAAAGTAGAAACAGAATGCAAAAGAAAACAACTTGCAAGTGAAAAACACTGTCTTTTACCTCTATTTCTGGACTTTACACAGGCGCAGAAGTCTTGACACAGGTGCAAAATTCATGACACAGGCGCAGATTGTCTTTGACATAGGCGCATAATGCATAACACAGGTGCAGAATGCTTGACACAAGCGCAGAAGTTCCCAGAAAGTCCTGCACTACCCTGTTTCTTGGGTTTTTGACCTGCAAATCAACTCAAAAGAACTCAAAAACACAGTTAAGGAGTTAGATGGTTAGTGTTCACGTCGGGTTCACCAATTAATGTAGCTAGGAATCAGAAATCATCAAAGCAAATATCAATATTAGTCATAGCTCAATCACAAAAGCTCAAATGCAATGATCAATCCTAATTACATCCAATAAAGACATGAAAATAAAACATTCAAGATTTGAAAATTAAGCAAACCAAGTGCAGATTTGAATGTCTCCTTCATGTGGCTCCATTTTCCTTCTTTCTCCTTCAAATAGCTTTGTTGTGGATCTCACCTACTAGTGCATGATCATGATATGAAAGCAAGTAGACAAGATGATTGCTCAAGAATACTCGAAGCGTGATTGATTCAGGAATCAATTTGAAAAGTGATTCGTTCGATGATGTGATTATTAGATTGAGATTGAAGAAATTCATCCAATTTATAGATAAATTGGAGAAATGAACAAATTAGCATGAAGAGATTCAAATGGAAATTGCAAATCAATATGACAAATTATGACAAATTTGCACTTTCTATGCAAAATTGATTGATTGATAATTTATGACAAAATTATGACAACTTTCTATGTCAAAATTGATTGATTTTCAATTATGACAAATTATGACAAATTGAAATGTCATTCCCATGAAATTAGGAGGAAAATAGGAGAAAATTGAATTAGAAATTAGAAAATTAGAAAATTAGAAAAAGAGGAAAAATTAGGAATTAAGAAATTAGGTGAATTAATTAATAATTTGTCATTTATTAATTAATTCACAAAAAGAGGAATAATTAGCCAATTAAATGATCATTTAATTGTGATGAGAAGACTTAGGATAAATAAATAATTTATTAATCCTAAAGGGAAAAATGACAAACAAGGTTAAATGATTAAATCACGAAACCCTAGAAGATGAATTAGCAATGCAAAGATGACAATTAGGTCTTGATGAAAGATAATTGATATTGATTTAATTTTGATTAACAGAGGACCAATGTGATAAATGATTTAATTGATAAATGCGCCAATTGACGAGGAACAATGACAAATTGATCCAAATTGACATAATTGAGACAGACAACGGTCGATGGCAAATTGATTGCAAAATGACAAAATTGACAAGAGAACAAGGATCGATGACAAAATAGATTGCAAGACGACAAGATTGAAAATGACCACGATCGATGACAAATCGATCGCAAAATGACAAGATCAAACATGACAACGATCAATGACAAATCGATCGTTAAAATGACAAGATTGAAAATGATAAGGATTGATGACAAATCGATCGCCAAATGACAAGATTGATAAGAGGACAAAAACCCTAATTAGGATTGATGATGTCCAAAATGATGACAAATGAGCACGCACATTGATGCGACAGGATAAGATCGATCGAAATCATGACCGAAGATTGTTGTCAACAAGACCAAATTTGAGAGCGAGACGAATGAAGAATGAAGAAGGACTCGATGCTCGCAAATGATAAAAACCAAGTGCGTGACATAGGAGAAATGTTAATGCGATGCAAAAACCTAAAATGAGGCAATGCGCAAATGTTAAAGTATGATCCCGCAAGCGTTGACCATTTTTAGGTGTCTACAGATAGTATATGAATCTACATGAGTGTTATCAACCATCACTACTCAACCAATGCTAATTGAAAATATAGGTGCAATAATCTAAAGAGCCAATATCACCCGAGGATGAAAGATTGCCTCCAAAAAATAAGACTGCAAGAGTGTGATGAATCACTTCAAATTAGAATGAAGGAAGCATTAGCATGAATAGTATAATAGGACATAATACTTACTGTGGAGAGGCATGATGAAACTATGTGTCATCAAGTAGTGCATGAAGTAGATGATACAATATCTGAAGTGAGGAAGAGGCTAGCTAAAATTTAAAAGAGGGTGTACAAAAATAAGGCACACATACATGAGGCAATAATCACTAGGTACCATCATTGTCATGGAGGGACGCTCACTTGACAAATTTGTGATTGAAAAATAACAAAGGCACTAGACAACCTTCCCATGACACTTTATAATACAATGTGAGTACAATAATATGCTACAACATTTTTGAAAAATCCCCAAAAATAAATGTACAAGTGTGTGGCACTTTATCTCAATGCACCTACAAAAGAGAAGGTGCTTACAAAATATGCTCAAAGATTCCACAAAGGACAAAATGTTATATATACATATATAACAACCAAGTAATTAATGCGAGTGTTAAACAAAATATGTATTAAGTATACCTAGAGACAAATATGGAAAAAGTGCATGGATAGAATAGAAGAGTTCAAAAGGACCTTTCAAACATTGCTAGAATCACAAAAATGGATAATTTAGTCAAAGGTTATGAGCTTAGGAGCTAAAAATGCACTTTTGACTTCAATAGGCTATAAAATGCACCAACAAAAAATATAAGAAAAATAAATACACCATTGGATAATACTTGAAACCATCTTTATGATGATATCTTGTTCTCTAAAAAACAACACCATATGGAGAAGTTATGGCTATTTTCCCAAAATTCCCAAGTTGACAAAAAACAATTTTTCTTCTTCTAGAACCTAGGGGCCAAGCCCTTGGGCACCCATATGACATGAGTGTTTGTTCATGCAAAAAATGGGCCCATTAGTGTTGGGAGTGTCCACTCAGTAGTGGGATAGCAAAACAATTGGAGGTGCGTGGTTTGCAAGGTGGGTGACACATACTTGTAAAGAAGTGTAGTGCTAAGTGTTGAAGGCATAACAAATTTAGTGCCTAGAGGTAGGGTACTAGTGCCACTCCCATGGGCACTTAACACCAAATGTAACCTCCCAAAAATAATAAATAGGGTCGACAAACAATTACATGCGCTGACAACACGAACATGTAGGCTAGTATACATTTATAGACCTAAAAACTAATTTTTCGAATTTGAATTTATTTTCCTTTGAATTTTTTTTGGTGATTGCGACTATGGAAAAAATAAAAGATTTCTCCTAGGGAACAAATAAAGGCCATAAACATATTTAAATAATATTTTTTATTTCTATTAAAAATGACGCTGTACCTGTGCACTCAAAGACCATACGACCTACTTGGGCAAATATTTTTGCCTCAAAAAAAAACTTCACTAATTAAAAGTGGATAAATTTATAGTTAAAATTCATTTCCCAGGCCTCCTAAATGCAACGACAAGTTTGATTTGAGCGCAAAAATTCTCCCCCACGCTCCTCCAGAAAAGAAGCTGTTCACTAGATTTTAGCTTTAAGCCATTTTTTGACAATCATAAATGGTGGAAAAATTGAGTAAAACAAAAGTAAAATCTAACTTTTTTGACTCTTCTGGACACAATAGTACAACCTAAACTATCACCACTATAGCCAAAAGCATTACAATATCCAAATATCACCAAAACATATATGCAATATAGGATAAAATGTGTATCTAAACCTTTTATTATTCTTAAGATTGTATTAAAATACAAGAGAAGAACACACGTGTTCACGATATCAAATTAGAAATTCAAATAAAAATGAAAAATTAATGATGGAAAGTATCTGAAAGAAAGGGGTTTTCCAGATTCAAAGCTCTAGTACCATGTTGAATTGAGCACCCATGATCATTAATATGCAACACCAAATAACTTCCACATGACGAGAGAAGCAACAATAGAAGATGCTATTCTACCAAATCAAGAATACAGTATGATGAACATGATTGGATAGATATATTACAATGCTAGAGACCACCTTTGTTATATAGGTAAGTTAAGGGCATAAGATTAGACAAGAAGTCTTAATGTTTTGACATGAGACATCTAACATAACAAATATTAAATGAACTAGGTAACTAGAATTAGATAAATATAAGATATGATAAGATCTTATCTAGACAACCAAGACTTGGAGAATGACACCTAGGAACTAAGTAAACTTAAGCCGTATGAATAACTACTCATTAGGAACTACCTAGGTACATGACCTTTACTAGGTACAAAATATTATTCAAACCTAGATATCTCTATTTAGGGAGTTCACATCCAGAATAAGGGGGTACCTTTCTTCTAATTGGCCCCATATGCTATCTATAACAAGGTATGGCATAAAGGTGAACACAAAGACTGGAACCATTGCAAAACATCATGTTGAACCCTACACTCCCATTCTTGTCAATAAGAGATGTACATTACATGAATTTGAGGGAAAGTATGCTATTCATCAACCTAATACAATTTTGGAAGAGGCCCATGATTTTTTGTTGGATGGTAAGGGTAATTATTTTCAAGTTGAATCATATAGTGAGATAGAAAAAATTGGGTTGAGCAGTTATAACATACATGAGGAAAACACTCCTATCCCCAACCTCATGAAGGTTCAAGAAGGTACAAAGGGTATGTGGTAGATGCATTTTGATGGATCAATGGATACAAATAATGTTAATGCTAGCATAATACTAGTGTCTCATAGCAATGAAAAGTATTATTTTCATGCAGGTTTCAATTTAGCTACAATATGAAGCTCTAATCAAAGGCCTTCAATTTGCATAAAAAAGAGGAATCAAGGTCTTGCAATTTTTTGGTGTTAGTGAGATATTTTTCCATCAAATTAGGGCTCAAAGCGCAACCAAGAATAACTTGACCAAGTCATATAAACAAAGGGTATGTGATCTAATCGAGAGTTTTGAAGCATTTGATGTTTAGACCATCCCTAGAAGATAAAACAAACATGCTAATATACTTGCAATGGTTGGAGCCGAGTTTGACATACGAGCTATAAAAATTAAGGAACAACATATCAATCTTGTTGTAAGACTTTCTATTCTATACAACCAAGTGTAAGGTGTTGGAATTAGGGATTTACTACTTAGAGTGATAAAGCCACTAATTTTACTTGGGACCAACCTTACATAAGGAGGGAATTGAATTTGGTTAATCCAATCTTAAAAGGGTTGAATATAGATCAGTTAAATTCCTTCTTGTTTGAAATTGAAATTGAATTTGAATAAGGGTTAAACTGCAATGCTAGATTTTAGGCAAATAATGAGAAATTGATATAAAATAATAGTAACATGATATTCTAGATATCATGTAGAGCTATAAACCTATATCTAAGGAGGAAAAATAGATCAAAACTTGTGACAAAAAGATCAGGCAAAATTGTTAGGATTGGGGAAAAAATAATGCCCTAGTCCTTTGAATATTAGGGGCAAACAAACTTGATGTTTTTCAAATCAAGATGATACACATAATCCATTGTTATAAGGTCATACATTTTTTTTGGGACTGAGAAAATCTGATTGTCCTGGTCCTCTTCTTTTTGTGCCTTCAAAAGTTGAGTCTGATTGTTGTCATCTACTCTATCTAATTCCTTGCTCGTAGCTCTTGAGACAATTCCTTGCACACAAAAAGAAGGAAATAGGTTTGTTGATGGGGGTTTGGCTTAGGTCAAAACCCGGTTTAGGATTTTTGTTCAATTGAAATGAGATAGGAAATGTGATGTAGGAGCATCCCCGATTCATAGCAATTTTGCATCAACCAAAAACATTTTCTTTGTGTTTTCTTTTTGTTTGAAATTTCAGCTTTTCTTTCTGTGTGTCCCGATTTTGGCTCACCGGATCTTTTGGAGTTGGATTCTTTTTGAAGACTTGATCATCTTTCTTATTTCCAAATCGCATTGCATTTGGATCATTTTTTGATAAGTTATCGCTATTGATTTCCTTGACAATTTCCTGTTACCAGTTGACAATTCTTGTTACCAGTTGCCTGGACCTATTTTGGTGATCTACCGGAACCCCTTCCGAAGCTTGCGAAGCCTTGGGCATTGATTCTAATGTTCCTTGGTGTGTGGCCAATATTTTCCCGCGATCTACAATTCATCCTTTGGATTTTTCGGAGGAATCTCTCGACGAAGGTCGACCTTGTTAATTTTACACGTTAGGTTTTGTTCTTTGAGTTTTGATCCCTTTTTGGGCTGACTGGATCCTTTGGATCATATACATAATTTTAATTCCGCATTAGAATATAATCAATCGAAGAATCAATTAGCAAGATTATGCATGGAAGATAGATCTTAAGATTCAAGGTTCCGGTTATGACCTATTATGTATGTTCTACCAGGCCTGTGAGCTGGTTATGCTATAACCTGGTTGTTATAGGTTGGTTTTAATCAATTTTAATGAAATAAAATAAGTTGTTCTACATTGCCTCCATCATATCTTTGAGTTTCTGTTGTGTTTACTCTTGCTGACCGGTCCAGATTGATCTCTTTGAGGTCCTTCCTCACCAGTGACTGCTTCAAGTGGTATCAGAGTGAAGTTTCGTTCCAGAGGTTGTGTGTCCTAAAATTTTTGTTGTAGGGTGGTGGATTGCGTATTCGACCTACATCTGTAGAGGATCGATGTGAACGATGGGGTAAAGAGGAACTAGGAATGGTGGCGCGTGTGGGAATGCAAACCTTGTTGTCATGGAGATGTTGCGAGGTATAGCAGCCTGGTTGGAAGCTGTGGAGAGCCCAGAGTGTTGGCATTATGGTTGAATTGATTATGTGTTGAATTGATGTTTTGTCATTGATGTCAACACTAGCTGTTATGACTGGTTATCGACAAAAAGTTCTGGTTACCGATAGAAGATCTAGTTACCGATAGAAGAGACTATTTGTTGGACACTTCTGACATGTTTGGATTGGTGAAGTATATTTGATTTCATGTGTTATATGCTCCATGAGCATGTTTTGGTGAATTGGTATTGGCTTGGTAATTAGATTCTATCATACACTCTGGTAAACCCTTACCGACACTGGTTTAAGGCTTTACCGATAGAACTTTCATTGAGGAATCATGATAGGATGCACAATTGGTGTTGGTGCAACTTCTTCGAGGATTTTAGGATTTTGAAGATGTTATTTGATCGTGCTTCAACTGCTTGAAGATATTGTTTTGGCATGATGGACCCATAATAGGTCTAGTACCTATCTAGGTTATGGATCAATATCATGCTAACGTGTACTCCACACGTTACCGGGATGCTTCGAGATGATTTATGAATTTTTTATTATTTTTTTGGTCTTAAGCCGACATGGAATATCATTGTAATATGGAATTATGTAACGATCTTATTTTAATTTCTTTAGGTGGCCGACCTAATTGGTTTAGGCCTTAGGGTTTGTATAAATAAGAGGTAGAAACTCTTTGTAAAGTATCATGGTTATTGAAAAGGTCATGGTAAAGGAATGTAATGTGCGAATATTGTAATATCATTCAGGAAAAGGAGTTGATTGATCATTGGTGATCGAATTGGATTCAGAAGAGGATTTAGTCCTCCGACATTGAGCTTAACCGAGACTGTAATCAGGCATGGTAGATGCTATTTCTGGCAGTTCACTCTATTGGATTGTTGTCCATTTATCTTGAGATGGTTGTAGCCTCTCTGTAGTCAGTGAGACTCTTTTGTAATGATTAGTACGCTCTAGGCAGTGTGCCTTCCTGCAAGTGCAGGCCCCTCATTGTAACACATACTTTCTGCAAAAGTATCATCTGACTGTGGGTAGGCTTCCCATCGCGGTTTTCCCCTTTCCAGGTTTGCCATGTACAAATCATGGTGTTATGTGGTATGGTTGCTTTACATTGATTATTTGGTTAATTGTTAAGCTGTATTGCTTACCGGTATCTGGTCCTACTGACATCTATCTGTGCTTTACCGGTACTTGATTTGTTTAAGGTTATATTGTGGATTAAAAGTTATAATCTGTTAACAATTGATTCACCCCCACCTCTAAGTTTTTCACTAGTTATCCTAACAATTGGTATCAGAGCTTTGGTCCTCTTTTGCAAAAGCTTAACCACTTGAGGTATATCCTATGACAACTAATCCACCGACAACTATTTTCAGAAGAGAAATCCCTAAGCTTTATAGAACAAATTATGGGATATGGAAAATTAGAATGGAGACTCATCTTAGATGTCTTGGCAAGGATATTTGGGAGATCACTGAGAAAGGATACACACCTTATGATCCGACATCTGGAAATCCTGCTCCTGCAGACTTTGATAAGAATATTGAAAATGATTGCAGAGCTAGAGAAGCCCTCTTGTGTGCACTTACTGATCAGCAGATTATGGGATTGACTGACAAATCATCATTTAAGGTTATGTGGGACACTTTGCAAACCCTACTGTCAAAATTACTAAACTTGATGGTTACCGAGTAAGATATGAAAACTTGAAGATGGAAGATAATGAAAGAATTGTTGTGTTTATGGAAAGAGTAAATGAGATTGTTATGGGAATTCGATGTTGTGGAGGATTCCTAAGTGAAGATGAAATAGTTTCCAAAGTCTCGAGAGCCCTTCCACCGGCTTACAAGATGAAGGAAACTACAATTAATGAGTTAAGGAAAATGACAAACACTTCACTTAAGAAAGACATTCTGATTAGGAAATTATCTGCTTTTGAGCTTGAAGAATTTGGATCTTTTGGAGCTGTAAAGTCTAAACCTGCTTTTCATATCATCATCAACATCTACCGACAAGAGTGATTGGAAAGCCCTATATGCAAAGGAATTGAAAGACATGAGGAAAGAAGATGAAGAACTCGTGCAACTTGAAGCCTTATTTGCTAGAAGAGTACATAACGGACCAACTGAAAGTAAGTATGAAGGAAAAACACCTTTTAAATGTTTTGCATGTAATAAGATTGGTCATTTTGCATCTATATGTTCTGAAAGGAATGCAAGGTTTGAGGAAAGAGTTAAGAAATATTTTAAGCCTAACCAAAACATATATAGATTCAAGAAAAGCAAGCAATGCTACATAGCAGATGAGGAAGGAGTAACTGATGATTCTGGAGATGAGCCGACATAAGATTCTGCTAGTGGATCCGACAATGGTAAGGAATGGGTGTTCTATGCTTTGAAGGAAGATGAACCAGAACCAGCTATCAAGAATGAAGAGAAGGCCCTAGCAACTAAAGTTGAAGATAAGGATGCATGGGTAATTGATAGTGGATGCTCACATCATATGACTGGAGATAAAGGGAAATTTCTATCCTTACAATAATATAATAGAAGTCAAGTCAGATTTGGAGATGACAAGGCATGTATGATCAAAGCTAGAGGTATTATTTCTTTGGATGGAAAGAATAATACTGATAATGTCTATTATGTATAAGGTTTGAAGCATAATATTTTGAGTGTTGGTCAATTGGTTGAAAAGGGTTTTCAACTTTAGTTTAAAGATAGAAAATGAAAAATCATTAACAAGACTAGTTTGGAGATTGCAACCGGTATTCAGACAGGACGTAACATCTTTCACTTGAACACTGGTAATAAGACATGCTTGATTGCTCATATTGATGAGAGTTGGCTATGTCATAAGAGGTTGTGTCATGTTAATTTTTATTGTATTATTAAGATTAGTTCAACTAAGGTAGTTAGAGATATACCTAAGATTATGAAGCCTCATAATCCGGTATGTAAGGAATGCCAATTAGGTAAGCAAGTTAGAAGTTCCTTTAAGAACATACATGATAAATCTAATGATATACTTGATTTGATTCACATTGACTTATGTGGTCCAACAAGGACTAGAATCTTTCAAGGTGATAGGTATTTCATGTTGATTATTGATGACTATTCTAGAATGATGTGGGTGACTTTTCTAAGGGAGAAGTCTGAATCTTTTGAGAAATTCAAGATCTTTAAAGAGAAGGTTGAAACGGAATCTGGATTGAAAATCAAATTTCTAAGATCAGATCATGGTGGTGAGTTCACTTCTCATGAATTTTACAATTATTGTGAGACAAATGGAATCATGAGACAACTATATGCATCTAGGACTCCTCAGAAAAATGGATTAGTTGAAAGAAAGAACAAAACCATTTTTGGATGCAGCTAGATCTATGATGATGGAAGCCAAATTACCTCATATCTACTGGAGAGAAGCAGTGAGTACATCAGTCTATACATTGAATAGAGTTCATATCAAAGGTGAAACTGGTAAGACCCCTTATGAACTATGGTTTGGACATACACCCAATGTTAAGTATTTCATAATTTTTGGAAGTAAATGCTATATCAAAAGAGATGATTCAATTGGAAAGTTTGATCCTAGATGTGATGAAGGGTTATTTCTTGGCTATTCAATTCAAAGCAAAGCATATAGATGCTATAACAAAAGATTGCAGAAAATTATTGAGAGTGCTAACCTGAAAGTGGATGAACAATACATGAATCATTCTATATCATATGACAGGGAATCGACAGTAGAAATGATCATAGTTGGACCGACAATGCCTCGACTGGTACAGGAAGCTGAGATACTTACATCAACACAATAAAAAAATTCAACTGTGACTGATGATCAGTGCAGTGAACTTGAAGTTCAAAAGACACCTAGGTATGTAAGATTAAATCATTCTGAAGATCAAATTATTGGAGATAGAAATAAGGGAGTTATGACAAGAAGAAAACTGACAAATGAAGAGGTATATCTTATTTCTCAAGTTGAACCAACAACTGTTATTGAAGCTTGTAAGGATAAACATTTCTTAAAGGCTATGGAAGATGAATTAGATCAGATAGAAAAGAATGAAACATGGTCTTTAGTTCCCCGACCTAAAAATAAGAATGTTATTGGAACTAAATGGGTTTTTAGGAATAAACTGAATGAGGATGATCAAGTTGTAAGAAACAAGGCTAGATTGGTTTGTAAAGGATATTCTCAAATGGAAGGAATTGATTATGGTGAGACATTTGTGCCTGTAGCTAGAATTGAAGCTGTTAGACTATTTCTTGCCTATGTAGCTTATAAGAACTATAAGGTTTATCAAATAGATGTTAAATGTGCATTTTGAATGGTGAGCTTGAGGAAGAAGTTTACATTGAGAAACCTGATGGATTTTCACTAACAGATGATAAATATATGGTTTGCAGATTGAAGAAATTTTTATATGGTTTGAAACATGCTCCTAGAGCTTGGTATGCAAGGTTGAATAAATATCTTTTAAAGCTTGGTTTTACTAAAGGCAGTGTTGATAGTAATCTATATTATAAGATCACTGATAATGATATTCTAATTATTGAAGTTTTTGTTGATGATATCATTTTTAGAGGTGAAGATAAACTATGCATGGAATTTGCTAACAACATTAAAAATGAATATGAAATGTCCATGATTGGTGAGATGAAATTTTTCTTAGGTTTGTAGATTACTCAAACTAACAAAGGCATTTTTATCTATCAAACTAAGTATTTGAGGGAATTGTTGCAGAAGTTTGGTATGGAGAATTCAAAACCGACAAGTAATCCTATGGCTACAAGTGAGAAATTATCTATCAAAGATACTTCTACACCGATAAATCTGACAAGGTATAAATCTATGATTGGTGGTCTGTTATATCTAACTCAGACTAGACCTGATATTATGAATGCAGTAAGTATTGTTTCAAGATATCAAAGTAATCCTAAAGAAAATTATGAATGTGCAGTAAAGAGGATATTTTGGTATTTGCAAGGAACAACAAAATATGGTTTATGGTATTCCAAAAATGATGATTTCACTTTATGTGCATATACTGACTCAGATTGGGCAAGTGATATTGATGATAGAAAGAGCACTTCTGGTGGAGCTTTCTTTCTTGGAAAGAAACTGGTTTCATGGATCAGGAAAAAATAATCATGCATTTCTTTATCTACTACAGAGGCTGAGTCTGTTGCAGCAACAACTAATTGAACTCAAGTCTCGTGGATGAAGCAAATGTTGAAGGATATCAGGGTAAATTCTAGTGAACTGGTAGTTATCTACTGTGATAATTCTGTAGCTATTGACATGTCTAAAAATATGATATTTCACTCTAAGACTAAGCATATTTCAATAAAGTATAACTTTCTGAAGGACAAGGTTGAGGCAAAGGAAGTCAAATTGGTTTATGTGAACACTAAAGAACAAATTGCAGACATATTCACTAAACCATTGTCTAAGGAATCATTTGAGTATTTGAAAGACAGGTTAGGGGTTTCTACCCCTCTGATAGAAACTTGATTGATGAAGCTTGTTATTAGACCGACATGCATTATCAGAGATACTATTCATTCCAACACTAATGAGTGGTGCTACTACTCAGGGGGAGTAGTCAGCTTTGAGATTCAGAGGTTTATATCATTGCTTTGATATTTTTGTCAGATTTTTGGCATTGATGTCAAAGGGGGAGAGATATTGATGATGTGAAAATAAAGTTGTATACATTAGGGGGAGTAATAGTAATGAGAAAAATCATTCAGATGCTTACATGGATATCATTCTCAGGAGGAGAGCTATTTTGGTATTTCTTGGTACTTAGATGTTTTTCACATCTAGTGTTGCCATCAATACGAAAGGGGGAGATTGTTGGCATTATGGATGAATTGATTATGTGTTGCATTGATGTTTTGTCATTGATGTCAACACTAGCTGTTATGATTGGTTACCGATAGATAAGTTTTGATTACCAATAGAAGATCTAGTGTTACCGGCAAAAGAGACTATCTGTTAGACACTTCTGACATGTTTGGATCAGTGAAGTATATTTGATTTCATGTGTTATATGCTCCATGATCATGTTTTGGTCAGTTGGTATTGGCTTGGTAACTAGATTCTATCATACACTCTGGTAAACCCTTACCGACACTGGTTTAAGGCTTTATCGACAGAGCTTTCATTGAGGAATCATGACAAGATGCACAATTGGTGTTGGTGCAGCTTCTTCAAGGATTTCAAGATGCTGAAGATGTTCTTTGATCATGCTTCATCTGCTTGAATAAATTGCTTTGGCGTGGTGGACCCAAAATAGGTCCGATACCTATCTAGGTTATGGATTGATATCATGCGAACGTGTACTCCACATGTTACCGGGATGCTTCGAGATGATTTATGGATTTGTTATTATTATTTTGGTCTTAAGACGACATGGAATATCATTGTAATATGGAATTATGTAACAATCTTATTGTAATTTCTTTAGGTGGCCGACCTAATTGGTTTAGGCCTTAGGGTTTGTATAAATAAGAGGTAGAAACTCTTTGTAAAGTATCATGGTTATTGAAAAGGTCATGGCAAAGGAATGTAATGTGCCAATATTGTAATATAATTTAGGCAGAGGAGTTGATTGATCATTGGTGATCGAATTGGATTCAAAAGAGGATTTAGTCCTCCAACATTGAGCTTAACCAAGACTGTAATCGGGCATGGTAGATGCTATTTCTAGCAGTTCACTCTATTGGATTGTTGTCCATTTATATTGAGATGGTTGTAGCCTCTCTATAGTCAGCAAGACTCTTTTGTAATGAGTAGTACGCTCTAGGCAGTGTGCCTTCCTGCAAGTGCAGGCCCCTTATTGTAACACATACTTTCTATAGAAGTATCATTTGACTGTGGGTAGGCTTCCCACCATGGTTTTTCCCTTTCCGGGTTTTCTACGTACAAATCATGGTGTTATGTGGTATGGTTTGTTTACATTGATTATTTGGTTAATTGTTAAGTTGTATTACTTACCGATATCTATTCCTACCGACATCTGTTGTGCTTTACCGATACTTGATTTGTTTAAGGTTATATTGTGGATTAAAAGTTATAATCTGTTAACAACTGATTCACCCCCCCCTCTCTCAGTTGTTCACCAGTTATCCTAACACAGAGAAGAAGCTGACATATTGAAGATATAAGTGAAGATGAAGGAGAAGAAACCCCGACAAAACAAGTAAACCCACCAATGGTTGATCTGTATGAGGAAAGGTTTTTGAGGGTTTTGAGTAGGGCGAATACTAAACCTCATTTTGCCCCATCGAAATATGATGGGAAGTTGGATTTAGATGAATTTATGGATTGGATCTTGGAGATGGAGAAGTATTTTGATTTTGAAAACACTGCAGAATAGAGGAAGGTGAAATATGACTGTACCCAGTTGAAAGGTCATGCATCTCTTCAGTGGGAGCATTTGCAAGTTGATAGACAAAGAAGAGGTAAAGAGAAGATTAAGACATGGGATCGAATGATTGCTAAGTTGAAATCAAAGCTTATGCCAATTGATTATCAAGTGAATCTATTCTGGAAGTTGCAGAATTTGAGACATAAGGAATCTAGTGTGAAGGAGTACACTGAAGCATTTTACAAGTTGAACATCAGATCTATACATGTTGATGATGAAGTTGAACAAGTTACAAGATATTTGAATGGATTGCAGATGTCTATACAACATGAACTCAGTTTGATCAAATTGGAGAGTGTTGAAGAGGCTTACCAGTATGCCCTGAATGCAAAAGAGAAGCTAAACAAAAACCATGAACAGAGGTGGAAGGTTTACCAGAGGAAGATTTCAAGGAGGAAGAGGATATACCAGAGGTAGAGGAACGTATACAAATCAAAACAAGGACAAGGAAGTGAACAAAGAAGGTAATTCATATCGAAAGGATGATAGAAATTTCTATCAGAGGAGAGAACTGGATGGTTATCAGAATGAGAATTTTGGAAGACAGGACAAGAGAACATTTAGAGGAACTTGCTATAAGTGTGGAGGAGAAGGGAATAGTGCATTCAAGTGTAAGAAGATAGATAATACCGGAAGAGAAGTAATGGTGGAAGGAAACCCCACCGGATCAGAAAACAAACCGAAAGATGGAGAACTGTTGATGATGAGGAGAGCTTTGTGTCATACCAGAGGAGATGAAGAACCTTTGCAAAGGAAGAATTTGTTCAAGACCAAAAGTAAGGTATCCGGTAAGTGTTGTAAAGTTGTTATTGATAGTGGTATTTCAGATAATCTTGTTTCAGAAGAGATGGTGAATAAGTAAAATTTGGAGAGACTGAAACACCCTAAGCCTTATCAGATAACATGGATTCAGGATGAACATAAGTTGTTAGTAAGTGAGCAATGTTTGGTGAAAATGAAAACTGGGAATTATAATGATGAAGTCTTGTGTGGTATTATGCCTATGCATATTTATCATCTTTTGTTGGGTAGACCTTTGAAATTTGATAGACAGACAATACATGATGGGAGGAAGAATACATACACTATTGTGGCCAATGGGATGAAGCAAACCTTGTTGCCTTTGGAGGAACCTTTGAAGAATGATGTCTGTATGAATGCTAGAATCTGTTTGGTAGATGGAAGGAAATTCCTGGATGGAATGAGACATGAGAATGTGTGTTTTGCCTTAATTCGTAAGAAGACTGAGAAACCAAAACCGGAAGGAGAACAACCGGAAGAGATAAAAGATTTGTTGACAGAATATTAAGACATCATTTCAGATAATGTACCTGATAGATTGCCACCTGTGAGAAGTATTAATCATTGCATGGACTTGGTTCCCGAAGCTAGTTTTCCTAACAAAGCTGCATACCGGTTGACACCGATAGAGAATGAGGATCTGAATAGACAAGTGCAGGAGTTATTGAAGAAATGTTTGATTAGGGAAAGTCTAAGCCGTTGTGTAGTACCAACAATATTATCACCTAGGAAGAATGGAGAGTGGAGAATGTGTACTGATTCCAAAGCAATAAATAAGATAATAGTGAAATACCAGTTCCCTTTGCCTAGGATGGATGATATAATGGACTGAGTGGAGCGAAATACTTTACAAAGATAGATTTGAAGAGTGGATATCATCGGATTAGGATCAGAGAAGGAGATGAGTGGAAGACAACATTTAAGACAAATGACGGATTGTATGAATGGTTGGTGATGCCTTTTGGGTTAAGTAATGCACCAAGTACTTTCCTGAGGCTGATGAACGAGGCATTGAAGAAATTATTGGGTAATTTTGTTATTGTGTATTTGGATGACATTCTGATTTTTAGTAAGACGAAAGAGGAGCATTTGTTGTAGTTAAGACAAGTTTTGCAAAGATTGAGAGAAAAAAAGTTGTTGATCAATATCAAGAAGTGTACTTTCATGAAGGATGAGTTAGTCTGTTTGGGATTTGTGATATCTAAGGATGCTTTGAAGATGGACCCTAAGAAAGTGAAAGCAATTGTTTGGTGGCTTACACCAAAAAGCATTGGAGAGGTAAGAGCATTTCATGGATTGGCTAGTTTTTACTAGAAGTTTATCAAGAATTTCAGTTCAGTTTGTAACCTTATGAATGAGACCATGAGGGGAGATTGGAAGGAATTCAAATGGACCACTGAAGCAAACAAAATTTTTGAATTGTTGAAGCAAAAAGTGACTGAGCAGCCTGTGTTGGCTTTACCAGATTTCAATAAGGTATTTCAAGTGGATTGTGATGCAAGTGGAACAATAATAGGAGCAATTTTGAGTCAAGAAGGGAGAGCAGTAGCATATTTAAGTGAGAAATTGAATGATGCCCAAAAGATTTATTCAGTGTATGATCAGGAATTTTATGCCATAGTTCAAGCCTTGAAGAAATGGAGACATTACTTGTTGCCTAAGGAGTTTGTGTTGTATACAAATCATCAAGTTTTGCAGTATTTGAACAACTAGAGTAAGTTAAATTAGAGACATATGAGATGGGTAGAATTCTTGTAGAGTTACACCTTTATGTTGAAACATAGAAGTGGGAAATCTAAAAAAGTTGTCGATTCATTGAGTAGGAGAAGGAATTTGCTGACAAAATGAGAGTGACAATATTAGGATTTGAAGATTTGAAGACCTTTTTTGATGATGACCCAAATTTTGCAGAATCTTGGAAAGCATGTAGAGAACCAGTTATGGTAGATAGAAGCAAGTGGTTGGATTACTTCATTCAAGATGGGATGTTATTCAGAGGAGTTCAGTTGTGCATACCTAAGAGTTCTATGAGGGAGAATTTGATAAAGGAGAAACACAGTGGAGGACTAGCTGGACATTTTGGCATTGACAAAACAATAGCATTGGTGAGTGAGAAATACTTTTGGCCCTAGATTTATAAGGATGTTAAGAGATATGTGCAGAGTTGTAGAGTTTGTCAAGTTGCAAAGGGTAGTAGTCAAAATGTGGGATTGTATAAACCTTCGACAGTACCAGTAAGACCTTGGGAGGATATAAGCATGGATTTTGTACTTGGATTGCCTAAAACACCAAGAGGGAATGACTCTATATTTGTGCTAGTGGATAGATTATTAAAGATAGCTTATTTCATACCTTATAAGAAGACATCAGATGCATTACATGTAGCAGACCTATTTTTCAAGGAAGTGGTGAGATTGCATGGATTACCTAAGAGAATAGTTTTAGATAGAGACACTAAGTTTGTTGGCTATTTTTGGAGAACACTTTGGAAGAAGATGAAGAAAAATTTGAAGGCTAGTTCTACTTTTCATCCACAGACTGATGGATAGACAGAAGAAGCTAATCGAAGCTTGGGAAATTTGTTGAGATGATTAGTTGAAGATAAAACCAAAAGTTGGGATTTGATCCTTACACAAGAAGAGTTTGCCTACAACAATCTAGTGAATAGGATTACTGAAAGAAAACCTTTTGAGATTGATATCAGAGTGTATCCTAGAGGTATATGAAAATTGAGAGACATTAGCAATGAAGACCGAAGAAGTTTAGAAGCAAAAGACTTTGCAGATAACATGACAACCTTGCATATTCAGGTTAAGAAGCTTTGGAAGACATGAACAACAAGTATAAGGAGAAGGCAAATGAGAAGAGGAGACATAAGGAATTTGAAGTTGGTGATGAAGTGATGATATATATGAGAAAAGAGAGATTCCTAGTTTGAACTTATAATAAATTATAGATGAAGAAGTTTGGACCTTGTAGGATTTTGAGGAAGTTTAGTTCTGGAAATGCATATGAAGTGGAGTTACTGGATAGTCTAAGTATTTCACCTGTGTTTAACATTGCAGATCATCATGAGTATCAAGAAGTAGAATTCAGTGAGAACAATATTGAAGATTTGGAGAAACAGTTGCCCTGGAAGGAACCAGATCCAATTGAAGAAATTTTGGACAGTAGGATTGGGTGCAGTACTCAGAGCAACCAATATAAGGAGTATCTTGTGAAGTGGAAGGACAAACCAGTTGAAGATTCATCTTGGATTTATTAGGCAGAGGTAGACCACCTTGGTTTACCTCTGACCCCAGCAAAGTGAGAGGCTCAATTTTTCAATAGCCCCGGATATCTGATACATGAGCATCCACGGTTCATAGCAATCTTGGATCAACAAAAAACATTTTCTTTATGTTTTCTTTCTGTTTATAGTTTTATCTTTTCTTTCTGTGTGTCCCAGTTTCAGATCATCGGATCTTATGGAGTTGGATTATACTTGAAGACTTGATCATATTTCTTATTTCCAAACCGCATTGCATTAGGGTCATTTTCCGCAAGTTATCGCTATCGATTTGCTTGACAGTTTCCTGTTACCAGTTGAGAGTTCCTATTCTTGGTTGCCTGGACCTATTTTGGTGATCTACCAAAACCCCTTCTGAAGCTTGCGGAGCCTTGGGCATTGATTTCGTTGTTCCTTGGCGTGTGGCCAACCTTTTCCTGTAATGTACAGAGGCTAACCTTGTTAATTTTACATGTTAGGTCTTGTTCTTTGGGTTTTGATCCCTTTTTGGGTCGATTGGATCCTTTGGATCATATATATAATTGTAATTTCACATTAGAATGTAATCAATTGAAGAATCAAGTAGCGAGACTATGCATAGAAGATAGATCTTAAGATTCAAGGTCCCGCTTGTGACCTATTCTGTATGTTCTACCAGGACTATGAGCAAGTTATGTTGTAACCTGGTTGTTACTGGTTGGTTGTAATCAATGAAGAAGTTGAGAAAATACAACTTCAGAGATCCCAAGAACACTTGTAAGCAAAATACCTGTCACAAGAGAAGAATGGAGGCAAAAAATAATAATGACTTTGAAGAAGAAGATTATCATTTAGAGAGGAAATCAATCATGAAAAAGTAAAATACAATCCTTATAAAAGGATATTATCAACCCTAAAGGTGTACAACCCTAAAGAAACCTAAAGCGATAAAGTGTATTTAATAATTAGAGTAATTATTAAATACCTACAATATTAGTAAATGCCTAAGTTTTGCTTAAGCGTAGAGTATAATGGACTAATAATTAAATATATAATTATTAGCCAATACATGATAACTCTAACACCCCCTTAAGATGAACTTAGGGAGTAGCCAAAAAACTAAATGCATGAAGCAAAAAATGCAACTACATGATGAAGGCAAATTTGAGTCCCGACAACAAAGCCCGATGAGGTACCCAAGTACAAAAGATCTCTATAAAGCGAAGAAATAGATAAAACCTCATGGGAAAAAACTCTACTCCAAAAAGAGATGAAATACAAGTGAAGGAATGAAGAAACCTCCAAACAAGAATGTTCCAAAAGATAGGAACAAAAGAAGAGCAGAATAATCACTGAAGCATGAAGAACCTGCAAACACTGTCGAAGAATAACTATCGATCTGAAGAACCTCCACTGAAATAGAAGATGATCAGGTAGAGAAGACTGTAATATGCATGAGTTCCCTCAAATAACACTACTCGAATCAGATGGAAAACAAAGGCAAACAATTGAACTCGAAGATACATATGGAAAAAAATACCAAAGTCTGAAGAGCTGATCAATCGAAGATGGAAGGTTTCCTCCAAAAAAAGGAATGAAAGAGTGTACTCCACCAAACCAAGGAAGAATTAGAACTAACAACCAACAAGAGAAACCCCCCCATAATGCTGACAAGGGAGAGGTGGCAGGTACACTGAAATTGAATTCCAAGAAAAACTGCATGACGAAGAAGCGAGAACATCCAAAGTGCAGCAGAAAGTACAAACACATATAAAGGCAAGTGTCATGGAAGGAACACTCACTTGACACACATCATGAGGCTAATGTCATGGAAGGAACACTCACATGACAAAGGTAGATGGTAAACAAAGGCAAACATCAAAACCCCCCTTGGTACTTTATAATGCAGTGCGAGTACAATAAGGCACAAGATGTGCAAGATCCCAAGCATGCAAGGCATATTGGCACTTCATCTCATTATGTTTGAAAAAAAAAGAAATGCTTACAAAATGATGTATACAATGCTAAAAAAAAAGACAAAAGGCTATAAATATAGAAATAATAGCCAAAGATGAGTCATCCCACACCAATAAAAGGATGCTAGGAGCTAAAAATATCCAAAATATTCACTAGAGTGCATAAATGCAAAACACTCAATAAAATGTACCTAGAGTAGAATTTGGAAAGAAGACCCATACCATTGGAAAGTGCACAAAACCAACTTTCCAATGATTTTTGTGTGCCAAAAATAGAGTCTGGATGCTCAAGATATTCCTCCCGGAGTGCAAAAAAGAACTTCTGGCTTTGACGTAAAAAAAATGACATCAAAACAGAAAAAATAAAAGAATAAACCTCCACATCTGAAGATATCTCAGAATGAGATTTCCGATGCTTATTCTTTTTTTGAAAATCCAACTCCATTTGCCCAAGTTATGACCAAAAACACCATCTCTAGGTCAAATAGGCCTTAAGGAAAAAAAATTCTCCCTTCTGGTGGTGCCCTTGGTTGCTGCTGCCCTTCCGGCAACCACCCGCTGCTCCCAACCGCCTACTGCTCTTGGCCGCCCAGCTGTTGGCTAAATGCCTAAGTTTAGCTTAAGCGTAGATTATAATAGACTAATAATTAAATATATAATTATTAGCTAATACATGATAGCTCTAACAATCAATTTTCAGGAAATAAAACAAGTTGTTCTTTATTGCCTCCATCATATCTTTGTGTTTCCATTGTGTTTACTCTTGCTGAATGGTCTAGATTGATATCTTTGAGGTCCCATCTCAACGGTAACTGCTTCAAAATGTAATTGCTGAAGTAGATGCTAAATGATATGCCTTAGATTTGCAATTGTTGATTGAAGATGAATGATGGAATTCTCTTTAGATGTGATCACAAATGTTGATGCAATAACATGACAACACATAGAAGACTCAAACACAAACATATTATTGCATGAAAGTTGATGTGATTTTCTCCATGATTCTTGAAGAATGTGGTGTTGAACCCAAGGCAGGACTGAGAGGGGGGTGAATCAGTCTTAAACAAAAATTAATGCAACACATAAATAATTAATTAGCAACACAAACATAACACATCAACACCAAGATTTTCTACATGGAAAACCTAAATAGGGAAAAACCACGGTGAGCATTTGCCCACAAAAAATATCCACTATGTATATAAGATTACAATGAATGAGATCACTACTCCAAAATTTAAATCCAAGGCTAACAACTCTTGGGACAAGATACAAAAAGAGGACTTGCAAACCTTAAGCTTATTGCGATAGGGAAAAATACAAAAATAATTTGAAAAGAAGGATCTCCTGATTATGAAGTTGTCTGTGAACTCTACATCAAGCGATCAACATCAAATGACACAACACCGATCTCAACTATCAACACTCTGTCTCATACCTCAGCCACAATCTCAAATAGCTTGCATAACATTCAATCTGAACTCTTATTCTCTTCTCTTCATGATTTTTTTTTGACTATCTTCACATCACATATTTCCTCTCTCTTTCATACATCCTCATCCCATGCTCTCATACAACTTAATCATATACATCTTTTATATACAAGATAGATCATCAAAGCTTGAACCAAGTTAGCTTGAACCAAAATATACCTTCCGGATAAAAAACACACACGTTGATCCACTCTGGGAGAAAGAGGAGACCATAACACATCTCCCAAAGATCAATCCATCGATCCACAATCATCAAAACATAACTAAAAACATACCAACACACAACGCATCCATATGGTCTAAACATATCCACCAATGCAATTACACTTATCCGGATCTCCACATGCTATGGTGAGACCCATAACATATCAAATAACCTTCCACAAATCATATCCGAACCCAAAGATAGGTCTAACATAGAATATCACAACCTGATATGAAATATACCACAACTTCTAGAGAACACAAATATATTTTTCAGACCACAAAACCAACTCATGCATGATACCAAAAAATGTAATCAAAGAAGATAAAAACATTAAACAACAACAACAACACTTTTCAAACCTGAACACTTCCAAAATAGCCAATAGAATAACTACAACACCAAAACAACAATATATCTCTACACCATAGACATTCAAGACCAACAACTATCAAGAACAAAAAGTTTGACATCAATGACAACCACAACAACACATACTTCCAACAATCTTCCCCTTTGTCATTTATGGAAACACTTGACTAAACTCAACACTTGGCCAACTTGCAAAATAATACTTCTCTATCGCTCCCAAATAACTATCTTTCAAACCTACTCAGTCTCTCCCATAATTGCTCCAACAATCTCTCCCCAAAATTTCTCAATCTCTCTATCTTTTCCATCAAAGATAAAGGCCATGGAACTACTACACACTCCACTGCTCCCCCTGAGAGAATCCACAACAACAATCTAGGAAAATAAATAGGCATGAAAGCTCCCCCTAGAAATATGTACCTCCATAATGTACGTAGCTAGGAGGGGCAATAACCCCAAACTTCTCCCAAAGAAACTAAAATGTATCCTTTGCCAATGTCTTAGTGAAAATATATGTTACCCGTTCCTTTGTAGAAATATATTACAATCAAACTTCCTTCTTAGCAACCTTCTCCTTTAAGTAGTGATATCTGATTGAAATGTGTTTTTTTCTTGAATGCATAATCAAATTCTTTGAAATGTTTATTCCACTTGTAATGTCACACATAATAGGAATTGCTTCATCATGTGTTACCTTGATATCTTTAAGAGTTCGTCTCATCCATATTATCTAAGTACAACAAGATGCTACTGCAATTTACTCTTCTTTAGTAGTAGATAGGAAAATTGAATCCTATTTCTTATTGAACCAGGAGACCGATCTTTCTCCTAAAAAGAAAACACCACCACTAGTACTCTTTCGGTCATCAATACTTCTAGCCCAATCTGCATCAGTATAAGCTTTCAACATAAAATCTCTGCCCTTTTTGTACCAAAGTCCAAAATCCATAGTACCTTTCAAATATCTGAAAATTTCTTTTCACAACTTGTTCATGTGTCACCTTCGAATTTGCCTAAAACCTAGATACCTGACAAACAACTTGTATGATATTTGGTTTGGATGCAATCAGATACAACAATCCACCACTCATCGGCCTATACTTCTTTTGTTCAACCTCTGGAGACTCATCATCTTTTCCTAGCTTGCATCCAATAATTAAAGGAGTTGTAACCAGTTTATGTTGGGATTCAAGAACACCGAGAGGGGCGAGGGTGAATCAGTGTTCTACCAAAATGGAGAAATTTAACCTTATTAATACAACAACTCAGCAACTAGTAAACGTAAAAGCATATAACAATAAGCAACAATGCAACCACAAAGATACATGAAAAACCTCAAAGAGGAAAAACCACGGTGGGATTGGAGACCCACAATATCTATCCACTGATCAGATGAATAAATATTACAATAGGGGGCCTGCACATGCAAGAAGGACAATAACCTAGAGCACACCGCTCATCACGAAAGGAGTCTCATTGACTACATAAAACATCAGACAACAATCCATAATGAAGATTGAACTGCAAGTATAGCATCTTCCATGCCTGAGTACAGTTCCAGTTAAGCTCAATACTGGAGGCCTTAAACCTCTTCCACAAACCTAATTCGATCACCTATGATCAACCAAGTCCACTGCATGAATGATTATTACATTATGCCATGATCTCATATTCTATAAAGAGATCTTAAACATATATATACAAACCCGATACCTAAACACATAGGTCGGCCACCTAAAAGATAATACAATAAATTCATACCTTAAACCCACAATCTAATGATCAACCAAGTCGGCCAAAGACCGAAACAACATAATCCAATCAATGAATCCAACTGATAATGTATCAACCCACACGTTACATAAATTGGTCCATAACCTAGTAGAATAAGCACTAGACCTATAATAGGTTGCCATAAGCCAAATGAAACACCACAAACAACTGGAACACGAACATGATAACCTTCTAGAAGCTGCACCAATATCACTTATGCATAATATTGAAAGATCTTCAATAAAGCTCTGCTGGTAAAACCCTTACCGGTAACCAAAAGGATTACTAGAACAAGTGATAGCTTCTGGATCATCAAATCCTGAACCAACTGAATGTGATACACATCAGGAACACATGAATAACCATTCTAGACGAATTCCACAGACCAAAGTATACCGGATCAACATGATCTTACCAACCAGAAACCAATCATCTTACCGAGACCAAAAGGATACTGGTAAACAACGAAAGCAGCTAGTGTTGACATCAATGACAAACATCAAAGCAACACATAATCAATTCCTCCAAATTGCCAATAGTTTATCGTCATCAAAACCAAACTTCTTCAACATCTCTTTCACATACTTGCTTTGTGAGATAAAAATTCCATCTTCAGATTGAATAACTTGCAACCCAAGAAAGAAGGATAACTCACCAATCATTGACATCTCAAATTCTTTTTGCATCTCTTTAGAAAACTCCTTACATAGGTTATCATTTCCTTGAAATATAATGTCATCAACATAAACTATAAAAATCAACAACTCATCTCCATCAATTTTGAAATAAAGATTACTTTCTAATTTACCTTTCTTTAAATTATGATGGAACAAATACCTATCTAATCTTGTATATCAAGCTCTAGGTTCCTGTTTGAGTCCATACTGTAAGGAAGTTTAGTAGCCGAATAACTTCCTACACTAACCTTGAGTGGAGGGTAATGCAAAAACTTTTACAGATCGTCACAACAGTTATAGAAAACAGAAATAGATATTTTTAACATTCAAACCACAACATAGTGATTTACATGAGGAAAACCCTTTCGGGAGAAAAACTTTACACTCCAAAAGCCACCCAATATATTATTCAACAATCAAAATAGATTACAATATACTTGCAGAGAGAGCTCTTCACAAGAGTACCACTAATCAAAGATTTAGAGGTAACTAAATAGCCATAAGACTCTTACACACAACCTCTATTTCACGCACCTCATATATAGGAGATACAATACAAGAAACCATCAAACAATATTACGAAACCATGGGCTAAAACCACCCAATAAAGTGTAGCCGACCTTATCTCCCTTCTAGATACCCTATGATGCATCCCTCCCTTTTAAAAGTCATTTATGTGTCCGATGTATTTTATATTTCCTATTTTAGGAGTACAAACTTCCAGAGGCCATAACTTGAGAATAATGTGTCCTATTGATGAATCATTTGAAGCACGGGAAAGCTCGCGAAGCTCTCTATTGCCTCATAGACCACTACATCATTTATGCCCACTTTTCAGGGAATTTCGAGGCCTCTAAAGTCCTCAAAATTAAATTTAAACCTTTCATCAGACCCCTCCAAAACGGAAAATTTAATATCTTCAAAACTAGCTATGATCTTGTGATGTAACTTTATCATAACGCTTATCTAGACAACCAGAAGCTTCAGAAAGAGTTTCACACCATTTGGTGCTCAAATGAAAACTTACTATAAATAGTAGCCTCATGTAAATGGAAGGTTGAGACACCATTTTACCAATAAATCTCCCCCTTGTTGAACACCTTGCAAGGGAGTATAATAAAATAAACAAATTGCTAGGGGCCATGAGGCCCATAGACTCCGAGAACCATATGAACTTCTCTGTGCTCACAACCTTAGTTAAAGAATCTACAAGATTCATCAAATTTTCTACCTTAACCAGCTTCACCCTGCCATCTTCGACCATATGTCTGACAAAACTGAACATCAATGTGCTTGTCCTGGACATGAAATGTCGGGTTCTTAGCTAGGTAGATTGTACTCTGACCGTCACAATAAACCGTCATGGCTCCTTGTTTTATTCTAATGTGTGAACATAGTCTCTTAAGATGAATGGCCTCTTTACAAGCATGAGTAGTTGCAATATACTCTGCTTCAGTAGTGGACAAAACAACCACAACCTATCGCTTACTCATCCAACTAATTGCACCACCAAATAAAGTAAACACATAAGCACTGGTGGATCTTCTGCTGTCAATATAACCTGCCCAATCTGAACCCACATAGCCATGAACATCAAGGGAAATAACATCTCCAGTTTAATTACCATGATAACACAAAGAATACTCTGAGGTACCCTTCAAATATTTGAAGACCCTTTTGACTACATCCCAATGAAATCTACCAGGATTTGACATATATCTAGACATAACTCCCACTACTTGGGAAATGTCTGGTCTAGTATAGACCATAGCATACATCAAACTTCCAACTACACTTTGGTAAGGCACTCTTCTCACGTCTTCTATCTTCGATGGGTATGTAGGACAATCTACAATAGATAATTTTATTCCAACTATAAAAGGAACACATAATGGTCTACAATACTCCATGTTGAACCTCTGTAACATTGAATTCACATATTTACTCTAGCCTAGCCATAACTTTATGTTCATTCTATCTCTTTTAATTTTCATCCCAAGAATGTGTTTTGCTGCACCAAGATCTTTCATTTCAAATTCAGCAGTGAGCTGAGACTTAAATTCTAAAATCACACCTTTTCCTTTACCAATGAATAACATATCATCAACATATAATGCAATGTAGAGAAAATGATAACCAACATATTTATAATAAGCACAGTGATCTGATTTAGAACGCTCAAAATCCCAAGCTCAACACATGTGTATCAAATTTTTGGTATCACATCCTAGGACTCTGTTTGAGGCCATACAAGGATTTCTTTAATTTAAAGACCAAATTACTTTTACCTTTCACCACATAGTGCTCTATCTATGTCATATAAATATCCTCCTCCAAATAACCATGAAGGAAAGCAGTTTTCACATCCATTTGCTCAACCTCTAAATTATAAGCAACAACAATAGAAAGCAAAAATCTAATGGATGTCATTTTGGCAACATGAGAAAATATCTTACCATAATCAACACCCTCAACCTGAGTCTAGCCTTTTACAACCAAACTTTCTTTATACTTCTTAATGCTTCCATCTGAACCAATATTTTTCTTGAACACCCACTTGCAACCAACATGCTTTCGTTCTTTAGGAAATGGTACAAGATCCCATGTATCATTCTTTTTCAAAGCTGTGATTTCTTCTTCCATAACAATCTTGTAAGATTCTACATCATTCATACCTAATGCCTCTTCTATAGATTTTGGTTCATCCACATTAGTATTCACAGCAAAATTACATCTCAAATCATCAGGTGAATAGATTTTAGGTGGTTGTCTATGTCTTGTAGACCTTCAAACAAGATGAGTTGGAGGTTCTCCCTCCTCTTCTAAAGATTCAAAGATAGAGGAGCTCTTCTCAACTTCTTTCCTATCTAGGGGCCTTGATTCAACTCTTTCAGGTGTAGAAGGAAATTGAATCACATCTTCCTTTTTAGTCTGTACTGGCTGCAATGCAACAAAAGGAGACTTAATTTCTCTAAAAATAAAACTTCTACTAAGAATTAATTACCTTTTGTGCAACAGGGTCCCAAAGCTTGTATCCTTTCATACCATAACTATACCCAATGAAGATACATTTCATAGCCTTGTTATCCAACTTTTTCTGCTTCTCCTTTTGCACATGTGCATATACCTCGCAACCAAAAACTCTAAGATGCCTCAATGAAGGCTTGTGACCCGACCATGCTTCCATAGGAGTTTTATCAACAAGAGTTGATGTAGGAGACCTATTAATTAGGTAGCAAGTAGTGGGAACAAATTTAGCTCAAAACATTTGTTCTAGATCAACACCACTCAACATACTCCTAGCCTTCTCCATCAGTATCCTGTTCATTCTTTCTGCAACTCTATTCTACTATGGAGAATACATAGTTGTCTTTTGTCTGTTAATGCCATAGTGTTTATAGAATATATCAAAATCATTAGAGAAAAAATCACCACCATTATCAGTCCTCAAACTTTTAATTTTCTTTCTAGTCTGCAACTCAACCATTGGTTTTAATTATTTAAATCGACTGAAAACTGCAGATTTATTCTTTAGAAAATATACCCATGTCCTTCTACTAAAATCATCAATAATGAAACATGATATATGGATTTTCCAATAGAAGGAACATCTACAGGACCAAACACACCAGAATGAATAAGATCCAAAATACCACAAGTTTTATGAGAACTAGAGTAAAACTGAACGCATATTTATTTTCCAAAAATACAATGCTCATAGAAATCAAAGTCAAGATTACAATCATTCAAACCTTCAACAAGGTTTTTATTTTCTAAGGTCCTTAGACCCTTTTCTCTAATGTGGCCAAGCCTCTAGTCCCATAACATAGTCTTCTCTGTAGGTAACTTTGCTTTAGAAGAAAGAGCACCATTAGGTACCCAAAAGCCATTTCCATCTGCTAAAGGTGAAACCCTCAAATCTTCAACAGATTTACTTTTTATAGAAGCAATGTATGCGTCTAGCTTATACAAATGACCAAACCTAACACCTTTAACAATTACCATAACACCCTTAATCATTTTACATCTTTCTTTAGAAAAGATGACCTGCACACCCGCATCTATCAGTTTGCTCACAAATAACAAATTTCATTTTAAACCAGGGATATGTAACACACCATTAATCCTTTTTATTCTACCATTAGAAAACTTGATTCTAACTTTACCTCAACCAACAATGTATAAATGTGACTCATTACCCAAGTACACCTTACCTCCATTAAATTCTTCATATTCTGAAAAGCAATCTCTATTGGCAATCATATGAAAAGATGCACCCGAGTCAATTAACCAGGCATCATTACCTGCATGAGTCGCCAAAACTGCAATAAATGCATCACCATCTTCCTTCTCGAACTCAGAATCAGAATCAATCTTCTTCTTTTTCTTCTTCTTGTCTTCTTTGCAGTCCTTATGGATGTGACCTGGTCTACCACAATTCAACAAATGACTTTGGACTTTCTAGGAGATTTTGATCTCCCTCTCGATTTGGACTTATCACACTTCTCATTCTTCTTGTCTTTCTCCTTAGGTCTTCCATGAATAGTTAGGACTTCCTTTGAACTATGGGATACCTTCCTTCGCATCTCTTCACCAAGTAGGGAACCCACCACATCTTCAGACTTCAAAACAATAGAAGTACTACCGATAGCCATAACAAGAGAATCCCACGAATAAGGCAAAGAACAAAGTAAGATCTGACATTTCTCCTCTTCATCCATCTTAACATCAACAAATACTAATTGCACCACCAACATATTGAATTCTTCCAGGTGGTTTGCAACTTGTCCAACCGCTTCCATCTCCAAGGAATATAATTTCTTCCTCAAGAAAATCTTATTTAATAAAGATTTTGCTTGATACATTTCACCAAGTTTAGTCCATAGCTTCTTTGCAATGTTTTCTTTGTGGACATTGATCAGAATAGAGTCAGCCAGGCATAGTCTGATTAGACCCTTGGCTTTTCGATCTTTAACATCAAACTAAGCCACTGCAGTAGGATCTGAGGGCCTTTGGACATTTGCATCAACAACATCCCACAAATCTCGATCTATTAGCAGATCTTCCATCTTCAGCTTCCACATCTCAAAATTTGTTCCATTAAATTTCTCCACCTCTATTTTCCTTGACGAACTTGCCATCTGAAAATTCCTGCAACAAGATCAAAAAGTGTCTTCTACAAAAGTTCCCACTCAAATATGGATTAGTTCAAAAAACCCAACAACCCATAGCTGAAACCAAAGGTGATCAAACTCTGATACCACTTGTAAGGAAGTTAAGTAGTGGAACAATTTCCTACACTAACCTTGAGAGGAGGGTAATGCAAAAAATTCTACAGATTATCACAACAATTATAAAAAACAGAAATAGATATAATAACATTCAAACCATAACACAGTGATTTACATGGGGAAAACCCTTTTGGGAGAAAAACCCCACACTCCAAAAGCCGCCCAATATATTATTTAGCAATCAAAATAGATTACAATATACTTGCAGGGAAAACTCTTCACATGAGTACCGCTAGTCAAAGATCCAGAGGTAACTAAATAGCCATAAGACTCTTACACACAACCTCTATCTCACACAACTCATATATGTGAGATACAATACAAGAAACCGTCAAACGATATTACAAAACCATAGGCTAAAACCACCCAGTAAGGTGTAGTCGACCTTATCTCCTTTCTAGATGCCCTATGACGTGTCCCTCCCTTTTACAACTCATTTATGTGTCTGATGTATTTTATATTTCCTAGTTTAGGAGTACAAACTTCCGAAGGCCATAACTTGAGAACCATGTGTCCTATTGATGAACCATTTGAAGCGTCAGAAAGCTCACGAAGTGCTCTATTGTCTCGTAAATCGGTATTGCCATTTATGGCCAATTTTTAGGGTGTTTCAGGGTCTCTAAGGTCCTCAAAATTAAATTAAAATTTTTCATTGGACCCCTCCAAAATGAATAATTTAATATCTTCAAAACTAGCTATGATCTTGCGACGTAACTTTACCATAATGATTATCTAGCCAACCAGAAGCTTCGGGGAGAATTTCACACCATTTCTTGCTCAAAAGAAAACTTACTATAAATAGTAATCTCATGCAAATGCAAGGTCGAGACGCCATTTTTCCAACACATACAATAATTTCTTCAATTTGCACACTATATCTGGTTCTTTTGTCAGTATGAATCCATTTGGTTGTTCAATGTATACCTCTTCTACTAGATCTCAATTAAAAAATGCTGATTTGATATCCATTTGATAAAATCTAAAGTTCTTGTAAGTAGAAAAATGAAATAAACATATGTATATCTTCCATCCTTCTTATTGAAGCAAAAGTTTCTTCGAAATCTATGCCTTCCACCTGAGAATATCCTTTACATACCAGTCTTACTTTATTCCTTGTAACTTGTCCTTTCTTATTTAGCTTGTTCCTGAACACCCATTTAGTTCCTATCACATTCTTGTCCACTAGTCTAGGTACCAATTCCCAAGTCTTGTTCTTCTGTATCCATTTAGTTCTTCATTCATCTATTTTACCCAACTCTCATCTTTACTAGATTCTTCATAACTCTTCAGCTTAGTCGTTGATAGAAACAATAATTGGCTTGTTCTTGAGCTTTTGCAATCTCCCCTCTTGTCTGAACACCTTTTGTCTTGTTTCCAATTATTTGGTTTTTTGAATGATGCTTCAAAACATATTCAGTAGGTACTTTTGTTGAGTCTTCCTCTTCTTCTTCATTTGATTCCTTCTCTTTGCTCTCTTCCGAATCACTTGTCTTCTCCGAAATTGCTAGAACAATCTCAACCTTATGTGCTAGAAGACATTTACTTTCTCTCTTTGTTGGCAAAAGACACTGTTTTAGTGATATTCTAGTGGAGATTGATGGTGTTAGATGCATGCCAAATGTTCAGGGGTTGTCATTGATAGCAAATCAATTCGTAGATCACATCGAGTGTACATAGAATTGGGATTACCAGAAGTCTTAAGTAAGTTTGGCTATTCATGATCATAAGTTTGGTTGGTAGAATATAATGTATGAATCTAGTAAGCAATAATCATTTCTGGTGATGCAACTTTGGTTGTGGTGAATGATATAGGTGATTGGATGTGTGAGGTAGCTTATCAAGCAATTTCTGCCTTCGATGTCTATTCTAGTGCAAGTTTCTTGCTCCGGTATCCGATATTGAAGAAATAAAAAAGTTATCATTATGTTTGTTGGTGTAGTGTGTGGTTTGGATGATTGAGGTGATTCTGGTGGACGTGGATGAGTTTTAAGTGATTGGGTTGACCTATGGGAAGCTTGTGATCATATTTTTTAGGTCTGGTATAAGGATTTGTAGAAGGATTAAGCCGACATGAGCCTATACATCTCATATTTTGTAGTTTTGAGAAGCTGACTAGCTGGAGATCTATTTTGGTGGTGCAGATATATAAGATCTACTTGGATGATCATTTTTGATGATGGTATATATGAAAGATAATGTTGGGAAGCGATTGAGTGCAATTTCAAGTTTGCATCTTATGTTTTCATGATCCGGTACATGTAGCAGAGAAGAACATTGCAGTTTCTCAGAGTATTGATAATAGATCAGTTAGAGCATAACCGAAAATGTATGTTGAAATAGTTAGATATTATTCTTCAGTTCACTTATCATTGCAATCATTTTGTAATAGCCTGTAAGGAAGTGAGCCTTCCTCTAAGGTTGCAACCCTATTTTTTAAATTGAGCAGTGAGCTTCAGGCAGTGTGCTTGAATGGAAGAGCATTCTATCTCTTGTAATTTTGTTTTACTATTGGCCATAGTATAATAATATAATGGGTACTCAATCCCACTGTGGTTTTTCTAGTTCTAGGTTTTGATGTAGAGGATTAAAATTCATTTAGGATTTCCTAACTCAATAAATAAGAATACGTTGCAAGTTACCAAGACATGTCTCTTGACTCAACTCATTTTCCCACACACTAGGCATCTCAACCCTCAGCCGGTTAAAACCAAACTTGACACAAATTCACCAAATGACCATGGAACCAAGGGAAAGGAATCTAGAATGTTTAGATATGTCAATAAAATTCCCAAATGCAAAGGTGTGACCCCAAAACACTTCCTTATGAGGGTTGCCTTGTATTGGCTCATACACCCTACTAGCCATACTTGAGATTTTTTTTGCAATAACTCACAAACCACTAATCAAAGAAACAAAAAGTAAAAATTTTCAGATACCCTTTTCATAGTTACACAAAATATGTCAAAAAACCTATAGGTTGTTTTAAAACATAGGGCTCAATTATTGATTGGTAATTCTATCTTAAGGTCTGATTAGAGAATTTTTTTTATATTTTGGACGTAACTTTCAAATAAGAATCAATATCCTAGAAAATAAAATTGATACAAATAGCCATTTTGACTTTATAAAACATATTTCAAAATGGGGCAGGGTTTCTTTGGGAGGTATGTCTAAAAAATGGACTGGTCCTAGTCCCAAATAAGTCTAATTAGGTCACTTTTACAAAGGAGGTACCTCAAAAAATTACACAAACACCAAAAAAATGGTTCGAACACTTGTATTCTACCTCAAGACCACCAATTCCACCAATTTTTGGCTCCCAAGCATTCAAATTTGTTTCAGACCTACTTCAACCCTCACTTCCATGTTTACTTGCCTAACACATGAAGATGTTAGGCATTCATTGCTCCAAAGATGCATCCAACCTTTGTCCCTACAAAAATGAAGAAAAAACCATCTATACAAGACCTAGATCTACCATTCCACCAAGTTTCATCAATATCCCTCAATGGAATGGAGAGATTTTTACATTTCTTTGAACAAACCCTTGGATGTAGGGTTTCAGGATAGATTTTAGAAAAAAACATTCACCAACTGCACAAAACTCAACCAAATTTCACAAAATTAATCTAAATGAAAGGTAGTTCACATATATTTCCAAAAAATCCATCCTTACATTCTGATCTGTCTGAACAAAGAAGTTATGACCAAAATAGCAGCAATTTTTTTTAGAAAATTACAGAGAAAACCTTCAAAATCTTATTGGATTCACTTTGTTTCCATACAAAAAGAACCAACCAACTACATCAGACCAAAATGAGGCTATTTAAAATCCTCCCAAAATTTCCCAATGTCCTCCAACTGATTTGGGTCATTGGGATTCATTAAAAACCTTATTACATAAGAAAATTGCTAAAAGTTGACAAGCAACAATCAACAACTTTTAGCAACTTTTGCCATACTTGACCAAATGACTCAAAAATTGATATCGACCCCTAAAATATGATAAAATAGACATTATAATACAAATAACATGATTTTCACTCCATTTGGGTATAGTTGAGGGAGTTAACCAACTTTGACCCAACTAGAGCCTTATAGGCTTACATGACTCAAATGGCACCAAGGCCCTACAATTTGACATGAGATGATTACAAATTACTTGAGATACTATCAAATTGTACATAGGACCTTATTACAACTTGAATCAACACAAAAACAAACCAACATAACAAATGCCTTTGTGAGGCAACATTGTAGCCTAGGTGCTCTTGCACTAGGTTTCTATTGGCTTGATGATGATTTTTGTATTTGATGACTTCATGTGTTGTCATTGATGGCACATATGTTTTAATTGTCATAGTCATCTTAGTATACCAGTTAAGATAAACCTGTACTATTGATTCATTGTATTTTTAATTGGTATTATATGTATAGTGGAAGTCTAACTGGTATGAGGATGTCTAAGCCGGTATATGTAGATAAGTCAATCAGTTTTGATAAGTTCCAAAGTTACCAGTTTTGAGATACAACAGATAAAGTCAAGGAGGAGTGTGGAGACAATCACCTAGTATGAATTCAAAGTGAATTGATCTGTGAGTTAATGTTTTATTTGAAGTGGTCAACATTGAACTGGTATCGGTGTTTTAACCGGTTTTCCCAGTTTGTGTGATGAGTTATCACCGACTGTGATGTGTTACCATTGACCAACACTATGGAAATGATTTGTGACATGTTATGGAAGATTTTCCAAATTCATTGAACCTAGGAAATTGTGTCAAGATTCAGAAGCCAACATGAAATCTAATATCTATATAAAGAAATTGTGTTGAGTTATTTCAAGTAGAAGATACAAGTTATGATATGAGTTGAAGTAGATGTGATTTGTTGAAGGAATTGCAAAGTATGTCGGTGATACAGTAATATATGCACATAAAAGGATCTAAACCAGTAAAAGGTGCTATTCTTAGATCAATCCAACTATTTTTCTCTAACCACTACAACAGTAAAATCCCTTAACCGGGTAAGCTCTAACAAGCTTCTTTGTATAAATACACTAACAAGGTGATTCATTAATTTGGATCTAAACCCTCCACTGAGGTTACCTTTAACCAGATATAGCTCCTAACAGGGTTTGAGATCTCCAATAGGATCTTCCCTAACAGAACATTTGTAAACCTTAACCTGTCAGTTATCTATGATAATTCAATGATGAACGATGAGTACCAAACCGATACTGAGAGGGGGGGGGTGAATCAATACATGCACAAAAACTTTTCCCGAACCAGTTTGACTACAAATAGTGAACTTGACTGGCAATCACTAACACCGGTCTGAACTAGATTACTATCGGTTAAACACAATGCTACTGGGAAAGACATAAACCAACAACACTTAGCTTTCCATACAACCTACTCCCTCATTTCCACTTTATCCTTATGCATAAACAAATAATCTATCATCAGACATATAATAACTAGCTAGATCAACATGATTCACCGCTTGATAGAAAACAACAAAGCATCACATGAAAATGACATCACACATGACACACATATTTTTCACGTGGAAACCCAACTGGGAATAACTACGGTGGGGATGAATACCCACAAGCTGTTTTGAACTCTTTAGAAGTCCGATCTGTTAGAAGCCTAGTCTGGTTAAAGACTGTTACAATAGGTTCTGTTAGGAACCGATCCTGTTAGGGATCACCCAGTTAAGGGATGGCTAGAATATCCGGTTAAGGGTTAAACCCTGTTAGAGGTTACCTTGTTAGAGAATTTGATGAACTCAATGGCTTTGAGTCACCCTGTCAAAGGATTTACATCAAGCTGGTTAAAGCTACCCGATTAAGGGATTTTCCAACTATTGAAGTAGTTAAAGATCAACAGGTATTATAATGATCTGGTAATAGCACTCAATGTCAATGCAGATCCACTTTAGTTCCTTTCTTTTGCACACACACTATGCAAGTATCAATCCTCTTATCTAGTCTGGCAAGAATCACATATCTCTGCACTTAGATACACACACAATATTTGCCAACAAACTCAACATGAAACACATCGACCTTATAGAACACAGATAGGTCAGCAGTATAAACCCTAAACCCTAAACATTTAGGTTAAGCAATTGATCGGTTCAATCCTGACCATTGAGCACTTTGCATTTGAATACAATGGTCTTGAATAGATCTTAAGACATTCTCCATCGTTCATTCTTCACTGCTTCATGGAGGTGATAACCCATCACACATTCTCCACCATTTATAGGGACTTTGCACATTCCTGAGCTACATAGGATCAATCTCCTTCATGCAAGATCCTTCACGCGCACAAGGCTAACGTGGCAACATGATCTTATCTTCATTACAATGCTAACTCATCACACGATGTCATCAATTGAATCACATAGGCTTGGAACACTTCAACTGGAAACCCTAAAGCTAAGACTACCAACCGGTAGTCCTACCAGATTCCATGTACTGGTTCACATTTCAACATACTGGTTCACTTGAACAAACATACCGCTTCACTTATTGCACATATACCAGTTTACAACACCATACCGGTTCTCTTTGCCAGTTGCTTAACTTCAATATACCGGTTCACTCCTCAGCATATTGCCATACCACTTCACAACACCATACCGATTCTCTTTGCCAGTTGCTTAGCTTCAATATACCGGTTCACTTCTCAGCATATTGACATTAATGACAACATACAATATCATCATGTCATCATACTCTTGCACATATGCCAACAATATCCCCGTTTGGCATTGATGGCAATACACAAAGATATCACTCAACATCACATCTTCTCCCTATTGCTGTAGATATCTTCTCCCTATTGCTATGGATATCTTTTCTACTTCACATCTTCACACCTTCTCCCCCTTTGACAACAATGCCAAAGTGGAGGCACAAGCTTTCCTGTTCCTCTATGCTGCTCCCCCTGAGGAGTAGCATCCTTCAACACATCAATACCTGACTAATGTGGAGCACATACCTTTAGTTTTCCTCTTGAAGGGGAAACACCCCTAATTCACCTCTCAAATAGGTAAAGGTAGCCTTTGGTAGAGGCTTGGTGAATATGTCTGCTAACTGCTCCTTACTAGAAACATGTTCCAATAGCACCTCTTTGCTCTGAACCTTTTCCCTCAAGAAATGATACTTGAGTTCAAAATGCTTGGTTCTAGCATGCAAAAGAAGATTCTTGGAGATGTTAATTGCACTTGTGTTGTCACAAAATATACTTACCAGTTCAGATACAGGGACTTTGAAGCCATTCAATACATGCTTCATTCAAATAGTCTAGGTGCAGTTCATAAAAGCTACAACAAATTGTGCTTCTGTTGTAGACTGAGAGATACAACTCTGCTTTTTACTCATCCATGAGACTAGTCTACCACCGAGGAAGAATGCACCACCGGTTGTGCTCTTCCGGTCATCCACATTACCAGCCCAATCGACATTAGTAAACACTTTAAGACTAAAGTCATTGCTATATGGATACCACAATCCATACTCTATAGTTCCCTTTAGATATCTAAGAATCCGCTTGACTTCTATCAGGTGGGATTCTCTTGGGCTTTTCTGGAACCGAGTGGTAATTCTCACTACATGTGCAATGTCTGGTCTGCTCTACACTACATAATGTAACTTACCAATCATTGATCGATATTCCTTCTCATTTACCACCACTGAGTCATCCTCTTTTGATAATTTGCAACCAGTCACCATCGGTGTACCAACCGGCTTGCTGTCTTCCATGCCAAAAGTCTTCAACACTTCTTTGACATACTTGGACTGAGTGATAAAGATTCCATCTTTCATTTGTTGAATCTATAGTCCAATGAAGAACTTAATCTCCCCTATAAGTGACATCTCAAACTCCTTTTTCATCTCATCTGCTAAATCATGACTCATCTTGTCATCTCCTCCAAAGATGATGTCATCAACAAATACTTCACAGATCAGAATCTAATCTCCTTCTGATTTCAAGTAGATATTGCTATCTTCACCTATTCTTTCAAATCCAATCTTCACAAGATGGGAGTGCAAGCATTCATACCATGCTCTAGGTGCCTGCTTTAGTCCATACAAGGCTTTATGTATCCTACACACCATGTCACTATCTTCTGATAGGGCAAACCCATCTGGTTGCTCTATATACACCTCCTCTTCAAGTATTCCATTTAGGAATGCAGATTTTACATCCATTTGGTATACCTTGAATCCTTTAAAAGCTGCATATGCAAGAAGCATACGAACTCCTTCCAATATGGCTACTGGAGCAAAGGTTTCTCCATAGTCTTCTCCTTCTTCTTGAGCATACCCCTTACACACCAATTTGGCTTTGTTTCTTATCACTGTCCCATATTCATTCAACTTATTTCTAAAAACCCATTTGGTACCGATGACATTTTTATGCTTTGGTCTAGGTACCAAGGACCATGTACCATTCTTTTCTATCTGATCAAGTTCCTCTTCCATTGCCTTGATCCAATCTTCATATTTATGTGCCTCTTTGAATGATTTAGGCTCAAATTTAGAGATCATACATGAGTTTTCTGTGACCTTTCTTCTTGTAAGGATTCTTGCATCCTTGTCTCTTATGATTTGCTTTGGATCATGATTAAGTTTGACATCCCTAGGTATGTTCTTAACAAATTCCTCTTGATTTTCTTCTTCATCCTCATCTTCGTCAGCATCAACATCCACCGGTGTAGGAGCACAATTACTGGTACTTGGCTGATTTGCAACCGGTTCCCAGAAGGTTACTACCTGTTCATCTCCTACTTGCTCACTATCAGTTTCCTCAAGTTTCCTAGAGTGTTCATCAACCCTAACATTGATGCTTTGAACAATTCTCTGAGTCCTATTGTTGAAGCATTTGAGAGCTTTACTCTTGGTGGAATATCCTAGGAATATTCCCTCATCACATTTTGCATCGAACTTGCTCTAATGTTCACTCCTCTTGATATAACATTTGCTACCAAACACTCTAAAGTATCTTACCACTGGTGTCTTACCGGTTTAGTACTCATAAGGAGTCTTATCCTTACCTTTCTTGATGAGTACCTAGTTCATTGTGTAGACTACAGTGCTCACCGCTTCTCTCCAAAAGGTGTGAGCAACTTTTCCTTTTATCAACATAGTTCTAGCCGCTTCAACCATAGTACAGTTGTTCCTCTCTACTAAGACATTCTGCTATGGAGTCCGGGGAGCAGATAGTTGCCTCTTGACGCCATTCTCTTCATAATATTTGTTGAATTCACCGGAAGTGAATTCCCCTCCTTGATCAGTTCTTAAGCACTTAATCCTCTTATCGCTTTCTTTTCCAACCATTGCTCTGAAGGCTTTGAACTTTCCAAAAGCTTCAGATTTGTCCTTCAAGAATGTGACCCACATCATTCTTGAGTAATCATCTGTTAGAATCATAAAATAGCTATCTCCCTGCACACTCCTAGTTTTCATAGGACCACACAAATCAGTATGCACAAGATCAAGTAAATTGTCTGCAGTGAAAGATTTACCTTTGAAGGTTGAGGAAGACATTTTCCCTCGTTGACACTCTCTGCACAAAGGATTTTCTAGTTTGCTCAACACAGGTAATCCTCTAACTGCCTTGGTCTTACTGACCTTCACAATGTTATCAAATTTTACATGGTAGAGTCTCCTATGCCATATCCAACTATCATCAAACTTAGCCATAAGACATGTATTGATATTTGCATTTAGCTGAAATAGGTTACCTTTGGTCTACTTACTAGTGGCCATTAGTTCACCATTCTTTCCTTTGATTTTGCACATTTCATTTTTAAATTTCAGAGTGAGTCCACTATCATTCAACTAGGCAACACTCAAAAGATTGTATCTTAGACCTTCCACCCAATACACATTGTCAACACTGCTCTTTCCATTCAGAGAGATAGTGCATCATTACCAAAATGGACAACACCACCATCATACTCTTCCAAAGATAGAAACTTACTCTGGTCACTAGTCATATGATGAGAGCAGCCACTGTCCATAATCCACTCATTGGGATTATCAAAGTGGGAGACAAGAGCCTTCTTGTTTGACACATCTTCCTTGACTGCAACAAACACAATATCTTAATTTTCTTCATCTTCTGATTGTTAGGGTTTCAAGCAGATCCGAAGCAAATATGAACTAATAATTATATGAAGATTTAAATACAAAAGATAAAGAAATAAAATAGGACACAGATAACACAGAGATTTAACGTGGTTCACCCAGAATGGGTTACGTCCACCATACACAGCCGTCCAATCTTTCTTATTATCCAGCAAAAAATAGTACATACCCCTTTCAATGCCTTAAGCATCCCAGCTGCTTATAACATGCATTTTTAGGGCAACAAACAAAGTCGGTCTTTTTAGGGTTTTATTACAATGTCGATTTTCATCAACAAAAAAACGGCAAAATTTTTTTCTCGGGGGCTCCTGCCCCCAAACCCCTGCCCGGGGCCCGGCCCGGCCCCGGACCTCGGTGAGGATACGTGCTGAGTGTACAGTACTTTGCTGATCAGTCGCCACATTTCAACAATCTCCCACTTGGAGACTGATCAGACTCCACACCAAACAATCTCTCACTTGGAGACTGATACTACACGACACCACTGTACATGCAACATTTGCTGGATAAAACACTAGGACTTGACTGGTATAAATTCCACAATTATCAATCAAGAAGACCAACAGAAACTGATGAAGAAATCAACTTCTCCTGTGGAACTGCCTTTGTGAACATATCGGCAGGATTCTCACTTGTGTGAATCTTCTCAAGCTGTAATTGACCCTCCTCCAAAATAGTCGGGATGAAGTGGTACCTGAGTTGAATGTGCTTTGTCCTTGAATGAAAAGCAGAGTTCTTCACAAGATGACTGACACTCTGGCTATCAGTATACAATGGGCTATCCTCTTGTGTTTGACCCAATTCCTTCAGAAAACATTGCAACCAAATCATCTCTTTGCTGGCTTTTGTAGCAGCAACATACTCAGCTTCAGTGGTTGAAAGTGCAAAAACCTTTTGTAGCCTAGAAATCCAACAGACTGTAGTTCCCCAGATAGTAAAAACATACCCTGTAGTACTCCTCCGTGAATCAATATCACCCGCCAGATCAGAGTCAACAAATCCACTTAGAGCAACATTAGATCCTTTGAAACATAATGCCTTCGTAGTAGTTCCTTTCAAATAACGAAGAATCCATTTCATAGCATTCCAATGTTCCATACCCAGATTACTCATAAACCTGCTCACAACTCCCACTGCATGTGCAATATCTGGCCTTGTGCATACCATTGCATACATCAGACTGCCAACAGCTGATGAATACGGGATGTTAGACATTTTATTAACCTCTTCTTGTGCCTTTGGGCACATCTCCTTAGTCAATTTGAAATGACTAGCCAAAGGTGTACTAACTGCTTTTGCATCCTGCATGTTAAATCTTTTCAACACCTTCTTTATATACTCACTTTGGGACAAATTTAAGGTTCTATTTTTCCTGTCCCGTGTAATCCTCATACCAAGAATTTGCTTAGCTGCACCCAAATCCTTCGTAGCAAATGACCTGGCTAATTTCTGTTTAAGATCATTTATATGTTGCATGTTAGACCCAGCAACAAGCATGTCATCAACATAAAGCAACAAGATAATATAACTGCCATTATCAAATCTCTTAAAATATACACAATGATCAGAATGACATCTATGATAACCGTGTTCAGCCATGAAACTATCAAATTTTAAATACCATTGTCTGGGTGCTTGCTTTAGGCCATACAGACTTTTCTTCAACCTGCACACCAAGTTCTCCTTACCTTGACCTCATATCCCTGTGGTTGCAACATGTAAATTTCCTCCTCCAAATCTCCATGGAGAAAAGCTGTTTTGACATCTAATTGTTCAAGATGTAAATCATCTGCAGCCACAAGACTAAGTACAGTTCTAATTGAAGTCATTTTTACAACTGGAGAAAATATTTCATCATAATCTATACCCTTTTTCTGTGCAAAACCTTTTACCACAAGTCTGGCCTTATATCTTTTTTGACCTCCTTCCTCCTCCTTCAGTCGATAAACCCATTTGTTAGGCAAGGCTCTTTTTTCTGCAGGTAAAGGAACTAAGTCCCAAGTCTTATTTTTCATCAAGGAGTCCATCTCCTCTTTCATGCCTAGCTGCCACTGTTGTTTGGCATCCACCTACATTGCTTCTTCATATTCTTCTGGTTCACCAGAATCTATTAATAAAATAGAATACAAAGAAGGAGAAAATCTTTCAGGGGGTCTACTTGTCCTCGTAGAACGTCTAACACTTGCAGGAGTTTGTGGGACAATCTGTTGTTGCTGAGCATCAGGTACCTATGGCATTTCATTTTTCAGGAATCTCATCCAACACCACATATTCTTGTTTGTCCTGTTCATGCTTCTTTTCCTGCATCTGTTCTTTATACATAACCTTCTCATTGAATATAACATCTCTACTTCTAATTATTTTCTTATTTTCAAAATCCCATAACCGATAGCCATATTCATCTATCCCATATCCAATGAAGGTACATTTCTGAGATTTAGCATCAAGCTTGGTTCTGTTTTCTTTATCAACATGGACAAAAGCTTCGCAACCAAAAGTTTTTAGAAAAGAATAATTTACCTTTTTACCAGTCCATGCCTCCTCTGGAATACCACCATCCAAAGGGGTTGAAGGTCCTCTATTTATCAAATAGACAGCAGTATGTACAACATCTGCCCAAAAATGTAAGGGCCATCTAGCATGCAATCTCATGCTCCTCGCACGTTCCATGATGGTCCTATTCATTCTCTCTGACACACCATTTTTCTGTGGAGTTCCTGGAACTGTCTTCTGCTTTCAAATCCCATTTAAGGAACAGTAATCTTCAAATTCTTTGCTGCAATACTCACCTCCATTATCCGATCTGAGACACTTCAACTTTTTTCCTGTTTCATTCTCAACCAAAGCTTTCCATTTCTTAAAAATTTTAAAAACATCTGATTTTTGTTTTAGGAAATATACCCATGTTTTTTTGATTGAGTCATCAATAAAAATAACATAATAACAAGAGCCACCAAGAGATGATACCTGAGCCAGTCCCCATACATCTGAATGTACAAGCTCTAACTTCTCACTCTTCTTCTCTTTCCCAACCTTGAGAAATCTGACTCTTTTCTGTTTACCATAAACACAGTTTTCACAGAACTCTAAATCAATCTTCTTTAATCCTGGCAATAGATTTTTGGAGTGAAGGATTTTCATCCCTTTCTCACTCATGTGCCCAAGCCTATGGTGCCACATTATCGAATCTGTTCTTGCAACATTTATTGTTGTTGTCCCTGTAGTAACTTTATCTGTAGCAGCTAAGGTAGAGTAAGTGTTACCAGTACACAGATATAATGTGCCTACCTTTGCACCTGTAGCTACTACTAATGATCCTTTAGTGACCTTCCACATATTGTCTGAGAAGGTAACTATGCAACCTTCACTACCTAGTTGCCCTGCAGAAATTAAATTTCTTCTTAAATTAGGAACATGTCTTACCTCCTGCAGAAACCAGTCATTACCATTCTGCAACTTGATCTTTATCTTTCCTTTTCCAACAATTTGACAGGGCTCATCATCACCCAAATATACCTATCCAAAATCACCTTGAACATAATCTAGAAAATATTTTCTATGGGGTGTAGCATGAAATGAAGCCCCAGAATCTATTACCCAGGAATCATTAACATTATCCAAACATAAGATTAAAGCATCTTGTAAAGTATTACTTGCAATATTAGCTTCCTTACTGTCATTTTCATTTTTGTCTCTTTCTTTTTTTTTCCGAGACCAACAGTCTTTCTTTAGATGACCAAGCTTTTCGCAGTACCAGCAATCTTTCTTTCCTCTAGATTGAGAGCGTCCTTTCTTTGACTTCCCTCGTGACTTCTCATTCCCAAGGCCTTTTCCTCTTTCCTTTGATCTTCCTCTGTTCTCCACATTCAAAACACTACCCGATGATGTTGGAGTCTCACCTGTGCTTTTCCTTCGCATTTCCTCGCTTAGGATAACACCAACAATATCATCAAATACCAAAGTATTTTTACCAGAGACAGAGTTACTTACAACCATAACCAAGCTATTCCAGCTTTCTGGCAAATAACATAAAATCAAGAGAGCCCTAACCTCTTCTACAAAGGTAATTTTTACCGAAGACAATTGACTGGTAATTGTATTAAATTCATTTAAGTGCTCCGCTACAGATCCTCCCTCACTCATTTTCAAATTAAACAAACGCTTCATAAGAAATACCTTATTCGAAGCCGAGGGTTTCTCATACAGCTTAGCCAATGTTGCCATCAAATCTATAGTCGTTTTTGCTTCTATTATATTGAATGCTATAGACGACGCAAGGCACAATCGAATGGATCCCAGTGCCTTTCTATCTAAAATGTCCCACTCTTCATCTGATATTGTGGTCGGTTTCTTTGCCTTTCCTTCCAATGGCCGCCACAAATCCTTTTGATACACGTAATCCTCCATCTGCATTTTCCATAACTGATAATTTTGGCCGTTAAACTTTTCGACCTTGAATTTGGAATCCTCCATTGCTCCCACTCAAATCTGAAAGTCCTGCCAATTTATAGAAAACCTTGCTCTGATACCAATTGTTAGGGTTTCAAGCAGATCCGAAGCAAATATGAACTAATAATTATATGCAGATTTAAATACAAAAGATAAAGAAATAAAATAGGACACAGATAACACAGAGATTTAACGTGGTTCACCCAGAATGGGTTACGTCCACCATACACAGCCGTCCAATCTTTCTTATTATCCAGCAAAAAATAGTACATCAACCTTTCAATGCCTTAAGCATCCCAACCGCTTATAACATGCATTTTTAGGGCAACAAACAAAGTCGGCCTTTTTAGGGTTTTATTACAATGTCGGTTTTCATCAACAAAAAAAGGGCCCGGCCCGGCTCCGGACCTCGGCGAGGATACGTGCTGAGTGTACAGTACTTTGCCGATCAGTCGCCACATTTCAACACTGATTCCTCAGCTATGACACCTTCATCAACTGCTACAAAATAGTTTCTCCGGTTTCCTCCTTTGAATTTCTTTAACCTTTCTAGTTTGTCCTTGTTGTCACCATTAGGATAGTTTATAGCAATGTGTCCTATCCGATACAAGAGAAGCATTAAAAAGGAAGCTTACCTCTGTATTTGCCGATTCTCTTAGGAAGTCTCTTGACAAGAAGAGATTCAAATTCCACCATAATCTCCTCATCATCCATTTATCTGCTTTGTCTTGGTTCATGGCTGGTGCTTGCTTCTTTTCCTTTTCTGGATGGTGCAGTAGATGCTCTAAAAGTTGATTATGTCTTCTGCACACTGCCATCAAAACTATTTAGCTCATAGGATGTCAACTTTGCAATGATGGAGTCTAGGGATACCTTAGTCTTGTCTATTGATCTCAACTCCTGAATAGTAGCAACCCTTATTGCATAGACTGGTAATAAGGATCTCAAAACTTTGCTAACAATAGTGGAATCTTCCATTTTACCACCTGCACTCTTGATGTCTCCAACAATAGTTTTGATTCTTATTTCATATTATTGAATGGTGTCTCCTTCAACCATCCGCATGTCTTCAAACTTTCCCCTAAGGCTCTCTTCCTTAGCTTGTTTCATATGCTCATCACCGCCATAGATATTTTCAAGGGCATCCCATACATCTTTGGGATTCTCTTTATCTCGAACATCAATAAACTCAATGTCAGATAAATTGCTGATTAGGGATTCCATGACTTGCCCATTCTCCTGAATCTCTCTCTTTTGATCATCGGTGAGAATACCGGTAGGGATAACATAAGCATTCTCAACATAGCTCAAGTGTTGAGCACCCATGCTTCTAATGTATATCTTCATTCTATCCTTCCATATTTTAAAGTTATCTCTATTAAACTTTGGACCTTCCCTCTTCATCATTAGTGTAGGATCTTTGCCTCAAGCGGTTAAGCTTACGACACAGAGGACTTGGAAGATGCTTTGATACCAATTGATAACTCAATGATGAATGGTGAGTACCAAACCAGTACTGAGAGGTGGGGGGGGGGGGTGAATCAGTACAGGCACAAAAACTTTTCACGAACCAGTTTGACTGTGAATAGTGAACTTGACTGACAATCACTAACACCGGTCTGAACCAGATTACTACCGGTTAAACACAATGCTACTGGGAAAGACATAAACCAGAAACACTTATCTTTCCATACAACCTACTCCCTCATTTCCACTTTATCCTTATGCATAAATAGATAATCTATCATCAGAGATATAATAACTAGCTAGATCAACATGATTCACCCCTTGATAGAAAACAACAAAGCATCACATGAAAAGGACATCACACATGACACACATATTTTTCACGTGGAAACCCACCTGGGAAAAACCACGGTGGGGATGAATACCCACAAGCTGCTTTGAACTCTTTAGAAGTCCACTCTGTTAGAAGCCTAGTCCGATGAAAGACTATTACAACAGGTTCTGTTAGGAATCGATTTTGTTAGGGATCACTCGGTTAAGGGTTAAACAATGTTAGAGGTTACCTTGTTAGAGGATTTTATGAACTCAATGGCTTTGAGTCACCCTGTCAAAGGATTTACAAGAAGCTGGTTAAAGCTACCCGGTTAAGGGATTTTCCAACTGTTGAAGTAGTTAAAGATCAACAGGTATTACAATGATCTGGTAATAGCACTCAATGCCAATGCAGATCTGCTTTAGTTCCTTCCTTATGCACACACACTATGTAGGTATCAATCCTCTTATTTGGTCTAGCAAGAATCACGTATCTTTGCACTTAGATACACAAACAACATTTGCCAACAAACTCAACATGAAACACAACATCAACCTTATAGAACACAAATAGGTCGGCAACATAAACCCTAAACTCTAAACATTTAGGTTAAGCAATTGATTGGTTCAATCCTGACCATTGAGCACTTTGCATTTGAATACAACAGTCCTAAATAGATCTCAAGACATTCTCCATCGTTCGTTCTTCACCGCTTCATGGAGGCGATAACCCATCACGTGTTCTCCACCGTTTACAAGGACTTCGCATATTCTCAAGGTAGATAGGATCAATCTCCTTCATGCAAGAGCCTTCATGTGCACAAGGCTGACGTGGCAATAGATCTGATCTTCATTACAATGCTAACTCATCACACGATGTTATCGGTTGAATCACACAGGCTTGGAACACTTCAACCGGAAACCCTGAAGCTAAGACTACCAATCGATAGTCCTACCACATTTCATGTACCGGTTCACTTGAACAAACATACCACTTCACCTATTGCACATATACTGGTTTACAACACCATACCGATTCTCTTTGCTAGTTTCTTAACTTCAATATACCAGTTCACTCCTCAGTATATTGCCATACCGGTTCACTCCTCAGCATATTGCCATACCCATTCTCTTTGCCAGTTGCTTAGCTTCAATATACCGGTTCACTTCTCAACATATTGACATCAATGACAACATACAATATCATCATGTTATCATACTCTTGCACATATGCCAACAGTCTATACTACATATAGTTAACTTGTGAGTTCCATCTCACTGTGGTTTTTCCCAGTTTAGTTTTACACGTATAAATCTTTGTGTGATGGTGAATATTTTTCTTGTGGTGAATACTTTTGTAGCGTCCTAAAATTGTGACACTTGCAATTTTGACTGCATTTGGGTCTTCACGATGGTGGCGCAACATTGAACCTGAATGGAGACCTCGAAACCTGTTTACAACACCAAAAACTGCATTTTTCTGCACCCTGGCCTGATCCCTCCTTGCACCCTGCTGTCCCGGGAGGTGGGACCATGGCGCCCAGCGCCCTGGTCCCTGGCCCTATTTTGGGCCCGATCTCTTTTGGGCATCGGGTCCTTAAGTTTGCAATTTGGGAAATAATGTTTCCTGGTCGGCCTAAGGTCGGGAAAAATCAGTCTATCAGCCCTAATTGACAAGTATATAAACTACATTTCCCCTCCCATTTGAGGAGGGTAAGAAAGAGGAAGACATATGTGTGCAAAAAGCGATATTCAAACATTCAAGCATTCAAGCATTCCTTCAAGAAATTGAGCATTCTAAGTCCCCATTCAAGGCTAAGTGTTGCATTCAAGACAAGGATTCAACCATTGAAGAGGAGATCACATACAACATACAACATACTACATACATTACACCTTCGCATGTAAGAATACAAACATTCTTACAACAAGGTATCAGTACTTGTTTACATTACAAACATTTACATTTACAACATTCTCATTTCTTGGTTAATTCCAAAACCGGGGTTTGACCTAAAGGCAAACCTCTCATCCCTAACCCCCCAATCGTCCTCTCTTTTCTGTGTGTAGGTTGCAGGTACGCGGCTGTAATTGAAGATCTGGAATCCTTGTGCAGAGACGAACAGATCCCCCTTTGTTTCGCGGATTTTTCGGAGGACCGTGTGCACGTCGGGCGCCATCGTCCCATCAAATTTCGCTCAAATTTGCAGAACAGCACCGTCTCGACATTTTACTGCTAATTCCAGGTCCGCAGCTTCATCCCATATCCCTATCTCTGTTTATAAGTGAATCTTTCCTACTTTACATGCATTCCTAGTTCAATCTTCCTAGCTGTATTCTTTACAAAAGAGGGTATCCTTGATGTCACAACCCTTGAAACTCATTTAGAATCCAATCTTTTATTGTGTGGGATTAGATCTTGTGGGTTTCAACCCCTCTTTTGAATGTAAAGTCTCTCCTAAGTGAAAAACCATCAACCCTAGTGACTCTCCCTTCTCTCTCCTTGGAGTTGGGGAGGGGAGAACAACTAGGGTTCGATTTTTCCACTTTACATTTTGGTGAACCTGACGTGAACATCCTCATTCTGATTATTCATGGTTAGATCTGAAAATTTTGCTTTCCTAATTATATTTCCATGTTTGATCTTTTGCAAATTTTAGAGGTTGATTGTATAAAAACCCTAAAATTTTCTTTTTAAGTAATTAAACTTGTGAAATGTTTAACTGTTAATGCTTGTTTCAGATCTACCCTTCTATTGCAAATTGTCAATTCATATTTGTGCTTTAATTCTAAAAATTAAGTGGTTAAATGTCAAAACCCTAATTTTTAAGACCTTCTTGATTCAACCTTTGACTGATAATTTCACTAATCAAAACACCTCTAAATCAGCTATAACTTTGGATTCCGCAATAAAATCACAATATCTTTCATCCCTAAAAATTTGGGAAAAAGTTGCGAGGACCGTGTGCACCCCGAGCGCCCTCGTCCCCGACATTTTTTTCGAAATTTCGGGAGCTAGATCTTAATGTATTTTTCTGCTAAAATCCAGAATTTTGGCTGATTTTATCAATTTTAACACTTTCAAAATTAAAGTCAAAGTTGGTCTAGTGATTGCTTGGATTGAGGCTTCTAATCATTAAAAAATTGTTGAAATTGAAATTCATATCAAATTTGTGTTTCTTACACTCCTAAATCTGAAAAGTGTGTTGGCATTCATTCAAAATTTCAGTGCTTTATTCAAATTTTTGCAGTTTGTGACTTTTGAAATTAAGTGTTTAATTGCAACAACCTTGATCTCCACTTTCAAAATTGAATTTTGCGTGAAATTGAGTCAATTTTTTTAAAATTTCAAAACTTGCATTGCTTTTAGTATTCCCTCTAAAATCATAAAATTCAAAATTTCAGTTTCCCTCTCTTTTTCAAAATTCAAATTTTACATTTTTCAACAATCTTGGTAGGTTTCAATTTTGAGATTGCAACTTTAATTTGGCCTATCTACAGATCGTAAAATCACTCAATTTTTTCAGACTAGCTTTAAAATCATCGTAACTTTAATCCCTGAAAATTTCGAAAAAAGTTGCGAGGACCGTGTGCACTCCGTTCGCCACGGTCCCGGACATTTTTTCTGAAATTTCGGGAGATTGTCCTAATTGCATTTAACAGCTTAAATCTAGGAGATTGGCTGATTTTATTGAACTTTGCTACCTCTAAAATTCAAAATCTTCTCTCTCTCTTTAGTGCATGAGTTTTACAACAATAAGCCCTACTTACACTATTCCCGTTAGACGAAGCCTTAGAATTAAGTCCTTCCAAGATTTAATTACTGAGGAGATGGAACCTAATTTGAATGGCCTTTTTAACGAGGACATGGGTAATTCCTCTAATCCTCTTAATGATGAAGAATCTCTCCATGAGGTTTCTGTAGAACAACTTTCAAAATTGGATAACCAATTTGGTGATTTTCGACAATGGATGTCTCAAGAATACCCCAATAGTCAAGCTCTTCCCTTAATTGAGGGTCTAAAACATATGGTTCAAAGTGATAAGAATGGAATTGATATTTTGTGTGGTATTGCACACATTGTGGATTCGAATGTGATGCCTATGAAGAGTTGTGCCGAAACCTTAGGTTATACACAACCTCCTACTCAAGTTAATCATTCTATTCCTTTGACAACTTCTATTGCTAGTATACCTACTTTTACATCAAACATAATGACTACTTCAATACAAGACATTCCACCTATGATCACCAGTCATGGGGGCAATCACTCTTCTTCAATCAACCCTCTTCCTTCATTCAATCCAACTTCTTCGTTCATTCCTTCAATGAGTGTTCCTCTTATATCTCCACAAATAAACATGACACAAGGGGGCAATTCATTTAACCCTTCCATTCCTCCTTATAGTGTTCCTCCTTTCCAATCATCTCCTATGACTAACTATCATAGTGTCCCACCACCTTACTCTCTACCTTCTTTCAATAACATAACACCTCGATCACAATCTAACACGTCTAATATGAACTCTTTGACTGAAGTGACCATTAACAATCTTGCACAAACTGTCTCTTCTTTGCAGCAACAAATTGCCTCTATGAATCAATCTAAGTTTAGTGTGCCCACATTTGATGTGGCGAGCCCACTTTCTCTTGACATTGTTCGAGCTATCCCCCCTAAACATGTTGAAATTCCGCATTTGGAGCTTTATAATGGTAAGGGTGATCCTCTAACACATGTTAAGACCTTTCAAACAATATGTACTGATTTTGCTTATGACCAAAGGTTGCTTGCAAAACTGTTTACTAGAACATTAAGAGATAAAGCCCTACAATGGTATTGCTCATTGCCTTCCTATTCTATTACTTCTTTCAAACAACTTGCAAATGCTTTTATTCAACAATTTCAAAACAATATAAGTCCTAAAGTTACTTTGATTGATTTAATGCATTGTAAACAAGGTGTTAAAGAAAAAGTGACTGATTTCATTGGTAGATATAAGCATTTGTATGCTCAAATTTCTTTTCCAGTACCTGACAATGATATTCAAAGAATCTTTATTTCTAATTTACAAAAAGATATTAGAGAAAAACTTCTGTTGTCTGAGTTTACTTCTTTCCAACAGTTGTGCACAACTCTTCACAATTATCAACTGACTGAGTCAAATGGAACAAGCAAATCCTATGGCTCCGAGTGATAAGGGTGATAGTAGTCAACAACCATTTGGGAAGTTTAAACCGAATAGAGAGTCCATTAAATTCAATGAAAACATCATCAACAACAATGTGAATGCGGCATCAGGTGTCCATTAAATACTTTTGTAGCGTCCTAAAATTGTGACACTTGCAATTTCGATTGCATTTGGGTCTTCACGATGGTGGTGCAATGTTGAACCTGAATGGAGACCCCAAAACCTATTTACAACACCAAAAACTGCATTTTTCTGCACCCTGGCCTGATCCCTCCTTGCACCCTGCTGCCCCGGGAGGTGGCAGGACCATGGCGTCTAGCGCCCTGGTCCCTGGCCCTATTTTGGGCCCGATCTCTTTTGGGCATCGGGTCCTTAAGTTTGCAATTCGGGAAATAATTTTTCTTGGTCGGCCTAAGGTCGGGAAAAATCAGTCTATCAGCCCTAATTGACAAGTATATAAACTACATTTCCCCTCCCATTTGAGGAGGGTAAGAAAGAGGAAGACATATGTGTGCAAAAAGCGATATTCAAACATTCAAACATTCAAGCATTCCTTCAAGAAATTGAGCATTCTAAGTCTCCATTCAAGGCTAAGTGTTGCATTCAAGACAAGGATTCAACCATTGAAGAGGAGATCACATACAACATACAACATACTACATACATTACACCTTCGCATGTAAGAATACAAACATTCTTACAACAAGGTATCAGTACTTGTTTACATTACAAACATTTACATTTATAGCATTCTCATTTCTTGGTTAATTCCAAAACCGGGGTTTGACCTAAAGGCAAACCCCTCATCCCTAACCCCCCAATCATCCTCTCTTTTCTATGTGTAGGTTGTAGGTACGCGGCTGTAATTGAAGATCTGGAATCCTTGTGCAGAGATGAACAAATCCCCCTTCGTTTCGCGGATTTTTCGGAGGACCGTGTGCACGCCGGGCGCCATCGTCCTGTCAACTTTCACTCCAATTTGCAGAACAGCACCGTCTCGACATTTTACTGCTAATTCCAGGTCCACAAGCTTCATCCCATATCCCTATCTCTGTTTATAAGCGAATCTTTCCTACTTTACATGCATTCCTAGTTCAATCTTCCCAGCTATATTCTTTACAAAAGAGGGTATCCTTGATGTCACAACCCTTGAAACTCATTTAGAATCCAATATTGCATTGCGTAGGATTAGATCTTGTGGGTTTCAACCTCTCTTTTGAATGTAAAGTCTCTCCTAAGTGAAAAACCATCAACCCTAGTGACTCTCCCTTCTCTCTCCTTGGAGTTGGGGAGGGGAGAACAACTAGGGTTTGATTTTTCCGCTTTACAACTTTTATAACACTTTGGATTATATGCAAAGTCATTGGTAAATTGGTTAAATGTTTTTACCGGTCTGCAATTAAAGTGTTACTATTTTTTCTTTCACTGATTCACCCCCCTCTCAGTGCTTTATAATTTTATCAATTGGTATCAGAGCTTGACTTCCTTGAGGCTTAGCCTCTTGTAAGGAAACCCTAAAGCCATCATGGGGGAAATGACTTACAAAGAAATCTCACATCTACTTGCAGAGACGAAACAAGCCTTAGATGAGCTCAAGGTGAAATACAAGTCTTCACAAGCAAAGAGAAGAGAATCAACAAAGCAACTAATGGAAATCTCTGAAAAACAATTCATCTGATGAAGCTAATGTGGATGCACTGGCCCATGAAGTGGAAAAACTAAATAAAGACAAGTCAAATTTGAGAAAGGAACTGGAAGCTTTAACCATTAGAATGAGTCAAGAGTTGGAAAATAGGAGAAGTACTGAAGACTGGATCAAAGATAAGTTGCATGAAATCTTCAATATGAATCAAGAAGTTGGAACCATAATTGCATATCTCCAAGAGGAAAAGGAAGAAAAATATGAGATTCAGACAAATCTAGATGCAACTATATCTCTCAATGAAACCCTTAAGAAGAGAAATGAGGTTATTTCCAAATAACTTAAAGCTACCAAGGAATTCCTTGCCAAACTCAATAAAAGCACAACTAGACTTGATGAGCAACTGGAGTCTATGAGACAAAAAAGTGACACCACTGGATTGGGATATTCATCATTTGAGAAAGGTGAATCTTCTAAAACAAAGGATATTTTACCAAAAGATAAACCAATATCTGAAAGCATGAAATCGGGCAGGAAGAACTTTAAACCACTTTGTTTTAACTGTCACAAATCAGGACATACTACAAATGTGTGTAGAAGCAGATCTAAGGAGAACATAGGTTATAGACCTAACACTAGATATGTGTCTAGAAGATTTGAAGGTTACTGTTATACATGCAATATGTATGGGCATAGATCAGTTGAATGTAGATATGGAGAAAATAACCTAGCACCTCATATGAGCTCAAGATATGTTGGTTATTGGAGAAGAAATTATGATAACTAGAGAAACATGAATTGGCAAAACCCTTATATCAATCGGTTTAGTCCCTATGAGATGGATAAAGGAACTAATGTGATTTGCACAATTTACAACAATTATGGACATGTGGGTATGAACTGTAGAAGAAGAATAGGAAGAGACAATGAAGGACCTTAGAGAGCATCTAGAATGGCCTACTATCATTGTCATAAACCAGGACACATTGCTAAGTTTTGCAAAAAGCAAAAGAACCAACTGGTAAGTCACTCTACTGATCCGAAAGGGAAGAAGATAGTAGATGTTGAAGATACCAGAGCCGAAATCAATAGGATATGGAAGAAGAAAAGTGATGACAAAGCATCAGAGGATTCTAATACTTCACCTAGTGTGGAGAATCCTACACCAAAAAATTGAGCTTCTCAACAAGCTTAGGGGGAGCATATTGGTAAATCCATTTTCGGACCCCTTGAAGAAAGTATGGTAAGTAAATTTTTCATTTTGAGTTGAAATATAAGAATTTTGATATTGCTATCAATCGGTTGGTATACCTATCGGTAAAGGAAAGTATGTCAAGTGGTAACTATGGTTTTTCACCCTATCAGTAGTGCAATAAATGTAGTAGGTAAAGTAAATAAAAAGTAGTTTTCGCTAAGTCATTTTTTACCTTATTGCATTCGAAGATCATTTGTGAGTACTTGCAGAGTGAAACAAAGCATTTCCAATAGATTGTGAACATATTTGAAGAACAGATTGAGAAGTTGGATCAAATTTGAAGCAAAAGTAAAGAAAATTGAGTGTGCAAGCAAGAGAGAAAATAAAAACCCTAGCAACGTGAAGGAAACAAGGCATTTGGTCAATCTCCTCTCTCGAATTGATTTTATTTGGAATTGCATCATCATCAACACCATCAAAGAGTGTTTTTATTACTACTAAAGGCATTGAATCAATGGAGTTGGACAAGATAGAATTGTACAATGCATTATTGTAGGTACCCCAAGGTGTTTTGGTTAAAGGAGATCTGTCCAATTATATAAATTGCAAGATTGAAGATTTAGGTTCATTGGCAATCTATTCCTAGCTGAAATATTTGTGCAACAAGAACAAGAAGATTAAACCCAAGTACATTAGGGTTCATGAGAAATGTTTTCACAATACGGTTTATTTTCTTGAGGAATTTGAGGAAGAGCACATCAAAATCATCCTCATCCGCGTTCATGGAGGAAACATGTATTTAGATAGGTCACATACTATCACCAAGGAGGCCATTCATGCTATGACTGGATTCTGCCAAACCAACGAAGTTCCCAAGTTGAGGAAAATTCTGAAGGATACTATTATTGAACTGAAAAAGACCACTTGTGATGGTCATGCAATGTCTATCAATAAAATTGAAGATGAAGGAGTAAAATATGCTACAATGGTTATCGCTTACATGATATTTCATTCTAGCCGAATAAATAGTGTGCTATTGGCCACCATACATGCTGCCTACCAGATGATAACGAAAAATGCAGATAATGATTTGTGTGAGGCAATGCAGATTCAGTTAATGTTGAATCTAGAATCAATCAAGAAGGACAACAATAAGAAGTTCAAGTTTGGAAAACTTTTGATCAATTTGTTTTTCTATTTTCAGAACTTTATTCTTAGTATTGGAGATATACAATGGTTAAAAGATACACCTATTTCAGCTCAGATTAAAAATATTATAAAGGCTGTTAAGAACGCATTTCCAATTGCTATGAATAATTATTTCAATGAATTTTAGAAGAAAATGAATATGAGAATGAGTTTATCAGATGAAGTGGTCAACCATTTTGAAAATGACATTTGTTTCACAGTGACCACCAATTTCTGTCTAATAGAGGCTATAGAACCTAGAGAAGAAGAGATGGAGAAAATAAGTTATGAAGTCAGTTATGACTTATTGATTGGTTATGCCAGAAACCTCCTGGCATCACCTAAGGACACCAAGAAGAAGAGACTGGGTACATATCAAGAAAGAATTACACAGACACAACCCAGTGATGAGAAGGAGAAAAAGAAGAAAGATGATCAAGCAGTTTCAGTGTTAACCGGTACAAGGGTAACAAGAGCGCTCAATCCAAGAAGGAATTGCAACCAAAAGTATATGCAAAGAAGCTGACTGCCACTAGGAAGAGAGGAAAACATATTATCTTACAAGAAGAACCCTAGGAAATAGAGTCCGAGGAAGATAAGAAGAAGTTGAAGGAAACTAGTAGGAAATCTAAACCAGTAGGGGAAATCCCTAAACAAAATAGTCCTATTGATATTGCATCTTTCAAGCCTATGAGTCATTTTGAGAGGACTATGAAAAATTTAAAAAGAAAGCAATTTGATGATGTAAAGGAGTATTTTGATTCCTTTGATGAGATTCAGAAACAAGAAGTGGTACAAGAGGTAATTTATTACCTATGTCAATATAACCAATTACCACATGAAATTCAAAAGGAAATTTCTGATTCTTTGAATTTAATTCTGGAAAATAAATGGAAGCTGATCATAGATATAGATAAAGAGATTATAGACATAATTTTTGTTCAATACTTTCCTGAATTGTCTCATGAAGAGTCATTAGAAATGCTTTCTAAACAAAAGGGACAATTTCATACAAGAGCAAGGAGACTTAGACTGTTGGAAGGAAAAATTTAGGTAGTAGAAGATGATACCCATCGAGCTGCCAAAGATATTCTGAGAATGAATGAACAATTAAAGAATTATCACAATAAACCTGATCAGACTAAAATTGGAGCTCCACCAGAGCTGGAAACTGAAGAAATATATATACCAAATGAAATCTACACTGACAAGGATAGGAATGACACTAAGTCACCACTAGTCATATTCTTTGTTGATGATACTGAAGATACTCAGGATACTATTAATACAACCAATACCAATAATGAATCGGATAAGGAAAAAGAACAGGAATCGGGAAAAGGAATAAAGGAACTAAAGGAAGTGAAAAAAGAGAAAGACCAAGAAAAAGATAAGGAACCAGTAAAGACATATGAAGAATAGGTAAATCAGGAGACAAATAAAGGAAATAAAACTGGTAATGAGGATCAAAAGAAAGCTACAATTGAACCCAGTTCACCTACAAACATTGTCATACCTGATGATGCAGATGAGCTGATAAAATTGTCATTGGAACTTCAGTCTAAAGTAGAGAAAATGAAGATCAAGAAGGAGAAGGAGGTTCTCCAGACCACAATAGATGTATTGTCAAATGTCCTATCAGATGTTGACATTTCAAGTATTTCAAACCTAATAAAGTAACTTGATATTATATGTACATCTGTTACTGATCAAGTCAACACTTTGGAGGAAACAATACAAGTGAATGTTGAGAAAGAATATATTAAGAAGAAATCAACAGAGTTGATCAAGTGTATTGACATTGGTCGGGCGAGTCTTGTACATAAAAAAGATCAAATCTCTATTTCCATGACTGAAGGCCACAAGATTTTTAGCAAACTATGCCTAAGTGATTTTTTTTATGAAGATTTAATAAAATCACGTGAGAAAATTGAAGTAGAACTAAAAGGTTACGTAGAATCTTTTAAGCTTCCTTATGATTCATTTATCAACTATGGACAAACTGTTGAGTCATATCGACACCAGTTAACAAAGATAGATGCTAAAACAACAAAAAGGTAAAAAATCTTACAAGAGCTTCAAATGGTTTTATATAGGTACTGCAAAGGAGATTTCTGCATACTGATGCAATCCTAGCCACATCAGAGATGAGCACTTTGGACGCAATGGAGGAACTGGCGTTTCAGATAAGGACTCAACTAGAGATTACTGCCATGTTATTGGAGACATGTTCTACTAATCTTACTATTCTGCAACAAGACTTTAAATCTGTATTTGATAAGCTTTCTCACCTGTAGACATTTCTATCCAACTACTCTATATTTTTATTAATGCAAATGTGATTATGATACTTTATCTATTCATGTTTTTGCATATCTTTGTCATTGGTGTCAAAGGGGGAGTAATATATGTGAAAATTTTGTATGTAATCATGTATGATTTCAAAGGGATAATCTTATGCTAAGGGGGAGTCTTTGGAGTCTCTACATTTTTGTAAGCACACTTAGTTGTCAAAATTTTTCCTAAGTGTTGCCATCAATGCCAAAGGGGGAGAATGTTGGCTTGATGATGATTTTTGTATTTGATGACTTCATGTGTTGTCATTGATGGCACATATGTTGTAATTGTCATAGTAATCTTGGTATACCAGTTAAGATAAACTAGTACTATTGAGTCAATGTATTGTTAACTGGTATTATATGTATAGTGGAAGTCTAACCGGTATGAAGATGTCTAAACCAATATATGTAGATAAGTCAATCGGTTTTGATAAGTTCCAGAGTTACCAGTCACAAGACACAATAGATAAATTCAAGGAGGAGCGTGGAGACAATCACCCAGTATGAATTCAAAGTGAATCGATCTGTGAGTTAATGTTTTATTTGAAGTGGTCAACACTGAACTGGTATCGGTGTTCTAACCAGTTTTCCTAGTTTGTTTGATGAGTTATCATTGACTGTGACGTGTTACTACCGACCGACACTATGACAATGATTTGTGTCATGCTATGGAAGGTTTTCCAAATTCATTGAACGTAGGAAATTGTGTCAAGGTTCAGGAGCCGACTTGAAATCTAATATCTATATAAAGACATTGTGATAAGTTATTTCAAGTAGAAGATACAAGTTATGATATGAGTTAAAGTAGACACGATTTGTTGAAGGAATTGCAGAGTATGTCGGTGATACAATAATGTATGTTCAGAAAAGAATCTAAACTAGCAAAAGGTGCTATTCTTAGATCAATCCAACTATTGTTCTCTAACCACTACAACTGTAAAATCCTTTAACCCGGTAAGCTCTAACAAGCTTCTTTGTATAAATCCTCTAAAAAGATGATTCATTAATTTGGATCTAAACCCTCCACTAAGGTTACCTTTAACCAGGTATAGCTCCTAACAGAGCATTTGTAGACTTTAACCGGCTAGTTATCTATACTGTAGATAGTTAACTTGTGAGTTCCATCTCACCATAGTTTTTCCTAGTTGAGTTTTCCATGTATAAATATTTGTGTTATGGTGAATATTTTGCTTGTGGTGAATACTTTTATAACACTTTGGATTATATGCAAAGTCATTGGTAAATTGGTTAAATGTTTTTACCGGTCTGCAATTAAAGTGTTACTATTTTTGCTTTCACTGATTCACCCCCCCTCTCAATGCTTTATAAGTTTATCTGTTTCCACGTAAAAATATCAGTGTTATGGTTGTGTGGTTGTTCATTTTATGTTTTTGTACTTGATTACTTTCTCATGCATCCAGTGGTTTAAGAACTAACTTGATAAGTTTGTGAATTATAAAACACTAATTCACCCCCCCTCTTAGTGTTCATTGATTCCAACAATTGGTATCCGAACTTTGTGCCTTGGAAGAAGCCTAACAACTTGAGGAAGACTCGAGAGATTGAATCAATGGACTCTGGTTTATAGAGATAGCTCAGTCATGCACTTGAAGATCTGGATGCAATGATGAAGGAAAAGAGTAGCCTGAAAAGAAATCTAAATGTAGCTGAAGACTTCTTTAAGAAATTGAAAGATCAATTGAACACTTCTAGAGAAAATAGAAAGGAGCTGATGGATAAGTTCTAGGAGAAAGAAGAACAAAGTGTTGAAATCAAACCTTACAAGACAAGACAAATGAATGTGAAAATTTGGCCAATGAGAATGCAGTTTTGAAAAATGAGTTGCAATCTATTGTCATGAAGCTGACTAAGGAGATTGAGGACTAGAAGAAGAATGAAGAAACCCTGACTCAATCATTGAAAGACAGTTTTGATGAATGTTACAGATTGATATATGAGAATGATCATTTGATTGACATATGAGAATGATCAGTTGAAGCTTGAATTGGTGCAAACAAAGAATGATGGACAAGAACTTGAAAGATAGATCATAATTCTGAGAGATGAGTTGACTACTGCAAATGAATACAAATTTTTTATCAAAGCTAGTTTAGGAGAATCTTCCAATTTTGGTCAAAGAAATCATCAACAAAAGAGCAAGAAACCTTCGGTAATATAGCCTAATGCCTATAAATTCAATGGTAAATGTTTTGTTTGTTGTAAATTTGGACATATGGAAAATCAGTACAGAATTAGGATGAATAATGGGATGATGAATAATATGAACAATGGTCATACCTTTACCGGTCAATATTTCAAATGCAACAATTTTGGACATAAGTCAAATATGTGTAGAATGATGATAAATTTCTAGAATAAGAGATGCTATGCTTGTGGAATGTTTGGACATATATCTAACCAATGCAGGATGAGATAAAATCAAATGAACTTTAGGCCTATGCAAAGAAATGTTGTCTATCATGTATGCAACAAACTAGGTCATATTGTAAGACATTGCAGAAGCAAGAATGCACTGGTGAACAAGAAAAATCAAGATGAGAAAGGCAAAGAAAAGGTCGATGAAATCAAAGATCAACATAAGAAGATGGTGAAAAAGGAAGATTCAAATCTACAAAATAGATCCACACCTGAATTCGGTGATGGAACCTCATCTGTTAACTAGGGCACTTTTGCCTTAGGGGGAAGATTGTCATGCAGATCTTTAGAACCCCCTTACGGAGATCTGTAGCTGGTTCTAGAAGGTTGCAAAAGATCTAGATCAGGTATACAGATGATATCTAGAATATTTATGGTGGTTTGGTTATCCGATGAATGAAATGATGAAAATAGTGTAACCAAAAGCCTTTAAGGCTGAGCATTTATAAAAACTGGGAATTAGGTAAAAAAGGGCATTTCAGTCATTCAGTTTTCACACTGCAAATAAAGAGTAAGAGAAGAAGAGAAAGGCGACCAAGTTTGAGCTGAGATAATCAATCTTAGGGCGATCATTCAGAGATTTCTTGTATCTGGTTGAAGATCAAAAGATGTATTTATCCATTTGCAAGCAATATTTTCATACCTTGGATTAGTCATGGCATCTGCATCTGGCATTGGGACCCCTCTGGTTGTGGAAATTTCTAAAAGAGCGAGGCTTGTATTCAAGAGATATCCTTTTAAATTCGTTGAAGATGATCTAGAAGGAATATTTTCTTCAGTTCTGTATGGTGTTCTTCATAACAAAGATATTAGGGCCTATATCCATTGCAACCTTCAAGAACTGGGTAATGCTGATATGTTAACACTCTACAACAAGCATCTGTCAGATAGTTTGGTAAATTTGAAGCCAAAATTTAAGGTACTTCAAGACAAGGGTTTTGTGTAGTTTATCCACTTTTCGGTACTCGATGAATCATAATGGATCTAGTATGTTCTGAGTAGAATTCACGATGAGTTTAAATGGATGGATCATCCCTACAAGATTACCAAATAATCTATTAAAGCATTTACTTGTTTGAAAGCAACCGATGAAGTCCCAAAATTAAGGAAAATATAGAACACAATGCTGACAAGGATTACCAGATATCAATTTGATAGATGAGCAATGACTATAAATGATATTATTGAGCACGATGTTAGATTTGCCTCGATGGTGATTGGTTACAAGGCATATCAATCGAGCAGGCTGAATTTTGTCTTTGGTACAACCATCTTTGCAGCATATGAAATGTTAAAAGAAGACAAAAGGTATGATTTTTGTACAATACTCCTGAATGAATTAATGAGAAAGTTGAAGAAGAATAAATAAGATGAGAAAAATGTCTTAAAGTTTGGATCCTTGTTGTGTGTTTAGCACTCTATTTCATGAATGAGATCCCTGGAATTGATAAACTCAAATGGGGTTATTATAAATAGGTGGCAATGAAAATCAAGGAAGGGTTGTTGGGTTTGGGTGATAATGTGATGCTACTGTAGCGTCGTAAATTGTACGCACTTGCTAGGGTGGTACAATTTCACACCTAGTTTAGCACCCGCCTTGGCGCATTTTGCATTGCATTTCCCCTTTAGCACTTAATTAATCAAATTAATTAGGTCTAAGGTTCTATTTTATCATCTCCATATCATAAAGTTGGGCCCTTTTCATTAAAGTGTGCCCCTTTCATTTTATTCTTCCAATACATCATTTAATCAAAAACCCTGATTAGGTCCTATTTTGAACTTGGGGGCTTGATTTTGGGGGTCAAAACATCTCGAAATCAGCTGTAACTTCGGGATTCTCTCTAAAATCATCATATCCGACGGCCCTGAAAATTTGGTGAAAAGTTGTCGGGACCATGGCGCCCGGAGTGCAACATGGTCCCGGACATTTTTCCCAAAATTTTAGGAGCGCGATCCAATCATAAAACAAAGCTTAACCCCAAGAAATTGGCGGGAGATTCAATCTCTAGGTCGGCCAAAAGTCGAAATTAAGACCTAGGGTTTCATACATAAGAGATCTCTTTCTTCATTTGAAGGGATCCGATTTTTGTTTTCAGGACCTCATATGCAGCGAAAGAGCAGATCTTTGAAGACTTCAACAAAATTCAACATCCATCTATCAAACATTTATCAATTTCATTCATACATTTAGGGCTTTGAGGACATTGAAGAGCAATAGGAGATTATCGACTGAAGATTGGCTTGTACTCCTCCCTTGAGGGTTGGGTATGATTTCATGTTGTTTTCATGTCTTTGCATAAGCTTCAATATATCCTTTATTCATGCTTTAGATCACTTTGCATCTTGATTTAGAGCATTTACATTATCATTTACAAGCAATTAGGGTTTACTTTCTAGGTTGCTCTAGTTTGCTTTCTTGCATTTAAGGACCTTGCACACACACTAGGTCTGCACACACAATACATTTTACAATACAGCTTGGCTATTCGTGGAGGTGGAAATCACCGAAGCGGGGGTTTGACTAAGGCAAAACCCTATATAGCCACCCAAAAGATATAAGTGCAGGTTTCAGGACTCGGATGACGCCGCAAGTTACAGATCCGGAAGAAGCAGACGGAGACCAAACAACACACCAAATCTCAAAGCAAAAGACCAGGACAGGTGCATGGGGCGCCCTGGTCCTTCCAGGACAGGGGCGCTGGGTGCCCTGGTCCCTGGGACAGGGGCGCTGGGTGCCCTGGTCCTTCTGACAATAGTTTTTAGCATTTTTGACAGCTTTGCAAAACAACAGTTTCCGGAGCAGTTTCAGGGGCAGAATCAGGACAGTGGCGCCCGCGCCCCTTTCCCGAACATTTTCAGTCAGATTTTAACTCCGGGTACGCATTTTCATTCTTGTCTTGTCCTTGTGTTTACAGCTTTCCATTGTTTAAGTTCAATTTTGCAATCTTGTTATTAGTTCATACTTGCACTTTGGGGTTAGGGATTGAACTTGCATCATTTCATCTTTCAATTGCAACAAAGGAATAGAAATCCTAATAGGTAGCCTGTGGCTCTCTCTTCCACAAGAAGAAGTAGCCAATTGTGTGATACCTCTAGGCTCTTTCGTATTCCACAAGTGTGTGGTTGAAAGTGAGATTAGGGCATGTTTGCTTAGTGTCACTTTCTCTCCCACACAGCTACAATCATCTTTATGGGGCTATTTCAAAACTTTCCAAGCCACTATGAAAAGAAGAGAGAGAATTATAGAAGAGATAGTGGAAAAGTATGAGAAGACTATCTGTTTTATGGTTGACAAGGATCAATGTCATATGGAGGCTATTGAGCCAAGAATTGCCTAGATCATGCCCATGGGGTATGGGCTGGATGCAGTCACATTTGATGTATATGCTCAACATGTGTCAATTCAACCAGTGGACTAGAAAGAAGAAATTTTTGGAACTTTCCAGGAGAAGGACCTGCACATGCACAAGAAGTTCACTAGGCCCAAAAGGAAAAGGAAATTGAGAAAAGAGGTTGATGAACTTGCCGAGAAAATGGGCATAACTAGAGAAGCAGTGCAAAGAGCTAGAGAGAAAAATATACTGAAGGAGAAAGATGTTGTGTAGCCAAAAGTTAAACCAACTCCTCCCAAGTAATCCAATGCTAATCCCAACAAGTTTGCACCTACCTAAGGTATGCAGAAGCCAATACCTCCACCCAAGCCTCGATCTACATCAAACATTGGAGTTGAAAATAGGAAGAAGGAGAAATCTACAAGGAAGTATGTTGCAACAAAAGAGGAAACCAAATAAGATGAATAAGCTAGGGAGGTGAAGAAAACTGCCACTTTTGCTAGAGTTGTCAGAAAACCTCTATCTAGTGCTACTCCATTTGCAAAGAAAGATAAAACACAAGGAGAGCCATCCGACATGACAAGAGAAGACAAGAAGAAATCATAGATGAAGCTCTTAAGTTGAGTAAGATAGAAGGTTCTTACACTATTGTACCCCCATTGCAATAGATTATAGATACAATAGTTAATGATGAAAATTTGACAAACCTTTTTGTATATTATGATCATTCTACTGAGAAAGTTCAGAGAGCTATAGAAGAGGTAGTTGTATGATATCTTGGATCCCAGAGACACACAACTAGTATAGAAGATGAAATGTTGAAAGAACTTACCTTAGTTGAGATGTGTCTTGAAATAACAAGAGAAGAGATACCTATGATTTTGGGACTTGCAAAGGAAAACTTCCGGAGCAAGCATAGAGTAAATAAAATAATGTTAGGGAGGGTTGATGAAGTAGTAAAAGATACTGAGGGTATTGTGAGGAGAATTTTGAAAGAAAATAACTATCAAGTTAATCGGGAGAAGGATGACTCCCAACCGGAAGGGCAATCAAGAAAAGATACTTCTCCTCCAGTGATTCATGTACATATAGAAGTTTCTTAGGATCAACCATCTATACAAATTGATCCGGTTGAACAGGAAGTTGCGGATGTTACTATTGATAATTGTAGCATCCTAAAATTGCGACACTTGCAATTTCGACTGCATTTCGGTCTTCACGATGGTGACGCAACACGCAACCTGAATGGAGACCCCGAAACTTGCTCATGACACCAAAAACTGCATTTTTCAAGCACCCTGGCCTGAACCTCCTTGCACCCTGCTGTCCCGGGAGGTGGGACCAGAGCGCCCAGCGCCCTGGTCCCCAGGACCATGGCGCCCAACGCCCTGGTCCCTGGGTCCTATTTTGGGCCCGGTCTCCTAAGGGGCTTGGGTCTTTTTGTTTGCAATTTGGAAATTAACTTTCCTGGTCGGCCTAAGGTCGGGAAAATCAGTCTATCAGCCCTAATTGACAAGTATATAAACTACATTTTTCTCTCTCATTTGGGGAGAACACATACATGATGAAAAAGGCGTGGAAATTATACTCAAGCATTCAAGCATTCCTTCAAGCAATTGATCATTTCAAGTCTCCATTCAAGGCTAAGTGTTGCATTCAAGACAAGGATTCAACCATTGAAGAGGAGATCACATACTACATACAACATACAACATACAACATCTAAACCTTCGCACATAAGGATACAAACATCCTTAGAACAAGGTATTAGTACTTGTTTTACAGTCATTTACATTTATAGCTCTTGCTCATTTCTTGGTTAATTCCAAAACCGGGGTTTGACCTAAAGGCAAACCCCTAATCCCTAACCCCCCAATCGTCTTCGCTTTTCTGTGTGTAGGTTGCAGGTATGCGGCTGAAATTGAAGATCTGGAATCCTTGTGCAGAGACGAACAGATCCCCCTTCGTTTCACGGATTTTTTGGAGGACCGTGGCGCCGGGCGCCATCGTCCTGACAACTTTTGCTCAAATTTGCAGGACAGCGCCGTATCGACATTTTACTGCTAATTCCAGGTCCGCAGCTTCATCCTATAATCTGAACTTAGTTTATAAGCAAATCTTTGTCACTTTCTATGCATGCTTAGCTTAATTCTTCTATCAACATTCTTTACAAAAGAGGGTAGCCTTGCTGTCTTAACCCTTGAAACACATTTAGCATCCAATCTTGCATTGCGTGGGATTGGATCTAGTGGGTTTCAACCCCTCTTTTGAATGTAAAGTCTCTCCCCTAAGTGAAAACCATCGAATCCTAGTGAACCTCCCTTCTCTCTCCTCGGAGTTGGAAGAGGGGAGAACAACTAGGGTTCGATCGCGATTTTTCGCTTTACAATAATCAAGCAATTGACAACTCTGGTGAAGCTATGCACAACCCCAATAATTTCTTTTTTTTTGTGTGTAGGTGGTGAATAGGTTTGAGAATCAAATGATGATATTCTAGAAACTTTTTGGAGGTCTTCTAGGTTTTTGTTTGTACAGACCACAATGCAACACATAAAAGTCTCTGCGGTGTCTTGACATCCAAGGCCAAGACCTCAGCTTCTTGGTACTCTAACCTTTACATTTTATACTTGTTGTCACTAAGGACTGCATCCTAAGCCAAAGATAAACCTTAGCAATCATGTGCAACATGGGGACACTCCTAAGCATGGGGATTAATTAAAGTTGGAGTGAACCTCCAAATTTGGTGTTGGTTCCCCTTAAGATCTTCTAGAAACTTCTAACTTTGAAGAGGAAAAGGGATATAATTATGGCTTCAAAACAAAAACTATTACTACTAGAAGGTAATGCACCAATATTTGAAAAAAATATAAACAAAATTTTGTTGCCTACAACTTTACTCAATTTGAACCTTTTTATGTTTAAAACTTACACTAGTAGAAATATGGCAAATAAATGAACAAGTGATTAAAACTTTTAGTCACGACAAGTAAAAATGACCGAATTAATTAATGACTATTACTCCTCTATTACAACTAAACATCTGGTTTATGCTTGGACAACAATAATATATATATATGTGTGTGTGTGTGTGTGTGTGTATGTATACATATGCATGTATGTATACATATATGTGTGTATATATATCTGTATATATATATATGTATGTATATATATGTATATATGTATGTATATATGTACACATATATACATACATACATACATATATATATACATATATATCATATATACATGCATATATACATACATG